>NC_064634.1:103378010-104003010 GCF_023864275.1 Schistocerca cancellata
ATTCTGATATGAACAAACCTATCACTGAACTGTTCACACTAACACACTCTCTGCCCTACCTCCTGTCCATAACGAATGCTCCTCCCGTTCTGCTGCTATTAATATTGCCCTATACCCATCTGACTAGAAACCCTTGCCTTCTTTCCATTTCACCTCACTGACCGCTATTATATATAGATTGGGCCTTTGCATTACCCTTTTCAGATTTTGTAGCTTCCTACCAAACTCCTGATATTCCTCGCCCAGACTCGTAGAACGTTATCCTTTCGTTGGTAATTCAGTCTTTTTCTCATGGCAAGCTCCCCTTTGGCAGTCCTCTCCCAGAGATCCGACTGGGGGACTATTACGGAATCTTTTGCCAGTGGAGAGATCATCATGACACTTTATCAGTTACAGGCCACATGTCCTGCGGATACACGTTATTTGTCTGTAATGCAGTGGTTTTCATTGCCTTCTGCATCTCATACCATTGGTCACTGCTGATTCTTCCGTCTTCAGGATCAGTTTCAGACCCAAAGGACAAGAGAGTAGCCGAACCTCTGTCCGCTCCTCCGCCCTCTTTGACAAGGCCGTTGGCAGAATGAGGGTGACTTCTTATGCTGGAAGTCTTCAGCCACCGATACTGATTGTTAATCAAACTTTAAGCGGTGGCGATTTTCGAACCCGGGTTAGTACATGTTTTGAGTGCTTATGAAAGATGCTACCCTTAGACCAAGGGAGCAAACTCATCGCAACTAAAAGCTGACCTACAACTGTCATAAGAAGTAGAAAGAAGGTTACTGAATTAAAGAATAAAGAGAATAAGGAGAAATTGTACGCACACTCATTGATTACTCATACTACTACCACAACAAATTTTCTTGATCTCTCTATTTAGTGCTCTGCAAGCTTCCGAAAAGGTGGTCTTAAATGTACAAAAATTTGAAAAACGGCGCGTACATCTGCCTTGTGCTCACTAATTTTTGTATCCGGCATTATGCTTTCTGTTTGCTGTTGATTGTCGCTAATATACGTATAAAATATGAAGTTTCTACTATTCTTTTCGGTGTGGAGGAGAGGGAGGGGAGAAGGGAGTCCGGGATAAGGGGTCTTGAAACGCGCTTGACACCATACCTGGATCCACGCCTGATACGACAGCCAAACGTAGATGACGCTTGGTGGTTTCGGTATTAGAACAGAGGAACACCAAATGAAATTCAAGCAAAATTCATGCTCTCTTGACATGTATCGCAGTTTATAACAACTGGTGACAGATACCATCCTCGGGATGAAAGAGGAATCTCATGTGCGGGGATCGTGGTTATTGATGCTAAGAGGACGGGGCTCAAATTTGTACTTTCTGGACTTGAACTATTCCACCAACCTCAGCCTCCCATATATATATATATATATTGTCACATTTACTTTCACCACCCTAGATAACTGTTTGTCCAGATGCAAATTACAAATGTTTCAAGCAAGTGTTGTTTAGCCGTCAGGGGGACATCAGTCAGCATGATTGCCTTCGTTGTAGCTTTGTTTTTTTTTACACAGATATGAGCAGCGGTATGAATTTTTTAAATGGCACCCTGTATTTTTTATTCGGTAATTCATTTCCTCTCCTAAAGACCTACTCAAAAATGTATCACTGTGTACCATTCACTGAAACACAACATTATTAATTACATAACACTACATTGACGTTGACGCTCCCAGCGCTTAGTGCAGGTACTCGGGGTAATGGAACACATCCACGTGCTGACATTGACAGAGGACAAATGTAAACTTAAGTAGAATGCACACCCGTCATTCCATCCACCATCCTC
Organism: Schistocerca cancellata; assembly: GCF_023864275.1. NCBI lineage: Eukaryota > Metazoa > Arthropoda > Insecta > Orthoptera > Acrididae > Schistocerca > Schistocerca cancellata. Next base: position 103,379,816 of record NC_064634.1, read on the forward strand.
AGTTGAAGAGTTGTGTGAGTAGAATGTACACCAACGAAGAGAAGGTAGAAATGCTACTCATCTATGGGGAATGTAAGTTAGCAGAACTGTAACTGCAGTACTGTTTTCTTATGTATGGGTACATTTAGTACAGTAGTTTAGTCCTTTTGAATACTGTTGTGTAGAGTAGGCATACAGGCTGTCCTTCCTACAAAATACATGGACACAACGTTTCTTTTATTGTTGTTGTTGCTTTTGAATTAAGCCATGTCTATACTCTATTTTATTAAAACTTAATTTTGCAGAGAACCACTTAATAATTGTCTGGAAAATATTATTTACAATTTCCTCAGACAGTTCTTCTTCGTTAGGTGTGATTACTATAGTAGTGTCATAAAAAAGGTAGGGTCGCAAGTCATTAATATACACTGCCCGAAAAAAATTGTACGCCTGGAAAAAAAGACATCGATTTTGATCCAATGACAGCATGTGGTTCTTGGATTATACCACATGTGCTGATAATGATATAAACATCGTGTGACTACAGATAGCGTAGTGGCATAGCCATCAGAGCGCCTACGGTGGTAAACCTTTAACAGGGAATGCTCACAGCGAGAAGGCACAGTGTGGTGCAAACGGGTGAAGCAAGCAACCAACCATGCTACCGAGACGCACTCGTGCTGCCTACAACCAACCGAGTGGGTTTAAAAGGGGTCAAATTGTGGCATTCCGAGTGGCGGGATGATCCTTTCGGAGAGCTGCCACACAAGTAAGACGTGCTGCTCTAATGAATGCCCTTACTACTTAAATCGATTTTGCTGAAAGTCTTAAGTTACATGAAATCAGCCTATTAAAATCTCTGGTGGAGCCCTTCTTCTTAATATTAAGCGGCTGGCTTGCTAGAAAAGATCTTCACATACGTTATTATTATTAAGCGCTGCATTCAGTTGGGAAAAAATCGATCGTTTTGAACACTTCGTTCAGTTTACGACAGATCTAAAATTTCAGATGTGGACGAAGCCTTTTTGGACGATTTCAATAAAACTCAGAGATTGCAGGCTCTCTTCGTCACAGCTGAAACTTCCCAATTAATTACAGGCCCCAGACAATCATCAACAATTCAGACAGAGAACGCATTCGTCATTCACTCTAAAATGAAATGGTCACAAACCTTATTTCTGAGGAAAATTGTATATTGAATCCATTTCCGTACATGTTCCGTTTTTAGTTTCATGAAATTTACTTTTACAAGTCCTTCTTTCTCTTTGTCTACCCCGCTAGCGGCACAAACCTTCCTGCCTCACTTTATCGCGAAGAAGAGTAAATAAATCTCCTTTTGCAATACGAAAATCTTCCAACCGATACTTTCGGAAGCTGTTCCTTTCTCTCTCTTTCTATCTCTCTTTCCATAACTATAATGACCATGGAGCATACACCTGTGTACCTCTGTTGTTCCAAAGAATAAACGTACTCGAAAAATACCTTGGCGTCGACGAGCTGTCGGCGCATATATTACTAGAAAATCTGCTCAGATACTTTTCATACGTAAATAAATGTGGATGATTTGATTGACCATTATTAATTATTGCGTGGTAGAGGGTAATTTTCCGTGGGGAGATTACACTGCGTCAGTTGCCAAACGATGCTGGTGTCTCCCGGCGGGGTCAGGGATTTTCTCTGCCTCGTGATGGCTGGGTGTTGTGTGATGTCCTTAGGTTCTACATCTACATCTACATCTAGATTTATACTCCGCAAGCCACCCAACGGTGTGTGGCGGAGGGCACTTTACGTGCCACTGTCATTATCTCCCTTTCCTGTTCCAGTCGCGTATGGTTCGCGGGAAGAACGACTGTCTGAAAGCCTCTGTGCGCGCTCTAATCTCTCTAATTTTACATTCGTGATCTCCTCGGGAGGTATAAGTAGGGGGAAGCAGTATATTCGATACCTCATCCAGAAACGCACCCTCTCGAAACCTGGCGAGCAAGCTACACCGCGATGCAGAGCGCCTCTCTTGCAGAGTCTGCCACTTGAGTTTGTTAAACATCTCCGTAACGCTATCACGGTTACCAAATAACCCTGTGACGAAACGCGCCGCTCTTCTTTGGATCTTCTCTATCTCCTCCGTCAACCCGATCTGGTACGGATCCCACACTGATGAGCAATACTCAAGTATAGGTCGAACGAGTGTTTTGTAAGCCACCTCCTTTGTTGATGGACTACATTTTCTAAGGACTCTCCCAATGAATCTCAACCTGGTACCCGCCTTACCAACAATTAATTTTATATGATCATTCCACTTCAAATCGTTCCGCACGCATATTCCCAGATATTTTACAGAAGTAACTGCTACCAGTGTTTGTTCCGCTATCATATAATCATACAATAAAGGATCCTTCTTTCTATGTATTCGCAATACATTACATTTGTCTGTGTTAAGGGTCAGTTGCCACTCCCTGCACCAAGTGCCTATCCGCTGCAGATCTTCCTGCATTTCGCTACAATTTTCTAATGCTGCAACTTCTCTGTATACTACAGCATCATCCGCGAAAAGCCACATGGAACTTCCGACACTATCTACTAGGTCATTTATATATATTGTGAAAAGCAATGGTCCCATACCACTCCCCTTTGGCACGCCAGAGGTTACTTTAATGTCTGTAGACGTCTCTCCGTTGATAACAACATGCTGTGTTCTGTTTGCTAAAAACTCTTCAATCCAGCCACACAGCTGGTCTGATATTCCGTAGGCTCTTACTTTGTTTATCAGGCGACAGTGCGGAACTGTATCGAACGCCTTCCGGAAGTCAAGAAAAATAGCATCTACCTGGGAGCCTGTATCTAATATTTTCTGGGTCTCATGAACAAATAAAGCGAGTTGGGTTTCACACGATCGCTGTTTCCGGAATCCATGTTGATTCCTACATAGTAGATTCTGAGTTTCCAAAAACGACATGATACTCGAGCAAAACACATGTTCTAAAATTCTACAACAGATCGACGTCAGAGATACAGGTCTATAGTTTTTCGCATCTGCTCGACGACCCTTCTTGAAGACTGGGACTACCTGTGCTCTTTTCCAATCATTTGGAACCTTCTGTTCCTCTAGAGACTTGCGGTACACGGCTGTTAGAAGGGGGGCAAGTTCTTTCGCGTACTCTGTGTAGAATCGAATTGGTATCCCGTCAGGTCCAGTGGACTTTCCTCTGTTGAGTGATTCCAGTTGCTTTTCTATTCCTTGGACACTTATTTCGATGTCAGCCATTTTTTCGTTGGTGCGAGGATTTAGAGAAGGAACTGCAGTGCGGTCTTCCTCTGTGAAACAGCTTTGGAAAAAGGTGTTTAGTATTTCAGCTTTACGCTTGTCATCCTCTGTTTCAATGCCATCGTCATCCCGGAGTGTCTGGACATGATGTTTCGAGCCACTTACTGCTTTAACGTAAGACCAGAACTTCCTAGGATTTTCTGTCAAGTCGGTACCTAGTATTTTACTTTCGAATTCACTGAACGCTTCACGCATAGCCCTCCTTACGCTAACTTTGACAACGTTTAGCTTCTGTTTGTCTGAGAGGTTTTGGCTGCGTTTAAACTTGGAGTGAAGCTCTCTTTGCTTTCGCAGTAGTTTCCTAACTTTGTTGTTGTACCACGGTGGGTTTTTCCCGTCTCTCACAGTTTTACTCGGCACGTACCTGTCTAAAACGCATTTTACGATTGCCTTGAACTTTTTCCATAAACACTCAACATTGTCAGTGTCGGAACAGAAATTTTCGTTTTGATCTGTTAGGTAGTCTGAAATCTGCCTTCTATTACTCTTGCTAAACAGATAAACCTTCCTCCCTTTTTTTATATTCCTATTAACTTCCATATTCAGGGATGCTGCAACGGCCTTATGATCACTGATTCCCTGTTCTGCACTTACAGAGTCGAAAAGTTCGGGTCTGTTTGTTATCAGTAGGTCCAAGATGTTATCTCCACGAGTCGGTTCTCTGTTTAATTGCTCGAGGTAATTTTCGGATAGTGCACTGAGTATAATGTCACTTGATGCTCTGTCCCTACCACCCGTCCTAAACATCTGAGTGTCCCAGTCTATATCTGGTAAATTGAAATCTCCACCTAAGACCATAACATGCTGAGAAAATTTATTTAGGTTTACGTAGTTCTAAGTTCTAGGGGACTGATGACCATAGATGTTAAGTCCCATAGTGCTCAGAGCCATTTGAACCATGCTGGTGTCAGTGGTCACGTGATCATCCTCACACCCGTAAACGAGGTTCTGAACGTCCACGAAGCACAGATGCAGGCCCGCATGGTGATACTGTAAGGGCAGCGGTGGCAGATCGTACAGCTACCAAAACGCGGAGGAGACCTGTGATGTGCCAACACAAACTGTTGCGACCTGGTTATTTGCAATGGGACTACTGGCTAGCACACCTCTAGCTCTGTCTTCCACTCACACCGCAGCATCCGCTTTCACGGCTCGACTGGTGCCGTCAGAGGATCACTTGGAAAATGGAATAGCACTTCAGGGTCCTCAGCGATGAAAGCAGATTCTCCCTACAAGCTAGTCGGTTTCGTGTACAATGTAGAAATGGTGAGCGCTGTCTCGTAGTGTGCATTAGTTCAAGAGAAATGTGCCCCACCCAAGGCCTTACGGTCTGGAGTTCGATAAACTACAACTCTTCTTCACCTTTGATGTTCCTGGAGAGAACACTATCCAACGTTCGGTACGTGCAGCATGTTGTTAGACTCGTTATTCTGCCGTTCTTGCAACAGGAAGTTGATGTGTTGTTGCAAAAGGATGAGGATGAAATGGCTCTGAGCACTATGGGACTTAACATCTGAGGTCATCAGTCCCCCAGAACTTAGAACTACTTAAGCCTAACTAACCTAAGAACATCACACACATCCAGGCCCGAGGCAAGATTCCAACCTGCGACCGTAGCGGTCGCGCGGTTCCAGACTGTGGCGCCTAGAACCACTCGGCCACCCAGGCCGGTGGATGAGGATCGCGCATACACTGCCAGTCAAGCTGAACGTGTTCTGCAACACGTGGGGCAACTTCCCTGACCCTCACGATATCCAGACTTGTCTCTAACCAGGAAAGTGAGGGGCGTATTGTGGCGAGAAGTGACTCGCGCGTCTCGTCAGCCAACAACCCTTACCGAACTACGTGAAGAGTTCGAGTAGGCATGGCATAACGCATCCCAGGACGGTATCCACCATCTGTACGATCGACTGGATACAAGAGTCAGCGCCAGCCATGCAGCCTATGGAGGCTACACCACGTACTAATACAGAGGGCTCCAAAAAATGTATCCACTCTTTAAAAGTCCATAACTGGCAAACTAATTAACGGAGTTGTCTCATCTTTGGTAGTGCAATAGTTTGTTGTTCCCGCAATCGCCACACAAGCGTTGTATTGCGTTGTTTTGTTTTTTTCAGATGACGGTCGCCAGATAGTTAGTGTTTTGTTCTTAGTTGCACCTGTCTGTGAGACAGTGTGCCCGTGAAACTGGAGCGAGTCGCTCAAGTGTTCGACGAATTTTGAAGACAGCAAAGTGGTAGTGCAACATCCCACGATTGCTACACGCTATGAACGAGGACGACCCTGATCGTAGAATGGAGTACTGCAAGTGGTTTACTAACATGGTGCGCAACGATGAAGAGTTTGCAGAGATGATTGTGTGGTCTGATGAAGCACAGTTCAAACTCAATGGTACAGTAAATTGCCACAATTGTATCTAATGGGCCGCCGAAAATCCTAACGTCCATGTAGACAAAGCCGTGAATTTGCCAGGAGTAAATGTGTGGTGTGGGTTGTCTTACCGGGGCTTGATTGGGCCATTCTTCTTTGACGGCACGGTTACCGGTGAGGTAACCTTCAGAAGCTTCAGACATCCATTTTACCTGCCATCCGTGACTTGTATGGAGACGGAAGAGCTTACTTTCAACAAGATGGTGCCCCAGCCCACTACCAAAATGGTGTTAGGGCGTATCTTGACGAAAATCTACCAGGGAGATGGATAGGCCGTAGAGGTGCTGTGCAGTATCCACCACGTTCGCCAGACCTAACTCCTCTGGAATTTTACCCATGGGGAACACTAAAGGACGTTGTTTATCGACAAAATCCACGCACATTGGATGAACTTCGAGAATCCATCGTACAGTCAGGTGCAAATATCCAACTGAACACGTTGCAGTCAGTAGTTCGTGCTGCAGTTCGGCGGCATCGTTTGTGTGTGGATGTTAATGGTGACCATTTCGAACACCTACAGTGATCTGTTGGACTTTAAGCTACACTTTCACCAAAAATGAGACAATTCCGTCAATTAGCCTGCAAGTTATGGACTTTTAAACACTGGATACATTTTTATGGACCCCTCTGTATACTAATATTGGTATTTCAGCATAGGTCGATACCTGGTACCTCAGAACCACATGTGCTATTAATCTATAAATGTAATCGTTTCATGTATTGCATATGCAGTGTTAAAACAATAAATCTTGAGTGATTTGGTAGCATGTAAGAGGGCGTACTAAACATTTTCTGTCAGTGTATATTAAGAACAAGAATGGACCCATGCCTAAATCCTGTGGGACCTCATTCTCGGTACGTTCCCAGGAATCTGACGATTTTTTCTCATTATGTGAATGTTTATTTCAAGCTTCTGCACTCTTCCAGTTAAATATGAATTAAACCACTTGTGTGCTGCCCCACTCTTACCACAATACTTAGGGTTATCTGAAATAATTCAGTGATTTACAGAATCAAAAGCCTTTGATTGATCACAAACATCCCAGTGGGGTATCTTCTGTTGTTCAGAGCACTTAATATTTGATCAGTGAAAACATGTATAGCATTTTCTGTTAAAAGCCTTTCTGGAATCCAAATATTTTGTTAACACATTATTTTTACAAATATGCGAGTGATTAGGGCGCACAAGGAGCCAGGAGACGGTCATTTTTTGTCTGTATATCGTAGTCCTTTGTCATGCATTGACTGTAGTTTGTATAGCGCATATGTAGATGCAGAGCGGTGGGGTTAGTCTCCTCCTTTGCGCGATATTCGCCCAGGGATTATTCACTCTGTTGTAATCGATAGAGGTACTAGCTAAACCCGCCGGAAAAATTCACCAATGTTACGTGAAAAATACGATTACGACCTGTTAGTAAGGTTGCTTCAACCGGTTGCAAATAATCTTGTGTTTAAAAAGAACGAGAGAAGACCTACTTGTACTTTATATAAATGTAACCCCATCCTGTGTTCAGTAGTGTGGGACAGCGGCTGGTCGATGAAATCTGCGAGGGAGGATAGGAAAGCAACGCACAATAATTTTTTCCTCCCCTGTTAAGCAGCAGAAATGTTGAAATGTCACGGCGATATACGAGGGTCACTCCAAAAGAAATGCACACTATTTTTTTGAAAATCCATCTTTTATTCTACATGTTTGAAAGTTTTACAGTGTGTAGATACATCCTTTAGGAACAATATTTTCATTTCTCCACATAATTTCCATCCCTCTCAACTGCCTTACACCATCTTGGAACCAGTGCCTGTATACCCGCACGGTAAAATTCTCGACCAACCTCTTGGAGCCACTGTTAGGCAGCGTGCACAAGGGAGTCATCATCTTCAAAACCTTGTTCCACGAAGAGTCTTTCAGTTTCCGAAAGAGATGGTAGTCACATGGAGGCAGGTCAGGACTGTAAGGCGGGTGTTTCAGTGTTGTCCATCCGAGTTTTGTGATCGCTTCCATGGTTTTTTGATTGACATGTGGCCGTGCATTATCGTGCAACAGCAAAACATCCTGCTTTTGCCGATGTGGTCGAACACGACTCAGTCGAGCTTGAAGTTTCTTCAGTGTCGTCACATATGCATCAGAATTTATGGTGGTTCAACTTGGCATGATGTCCACAAGCAAGAGTCCTTCGGAATCGAAAAACACGGTAGCCATAACTTTTCCAGCAGAAGGTGTGGTTTTGAATTTTTTTTCTTGGGCGAATTTCCATGATGCCACTCTATTGATTGCCTCTTCGTCTCTGGTGAAAAATGATGGAGCCATGTTTCATCACCTGTCACAATTCTTCCAAGAAATTCATCTCCACCGTTCTCGTACTGTTCCAAAGTTCGCTGCATACCGTTTTTCTTGTTTCTTTGTGAGCCACTGTCAACATCCTGGGAACCCACCTGGCACAAACCTTTTTTAATGCCAACACTTTCAGTATTCTGCAAAAACTTCCTTCCCCTATCCCAACGTAGCGTGACAATTCTTTCACTGTGATGCATCTATCAGCAGTCACCAATTCTTTAACTCTCTGCACATTGTCTGGAGTGTGTGCAGTACGAGGCCTGCCGCTGCGAGGACAATCCTCAATATTGGCGTGCCCGCTTTCATCACGTAACCTGCTTGCCCACCGACTAACTGTACTGCGATCGACAGCAGCATCTCCATACACCTTTTTCAACCTCTTGTGGATGTTTCCCACTGTCTCGTTTTCACAGCACAGTAATTCTATGACAGCACGTTGATTCTGACAAACGTCAATATTTTTCCTTTATTGTTATTTTGAAACCCGTACAACAGGCAGGCTGTCAGCAGCATGTTACGCTGCTCTTCAGCCATAGAATAGACAAAGAAACAACAGAAAGAATACACATAAGTTACATACCGGTGGGTAATAAAACAGTACACACAAAAAGACAAACACGGAGCCGTTCACACTCGACGATAGTCCACACTACAAACTGTTGACACGACGCACAAACACTGAAGATGTCGATGTCGCAGGTGAACGATGGAGTACGACGGTGAACACTGAACACTAAACACGACGGCACACACGAGACACTGATGGCGATGACCTCCGGCGCGCGAATGTCCACGTAGCATGTGCGAGCCTGGGGACCTGCCAAGAGGGGTAGAAGCGTGAGGGGGGGGGAGAGGGAAGAACAAAGATGCCAGTGGCTGAGGAGATGGGAGGAGGAGTAGAGGGACAGGGGAGGGAAAGCTCGGGGGAGGAGTGGGGAGAAATGGAGGAGGGAGGGAAGGGGGAGAGATGGGAGGGAGGGTGCCCAAAGGAGCAAACACAGGAAGAGGGAGGGAGGATCAAAGTTGGTAGGAGGGATAGATGGAGGGGAGGAGGGCATCATCAGGGAGGGGGAGCTGGCGGAAGCCACCTTGGGAGAGGGTAAGGAGGGTGGAGAGATGGAGAGCAGGTGGGGCGTGGGAAAACAGGCACGGCAGCAGGTGGGGGTGGGAGCGAATGGGGGAGACAAGCGGGGGAGGAGGATCGGGTTTAATCCTTTCAAGGAAAAGGAGGAGGTGGGGGTACGGAATGAGGTCGTACAGCATCCGCGTGGGGGAGGGGAGATGGATGCGATAAGCGAGGCGGACAGCATGGCGTTCAAGGACCTGAAGGGACTTGTAAAAGGTAGGGGGCGGGGGGCGGAGATCCAGGCAGGATGGGCGTAACAGAGGATAGGGTGGATGAGGGATTTATAGGTGTGGAGGATGGTAGAGGGGTCCAGACTCCACGTACGGCTGGAAAGGAGCTTGAGGAGATGGAGTCGGGAGCGTGCCTTGACTTGGATTGTCCAGAGAGGGGGGGGGTCCAGGAGAGGCGACGGGCAAGGGCGACGCCAAGGTACTTAAGGGTGGGGGTGAGGGCGATAGGACGGCTATAGATGGTGAGATAGAAATCAAGGAGGCGGAAGGAAGGGGTGGTTTTGCCTACAATGATCGCCTGGGTTTTGGAGTGATTGACCTTGAGAAACCACTGGTTGCACCAAGCGATGAACTGGTCAAGATGGGATTGGAGAAAGTGTTGGGAACGCTGCAGGGTGGGGGCGAGGGCAAGCAAGGCGGTGTCATCGGCAAACTGTAGAAGGTGAACGGGGGGTGACGGCGGCGGCATGTCCGCCGTATACAAAAGGTACAGAAGGGGGGAGAGGACAGAGCCTTGGGCCACACCGGCGGAGGGAAAAAAGGTGTAGGAATCCGTGTTATGGATGGTGACATAGGAAGGTCGGTGGGAGAGAAAGGAGCCGATCAGACGGACGTAGTTAATGGGAAGGGCGAAGGTTTGGAGCTTGAAGAGGAGACCGGAATGCCATATGTGGTCATAGGCACGTTCGAGGTCCAGGGAGAGGAAGATTGCGGAGCGACGGGAATTAAGCTGTTCGGAAAGGAGATGAGTGAGGTGGAGGAGAAGATCGTCGGAAGAGCAGGACGGCCGAAAGCCACACTGGGTAACGGGAAGGAGGCGGTGCTGGTGGAGATGCTGGTGGATGCGTCGGGTGAGGATGGATTCCATGACCTTGCTGAAGATCGACGTAAGTCTGATGGGACGGTAGGAGGAGACGGCGGACTGCGGTTTACTGGGTTTAAGGAACATCAGGATACGGGAGGTTTTCCACAGGTCGGGGTAGTAGCCGGTGGACAGGACTACATTGTAGAGCCTGGCCAGGGTGGAGAGGAAAGAGACAGGAGCTTCACGAAGGTGTTGGTAGGTGACACGATTGTGACCAGGAGCGGTGTTGCGTTTTGTGCGGAGTGTAGCAAAGAGATCCTGTGTAGTGATAGGGGCATTGAGTTCCGTGTGTGCAAGACAAACGTCAAGTGTAGCAGCCATCTTGAAGACACGCTGTGACGATGCCACTCACGGGAACAGGTTGAACTAAGTTTCAAAACAAGCGGGAAGGATGTATCTACACACTGTAAAACTTTCACATATGCAGAATGAAAACTGTATTTTTACAAAAATAGTGTGCATTTCTTTTGGAGTGACCCTTGTAGTTTGAAGTTTGCGCTACAAAGGGTATTTTGTTTTCATGTGCAGCTCTAGTGAGACAAGCCTCAACTAGCAAATGAACATGGCGCGTGTGTTACTGTCGTCAACTTATGAAGAGCAGCGAAGTGTAGTTCGGTATTTGTGGGCTAAAGGGCATACACCGAGTGAAGTTCAGGAGAACATGTGTGACATGTATGAGGACGACTGTGACGAGCGCAGAAATGTCTAGACGTGGTGTGCTTTCTTATAAGAGCTCCGTGTCAACCTTAGGTGTTCGTCACTCTCGGGGAGGCCGACAACAGCTACAACCCCGCAGGAACCATTGAGTCATAATTCCGAAGGACAGGCGTGTGTAACTGATAACCTTGTCGCAAAATTCAACATTTCCCGTTGTGTGGTGTACTATATTGTACACACAACATGTAAACGTCACTACAGATATTCGGATTTTCGTCATGACATGTTCGATATGCCTGCTATCACTGGCGATAATGTGGCGCAGTCGAATAGCGAAATTCTGCATGATCCGCCGACGTGTCGGAACATCGATGCTGTCGATGACCTTCTGAATGGCTGTTTTCAGCTCATCAATGGTTTTTGGGTTATTGCTGTACACCTTGACAAAAAGGAGTCGCATATTTTCCGATCCGAAGAATATGGCGTCGAATCTAAGCCTACGGCAATGGCCTTTGGGTACCCCAGAGCCAGAATGCGGCCGCCAAAGCGGGCCGCGCGGCTTGAGGTGCCATGTCACGGATTAAGCGGCCTCTACCGCCGGAGGTTCAAGTCCTCGGGGCATGGGTGTATGTGTTGTTCTTAGCGCAAGTTAGTTTAAGTAGTGTGTAAGTCTAGGGACCGATGACCTCAGCTGTTTGATCCCTTAGGAATTCACACACATATTACCTCCCCCATGGGGTCGAGCTCCGTCTTGCATGAATCACATCTCGTCGAAATCTGGGCCACTATGGATAGCGGGGGTGAAATAATTTTCCAAAACCTTCACGTACCTTTCGGTAGTCACCGTAACATCGAAGAACATCGCACTGCTTATTCCGCGATTGAACATTTGAAACCTCCCCTTAGAAAATTTAATGAATTACTATGCTGCATTATTTGATTTTCAAACATCTGAGCAAAACTGAACGTACTCAGACATTACTCTCTTTACTTATTCTGATCATCACTAAACTGACACACAAAAGTTTTAGCGCAACACAATCTGAATTTTAATAATCCCTACAAAAGAATGGCCCTGACTAACAATAACCTATACCTTTCATGAATCACTTACCTCACAAAAATCTTCGTTACTCGAACTACTGCAATACAGTGAACGCCAATGCTGCCAGCTAAATAAAAGATTCTAACTACTGAAGGTACTAACCACTGATAGGCATAGTTAGCAAATGAAAGATTTTGATAGAGAATAAACAATGTATTTACCTTAATAGTGTTCAAAAGTCATTATATATATACACTCCTGGAAATTGAAATAAGAACACCGTGAATTCATTGTCCCAGGAAGGGGAAACTTTATTGACACATTCCTGGGGTCAGATACATCACATGATCACACTGACAGAACCACAGGCACATAGACACAGGCAACAGAGCATGCACAATGTCGGCACTAGTACAGTGTATATCCACCTTTCGCAGCAATGCAGGCTGCTATTCTCCCATGGAGACGATCGTAGAGATGCTGGATGTAGTCCTGTGGAACGGCTTGCCATGCCATTTCCACCTGGCGCCTCAGTTGGACCAGCGTTCGTGCTGGACGTGCAGACCGCGTGAGACGACGCTTCATCCAGTCCCAAACATGCTCAATGGGGGACAAATCCGGAGATCTTGCTGGCCAGGGTAGTTGACTTACACCTTCCAGATCACGTTGGGTGGCACAGGATACATGCGGACGTGCATTGTCCTGTTGGAACAGCAAGTTCCCTTGCCGGTCTAGGAATGGTAGAACGATGGGTTCGATGACGGTTTGGATGTACCGTGCACTATTCAGTGTCCCCTCGACGATCACCAGTGGTGTACGGCGAGTGTAGGAGATCGCTCCCCACACCATGATGCCGGGTGTTGGCCCTGTGTGCCTCGGTCGTATGCAGTCCTGATTGTGGCGCTCACCTGCACGGCGCCAAACACGCATACGACCACCATGGGCACCAAGGCAGAAGCGACTCTCATCGCTGAAGACGACACGTCTCCATTCGTCCCTCCATTCACGCCTGTCGCGACACCACTGGAGGCGGGCTGCACGATGTTGGGGCGTGAGCGGAAGACGGCCTATCGGTGTGCGGGACCGTAGCCCAGCTTCATGGAGACGGTTGCGAATGGTCCTCGCCGATACCCCAGGAGCAACAGTGTCCCTAATTTGCTGGGAAGTGGCGGTGCGGTCCCCTACGGCACTGCGTAGGATCCTACTGTCTTGGCATGCATCCGTGCGTAGCTGCGGTCCGGTCCCAGGTCGACGGGCACGTGCACCTTCCGCCGACCACTGGCGACAACATCGATGTACTGTGGAGACCTCACGCCCCACGTGTTGAGCAATTCGGCGGTACGTCCACCCGGCCTCCCACATGCTCACTATACGCCCTCGCTCAAAGTCCGTCAACTGCACATACGGTTCACGTCCACGCTGTCGCGGCATGCTACCAGTGTTAAAGACTGCGATGGAGCTCCGTATGCCACGGCAAACTGGCTGACACTGACGGCGGCTGTGCACAAATGCTGCGCAGCTAGCGCCATTCGACGGCCAACACCGCGGTTCCTGGTGTGTCCGCTGTGCCGTGCGTGTGATCATTGCTTGTACAGCCCTCTCGCAGTGTCCGGAGCAAGTATGGTGGGTCTGACACACCGGTGTCAATGTGTTCTTTTTTCCATTTCCAGGAGTATATATATATATATATATATATATATATATATATATATATGTATGTATCAGTTCATGACATCCAGTCTTACAAATTTACTCTCTCTGATGGACACACGTCCAGATCATCGGCTCTCAAAATTCCTCCATCTCACTCCCCACATTCACCACTGCTGGCGGATCACCTCCAACTGCGCAACGCTACGCGCTGTTCACATCCAGCTGCCCAACACTACAATAACGACTATTCCAACAATGCCAACCAGCCACAGACTGCACACAGCACAGCCAGCGATTTTCATACAGAGCGTTACGTGGCGTTACCGAAACCTAAACAGCCTACTTACACATTGTACACGTGAAATGCGGATTCTCAGTCTCCCCAAATGAACCAATTTTGCTTATTGACGAACCCATCGAATTGAGATTGGGCTTCGCCGCTAAACCAAACCATATTCACATCAATAATTCCACGGCCAAAAGTGCAGTTTGAATGTCCTAACGCAAACCGTTCGGGAGTTATAAAGATTTTATTTCACATAGTTCAATAGTTTGCACCCTGTACATGCACAAGTGATACTTGGTATCATTCATACGACAAGCCTGAAGATCACGTGTTTGGAACGTCGAAACTGGTTGCCTAATAAAACAATATTTACATCTACACCTACATGGATACTCTGCAAATCACCTTTAAGTGCCTGGAAGAGGGGTCATCGAACCACCTTCACAATTCTCTATTGTTCCACTCTCGTATAGTGAGCGGAAAAAACGAACACCAATATCTTTCGTACGAGTTCTGATTTTCATTATTTTATTATGGTAATCGTTTCTCCCTATGTAGGCCGACGCCAACAAAATATTTTCGCCTTCGTACATCCGTATTTAAACTGGATGAAGGTGGGACACAGCTGGTATAATTTTTTACTAAAAATGAAACTCCATGTGGAGCACGTGTTGGTCTCACCGCGGACTTCTAGTACTGAGCCACACACAATTGATTTCATCAAAGTGATAAAGATGGCGTTGATGCAACGTCGAAACTAGTAGCCAAGTAAATATCAAATCTTAAGTACAGCTGGAGGAGTTTCATTTTTAATAAAAAAATATTTTCGTATTCGGAGGAGAAAGTTGGGGATTGGAATTTCGTGAGAATATTGCTCGGCAACTAAAAACGCCTTTGTTTGATGATGTCCATCCCAAATCCTGTATCATTTTAGTGATACTGTCTCCCCTATTTCGCGATAGTACAAAACGTGCTGCCCTTCTTTGAACTTTTTCGATGTACTCCGTCAATCCTATCTGGTAAGGATCCCACACCGTGCAGCAGTATTCTAAAAGACGACGGAGAAGCGCAGTGTAGGCAGTCTCCTTAGTAGATCTGTTACATTTTCTAAGTGTCCTGCCAATAACACACAGTCTTTGGTTAGCCTTCCCCACAACCTTCTCTCGGTGTTCATTCCAAATTGAGTTGTTCGTAATTTTAATTCCTCGGTATTTAGTTGAATTTAATGCCTTTAGATTTGACTGATTTATCACGTAACGGATTCCTTTTAGCACTCATGTGGATGGTCTCACAGTTTTAGTTATTTCGGATCAATTGCCGATTTTCGCACCATACAGATATCTTTTATAAATTGTTTTACAATTTGTTTTGGTCTTCTGGTGACTTTACTAGTCGATAAACGACAGCATCATCTGCAAACTACTTAAGACGGTTGCTCAAATTGTCTCTCACATCTTTTATATACACTCCTGGAAATGGAAAAAAGAACACATTGACACCGGTGTGTCAGACCCACCATACTTGCTCCGGACACTGCGAGAGGGCTGTACAAGCAATGATCACACGCACGGCACAGCGGACACACCAGGAACTGCGGTGTTGGCCGTCGAATGGCGCTAGCTGCGCAGCATTTGTGCACCGCCGCCGTCAGTGTCAGCCAGTTTGCCGTGGCATACGGAGCTCCATCGCAGTCTTTAACACTGGTAGCATGCTGCGACAGCGTGGACGTGAACCGTATGTGCAGTTGACGGACTTTGAGCGAGGGCGTATAGTGGGCATGCGGGAGGCCGGGTGGACGTACCGCCGAATTGCTCAACACGTGGGGCGTGAGATCTCCACAGTACATCGATGTTGTCGCCAGTGGTCGGCGAAAGGTGCACGTGCCCGTCGACCTGGGACCGGACCGCAGCGACGCACGGATGCACGCCAAGACCGTAGGATCCTACGCAGTGCCGTAGGGGACCGCACCGCCACTTCCCAGCAAATTAGGGACACTGTTGCTCCTGGGGTATCGGCGAGGACCATTCGCAACCGTCTCCATGAAGCTGGGATACGGTCCCGCACACCGTTAGGCCGTCTTCCGCTCACGCCCCAACATCGTGCAGCCCGCCTCCAGTGGTGTCGCGACAGGCGTGAATGGAGGGACGAATGGAGACGTGTCGTCTTCAGCGATGAGAGTCGCTTCTGCCTTGGTGCCAATGATGGTCGTATGCGTGTTTGGCGCCGTGCAGGTGAGCGCCACAATCAGGACTGCATACGACCGAGGCACACAGGGCCAACACCCGGCATCATGGTGTGGGGAGCGATCTCCTACACTGGCCGTACACCACTGATGATCGTCGAGGGGACACTGAATAGTGCACGGTACATCCAAACCGTCATCGAACCCATCGTTCTACCATTCCTAGACCGGCAAGGGAACTTGCTGTTCCAACAGGACAATGCACGTCCGCATGTATCCCGTGCCACCCAACGTGCTCTACAAGGTGTAAGTCAACTACACTGGCCAGCAAGATCTCCGGATCTGTCCCCCATTGAGCATGTTTGGGACTGGATGAAGCGTCGTCTCACGCGGTCTGCACGTCCAGCACGAACGCTGGTCCAACTGAGGCGCCAGGTGGAAATGGCATGGCAAGCCGTTCCACAGGACTACATCCAGCATCTCTACGATCGTCTCCATGGGAGAATAGCAGCCTGCATTGCTGCGAAAGGTGGATATACACTGTACTAGTGCCGACATTGTGCATGCTCTGTTGCCTGTGTCTATGTGCCTGTGGTTCTGTCAGTGTGATCATGTGATGTATCTGACCCCAGGAATGTGTCAATAAAGTTTCCCCTTCCTGGGACAATGAATTCACGGTGTTCTTATTTCAATTTCCAGGAGTGTAGATAAGAAACAGCAAAGGTCCTATAACACCACCTTGGAGAA
This sequence comes from Schistocerca cancellata, assembly GCF_023864275.1. Taxonomy (NCBI): domain Eukaryota; kingdom Metazoa; phylum Arthropoda; class Insecta; order Orthoptera; family Acrididae; genus Schistocerca; species Schistocerca cancellata. The sequence continues at coordinate 103,396,673 of NC_064634.1, forward strand.
CACCAGAAATCACTTCTGTCTTACTCGAAGACTTTGCCTCAATTACTACGAACTGTCACATCTCTGAATCACTAATCCAGTCACACAACTGAGACGATATTCCATAAGCACGCAATTTCACTACAAGCCGCTGGTGTGGTACAGTGTCAAAAGTCTTCCGAAATTCCAGGAATACGGGATAAATCTGAAATCCCTTGTCAATAGCACTCAACATTTCATGAGAGTAAAGAGTGTTTCACAAGAACGATGTTTACTAAAACAGTGTTCACTGTGTGTCAATAGACCGTTTTCTTCGAGGTAATTCATAATGTTCGAACACAATGTATGTTCCAAAATCCTACTGCATATCAACTTAAATGAAATGGGCCTATAATTTAGTGGATTATTCCTAGTACCTTTCTTGACTATTGGTGTCACCTGTGCAACTTTCCAATCTTTGGGTAGAGATGTTTCGTCGGGCGAACGGTTGTTTATGATTGTTAAGTATGGAGCTATTGTGTCAGCATACCCCGAAAGGAAACTAATTGGTACACAGTGTGGACCAGAAGAATTGCTTTTATTAAGTGATTTAAGTTGCTACACTACTCCGACGGTATCTACTTCCACGTTACTCGTATGAATATACCGGCTGTTGGTGTACTATTAGTACATTTTATTTGTACACTACTGGCCATTAATATTTCTACACCAAGAAGAAATGCAGATGATAAACGGGTATTCATTGGACAAATATATTATATTAGAACTGACATGTGATAACATTTTCACAAATTTGGGTGCATAGATCCAGAGAAATAACGGCCGTAATAAAAGCCTTGATACGCCTGGGCATTGAGTCAAACAGAGCTTGGATGGCGTGTACAGGAACAGCTGCCCATGCAGCTTAAACACCATACCACAGTTCACCAAGAGTAGTGCCTGGGGTATTGTGACGAGCCAGTTGCTCGGCCACCATTGACCTGACGGTTTTAATTGGTGAGAGATCTGGAGAATGTGCTGGCCAGGGCAGCAGTCGAACATTTTCTGTATCCAGAAAGGCCTGCAACATGCGGTCGTGCTTTATCCTGCTGAAATGTAGGAATTCGCAGGGATCGAATCGAGGGTAGAGCCACGGGTAGTAACAGATCTGAAATGTAACGTGCACTGTTCAAAGTGCAGTCAATGCGAGCAAGAGGTGACCGAGACATGTAACCAATGGCACCCCATACCATCACGCCGGGTGATACGCCAGTATGGGGATGACGAATACACGCTTCCAATGTGCGTTCACCGCGATGTCACCAAACACGGACGCGACCTTCATGATGCTGTAAACAGAACCTGGATTCATCCGAAAAAATGACGTTTTGCCATTCGTGCACCCAGGTTCGTCGTTGAATACACCATCGCAGGCGCTCCTATCTGTGATGCAGCGTCAAGGGTAACCGCAGCCATGGTCTCCGAGCTGATAGTCCGTGCCGCTGCAAACGTCGTCGAACTGTTCGTGCAGATGGCTGTCGTCTTGCAAACGTCCCCATCTGTTGACTCAGGGATCGAGACGTGGCTGCACGATCCGTTACAGCCATGCGGATAAGATGCCTGTCATCTCGACTGCTGGTGATACGAGGCCATTGGGATCCAGCGCGGCTTTCCGTATTACCCTCCTGAACCCACCGATTCCATATTCTGCTAACAGTCATTGGATCTCGACCAACGCGAGCAGCAATGTCGCGATACGATAAACCGGAATCGCGACAAGCTACAATTCGACCTTTATCAAAGTCGGAAACGTGATGGTATGCATTTCTCATCCTTACACGAGGCCTCACAACAACGTTTCACCAGGCAACGCCGGTCAACTGCTGTTTGTGTATGAGAAATCGGTTGGAAACTTTCCTCAAATCAGCACGTTGTAGGTGTCGCCACCGGCGCCAACCTTGTGTGTATACTCTGATAAGCTAATCATTTGCATATCATAGCATGTTCTTCCTGTCGGTTAAATTTCGCGTCTGTAGCATGTCATCTTCGTGGTGCAGCAATTTTAAAGGCCAGTAGTGTATGTACTTTTGTGTGAAGACCAGAGTTGCAGAGTTTACTGCCACCGCACAGCTCTCGCGTTACGCCGCGCGGCACTTTTCCCCTGCAGCTCGCAGCTCCGACTCGGCATATCGATTCCCGCGCGGCCGCGCCGTCTGCGTGGCGGCGGTCGCAGCCGTTCCACGGGGCTCCGTTCTGGATCCCGCTTATTGCAGCGGCGAGCTCCGTAATATACGGTACACAGTGCAATAGAGGTGGCGTCGCATGGCGCCGGGGTCTTCGGAAACGCTCCACGGTCTGACGTACCACCTACGTAAGCACCTCCGTTCCACGAACTGGGAAGGTTGGGTACGTCTCAGAAGATATCCGGCTTTTCCACTTACAGGTATTGCCAGTAACGTATTTCATACGAGGGGGGGGGGGGCGAGTAGATAACCACTGGAACAGTTTCAGTGTTCGTGTTAAGCATTGTGTTCTCGAGTGTTCTATAGTACGGAATAGCTACTGGGAACCTAGGAATTGTTCACCTTGTAGCGGTAACACCGGCCGTCTTTAAGCGGCAATCGATGCTGACGTTAAACCCCAGCAAGAAGTTTTTGAGAAATTTATACCCGTGGGATAACCTTATGGAAACAGAACAATCAGCCGTGCAGGATTAGCCGAGCGGTCTAAAGCGCTGCAATCATGGACTGTGCGACTGGTCCCAGTTGGAGTGCTCCCTCAGGAATGGGTGTGTGTGTTTGTCTTTAGGATAATTTAGGTTAAGTAATATGTAAGCTTAGGGACTGATGATCTTAGCAGTTATGTCCCATAAGATTTCACACACATTTGAACATTTTGAACAGAACAATCAGCCTGGGATTCGTTTCCGAAACACTGTAGCAGAGTAGAACCAACAGTAAACTAATGGGTCCGGAACAGACCGCCTCCCAGCGCAAAAACAAGTTGTAATATTACATATCAATATCGGACGCCAGCCTAATTAGGAATTGGTGTCAAACAATATAATAAAGCAGAAGGCAGTGCTAAGGCTAACCTAACGTTCCTTGACACACGCACGCGCACACACACACACACACACACACACACACACACACACACACACACAATAAACACTTTCTTCATATCTATTCACACTAAAACAGTAAGCACACCTTGCAGATAAATGTACTACTAACTTGGAAGTCAGCCAAACAAATGGCCAGTAAGATAGCAAATAGTAACATATGCCTCTCAACAACACGTACCTTAAATGAACTAGGTGCAGCAGTTTATAGAACCAATCACCAACACACATGAAACTAATAACAATACTAAACAACCCCGGCCGGTGTGGCCGAGCGGTTCTAGGCGCTTCAGTCTGGAACCGCGCGACCGCTACGGTCGCAGGTTCGAATCCTGCCTCGGGCATGGATGTGTGTGATGTCCTTAGGTTAGTTAGGTTTAAGTAGTTCTAAGTTCTAGGGGACTGATGACCACAGATGTTAAGTCCCATAGTGCTCGGAACCAATACTAAACAGGCAAGACCACGAAGTAATTCTGTTTTAAATCAGGGGGTCTGTTAATGATCATACTCCATAACATCATTACTTAGTAGAGGGTCTCTATGCCTGTGCGTTAACCAACTTGCAACAGAATAGCTCACACAATAAATATTTCTTACTTAAGCTAAGTTTGAAGTAATTAAACAGAATGCAAGTATGGCTACACTGTCTCTGAAGGAGCCATTGCTTTGCTTCATTACCTAACTACCCTAGCACATGAGGGCCCTTAAACTTTCATGGTTAGAAGAACCATCTTCATTAACAAAACTAAAAAAGTATGTCTGAGAAATGGTAACTGTTCTCATCAATAATTATTAAGTAAGTAAAGCACAACAAACTATAATCCTTTAAATGTAAATGTCGTGTGACTAGGCCCTCCCGTAGAGATGACCGTTCGCCGGGTGCAAGTCTTTCGATTTGACGCCACTTCGGCGACTTGTGCGTCTAAGGGAATGAAATTATAATGATTAGGACAACACAGCACTCAGTCTCTGAGTGGAGAAAATCTCTGATCCAGCCGGGAATCGAGCCCGGGTACTTCTGACTGACATTCTGTCGCGCTGACCATTCAGCTACCGAGAGGAACACTCTTTAAATAACAAATCTGCTTTGGTAAGCAGTCTTTTAACCTACGCAAAATATAGTTCACTGTGAAAATGGCAACGCCACATTAAATTCAAGTTCAAAGACTTTCCCATAAAATGAACGCTGGTTAAATTTTCTAATTCTGATCAAAGTGCGTAAATGCAGCAATTAATAATCTTTTTCATTTCAAATCAATATTATCGTCCTTTTAACTAACAACTTTTCTATTTTAAGGCAGCTTTTCAAGTAAGGCAATGTTTTTAAGAAAATGACTCCAGATTGATTTAAAAATGCACTGGTTCAAATGGCTCGGAGCACTAAGGGACTTAACATCTGTGGTCATCAGTCCCCTAGAACTTAGAACTACTTAAACCTAACTAACCTAAGGACAGCACACAACGCCCAGCCATCACGAGGCAGAGAAAATCCCTGACCCCGCCGGGAATCGAACCCGGGAACCCGGGCATGGAAGCGAGAACGCTACCGCACGACCACGAGATGCGTGCAAAAATGCACTGGAATTGGACTATTTCTCAAACTGTAAAACTGAAATTTAAACACTATAACTTCACTCATTGGAAAGTAATCACAACTAGTTTTACAGCTGCCGAATAATTCTTTCCATAATACATTAGGACACTCGCAATTAAATCATTGGGATAGGATTCCTGTCAGGTTTCTGATTTGTGATAATCAACGGTGGCAGATAGAGCTTTTAGCAACACTACGATTATTATTATTAAAATCAACCAAATTTCACAAATACCAGGTCAATTTACAGAATGACAAATATAAACAATTTAGTGGAAAGCTGTTTGTACTGGTGGCACAATTTGCAGTGGCTGGTAACATGGCGGTGATGCAGTCATGGCAGTACTGTTGACCTCGCCCTGATACGGATCTTTTTGGTGTCGGAATGATATTTACAAGGCCGAAAACCATGCCATGATAATAGTAGCACCAAATGCAGCATCCGAGCCCCATAAACAACGCTCTTAAGCTCCTCTGGCCTCAAAACGCAAAAAATATGAGCCACAATGATCCGCTACTGCTAGCGAGGTGTTAACCACAGCACTGCTCAGCCCAGACTCCATACCCGTGACACAGGACGATTTGCCACTTGCACGCCAACCACACCTTTTCCACTCCGTCAGGCTACTTTGGTAGCTGCGGTGCGTCTCCACGTCTTTTACATTCATGTCTAAGTACTATGAACCAAGTCATTTAAAGTACACTATACAAAAATCATTCCAGTAGTTATTTTAATTCGTTCAAAAAGTTCGCATAACTGAATAATGCATAGAAAGTCAAAGAACTTTCATGACAGATACGACACTCTACATAAGCAACAGTACAGATTGACATAGAAATCTCGATACAGATACAAAATAGGTCGAAAATAGGTGTTACAACTTAGTGTAAGCGATTATGAGCAGAATAGCATCTATATCTACAATGCTACTGTACAGCGCTTAACGGCGGGTCACACACGCCCTTAGAAGCGATTGGTGGTAAAGATGACGGACTATGTGCTTCTGTAAGCGCTCTTACTTTTCTTATATTAGTCCCGCGAACCGACTTTTCTTGGGCTCGTCATTCTTGTGAGTGGTTTCATGCTGTCCACCACGAATTTCTGTCTTATATCAACCCCTTCACCTCAGACTAGCAGATCCACCCTAGGTCCTCAGTTATTTATTGGACATATTTCAGTGTCGGTGTTTCCTTATTGTTTTCACCCTCTGAATGGAAGTTATTCGCTGATGTGTTTAACATATGTCCTATTATGACGGAATAGCGCCTACATCTACATACATACACCGCAAGCCACCGTACGATGCGTACCACTACTAGCCGTTTTCTCTCCTGTTCCACTCGCAAATAGAGCGTGGAAAAAATGACTGTCTATACGCCTCCGGTCGAGCCCTAAATTCTACGTGACTCTTACACGAAATGTATGTCGGCGGCACTAGAACCGTTCTGTAGTCAGCATCAAATGCCGGTTCTCTAAATTTTCTCAATATCGTTCCTCGAAAAGAATTTTGCCTTCCTTCCATGGATTCGCATTTGAGCTCTCGATGCATTTCCGTGACACTTGCATGTTGTTCGAATCTGCCGGTAACAAATGCAGCAGCCAGCCTCTGAATTGCTCCCCTGTCTTCCTTTAATCGGACATGGTACGGATTCCAAATAAAAAAAATGGTTCAAATGTCTCTGAGCACTATGGGACTTAACATCGATGGTCATCAGTCCCCTAGAACTTAGAACTACTTAAACCTAACTAACCTAAGGACATCACACATCACCCAGGCATCACGAGGCAGAAAAAATCTCTGACCCCGCCGGGAATCGAACCCGGGAATCCGGGCGTGGGAAACGAGAACGCTACCGCACGACCACGAGATGCGGTCGATTCCAAATACTTGAGCACTACTCACGAAAGGGTCGCACTAGAGTCCTATGTGCGGTCTCCTTCACAGATGAACCACACTTCCCCAAAATTCGCCGAACATATCGAAGTCCACCATTCGCCTTCCATACCATAATCCTCACATACTCGTTCCATTTCATATCACTTTGTAAAAGTAAGCCCAGATATTTAAACGGTGTGACTATATCAGGACAGTACTAATGCTGTATCCGAATAAATTCCTACTCATACGCATTAACATACATTTTTCTACATTTACAGCTAGCTCCCATCCGTGATACCAGCTAGAAATTTTGTCCAACTAATCTTGTATCGTCCTACAGTCACTCAAATTTGACACCTGTCCGCATTATCAGCGAACAACCGCAGATTGCTGCACACCCTATCCGCCAGATCATTTATGTATACAGAAAGTAATAGTGGTCCTGTCACACTTCCCTGCGGCACTCCTGACGATACGCTTGTCTCTGACACAATTTTCTGGGTTCTATTACTTAAGAAGTCTTCGAGTCACTCACATATCTGGCTACCTATTCCGTATGCTCGTACCTCATTAACAGTCTGCAGCGGGCAACTGTGTCAAATGCTTCTCGTAAATCTAGGAATGTGGAATCTCACAGTTTTCCTTCATCCGCACTTCCCAGTGTACCGTATGAGTAAAGGACAAGCTGAGTTTCATACGAGCGATACCTTCTAAAACGCTCCTGATCCGTGGACATACGCACTTTGGTCACTAGGAATTTTTTTTTCGAACTCTGGATATGTTCTAGAGTTCTGCAGCAAATGGATGTTAATGGTATTGCTCTGTAATTTTGCGAGCACGTTCTTTTACCTTTATTACACTACTGGCCATTAAAATCGCTACGCCAAGAAGAAATGCAGATGACAAACGCCAATTCATCGGACAAGTATATTATACTAGAACTGATAAGTGATTACATTTTCACTCAATTTGGGTGCATAGATACTGAGAAATCAGTACCCAGAACGACCACCTCTGGCTGTAATAACGGTCTTGATACGCCTGGGCATTGAGTCAAACAGAGCTTGGATGGCGTGTACAGGTACAGCTGCCCATGCAGCTTCAACACGATACCGCAGTTCATCAAGAGTAGTGACTGGGGTATTGCGACGAGCCAGTTGCTCGGCTACCATTGACCAGACGTTTTCAATTGGTGAGAGATCTGGAGAATGTGCTGGCCAGGACGGCAGTCGAACATTTTCCGTATTCAGAAAGGCACGTACAGGACCTGCAACATGCGATCGTGCATTATTCTGCTGAAATGTAGGGTTTCGCAGGGATCGAATGAAGGGTAGAGCCACGGGTAGTAACACATATGAAATGTAACGTCCACTGTTCAAAGTGCCGTCAGTGCGAACAAGAGGTGACCGAGACGTGTTACCAATGGCTCTCCATTCCATCACGCCGAGTGATACGCCAGTATGGCGATGACGAATTCACGCTTCCAATGTGCGTCCACCGCGATGTCGCCAAACACGGATGCGACCATCACGATGCTGTAAACAGAACCTGGATTCATCCGAAAAAATGCTGTTTTGCCATTCGTGCACCCAGGTTCGTCGTTGAGTATACCATCGCAGGTGCTCCTGTCTTTGATGCAGCGTCAAGGGTAACCGCGCCCATGGTCTCCGAGCTGATAGTCCATGCTGCTGCGCCGGCCGGGGTGGCCGAGCGGTTCTAGGGGCTACAGTCTGGAAACGAGTGACAGCTATGGTGGCAAGTTCGAATCCTGCCTCGGGCATGGAATCGCTTGATGTCCTTAGGTTAGTTAGGTTTAAGTACTTCTAAGTTCTAGGGGACTAATGACCTCTGATGTTAAGTCCCATAGTGCTTAGAGCCATTTGAACCATTAGTCCATGCTGCTGCAAAGGTCGTTGAACTCTTCGTGCAGATGGCTGTTGTCTTGGAAACGTCCCCATCTGTTGACTCAGGGATCCAGACGTGGCTGCACGATCCGTTACAGCCATGCGGATAAGATGCCTGTCATCTCGACTGCTAGTGATACGAGGCCGTTGGGATGCAACACGGCGTTCCGTATTACCCTCTTGAGCCCACCGATTCCATAATCTGGTAACAGTCATTGGATCTAGACTAATGCGAGCAGCAATGTCGGGCTACGATAAATCGCAATTGCGATAGGCTACAATCCGACCTTTATCAAAGTCGGAAACGTGATGGTTCGCATTTCTCCTCCTTACACGAAGCATCACAACAACGTTTCACCAGGCAACGCCGGTCAACTGCTGTTAGTGTATGAGAAATCGGTTGGAAACTTTCCTCATGTCAGCACGTTGTGGGTGTCGCCACCGGCGCCAACCTTGTGTGAATACTCTGAAAAGCTATTCATTTGCATATCACAGCATGTTCTTCCTATCTGTTAAATTTCGCGTCTGTAGCACGTCAGATTCGTGGTGTAGCAATTTTAATGGCCAGTAGTGCATATTCAGGAGTTAGCTGCACGTTTTTTGAGTCGCTTGTGACTCTGTGTTGGGCGAGATAAACGCCGTAGAGTACTCTTTGTAAAACCAAATTTGGATTCCATCCGACTCTGGCCACTTACTTGTTATCAACTTACGGAACAGCTATTTCTGACGCCACTGGGAACCTAGTGTATACAAGTGCTAGTAGATTTGCGTGTTGTCGAACTACCTCAGCACATGCTTCCTCCGTCGTCATCTTAATATAGACAATACTGCCAGTGACAGAGAAGTGAATACCTATCACTTCCTGGGGGTCCAGAGGTGGCCCTTTGAGAAAGAACTGTTCAATTTCATAAGCGCGTGGTCGTGCTTGGAATGTTACTTTCAGTGTCCCTCGGCGGCAACAGTGCGCCAAGTGGTGCAGTGGTAATGGACGCTACACAACACGAAATACCGCGACGTGAAAGTACAGGGTGTTTCAAAAATAACCGGTATATTAGAAACGGCAATACAAACTAAACGAGCAGCGATAGAAATACACCGTTTGTTGCAATATGCTTTGGACAACAGTACATTTTCAGGCAGACAAACTTTCGAAATTACAGTAGTTACAATTGTCAACAACAGATGGCGCTGCGGTCTGGGGAACTCTATAGTACGATATTTTCCACATATCCACCATGCGTAGCAATAATATGGCGTAGTCTCTGAATGAAATTACCCGAAACCTTTGACAACGTGTCTGGCGGAATGGCTTCAGATGCAGATGAGATGTACTGCTTCAGCTGTTCAATTGTTTCTGGATTCTGGCGGTACACCTGGTCTTTCAAGTGTCCCCACAGAAAGAAGTCACAGGGGTTCATGTCTGGCGAATAGGGAGACCAATCCACGCCGCCTCCTGTATGTTTCGGATAGCCCAAAGCAATCACACGATCATCGAAATATTCGTTCAGGAAATTAAAGACGTCGGCCGTGCGATGTGGTCGGGCACCATCTTGCATAAACCACGAGGTGTTCGCAGTGTCGTCTAAGGCAGTTTGTACCGCCACAAATTCACGAAGAATGTCCAGATAGCGTGATGCAGTAATCGTTTCGGATCTGAAAAATGGGCCAATGATTCCTTTGGAAGAAATGGCGGCCCAGACCAGTACTTTTTGAGGATGCAGGGACGATGGGACTGCAACATGGGGCTTTTCGGTTTCCCATATGCGCCAGTTCTGTTTATTGACGAAGGCGTCCAGGTAAAAATAAGCTTCGTCAGTAAACCAAATGCTGCCCACATGCATATCGCCGTCATCAATCCTGTGCACTATATCGTTAGCGAATGTCTCTCGTGCAGCAATGGTAGCGGCGCTGAGGGGTTGCCGCGTTTGAATTTTGTATGGATAGAGGTGTAAACTCTGGCGCATGAGACGATACGTGGACGTTGGCGTCATTTGGACCGCAGCTGCAACACGGCGAACGGAAACCCGAGGCCGCTGTCGGATCACCTGCTGCACTAGCTGTGCGTTGCCCTCTGTGGTTGCCGTACGCGGTCGCCCTACCTTTCCGGCACGTTCATCCGTCACGTTCCCAGTCCGTTGAAATTTTTCAAACAGATCCTTTATTGTATCGCTTTTCGGTCCTTTGGTTACATTAAACCTCCGTTGAAAACTTCGTCTTGTTGCAACAACACTGTGTTCTAGGCGGTGGAATTCCAACACCAGAAAAATCCTCTGTTCTAAGGAATAAACCATGTTGTCCACAGCACACTTGCACGTTGTGAACAGCACACGCTTACAACAGAAAGACGACGTACAGAATGGCGCACCCACAGACTGCGTTGTCTCCTATATCTTTCACATCACTTGCAGCGCCATCTGTTGTTGAAAATTGTAACTACTGTAATTTCGAAAGTTTGTCCGCCTGAAAATGTACTGTTGTCCCAAGCATATTGCAACAAACGGTGTGTTTCTATCGCTGCTCGTTTAGTTTTTATTGCCGTTTCAAATATGCCGGTCATTTTTGAACCACCCTGTAAACAACAGCGGTGCTTGCCCGGCGCGCGGAGCCGGTCCGCACGCGCCCACGGCCGAAAGCGGACTGCCATCCGGGACAGAATGTTATCGCAACTGCACGGACTATCTCGGTTACGTCTCATGGCCGATCCACACTCCCACCGAGCGCCAACTATCTGCAGTTCCTGTCCACTGTACTCCTGTTCGCTACTTAGAGATTCCCAGAGGAGGTCGGACATACCTGTACAGTCGCACTGAAGAAAGTGGATCCATTGACCAGCCAGGCGCTCGGTGGCAGTGTGGATCGGCCGCGAGGCGTAGCGAGACAGTCCGTGCAGCTGCGATAGCGCTGCGTCACGGCTGGCGCAGTGGTTACCGCACCTGACTTGTAAGCAGGAGATCCGGGTTCGATTCGCAGTACAGAACACATTTTCGCTCGTCGCCGCTGATTCCGCATAACGTCTCGCTGCAGGTGGTAGCAGTCATCCCCTTTCAATTTACGTGTAGTGTTTCACAGCTGTGGGATCTGCATGGTGTCGGGGCTTTTGAAGGAACAGACAGCATGCATGATCCAGATCGCTGGTCGATCATCAGCGATCGGCTTGTTATCTTTGGCGCGTCCCGGGGCATGAGCATCTTTGCGTTTTCGGCTGGGACGTGCGGGACGGCGAGAGGCAGTCGGTTTGGGGCGGCCGGTGATACTGGCGGAATTGTGGCTCGGGCGTAAGCACATGTGTGATGTCTGTTACGCTGGGGCTGTTTGCTAATCGTGAAACTCCTGCGGCGGTTACTGGTTGCCTGGAAGGCATTTCATATAAACTGTGCCAAGTCTCGCAGAGAGAGGGGAGTCCGGAGTTGGTGTTGGCCTAGATGTTTGTACAAATTGAGGTGCCTGTGTGAGAAGCACGGAGTGGGCCTGTTGGTTGCTTCGTCCTTCTGGCAGCCACCGCAAGCAGACGTTCGTCCGGAATGTCTACAGTTTGTCGTGAGCATAGTGCGAACAACTTCTCGTAGGAAGTCTCCCAGCCTGACTCTTAGCCTGTGTTATTTGTTGGTGCCGACCCCTTGTCTGTTACTGCTTCCGGTTGTCTTGTAAGATTTCACAGCAAAACTGTGTTTTTGTGGCATTCTGTGTTTATGGCTCAGCCTCCGCCTAGAAAGGTGAAAGATTTTGCCTCAACTGAAAGGGGGTGCGGGGGTTCGATTGGACATATTTTGGAATTCCTTAATGCTTTAATTTAAACATGTAAAAAAATTATTCTTTCAGAATAAGCGCCTGTTTCTTTGGGACACTGCAGTTCAAACAGGAGTGGCGTAATGTTAATGAGTATTTGTTATTCGTCAAATGAAGGATATGTAATGTCTTGCTGTTTCCTGGGGCACGCAGCTGTGTTATTGAAGTCATTTTGAAGTGTTCTGTTGGGTGAACGACTGCTCCCCACTTCAGTGTATTCTTTTGAGTAGTATTGTAAGGTCTTTTGGATATTTGTCAGTGGGGGGTATTGATTCAATTTTGTTTTTCTCTTTCTTTTGAATTACAGTGAATTGTTAGGTTATCTGGTTATTGTCTTAACTCCCGCTTCACGCATTAAATCATTTTTGAAATTGTTTTATTTATTCCTGTTTAATGTCAGACAATAGGATCACATTTGAGGAAGTGGAGAAAATGGTCAGTAGATTGCAGTGCAATAAAGCGGCTGGGGTGGATGAAATTAAGTCGGAACTCATCAAATACAGTGGAATGTCAGGTCTTAAATAGCTACACAGGATAATTGAAATGGCGTGGGAGTCGGGACAGGTTCCATCAGACTGGACGAAAGCAGTAATCACACCAATCTTTAAACATGGAAACAGAAAAGATTGTAACAACTACAGAGGTATATCTTTGATCAGCGTTGTGGGTAAAATCTTCTCAGGTATTGTTGAAAGGAAAGTGCGAGTATTAGTTGAGGACAAATTGGATGAAAATCAGTGTGAGTTTAGGCCTCTTAGAGGGTGTCAGGTCCAGATCTTTAGCTTACGGCAAATAATGGAGAAGTGTTACGAGTGGAACAGGGAATTGTATCTATGTTTTATAGACCTAGAAAAGGCATATGACCGGGTTCCTAGGAGGAAGTTACTGTCTGTTCTACGTGATTATGGAATAGGAGGCAAACTTTTGCAAGAAATTAAAAATCTTTACATAGATAGTCAGGCAGCAGTTAGAGTTGGTGGTAAATTGAGTTCATGGTTCAGAGTAGTTTCAGGGGTAAGACAAGGCTGCAACCTGTCTCCACTGTTGTTCATATTATTTATGGATCATATGTTGAAAACAATAGACTGGCTGGGTGACATTAAGATAGGTGAACACAAAATAAGCAGTCTCGCATATGCGGATGACTTAGTTGTGATGGCAGATTCTATTGAAAGTTTGCAAAGTAATATTTCAGAGCTAGATCAGAAATGTAAGGACTATGGTATGAAGATTAGCATCTCCAAAACGAAAGTAATGTCAGTGGGAAAGAGTTATAAACGGATTGAGTGCCAAATAGTAGGAACAAAGTTAGAACAGGTGGTCGGTTTCAAGTACTTAGGATGCATATTCTCACAGGATGGCAACATAGTGAAAGAACTGGAAGCGAGGTGTAGCAAAGCTAATGCAGTGAGCGCTCAGTTACGATCTACTCTCTTCTGCAAGAAGGAAGTCAGTACCAAGACTAAGTTATCTGTGCACCGTTCAATCTTTCGACCAACTTTGTTGTATGGGAGCGAAAGCTGAGTGGATTCAGGTTGCCTTATCAATAAAGTTGAGGTTACAGATATGAAAGTAGCTAGGATGATTGCAGGTACTATTAGATGGGAACAATGGCAGGAGGGTGTGCACAATGAGGAAATCAAAGAAAAACTGGGAATGAACTCTATAGATGTAGCAGTCAGGGCGAACAGGCTTAGATGGTGGGGTCATGTTACACGCATGGGAGACGCAAGGTTACCCAAGAGACTCATGGGTTCACCAGTAGAGGGTAGGAGGAGTCGGGGTAGACCAAGGAGAAGGTACCTGGATTCGGTTAAGAACGATTTTGAAGTAATAGGCTTAACATCAGAAGAGGTTGGGGATCATGGAGGAATTTTATAAGGGGGACTATGCTCCAGACTGAACGCTGAAAGGCATAATCAGTCTTAAATGATGATGATGATGATGATGAATGTCAGACAGATTCAAATGTAACTTCATTAATGTTATTTGAAATAAATGTGTTGGTTTGACCTTAATGAATTATGTGCAATCGAAGTAAGGGACCCAGTCCTTCATTAGTGCTTAACAGTGGCGTGTGGTTCGGGTTGTGAGCCCCGTACTCGTACCAATGCATTCAAAATAGTTGATGAATTAGAGTAGTTTTGTGGGACAAAGTTGAGGTTTATACAACTTCGTCATGAGTACGTGTTTACACCAATTCCGCGAGTGCAGATTGTCAATCAGAAATTCAAAGTTTTGCGCGTGGCTAATCAACTCAAGTGCTTGCTAAAGAGAGTAGAAACCGGCCCACAATGCTTTCATTGAGTTATTTTATAAATTTCGTGGCTTGTGCTGGAACTACAATGCTCACCAAGTGGGTGTGTGGACTCTGTTATGAAAGCACTTGAGGTACCAGAGTGCGTTACAGTGTACTCATGTTTTTCAAAGGTGATTCTATGATATTTGATACTCCATTTTGTGAGAATCATCGTTAGATTTTTACTTGTTTCTTTGAAAGTGAAGTCTGGCCATTTGTGTAGTAATACTCCACACAGGGAGTGGTTAAAATGATGTTTAATGTCCTGCAGCATCATACTATGATTTTGATGGTCATCAGTCGCTTCTTACGTAATAAATTGATAATTTTCGGTGAGTTGCTTTTGTGAATGCTAACGACTCCCATGTGCTTCCGCCACTGTGTGTTACCCCCTCTCCGACCGAAACGCTTGTTCGAATCCTTTTGTGTGGAATAATAGCACATAAAAGGAGAATTCATTAATTTACCGCCGGCCGCGGTGGTCTTGCGGTTCTAGGCGCTGCAGTCCGGAACCGCGGGACTGCTACGGTCGCAGTTCGAATCCTGCCTCGGGCATGGATGTGTGTGATGTCCTTATGTTAGTTAGGTTTATGTAGTTCTAAAGTTCTAGGGGACTGATGACCTAAGATGTTAAGTCCCATAGTGCTCAGAGCCATTTGAACCATTTGAACCATTAATTTACCTGAAATTTTAAACTTCGCTTTGCTAAACGATAGCACGATACGGTGACTACCACGATAGTGTGCAACATAGTGTGCAGTTATGCAATTCACCTCAGGAACCTCAGTTTTGCTTCGCTCTCCGACAGTGCAAGCTGGTGTAATTAGTCGGAATACGTAACACGCACGCCCCATTACCTCCTTGCTGTACTTTTTACTTGCCCTTGTGTGACGGTGATGTTGCGTGCTGCTACATGGAACAACACTCAATTTAGTCCATTCCTTTACCCGATAGTGTAACCGGAGTTCTCTTTGCACTTAGGTGACCAAATAACGTAACATTCGTAATTGTTGGCATTGATCGAGACGTGAGTAGCACACCTAGAATCAGTGTTACCTCATGGTGAACGAAGTGTTTTAGTTCAATAAACGCAAATAATTATAAAGAACCACATTTCAAGATCAATATAGCAGAATCACTATCCCCTTCCCTCACTAAATGGAGAGTGTATTGAAACAAAGATTGGAAATACGAAAAGAAATAAAAAAGAGTTCAGGAAGACTGATCCAATCTTTAATGGAACAACATTAAATAGTATTTCCACTATGGTAATGATAAAGAAAACGATTACCGCCCTCTCTACTGAAGGTAATAGAGCGAGGTGGCGCAAGTGCTTAGCACACTGGATTCGGATTCGGGAGGACGACGGTTCAAACCCAAACCCGTGTCCGGTCATCCTGGTTTAGGTCTTCCGTGATTTCCCTAAATCTCTTAAGGCAAACGTGGGGATGGATCCATTGAAAGGGCACGGCCTTTATCCTTCCCTAATCCTAGCTTGTGCTCCGTCTCTAGTGAGCACGGGACGTTAAACACTAATGTCCTCCATGTCATATACTGAATGTGTAGGTTCGAGGTGCACCTAGCGTTATTCGTAGCATTCTTAAATCGAATAGATCTCACATTAAGTGTAGAACCAATAAATATAATTAAAACTGGGCTGGCCCGCATCTCGTGGTCGTGCGGTTGCGTTCTCGCTTCCCACGCCCGGGTTCCCGGTTTCGATTCCCGGCGGGGTCAGGGATTTTCTCTGCCTCGTGATGGCTGGGTGTTGTGTGCTGTCCTTAGGTTAGTTAGGTTTAAGTAGTTCTAAGTTCTAGGGGACTTATGACCACAGCAGTTGAGTCCCCTAGTGCTCAGAGCCATTTGAAGCCAAAACTGGGCTGTTGATGTTAATTAAAATCGCTGTACCAAGAACCCCAGCATACAGCACGAGGTTAAGATGTGCAAAGGGAATACCAGAGAGTAGATACGATTATAATCTCAGCTTATACAGTCTTGAAAATAGAGTAAAAATAGCACAGTACATGAGAGCGTTTGCGCTCCATGTACCGTAGTTTGGACCTACCCCCGGCGACGGTAACCGCGCAACTGTTCACCACGTTTCATTTCGTTTCTTTATATTACTTTTAAGTATTATTTCACATGCTCGAGAGTTTCACCACTAATCCTATAATCATACAGTGTCGCATGGTTTCTTTTCGTTATAGTCATTACCTTGCATTTATCTGCAGAGAGGCGAGTAGTGTAAGATATCTGCAAAAGCAAATGACATATATTAAAATGGAAACTGAAAAGAAAACTAGTAAGGGAGGCCAGGAACATTTATACGGGTACCTCTCGCTACTTTTTTTTGTTTTGTTTGGGTTTATCAAATTTAAAATTACACTACTGGCCATTAAAATTGCTACACCAGGAAGACGACGTGCTACAGACAGGTTGGCGCCGGTGGCGATACCTACAACATTCTGACATGAGGAAAGTTTCCAACCGATTTCTCATACACAAACAGCAGTTGACCGGCGTTGCCTGGTGAAACGATGTTGTGATGCCTCCTGCAAGAAGGAGAAATACGTACCATCACGTTTCCGACTTTGATCAAGGTCGGATTGTAGTCTATCGCGATTGCGGTTTATCGTATTGCAACATTGCTACTCGCGTTGGTCGAGATCAAATTACTGTTAGCAGGATATGGAATCGGTGGCTTCAGGTGGGTAATATGGAACGCGGTGCTGGATCCCAACGACCTCGTATCGCTAGCAGTCGAGATGAAAGGCATCTTATCCGCATGGCTGTAACGGATCGTGCAACCACGTCTCGATCCCTGACGCAATAGATGGGGACGTTTGCAAGACAACAACCATCTGTACGAACAGTTCGACGACGTTTGCAGCAGCATGGACTATCAGCTCGGAGACCATGGCTGCGGTTACCCTTGGTGACGCATCACAGACAGGAGCGCCTGTGATGGTGTACACAGCGACGAACCTGGGTGCACTAATGGCAAAACGTCATTTTTTCGGATGAATCCCGTTCTGTTTACAGCATCACAATGGTCGCATCGGTGAACGCACATTGGAAGCGTGTATTCGTCATCGCCATACTAGCGTATCACCCGGCGTGATGGAATGGGGTGCCATTGGTTACACGTCTCGGTCACCTCTTGTTC
This sequence comes from Schistocerca cancellata, assembly GCF_023864275.1. Classification (NCBI taxonomy): domain Eukaryota; kingdom Metazoa; phylum Arthropoda; class Insecta; order Orthoptera; family Acrididae; genus Schistocerca; species Schistocerca cancellata. Next base: position 103,414,384 of record NC_064634.1, read on the forward strand.
GCATTGACGGCACTTTGAACAGTGGACGTTACATTTCAGATGTGTTACGACCCGTGGCTCTACCCTTCATTCGATCCCTACGAAACCCTACATTTCAGCAGGATAATGCACGACCGCATGTTGCAGGTCTTGTACGGGTCTTTCTGAATACAGAAAATGTTCGACTGCCGCCCTGGCCAGCACATTCTCCAGATCTCTCACCAACTGAAAACGGCTGGTCAATGGTGGCCGAGCAACTGGCTCCTCACAATACGCCAGTCACTACTGTTGATGAACTGTAGTATCGTGTTGAAGCTGTATGGGCAGCTGTGCCTGTATACGCCATCCAAGCTCTGTTTGACTCAAAGGCCAGGCGTATCAAGACCGTTATTACGGCCAGAGGTGGTTGATCTGGGTACTGATTTCTCAGGATCTATGCACCAAATTGCCTGAAAATGTAATCACGTGTCGGTTCTAGTATAATATATTTGTCCAGTGAATACCCGTTTATCATCTGCATTTCTTCTTGGTGTAGCAATTTTAATGGCCTGTAGTGTATTTGGAACTACAGCATAGTTATTACAGTAGAGAATGTTATAAGTATTTCAAACTCAACATTACATTTAAGAGTGCAGAATAAATTTACACGAGCTGGACTCGGGTGCGTAAATGTTCCCCCAGTATGGGGCAGGTTTGCACACCCACGAGGACACATTTACGCATATTATGGAGCGCAATAATCAGTAAACAAGATACACTACTAACCCTCTCAAAATACGTTTTTTGGCACTTCACGAAATTACAGTCTTACATCAATTAACATGGTAAAAAACAAAAAAAGTCACTAGTAGTAAACGATTCTTTTACTATATCTCAGTGCCTGTGTTGAAGGAATTACGATGCAGAGTTCTTTCGGACACTTATGCATGTTCGAAGAAACAAGCACTAGGAACATTGCATCTTACTTCCCATGAGGGAGATTAAATAAGTAATGGAACACTTTTTTATCTGAAAGTGGGTTGGTTTTTTTCAGGATTCCACTATAGATCATATTACTCCCCACTCTTTTGGCTACAAAACCCTGTTTTTCATTATAATCTCCGATCACTGCGACGACGTTACGCCACCTTACTGGTAGGGGCTGTATGACCGTATGGTCCCTCTCTGCTGGTCGACGTCGGAGCCAACATCTTGCTGCACCAGTAACCTCACCATCATCCACGTATTGCTTCGCGTGGAAAGCTTCCTTCATTGGGCGCAACAGATGGAAGTCGAGAGGTGCGACACCTGTGCTTTGGGAAGGATGAGGAAAAACAGCCCAATGAAGTTTGCGATGATGTGAAACGCCTCGCCCAACGACTCGTCGTGCTTTTGTTCACTGTCAGGTGTACGTAGACAGTCTGCAGGTGCCCATGAATATCTGCGATGCCCTGGTTCTCTGCCAAAAGAAAACTCGAAGACAGTTCTCTGCCTGGAAAAGACCTCAGTTACAGACGCCATTTTGAAGGCTACATATAGTGCCAACGTCTATAGCTCCTTCATGGGAGTATAGGGGCTGAAGCGGCAGTATTCCATGATATCTCACAACAATTTCCTCATTTTTTCAACCAAAATTGGCCGAGAAAAGACATGTCTTGCATTACTTACCGAATGCTCTTCGTAGAAATACAGGCACTGCAATATCGCATTTATCACCCGATACTAGGCTAGCGACTTTGTATTAAATATCTCTCCTGTACGGGAATTACAATAGATTTATGAGCACTGGTTACTGACACATGCACGATAACATGTGGAAGTTTGGGTCTAGCCGTGAGCTTGCACGGATAGCCTAAATTGTTAAAGCGACCGTTCGTGATTAGCGGGATATCCGGGTTCTAGTCCCGGTTCCACACAAACTTCCAGTGTCGTCGTTCTGTTTTGAAGTTGCAAGTTACCCATATTTGCCACTGCAAATAAATTTGCTTTATAACAACTTTTTTGCGTACTTCCACCTGCTAGAATAATGTGACCTGCATAGAGGCTTGAATGTTTAAATTCTTATTCATCATCATTGTCCGAGTTGTACTTTATGCGCACAAAAGATAATGTGTTTCCAGAGGCGTAGTAGTCGCGAGCGAAATAACAAACACAAGCACAATTACTTCTCGTAATAAATATGTTCAGCAGTTAACTACTATTATTATCACATAACAGTTTTTGACACATCGTACAGGCAATTATCAGAGAAATACGTGGAACAACTGCCCCATTGTTGCCTTCTTTCCATCATGATACGTTGTCAAACAGTACTTTACAGTGTGGCATTATTGTCACCAAAATTAATTTGTAGATAATTAATAGATAGGTATATATACCTATCCAATGCGTCCTGCTGTTACCACTAAAGACAAATGAGGTCAAAACTTAAATGAGTGAATGTTCGTTTACTACATCACCGACGGTAGTGACAGTGCTATGTTTAGCAAATTAAGCGAGCTAATGTAGCATTAGAAGTGATCGTAACTAAAAGCATATGGGACCTAAAGTATATGTGGTTGTATAAACGACGTTTGCGTAACTGCGTCGTCGAGTCAACATTTATCCGTTACTTGGAAGCCGCTCATTACAGGCGCTCCATCACAATTTTTAACGACGCACAAGATGAACGTGTCAATTTTCCTTCATTACGCCTTCGGCCTATAATCGATGTCCTGTTTTCGGGCGTCGGGTTAATCCCTATATACTCGTTGGGAAGATTTATTGTGTGCTAGAAGAGTGGGGTTAGGGGTGATTTGGTGCCTGTGTATTACAAGGGGAGCCTTATCGACAGAGGACTAAACTCTCCTTCTGTTGCGACGCTGAGGTCAATGTTATTTGTTTTAGGTACGCTCATTTCTATAAAATAGAGCTTACATCAACTGTTACGTTGTGAATGAGACAACGTAGCTGTTTGCAGGGAGTAATATGTAATAAAACAATGTATTAACACTTCTGATTACGAAAGTTATGTAGTAGCGTGGAATCTACAAGGCACTTACATTATAAAAATCGTAATTAAAGAACATACTATATTTACATTTAACAATTGACTACGTAAGTTCTATACGTTTCCGAGACAGTGATATTATACCTGTTTATATTGGTGAATTGTACCGATAAGATCCCGTGGCGATATAACATCAGACGTTCAGTTCAATTATTGTTATTTCGTTTTGTCCTTTAGAAAGTACGTAGAACCACTAGTTAATTTCAATATTCTTACCTTCCCAAAAGTCTTCAGTCTGTCACTATAGTTCTGGCGTCGATCTAGTGGCAGTGCGTTTTACAGTTTCAGACATTATTCTGTTACTTGTCTGGTCGTGAACTCTTGAGAGCCCATCCTGTACCTGCGTGTCATTGCAGTGGATCAAGCACGCCTTGCGTGAGATACTCCTGGTGTCGGCTATCCATCGTAATATCGTTTTATGGATCCCGTCTGTGATGCCGAAGATTTTCTGTGTCAATCTTAGGTTATCCATAAAATTTCGGACGCATTTTCTGTCCACTTAAGTCAACAACGAGAGGCCCAAAACTCGGATCACAGATTTACTTTAACCTTTGGACACTTTTAGTAGTCCATTAGGAAACGTAATGTGCAAGTAGTAAGCTGTAATATTTAATCAGAGAAAATCGCAAGACAAGTTTTTCACCCATCAGTGATACACCGGTACGCTGCAATACTGCGCACGAGCTGGTGCCGGTCATGAGGTTGGCGTTCAAGCTTAGAAATCGGTGGACCACCAGTTCGAGTCGCGTTCACGCTTTCTTTTATTTATAAATTTTTTGAGACTAATCACGTTATTGCATACATGTTGCATATGAAATGTAATATGATGAAACGACTCGTATATTTGCAGAAACTTTTATTGATTTTATTGTTATTTGGTTATTTGCTAACTTTAATTATCACAACAAATATTATATTTATAACTGTAGATAAATAAACGACCAAAAGCGTAAAGGTTTTCTGAAAATGTGTGACTGTCTCGATTTCTGAAATCCATTATACCTGCAATCACGTTAAGTTACCGAGAACTGCTTTGATCCTGGGTGCTTCGATCTGCAGACACAGGTTTCAAGAACAAGGGATATACTTGGAGAGCAGAAGTCAAACATCGATAAATAAAGGTGTAAATAACTTTATTCGCCCGCATGTCGTGGTCGTGCGGTAGCGTTCTCGCTTCCCACGCCCGGGTTCCCGGGTTCGATTCCCGGCGGGGTCAGGGATTTTCTCTGCCTCGTGATGGCTGGGTGTTGTGTGCTGTCCTTAGGTTAGTTAGGTTTAAGTAGTTCTAAGTTCTAGGGGACTCATGACCATCGATGTTAAGTCCCATAGTGCTCAGAGCCATGACCTTAACTTTATTCAATAATACAATGAGTTTTAATATGCCAGAATAGCAGGGAAACGTATGATTAACTGTCGGTTGTGAAATGGACATTACAAGTTGTAGGACGACATTTTTCGTACAGCCACGTCTACTACAGCGAATGAATGCGATTTTCCTGCATGCACAAGGAATCTTCATAATTTCTAAGAGAAAACAAAGATTGTCGCCGTTTGGCAAAATTTCTCTTTCTTCCAACAATTTGGATTCGAACCATGCGTAACGCAACATTTTCATAAATATCGGTGCTGAAAGTTGGTGATGTACAGTTAAATGTATTTTAACAGCATCTTCACAAGAAGAAATTTCTCGTTCTCTGTCAGTCAAATATGTATAAGGTTGAAGGCGTTTGATGAAGTATTTAACTTGCCTATCGAAGTAACAGTTCTTTTAACAATACAAATTAGTGAACAACCAAATAACAGTTGGAAATTCAATAAATTTTCATGCAAATACACTTGTCTTTTCACCATGTTGCGTTCCAAATGCACAATATACGAAACAATGATTCGTGTTGAAAAAAAGTAAAAATAAAAGAAAATGAGGGTGATTCAGTCCAGCAATCCACAGATTACGAAGCTTGGACGCTAACCACATAATCGCCACCATCTCGTGCAGAGTATTGCAACGCACCAGTACAACACTGACGCGTAAAACTTCTCTTGCGATGTTCTCGAAATCGCCTAGTAAGTACACCTACCCACTTGCTCAATATGTTGTCTTAATGCCCCTCCCCCCACCCCCCATGAAACGTGACCTTGCCGTTGTCGGGGAGGCTTGCGTGCCTCAGCGATACAGATAGCCGTACCGTAGGTGCAACCACAACGGAGGGGTATGTATTCAGAGGCCAGACATACGTGTGGTTCCTGAAGAGGGGTAGCAGCCTATTCAGTAGTTGGAGGGGCAACAGACTGGATCATTGACTGATCTGGCCTTGTAACACTAACCAAAACGGCCTTGCTGTGCTCGTACTGCGAACGGCTGAAAGCAATGGGAAACTACAGCCGTGATTTTTCCCGAGAGCATGCAGCTTTACTGTAGGGTTAAATGATGATGGCGTCCTCTTGGGTAAAATATTCCGGAGGTAAAATAGTCCCCCATTCGGATCTCTGGGCGGGGACTACTCAGGAGAACGTTGCTATCAGGAGAATGAAAACTGGCGTTCTACAGATCGGAAGGTGGAATGTCAGATCCGTTAATCGGGCAGCTAGATTAGAAAATTTAAAAACGGAAATGGGTAGGTTAAAGTTAGATATAGTGGGATTTAGTGAACTTCGGTGCAGGAGGAACGAGACTTCTGGTCAGGTGAATACAGTGTTTTTTTTTGGTCATCAGTCTACTGACTGGTTTGTTTCATGCGGCCCGCCACGAATTCCTTTCCTGTGCTAACCTCTTCATCTCAGAGTAGCACTTGCAACCTACGTCCTCAATTATTTGCTTGACGTATTCCAATCTCTGTCTTCCTCTAGAGTTTTTGCCCTCAACAGCTCCCTCTAGTACCATGGAAGTCATTCCCTCTTGTCTTAGCAGATGTCCTATCATCCTGTCCCTTCTCCTTATCAGTGTTTTCCACATATTCCTTTCCTCTCCGATTCTGCGTAGAACCTCCTCATTCCTTACCTTATCAGTCCACCTAATTTGCAACATTCGTCTATAGCACCACATCTCAAATGCTTCGATTCTCTTCTGTTCCGGTTTTCCCACAGTCCATGTTTCACTACTATGCAATGCTGTACTCCAGACGTACATCCTCAGAAATTTCTTCCTCAAATTAAGGCCGGTATTTGGTATTAGTAGACTTCTCTTTTTTGCCATAGCGAGTCTGCTTTTGATGTCCTCCTTGCTCCGTCCGTCATTGGTTATTTTACTGCCTAGGTAGCAGAATTCCTTAACTTCATTGACTTCGTGACCATCAATCCTGATGTTAAGTTTCTCGCTGTTCTCATTTCTACTACTTCTCATTACCTTGGTCTTTCTCCGATTTACTCTCAAACCATACTGTGTACTCATTAGACTGTTCATTCCGTTCAGCAGATCATTTAATTCTTCTTCACTTTCACTCAGGATAGCAATGTCATCAGCGAATCGTATCACTGATATCCTTTCACCTTGTATTTTAATTCCACTACTGAACCTTTCTTTTATTTCCATCATTGCTTCCTCGATGTACAGATTGAAGAGTAGGGGCGAAAGGCTACAGCCTTGTCTTACACCCTTCTTAATACGAGCACTTCGTTCTTGATCGTCCACTCTTATTATTCCCTCTTGGTTGTTGTACATATTGTATATGACCCGTCTCTCCCTATAGCTTACCCCCTACTTTTTTCAGAATCTCGAACAGCTTGCACCATTTTATATTGTCGAACGCTTTTTCCAGGTCGACAAATCCTATGAAAGTGTCTTGATTTTTCTTTAGCCTTGCTTCCATTTTTAGCCGTAACATCAGAATTGCCTCTCTCGTCCCTTTACTTTTCCTAAAGCCAAACTGATCGTCACCTAGCGCATTCTCACTGTATTCTCAAAATTGAGAATAGAGTGTTATAAATAGAAAATCAAATAGGGGTAATGAAGGAATAGGTTTAATAATGAATAGGAAAATAGGAATGCGGTAAGCTACTACAAACAGTACAGTGAACGCATTATTGTGACCAAGATAGACACGAATCCCATGCCTACCACACTAGTACAAGTTTATATGCCAACTAGCTCCGCAGATGACGAAGATATTGATGAAATGTATGATGAGATAAAAGAAATTATTCAGGTAGTGAAGGGAGACGAAAATTTAATAGTCATGGGTGACTGGCACTCGATAGTAGGATAGGGAAGAGAAGGAAACGTAGTAGGTGAATATGGATTGGGGATAAGAAATGAAAGAGGAAGCCGCCTGGTGGAATTTTGCACAGAGCACAACTTAATCATAGTTAACACTTGGTTCAAGAATCTTAAAAGAAGTTTGAAAACATGGAAGAAGCCTGGAGATACTGACAGGTTTCAGATAAATTATATAATGGTAAGACAGAGATTTCGGAACCAGGTTTTAAATTGTAAGACATTTCCAGGGACAGATGTGGACTCTGACCACAATCTATTGGTTATGAACTGTAGATTAAAACTGAAGAAACTGCAAAAAGGTGGGTATTTGAGGAGATGGGACCTGGAGGTTGTAGAGCATTAGGAACGATTGACAAGAATGGGGGAAAGAAATACAGTAGAAGAAGAATGGGTTGCTTTGAGAGATGAAATAGTGAAGGCAGCGGAGGATCAAGTAGGTGAAAAGACGAGGGCTAGTAGAAATCCTTGGGTAACAGAAGATATATTGAATTTAATTGCAGAAAGGAGAAAATAAAAAATTCAGTAAATGAAGCAGGCAAAAAGGAATACAAACGTCTCAAAAATGAGATCGACAAGAAGTGCAAAATGGCTAAGCAGGGATGGCTGGAGGACAAATGTAGGGATGTAGAGGAACATATTACTAGCGGTACGATAGATACCACCTACAGGAAAATTAAAGAGACCTTTGGCGAAAAGAGAATCACTTGTATGAATATCAAGAGCTCAGATGGAAACCCAGTTCAAAGCAAAGAAGGGAAAGCAGAAAGGTGGAAGGGGTATATGGAGGGTCTATACGAGAGCGATGTTCTTGAGGACAATACTATGGAAATGGAAGAGGATGTAGATGAACATGAAATGGGAGATATGACACTGCGTGAAGAGTTTGACAGAGCACTAAAAGACCTAAGTCGAAACAAGGCTCCGGGACTAGACAACATTCCAGTAGAACTACTGACAGCCTTCGGAGAGCGAGGCCTAACAAAACTATACCATTTAGTGAGCAAGATGTATGAGACAGGCGAAATACCCTTGACTTCAAGAGAATACAATAATTCCAATACTAAAGAAATCAGGTGTTGACAGATGTGAAAATTACCTAACTATCAGTTTAATAAGTCACAGCTACAAAATACTAACGCGAATTCTTTACGGACGAATGTAAAAACTGGTAGAAGCCGACCTCGGGGAAGATCAGTTTGGATTCCGTAGAAATGTTGGAACACGTGAGGCAATACTGAGCCTACGACCTATCTTAGAAAATAGATTAAACAAAGGCAAACCTACGTTTCTAGCATTTGTAGACTTAGAGAAGCTTTCGACAATGTTGACTGAAATACTCTCTTTCAAATTCTGAAGGTGGCAGGGGTACAATACAGGGAGCGCAAGGCTATTTACAATTTGTACAGAAAGCAGATGGCAGTTATAAGAGTCGAGGGATATGAAAGGGAAGCAGTGGTTGGGTAGGGAGTGAGACAGGGTTGTAGCCTATCCCCGATGTTATTCAATCTGTATATTGAGCAAGCAGTAAAGGAAACAAAAGAAAAATTCGGAGTAGGAATTAAAATCGATGGAGAAGAAATAAAAACTGTGAGGTTCGCCGATGACATTGTAATTCTGTCAGAGACAGCAAAGGACCTGGAAGAGCAGCTGAACGGGATGAAGAGTGTCTTGAAAGGAAGATATAAGATGAACATCAACAAAAGCAAAACGAGGATAATGGAATGTAGTCGAATTAAATCAGGTGATGCTGAGTGAATTAGATTAGGAAAGTGACGCTTAAAGTAGTAAATGAATTTTGCTATTTGGGGAGCAAAATAACTGATGATGGTCGATGTAGAGAGGATATAAAATGTAGATTGGCAAGGAAAGCATTTCTGAAGAAGAGAAATTTGTTAACATCAAGTATAGATTTAAGTGTCAGGAAGTCGTTTCTGGCCGGCCGTGTTGGCTGTGCGGTTCTAGGCGCTTCAGTCCGGAACCGCGGGACTGCTACGGTCGCAGGTTCGAATCCTGCCTCGGGCATGGATGTGTGTGATGTCCTTAGGTTAGTTAGGTTTAAGTAGTTCTAAGTTCTAGGGGACTGACGACCTAAGATGTTAAGTCCCATAGTGCTCAGAGCCATTTGAACCAAGTCGTTTCTGAAAGTATTTGTATGGAGAGTAGCCATGTATGGAAGGGAAACGTGAACGATAAATAGTTTAGACAAGAAGAGAATAGAAGCTTTCGAAATGTGGTGCTACAGAAGAATGCTAAAGATTAGATGGATAGATCACATAACTAATGAGGAAGTAGCGAATAGACTTGGAGAGAAGAGAAATTTGTGGCACAACTTAACTAGAAGAAGGGATCGGTTGGTAGGGCATATTTTGAGGCGTCAAGGGATCACCAGTTTGGTATTGGAGGGCAGCGTGTAGGGTAAAAATTGTAGAGGGAGACCAAGAGATGAATACACTAAACAAATTCCGAAGATTGTAGGTTGCAGTAGGTACCGGGAGATGAAGAAGCTTGCACAGGATAGAGTAGCATGGAGAGCTGCATTAAACCAGTCTCTGGACTGAAGACCACAACAACAACAACAATGGGCTACTGAAAGTATTCCAAGTTTGAAGTAAACGTCGTGGCATCCCCTTGTAAGCAGTTTCGTAAACAGGTACCTGCTGTGGCGTCGCAAATTATTACGCGATAACATTCAGTGCAACATAGCCTGCTGTATTTGAGCTTAGAAAGCTGCAAACTTCTGTGTTAGCCATGACTCATAAGCACGGCTGTCGCTGCTAGGCAGTGTGAGAACTGCTCCTGTGACACTTTGAGCGGCTATATATTCATACCTCCTACGAATGTAGATAAAACGCATTAAATATGGCCAGAGTATTTTCAGATTTGATATACTAGTTTTTGTTATGCAGAAGAAGGTCTCCACAAAATTTCAAAGTCGTACATATTATAGTTTCTGAGATTCAGAAAATTACCTAAAACACGCCAAACCAACACTTAGACTACAAAACTCAGTTAGGAATAATAAAAGTGTGTCTTTTAGTATCATTTGAAATCATTACTATAGTTCTCAAGGTGTAGAATGATTTAATTGAGATTTTATTTTCAAAATCGTAATTGTTTTGCATTTTCGTAATATAATTTTAAGAAACAACTGTTATCTATTTATTAGGTTGTTTTGTGAATAAATGAGAATGAGTGAGAGTGTGTACGTGTGGCATACACTAAAATGCAATATTAAATTATGTGCAACATTACGCAACTAGAACGTGGAAAAGTTGAGTTTTACCAACATTGCTGATGACATACGTCTAGGTGTGATTGCTTTTGTAAGAAGGCAGCCAGAATAGCTGTTTGCAGAGTAATCGTAAAATATTTTCAAGATTAATTTTAATTTCGTTTTGTTTTATTAAACATTGTGCAAGTATTTGCATTTTGGAGGAAGCAAATGCTTTTATGAATAGTTTTGCCGCGAGAATGATCTCGAAGGATCATTTTGATAGGTCGATCAGACTGATCAGCCAATCAGAATTAAGTACTTCCCCCGCACAACTAGTTAGATATAGTGGGAAGGAGGCAGACTGAACAAGTCACTCGTCAGCTTCGGTCGCGGAAGGACGTGTTAAACGTGCTGTTTCTCATTATGTATAAGATGAAGAAATATTGTGTTCCGCGCGTTTAAAACTAGTTGCAAGGAAAGCCGTTGCAATTACGAACAGTTTGATGAAAGTTGGAAGTTTTGGAATTGCTTTGTTGGAGAGTTACGAGCGTGTGAACTTTCGACCTTTGTGAACATTTCCGCGTGGCATGTTCCGTATTTTGGCGAGCAGTTTCTCTTAAAGAAAACCACTGAAAAGGACCGAATTTGAAACACTATTAGTAGCGGAACTGTGACTGTGAGATCGTGTAGTCATTCTGGTCGGAGTTATTTGTATTTTTGGCTGCTTTGCGTGTGAACTTGTTGTATGAATTGAGAGTTGGAGATCCGTTAGTTGTAAATGTGGACTAGATGGCCGGTTTAAATGTGTGCTTAAGAAAATAAAGAAGACTTACTATCGTGTTTTGAACAATATGTACAAACAACAATATGTACAAACAACAACAAACTACAATATGTACAAACAACGATATGTATTATGAGATAATTGAGGGATAGCAGGCTACTGGAGTTTACACGGACTTTGAAACGTAAGTATAGGCGTCGTTATTTTCAACGCTGCTTTTCCGACGTCTAAACAGTAAAAGGGATGGTGAGCGGACGCCGTAATGAGGTAGGAGGATTTTTGCAGTTGAACAGTGCACAATACGACGAACGAACGAAAATATAACTCAACCCGCCGCACTGCGTAAAGTATGGGGAGTTTTCTTCGTATACCTGCGAGTTAAAAATTTGCAAAATTTCTGTTGCTTTTTCTCCGCATTCAATGAACTCTTCACATTAGCAAAACTGGCGAAACTGGCGCGTTTTAGAGCATGAAACCCCAGTGTGAGAATTAACAAACCTTTTCTAGATCCTCAACTAGTAACTGGTATTCAGTTTTTAAATTATCTCCCCCTTCGGAACTGATGTCCAACGTCAACATCAGAATGACGTATGACTACCAAGGATACGAAGATAGTCCTGCATAAATAGTGGCATGCTAGGAAACAGTCGCCGTGTTGTCATCTTTCTTGCCACATCCTAAACACGTTCTGTTTGAGCTCATGAATACTACTGGCTGGTATGAAAGTATACGCCTTTCTTCTGTTGAAGACAAATACGTGTATCTGGCAGGTCAGACAAGGAACCGTACATACCCTAAGCCGTTTGAGGTGGTGAGGTCTTGCGTTATTCTGCTAGAATATGCCATTTTATACTCTGAAGACTGTGACAAAGTCTCGAGGATCGCCGCTTTCTCTGACCTTTCATCAGGAAGTCTAAGGACATGTGGGCGTCAATCAGACCGCCATAAACAGGAGTAGGACTCATTACAAAAAGCTAACCAATATCCCCGTTGACTCTGCCCGGACGTCATGCAACTCACTGTGGTCTGTGGTATGGTGACAGCGGAAAACTTGCATGGTAATTCTAAATCTCAGCCTAGCTGCCAGTACCCTCTGCCACGCACTTAATTGTGAACTGCAGAGTAATTATATAGATACTCAGCTACCGACTGTTCGTGGTAACATTCTGCTTGTAACCGGTGAGCAAATAGGTTGTCATCAGCGTACCTGTGGTGCAGTCGTTCTGATAGGACCCATAACCAGTCTACTTGTCACTTTCGGTAATGTCCGACGGATGAATGAAACCAGGTTACCCAAGAGGTCTATGCTGTGAGTACTGCCGAAGCACTTTCCACATTGTGCTCCTACGTTCCTGATGGCAATGGTACGACGTTACTGAAAGTCAGAGAGATGAAGATAAGCTGGACGTGTATGTCCTCTGAGGATGATATGTTGCGACTTCCACTTGTGGTCAGCACACCGCTTTCCCACCCGTCGTCTGTTTCCGTGACCGGAGCCGCTACTTCTGAGTGAAGTATCTCCTCAAATGGCCTTACAAGGCCTGAGTGCAGCCCGTTTGCCAGCAGCGGTCATCGGACGGTCACCCATCCAAGTGTTAGCCGAGCCAGACAGCGCTTAACTTTAGTGATCTAACGGGAACCAGGATTACCACTGCGGCAAGGCCGTTGGAAACTTATTCGCTTTCATTCAGTAATTTATTTCGATCCAATTTCGAATGGCTTTCATTTATTATCAGTGAAGAAGAGAACGAAATGGATGTGTTCAGACGGTCATTGCGATTATCCAGAAGTGAGAAAATATGTAACGATTAGGTTGAATAATACGAATGATTGTAGGTAGAATTGTAGAATGGTCATTACCAAGAGAAATCGGATGGAAATAGTTAATATGATATGGTGATGTCCGAATGAATGAATCCAGGTTATCGAAGAAGTCTATCCTGTGGATGCACCGAGCCTCAGAAAACTTGGAACGCTGGGAAAACCTTTGAAAGAGGTAATAGTGAAAGAAATCAGACCAAGCGGTTGAAGGGAAGCTCAGTGGGACGACAGAGAATCATGGAAACTGAACATCAGGCAATGCCAGAAGGCGCTCTAAAACTATATGTAGAAGGGCGAACTTTGAATCTGTACATCCCAAAGGCATGAAATTACTGGAGCGTTAAGTTGATAACATTCAGTGTAGCTGTTCATGGTGAACCACTTTCTGTGGCACCATTCAGGCATAACAGTGCCTCACCAAAGGTGGCAATGCGAAACGGTTACACAGACATTAGCGAGGGCTACCTGCAGTCCGCAACAACCAATGAGAGGCAACCCAGAAGATCACGCGTCCCACTCAGCATAACAGCGACCTCACACTGAAGTAAATATAGTGTCTAGCAAGCAAGAGCTCAGCTTCAGTTCGTGACCTCATTTGAAGGAGTCAACGTTACAATGTAGAACCAACCAGCTGTTAACACATCTTATGAAATGTCCTATCGAAAGTACTGCATACCATACTGGAAGAGAACAGTTTATTACTCAGTGCATCAAGTGATGCTTTGATAGTCAATGACAGTTGTATACTTTCAAGCAATCCTGTGCCAAACTTAAATGAATCTTTACTTCATTAATGTAATAATGAACTAATATTTTATGAGTTAAAGTTCTCAAGTGCCACCTCACTGAACAATCAAAGAAATCATAGATACGACTGATCGAGTGTATTATGTCCTTGATGTTTTACCTCAAAGCAGACGTACTATTTCCTCTGAATGGGGAAGATAGAGGAAATTGGAGCACAGTAGTTAAACTAGTATTGTTATACTGTGCACAATAATTTATGTAGAATTTGTTTATTTACCTGCTGACACACACACACACACACACACACACACACACACACACACACACAGATGGAGGGACCGTGGACACCTGTGAGCGACGCCAAATCGCCAGAGGTGTCCTCAGAGAGACAGCCATTACGCAGAAGAGCTCCGGTGCAGTCGGCCCCGCGACCGACGTCACGTAATCAGACGCTAATTGCGAGTCTCGCGGGGCGACACATTTGCCTTGCCAGGCATTTAGCGCATTACCACGGGCAGCAGCGGTACGCGGTATCGGGGCTTAGCGCGGCATTGCTCTGCTGGGGGATCCGGGGCAGCGGCCCCATCGATTACTGACGGCGAGGTACTACGTGTGCAGGTGTGTGTGTGTGTGTGTGTGTGTGTGTGTGTATGTGTGTGCGTGTGTGGTAGGGATGGACTATGTACAGCGTTGAACACTGATGGAAAAAGTCGCAGCACCAAACACATAATTAATGTAGAGTAATGAAATTTCGGGAATACATTTCTCTAGGTAACGTATTTAAGTGATCAACGTGGCAAGATCTCAGATTAACATAAGCGTGAGGAAAGCCATGGAAAATTTGAAAAACTGGAACATTAATAACCAATTTAACAGCAAGAATGTTGAATGGAAGCATCCAAATGTGCACACATTGTGTTGTAAAGGTGCCAAACGTCAGTATTTATGGCCTGTAGTTCCGTGTCTGTTGCACTTGAGCGGTTAATGCTGTTCTACGGTGACTCGCCCATTGTTGTCCCATATGTGCTCTATTGGAGAAAGATCTGTTGATCATGCAGGCCAAGGCTACATGTCTAGATTCTATAGAACATTCTGGGTTACAACAGCGGTATATGGCTGAGCGGTATCCAGTTAGGAATCACCCCCAGGAATGCTGTTCATGGACAGCAGCAAAACAGATTGAAGGGCGAGACTGAGTCATTAATTGTATCACTGGAGACTAAGGACTCTCATGGATAGGATGGAGTGCCTAGCAGGATATTAAAGTACTGAGCTGCACATGTTAGCCCTGTACTTAACCATATTTGTAATTTTTCCTTTAAGAATGGTTAGTTTCCTGAACAATTAAACTACTCCATAGTAAAGCCGATTTATAAAAAGGGAGAAAGGGATAATGTAGACAATTGTAGACCTATTTCTGCGCCATCAATGTTTGTTAAAGTTGTTGGAGAGGCTGTGCATATAAGGATAATTGATCATTTCATTTCACATAATTTACTATCAAATGTACAGTTCGGCTTTAGAAGTCGTTTAACAACTGAAAATACTATGTTATCTTTTCTCTGTGAGGTACTGGAAGGATTAAACAAAAGGTTTCAAACGCTAGGTATATTTTTTGATCTAACTAAGGCATTTGATTCTATTGATTACAAAATATTGCTCCAGAATTTGGACCATTACAGAATACGGAGAATAGCTCAAAATTCGTTGACCTCTTACTTTAACAACAGACAGCAAAAGGTCATTATTCACAGTGTTGAGGATGTCTGAGATGTGAGGTCTGAGTGGGGTATGGTCAAATGGGGGTGCCCCAGGGATCAGTGTTGGAGCCACTTCTGTTCATTATTAATATAAATGATATGCCCTCTAGTATTACGGGTAATTCTAAAATATTTCTGTTTGATAATGACACTAGCTTGGTAGTAAAGGGCGTTGTGGGGAACATTGGTTTTGTTTTAAGTAGTGCAGTTCATGACATAAGTTCATGGCTTGTAGAAAATAAAAGAACGCTAAATCACAGTATGACTTAGTTTTTAGAGTTCCTAACACACAATTAAACAAAAAGCGACGTTTTAATTTCACAGAATGGGCATGTGATTAGTATAACTGCAAAGACCAAATTTCTAGGTTTTCAGATAGATGGTAAACTGTTACAGAAAGCCCACTTTCAGAATCTTTACAAAGACTTAATGCAGCCATTTTCACTCTTCGAACGCCATCTGAAGTAAGTGATCGTTCAACACGAAAATTAATCTACTTTCCTTGTTTTCATTCACTTATGTTGTATGGTATTATAGTTTGGAGTAACTGTTCCCATTATAAAAAGATATTTTTGGCTCATAAACGGGAAGTTCTCGCAATACGTGGTGTAGATTCGCGAACCTCTTAAAAATGGTTCAAATTGCTCTGAGCACTATGGGACTTAACTACTGAGATCATCAGTCCCCTAGAACTTAGAACTACTTAAACCTAACTAACCTAAGGACATCACACACATCCATGCCCGAGGCAGGATTCGAACCTGCGACCGTAGCGGTCACGCGGTTCCAAACTGACGCGCTTAGAACCGCACGGCCACACCGGCCGGCCGCGAACCTCTTGTCGACTTCTGTTCACTAGTCTGGGTATTTTGAAATTGGCTTCTCAATATATATATTCTTTAATGTCGTTTCTTGTTAACAATATCATCTAATTCCCAAGAATTAGCAGCTTTCATTCAGTTAATACTAGGCAGGAATCCAATCTGTACATCGATCGCACTTCCTTAACTCTTGTGCAAAAAGGTGTGCAGCACACTGCTGCATCCATTTTTAATAAGCTACCACAAGAATTCAAAACTCTTAGCGGTAACCCACTCGCTTTCAAATCGAAACTGAAGAGTTTCCTCATGGGTCACTCGTTCTATTCTGTTGAGGAGTTCTTTGAAAAATTAATCTGGTTTCTGTGTTATGTGGTTGATTGCGTTTACTTAAACTTATGGCTTGACTTTTTATGAATTCATAAATATTTTATTTTATCTGTTCTTACTTTTATGTTGTAATTTCACGTACTGACACCTTCCATGACCCTGGAGATTGGCTCCTCTATTTGGTCTTGACAAAACTCTACCATCTGGTGAGCAAGATGTATCAGACAGGCGAAATACCCTCAGACGTCAAGAAGAATATAATAATTCAAATCCCAAAGAAAGCAGGTGTTCACAGATGTGAAAATTACCGAACTATCAGTTTAATAAGTCACAGCTGCAAAATACTAACGCGAGTTCTTTACAGACGAATGGAAAAACTGATAGAAGCCGACCTCGGGGACGATCAGTTTCGATTCCGTAGAAATGTTGGAACATGTGAGGCAATACAGACCCTACGACTCATCTTAGAAGAAAGATTAAGGAAAGGCGAACCTACGCTTCTAGCATTTGTAGACGTAGAGAAAGCTTTTGACAATGTTGACTGGAATACGCTCCTTCAAATTCTGAACGTGGCAGGGGTAAAATATAGGGAGCGAAAGGCTATTTACAATTTGTACAGAAACCAGATGGCAGTTATAAGAGTCGAGGGACATGTTGAAACGTCCCCTTAGAACAATTATACAAGATGAAACGTCCCCTTAGAACAAATTATACACGCTTGTGCTGATAAACCTCTTACACTATTTGCTTTTCAAACAGCTGAGCAAAACTGAACGTACTCAAACATTCACTAAAGTGATACACAATATTTTTAGCGCAACGCAATCTGACTATCAAAGATCCCTGCAAAAGAATGGCCCTGAGTAACATTAAACTACACCTTTCAGAAATCACTTACCTCACAAAAATCTTCATTACTCGAACTACTGCAATACAGCGAGCGCCACTATTATCAGCTAAATAAAAGATTCAAACTACAGAAGGCACTAACTACTGATAGGGATAGTTAGCAAATGAAAGATTTTAATAGAGAACAAACAATTATTTACCTTAATAGTCATAATATATATATATCAGTTCATGACAAATTACAAAACTCCGCCATCTCTCTCCCCACATCCACCACTGCTGGCGGCTCACCTCCAACTGCGCAACGCTACGCGCTGTTCACATCCAGCTGCCGCTGCCCAACACTACAATGGCAGACAACAATGCAAACTAGAACAATGCAAACTAGTCACAGGCTGCACACAGCACAGCCAGTGATTTTCATATAGAGCGCTACGTAACGTTGCCGATAATAAAACATAAACAGCCTACTTACATAAAGAAAACATAAACAGCCTACTTACATAAAGAAAACATAAACAGCCTACTTACAATGTAAGGGAAGCAGTGGTTGGGAAGGGAGTGATACAGGGTTGTAGCCTCTCCTCTATGTTATTCAATGTGTATATTGAGCAAGCAATAAAGGAAACAAAAGAAATGTTCGGAGTGGGTATTAAAATCCATGAAGAAGAAATAAAAACTTTGAGGTTCGCCAATGACATTGTAATTCTGTCAGAGACAGCAAAGGACTCGGAAGAGCAGCTGAACGGAATGGACAGTGTCTTGAAAGGAGGGTAAAAGATGAACATCAACAAAAGCAAAACGAGGATAATGCAAGGTAGTCGAATTAAGTCTGGTGATGCTGAGGAATTAGATTAGGAAATGAGGCACTTAAAGTAGTAAAGGAGTTTTTCTAGTTGGAGAGCAAAATAACTGATGATGGTCGAAGTAGAGAGGATATAAAATGCAGACTGGCATTGGCAAGGAGAGCGTTTCTCAAGAAAAAAAATTTGTTAACATAGAGTGTAGATTTAAATGTCCGGAAGTCGTTTCTGAAAGTATTTGTGTGGAGTGTAGCCATGTATGGAAGTGAAACATGGACGTAAATAGTTTAGACAAGAAGAGAATAGAAGCTTTCGAAATGTGGTGCTACAGAAGAATGCTGAAGATTAGATGGGTAGATCACATAACTAATGAGGAGGTATTGAATAGAATTGGGGAGAAGAGGAGCTTGTGGCACAACTTGACCAGAAGAAGGGATCGGTTGGTAGGACATATTCTGAGACAACGAGGGATTACCAATTTAGTATTGGCGGGCAGCGTGGAGGGTAAAATCGTAGAGGGAGATCAAGAGATGAATACACTAAGCAGATTCAGAAGGATGTAGGTTGCAGTAGGTAATGGGAGATGAAGAAGCTTTCACAGGATAGAGTAGCATGGAGAGCTGCATCAAATCAATCTCAGGACTGAAGACCACAACAACAACAACATTTGGTCCTACGGAAATAGACGTGTAAATAAATAAAAATAAAGTAAATGACGAGACTGACATATTATTTCGCAGTCAGGGAGCGTTGGATAACCACGAGGGTAGTCCTGATGTCGTATGAAATCACACCCTGACCTTAAATCCAGGTGGAGGTCAAGTGTGCCTAGCACACAGACACACAGACAGATTGGTTGCAGACCGTCTTTTTCTAACCAACACACAGCCATCACTGGCACCGAGGCAGAAGTAGGTTTCATCATAAAACACAACAAAGCCTCACCCAGCCCTGCAATGAGCTCTCGCTTGGCACCAGTGAGGTCGCAAATGTCTGTAGTTCGAGTCCAGTGGACGGCACGCCACAGGGCTGTCGGATCAGATCTGTCCTTGAAGTAACCCATTTGTAACAGTCTGTTGTGTCACTGTGGCAGCAACTGCTCCTCAGACTGCTGCTGTAGATGCAGTATACTGCAGGGACATGTACTGAACAAGATGGTCTTCCTCCTCGGTTGTGCCACGTGGACATCCGGAGCCCGGTCTTCTTGCGACTGTACATTCTTGTGACCGCAGCTGGTAAGTTACTTACAGTGGCTACATTCCTGCCAAGTGTTTCTGCAATATAGCAGGACAAACATCCAGTTTCTCGTAGCCCTATTACACGACCCCGTTCAAACTCAGCGAGGTGCTGATAATGGCGTCTTTGTCGCCTTAAAGGCATTCTTGGCTGACTTTGGCTCACCACGTCCAGTGTCAAAGGTAACTTACGCTTACGACCGTTACGGAATGTATTTAAAGGAGACTTGATTTGCATCCTCATAGCGACGCTGCTAGCGCTACTCTTATGCGACTGGAACGAAATGTGAACAGACATCATCTTTCAGACCTTCAAACATGCCGACCAATCTTCGTTTATGGCGCACAGCTCTTTCTTGGTGTTACGATGTAACGCCGGAAATGCATATCCTCCTATTTCCATCTATTGTACTGTAAATTTTTCCTTATTTTGTTTTTTGTTACCTGAAGATATGACATTTCTGTGTCTTTATATATTGTAATTGTTTTACAATTTGTATATATATACATTCTTGTCGATGTATAATTGCTTTGTTTTGTAAATATTACTTGTATTTTTACGCTGGGTCTTGCCTAGGGAAAACTATGCTGTCGAGCGATTACATCGATAGGTCCTGTGGAGAACCAAAGTGTTTAGGATCTTGGGTAGTGTTAACTCTGCCGCGTGGAGCGCGGGCAGAGCAGAGTCTGACTGGAGTAGGGCAGTTGAGCAGGTGTGTTGAGTGACCCTCCCACAAGTTGCACGCTTTCGGGGTTTGGCAGCATGTAATTGCGTTCGACTTGCTATGATAGTTTCTGGCACGGTGTCGCGGACGGGAAACATTAGCTGGCACGCATCAAGAGCCCGTTTCGCCTTGTGACCGTGTCGAGAAGAAGGCGCGCCAACATCCAGCTTCTGCAACAGCGACGGCCGACAAATAAGTGATTGTCGCCACCTCCTCGATCGACGACTTCAAACCTTCAATCAACCAACAAGGAAGACTGAAAGCACGTAAAGTTTTAGAACTGTATGGCAGACCTCAGCTTTTCAAACTGTTCCATTTCCATCACTAAAATACAGCAACTTTGCATAAACCTTTGTTGCTCATTGTCCCAACTGCATTACCAAGGATGGTCCCTTCCATTTCCGAAATGAACCGGAATGTCGTTGAAATTCTAACGCCAGCATTAAAGTAACATCATTCCATTCCACTGCTTTAATTTCAAAGTTCAGGTATACATAGCTGGCTACAATAACCAAACAGAACTATATTTAGATTACACAAGCACACATTAAGAGTGCGAGTTTTGTTACCATATTTTAGCTTACCTGTGACTGTAGCTCAGCTTGGTACGCACTAAATTTTACTATTCCAAGTTAAATCTCTTATTTCTAAATTGAGTAGATTCAAGTTGCTATTTAGATGATTGTTGAGGTAGCCAAAGACTAACCTTATTTAATTTAATTTCGTAGCGCTTCAGAAACAAAGTTCACTATTAATTTCAGTTACTAAATTAACTTTCAATTTTACGGTTTTATGAATTCTTTTGCTAAATTAAGTCAGAGTGTAGCGGAATTTATTACTTCTGACAAACAGTCAGTTTTCACACAACACGTGTCAATCTTCAGTTGCCACGCTTTTAGTGCTAATTATATGTGCATTAATCTTTCATTTTCCGTTATTATAGTAGTTGTCCATAGGACTGGCAACCGTCATTTTCCCCAGGTATCAAGTATCTAATTAACGCCAATTAACTGTTAATGTAACGACCGCACATTTACTTTCTTTATTAACTTTACCATTTTTCAAAACTAATTTCCACCAATTTCATTTGCATTTTTCCTTTCATTTAGATGTAACCCTTCCTCCCTCTTTACCGACAGATTAACTTCGGTGACGATTGGTTTTCCCAAATTTCCATTAGGTGCACGCGGTTTAATTTTTCACTGTCATTAATATCGATAAGTGAGGGGGAGGTTAGAACGACTTTTATCCGTCAGTGTATTAAAATACTCGATATATAGTATCGGTGCATCGGATTAAACCGATGTATTGTTTACGTTCCTATATATATGATGCATCGGGTGGGCGAATCTACTTTCGTACACTAATGCGATCGCCGTCTGTGTTCGACTTCGACGGGCAATAACCACTCACAGGTGACGGGCGGTAGCACTAGCAGTCGAGGGCACATAAAGCGCGTCGGCGACACAGCACAGTCGTTGCTGTAATGTGGGGCCAAAGTACTCTATGCGACGTCCAAAATGGAAGTCATTGGCTTTCGGGCCAAGGGTGGAAGAAGTTTCAAAACGTCTAAGTCTGTAAACTACTTGCGTGCCGCCGTGCTTACAGTACACTGTGCGTGACAAGATGGCGCTGTCCACAACCGCCGCTGAGGCAAATGTGGTGCACCAAGGGTCATAGATGACGGGGGAACGACGGCTGCGAAGGTGTGTAGTGGCGAATAAACATGCAATTCTGAGCAACTGACCGGCCAGATGACCGAAGGGGCTACCAACAGTGTCTCGTTGTCCGCAGCTCGTGGTCTAGTGGCTAGCGTCGCTGCCTCTGGATCATGGGGCCCGGGTTCGATTCCCGACCGGGTTGGGGATCTTCTCTGCCCGGGGACTGGGTGTTTGTGTTGTTCAAAAATGGTTCAAATGGCTCTGAGCACTATGGGACTCAACTGCTGAGGTCATTAGTCCCCTGGAACGTAGAACTAGTTAAACCTAACTAACCTAAGGACATCACAAACATCCATGCCCGAGGCAGGATTCGAACCTGCGACCGTAGCGGTCTTGCGGTTCCAGACTGCAGCGCCTTTAACCGCACGGCCACTTCGGCCGGCGTTTGTGTTGTCCTCCTCATCATAATCATTCGTCAAAATGGCTAAAATTGGACTGTGTAAAGACTGGGATTTTGAAGGGCGCTGACGACCGCATAGTTGAGCGCCTCACACACCAAACATCATCATCATCATCATCAACGATACCTCAGCGGACGTTGCTGCGCATGGGTCTCTGTGGCAGGTATCAGGTTCAACCATGAAGGCTGGCATCTGCGCGCTAGTTCCGCAACTGGACCCCCCTGAATGCCGACAGGTGGCTTCTCCAGATGGATCACATTTTATGCTCCGTCCGACAGATGGCACTCGGCGTTTACGGCGT
Source organism: Schistocerca cancellata (assembly GCF_023864275.1). NCBI lineage: Eukaryota > Metazoa > Arthropoda > Insecta > Orthoptera > Acrididae > Schistocerca > Schistocerca cancellata. The sequence continues at coordinate 103,437,113 of NC_064634.1, forward strand.
GAAGTCTCTAAAAGCAAACAATCTGCAAACCGGAGGGAGAGCCATGGTCTCGGGAATGTTTTAATGGCATTTCATGGGTGATCTCGTCACTCAGGAAGGTACAATGGACCAACACAAGCATCTATCCTTAGAGACCAATTACACCCGTACATGCAGTTTGTGTTTCCTCAGCGTTATTTCATCCACCAGTAAGACAATGAAACGTGTCACACAGCTCTCAGTGCACATGCATGTTTCGAATAGAACCAGGATGAATTTACCGTACTCCCCTGGCCACCAGACTCCCCGGAATCTGTGGATCCATCCCACCTTGGGTGAACTGGGCTGTTTACACCAGGGATCCTCAACTGAGAATCCCACGGTACTGGAGTCCTCATGGTTCCACGTCCCTGTCCGTACCTTCCAGAGCCTCACTGACTCTCTTCCTGCACCTTTCGGGTTGCAATTCTTGTTTATTAAGGCTCTTGACAAGTCGTCACGTTAACGTGAGGGGACAGTGTATTTCGTTTCTTGTATGAACACAAATCATTTTCGTTACGCAGCACAGAGGATTTTTTTTTTTTTTTACCGTGAATCGGAGCATACTAACCAAATAGTGACCAAATCCCCACGCCTCATGTGAAAGAGAAAGCAAGACACAGACGTGATGGGGCTACATTCCAGACGCATTGTAGTCCTGACCGCTGGGCGAGTCCAACTGTGTGTTCCGAAGGACCTGCCGCTCAGTTGCATGTCGTCTTTCAATGTGCGCACTTCGAGCTTCCTCATTGCTGTCTCTTCAGTACACTGCATGGCACGGCACTCTTCGCAGACTGCAGGGGCAGGGAAAGTTGTTCACAATCAGTTACGTGTAGTTCCAGGGTCCCCATACAGTCCCATTATGATATGAAAAGATCAAAACTTAGAAACTATTACTTAACGTATTTTTAATGTTGGTGAAGTTATTAGTACGTTGTATTTTTATTCTACTTTCCCTTTTGAGTTGACGACACGAGGACGTCAGAAGGTCGATGAAGATGAAGCTATTTATGTGTGGTGTAAAGGATTTGGTATATTGAAGCTGTAAAACTAGTTGGTGATTTGATTTTATATTATCATATATAAATAACCGTGATTAAACACCACTCGTCACCCATAGGACATCATTTCAGTGCTGCCATTGTACAGGTGAAGGGTAGTAATATAATTTAATAGTTTTCACATGAACAAATTCTTTTAATAAGGAGGTACTTAACAATATTGAGGAGAAGAGGAATTTGTGGCACAACTTGAGTAGAAGAGGAGATCGGTTGGTAAGACATGTTTTGAGGCATCAAGGGATCACCAGTCTAGTACTGGAAGGCAGTGTAAAGGGTAAAAACCATAGAGGGATACCATGAGATGAATACACTAAGCAGATTCAGTAGGATGTAGGTTGCAGTAGATGGTTCAAATGGCTCTGAGCATTATGGGACTTAACATCTGTGGTCATCAGTCCCCTAGAAATTAGAACTACTTAAACCTAACTAACCCAAGGACATCACACACATCCATGCCCGAGGCAGGATTCGAACCTGCAACCATAGCGATCGCGCGGTTCCAGACTGAAGCGCCTAGAACTGCTCGGCCACACTGGCCGGCTGCAGTATGTAACCTCCCCCTGACTTATCGCCCATAATGACAGTGAAAAATTAAACCGCGTGTACCTAATGGAAATTTGGGAAAAGCAATCGTCACCGAAGTTAATCTGTCGGTAAAGAGGGAGGAAAGGGTTACATCTAAATGAAAGGAAAAATGATAATGAAACTGGTGGAAATTAATTTTGAAAAGGGGTAAAGTTAATAAGAAAGTAAATGTGCAGCTGTTACATTAACAATTAACTAGCGGTAATTAAGTATTTGAGATTTGGGGGAAATTACGGTCGCCAGTCCTAAGGACAATTACTATAGTAACAGAAAAAGAAAGGTTATTACACATATAATTAGCACTAGAAGCGTGGCAACTGAAGGTTGACACGTGTAGTGTGAAAACTGAAAGTTTGTCAGAAGTAATAAACTTCGCTACACTCTGACTTAATTTAGCAAAAGAATTAATAAAACCGGAAAATCGAAGGTTAATTTAGTGAGTGAAGTTAATAGTGAGCTTTCTTTCTGAAGCACATCGAAATTCATTAAAATACGGTTAGACTTGGACTACCTCAACAATCATTTCAAAAGCTACTTGAATCTACGCAATTTAGAAATAAGATATTTAACTTTGAACTTGAATTAAATGATTCTGAACAATTAACAGTAGTAAAATTTAGTACGTACCAAGCTGAGCTGCGGTCACAGGTAAGCTAAAATACGGTAACAAAACTCGCACTCTTAATTTGTGCTTGTGCAATCTAAATACTGCAGCCAGCTATGAATACCTAAACTGAACTTTGAAATTAAAGCAGTGAAATAAAATGATGCTGGCGTTTGAATTTCAACGACACTCGGGTTCATTCCGGAAAAGGATGGGACCCTGCTTGGTAATGCAACTGGGACAATGAGCAACAAAGGTTCATGCTAAGTTGCTGTAATTTTGTGAGAAAAATTTAACAGATTGAAAAGCTGAGGTCTGCCATACAGTTCTAAAACTTTATGTGCTTCCAGTCTTCCTTGTTGGTTGATTGAAGGTTTGAAGCCGTCGATCGAGGAGGTGGCGACAGTCACTCATTTTCGACCGTCGCTGTTGCAGAAGCTGGATGTTGGCGCGCCTTCTTCTCGACACGGTCACCAGACGAAACGGGCTCTTGATGTGCGCCAGCTAATGCTTCCCGTCCGCGACACCATGTCAGAAACTATCATCGAAAGTCGAGCGCAATTACATGCTGCCAAACCCCGAAAGTGCGGCAACTCGCGGGAGCTTCACACAACACACCTGCTCCACTCGCTACTCCAGCCAGACTCCTCTGCCCGCGCTCCACGCGGCAGAGTTCACACTACCAAAGATCCTACACACTTTGATTCTTCACACGACCTATCGATGTAATCGTTCGATAGCAGTTTTCCCTAGGCAAGACCCAGCGTAAAAATACTAATAATATCTACGAAACAAACTAATTATACATCGACATAAATGCATAAATATATATATACAAATAGTAAAACAATTACAATATGTAAAGACACAGAAATGTCATATATTCAGACAACAAAAATAGGAAAAAATTATAGTACAATAGATGGAAATAGGAGGATATGCATTTCCGGCGTTACACGTGCCCCACATTGTCTGAGGATGTTCGTGTAACGTAAACAGACTCAGAAAATGTCCCAAAAAAGAAACAGCGGAAATGCATATGCTCAAAACATCAACAAAATTTAGCATTCATCTAATTAACCATAAACCAATTTTAGACCACAATAATTGAGTGGAGACAGTCCTAATCTTATTCCACTCTGTCATCTTACACAAAGGAAAACAGGTTGACAACATATTAAAATTCATAGAAAACATAGAAAATGGTTTAGCTATCCAAAATCGTCAAAATTCGTAACACTATCAAGAAATGGAATACTATTTACAAAATTAATAAGAGTACATGGTCATAAAAACAGGTAGATCAAAATACGCAAATTAATTATTAATTACATATTACACACGTTTTTATGTAACCTTTTCATAATTAATATTCTTGTCACGAGAATCTATTTAACGCTAAACAAGAAAATAATGTTCAGCAGATCAAAAAGAAAACATAAATATTGACAGCAGAATTCTTTCACATCAGCTGTCCGGAAGAAAAACAACTCCGCCTTCCGTACTCGCAAGTACAAAGAATGCTGACAGCGGCACAAGAGCCGACAGCGACACAAGAGCCGACAGCGGCACAAGAGCCGATAGCGGTTCCGCCTTGCCAGTACTGTTGCGCCCGCCTGTGGGGCACGCTTGATCTCACTCGCCTGTGTAACGGCATTTCCAGAACGTCCGTTTCACTGAATTCTTTCGGTAAAACTCACTCCCGAATAATCTCAAGGAGTCCATAAACACTATCACAGTGGATAACTCAACACTGTCCATCATCACACGCATGTACTAGCCTGAATCTTAAAACAGCGTCTAAGCACATTGGCAATGACTAGTAAATCACATATTTATGGAATCTTACAGCTATTTACAAAATCATATTTACATTCCTTAATCTACTGTGACTCAGCTGAAAACTTAAACTAGCAGTTTGGATTTTTCAGTTGATTAGATTATGATTAAATTGATTAAAATTAAATTGATTAATCAAAATTAATTACTTATTAATTACAACTTATTTAATGACCTTGGTCAGTCAAAAGCATGGCAATCTAGCAAATCGTTAAATCTTACACCCTATTTTACATACTGTACAAATTACCCATTGTGTAGTATTAATCAATCCTTGGTTGGTACAATTTCAGGTCTACAATGTTCCGTATACCTAATAGCTTTCCAGAGCTTGGATACTCTAAGCAATAAGCATTTGTGTGAGATATACCAATGACTTAATATGGTCCATTATAAACAAACTTAAATTTAGAGATTTCATGGTCTATCTCGCTCGATTTCTCATGAGCTTTTACAAGTACTAAGTCTCCGATTGCAAACTTAGCAATATGCGCATTAGCGTCATGACAACGTATGCGACCATCTGTTCTTAGCTTCATTATTTCTGGCAAACCATCTTTTTTCACACCAATACTAATGTCAATCCGTGGAGGGAATTTGATTATCTCTTCCAATTCACTTTCTACACTTTTGTCAATGCCGAAATTCCTCACGTTACGGCAGTTCAAATTCATTCCTACGTCAATGTTATCCGGCCAGTTAACAATGTGTATAGGCTGGTATTGCCTATGCACACCGTCTCCTGCCGCGTCAAAACCAACTACCATTGTTTTATCTAGTGACATATATGTCAAAGTTTTGCTTTTGCAGTTAATCACTACACGGTACTTTAATAGCCAATCTAACCCGATAATTACTTCCGTAGTCAAGTCTGGCACGACGACAAACTCTTGTTCAAATCGTGCCCCACATATCTCGAAGTGTACAAAAATCTGTTCTGTGACCGGTTTACTGGCCTTCCCAGTAGCACCGATAATTTTCAAACAGTAACTCAAATATTTTCCCAGATACAGCACTCAATTCTGCACCGGTGTCAATCAACACGTTTAGTTGTAGGTCGTGCATATTAACAGACACTACTATCTGTCTACACTTGTCCTCGACTGTTTCTTTATTTTCCCACAGTAAATCCTCGTCTATATCCAGGTCATTGCAGAAAAAACCATCCGACTTTGATCCTAAATCCGCCTTATCTGGCGGCTTTTTCAGCCTCTGTTCACATACAGTTTTAATTCCAACACGTTTGTCCTGAGGCTTAGTCTGTAGCTTCGCCTCCAATACCGAAACCTTTTCCTCTAACTCGTCAACTAGTGAGTGTTGCTTTGCTATCAATTCACTAATTGTCACCTTCGTTGATTCCACTTTGGTCAGATTGATCTCATCTGCCAATCTACCTGGAGGAATGTGCCCAGTAGTATCTGCAATTACTTCCTCTGGACCTGCGCAACCCACACTGCTATCGTCTGACCGTATAATGTCAGCTCTAACCTCATACACGCTGTAATCTATGTGATTTTCTACCAGTCGTGTCCGGCTATCACTGAAATTTTCGTAATCTTCCTCCTTAATACTCTCGCAATGTTTAAACTGGAGGTTTGCGTCGGATGGGTCGGCTACTTCTACCACTATAACTTTCGGTAGAGTCTGCCGGTCAGGGCCAGAACTTTCCGTTACTATTTCAACATCTAACTCCTGCGGGACGAAACACGACGAACCTTGCTCGTGCTCCCCATTAACATCAACTATTTCTGGTAAAGTCTGCCGGTTAGGGCCAGAACTTTCTATCACTTCACAAACACTATCTTCCTGCGGGACGAGACGCGGCAAATCCTGCACGCGCTCCCCATAAACGCTTCTCCCATACAGACCCCTATAATCTCTTAGTTCGTCGTATAAGCGACCGAACTGCCTTAACCAGACCTCATCCCTCTCTGCATCCCCTCGCTCGATGACGGACGTTTTATCCGACATCTGATCTTCTCTCAACACTTGCGAATCATTCTTAAACTCAATCTCCAGTTCCGCTGTGGGTATTACAGCCGCCACTTTATAATCGATTTCCGGAACACTACTTAAATTGTTCTCACTGACAGTGAATGTATTCTTCTACTGCCGTGTCTACAGCTGATCTACTACTTGTGGGCGCACTCCTTTCTCTTAACACTGGCACACTCTCCCACCGTTGAATATTCCATACGGAATTTTCGTAACGACGACACCTGGGTTTTCTCCTGTTATTGGGCCGCCAAAATTTCTCCACGCCCGGTCGGCCCCTCACCGGCGCGGCTAATGGTTTCCCTGTCTCGTCCAAGCAGATACGGTCCCCGGATGCTGCTGAGGCGGCTGATCACACCCTCTGGCGTTATTACTATTCTGTGAAGCCCGTATCACGTTATTACGATACTGGTTTCCGTCATTCCTGTTATTATTTGCATTGTACCGATTGTTATTACAGTCCAAACCATTATTGTTATTGCTGCCATATTTGCGGTATGCATTATTCCCATAGTTATCGTTGTTGTGGTTGCTGTAGTACCCGTTGTTGTTATCACGGCCTCTACCACTGTCGCGATTATTGCGCTAATTGTCCTCGTCCTCAACTCTTTCCAGGAAATCATTGATTGTCCTTTAATTGCTTCCTACGTATCGTTTTGTATCATCTGGAAGCTTCTTGTAGAGTTCCCAGACTATTTCGGATTCCGTGCGGCGATCACGCAAATATTCCAACTTGCTGATCCAGCCCTCACAAAACTCCTTCATCGAACCGCGCGAATTCGCATCGAAAGGCCTCGATGCGACAAATTCGCGCCAGACACTTTGCTGTTTTTGCTCTGACCAGTATTCAGCCAGAAACAAACTTTTAAACTCGTCAAAAGTCAGGTTCGTAATGTTGAGGTTTAAGCCCCAACGCTTGGCATCACCAGCCAACACTTCTATAACCGCATTAATTTTTCTCTCATTAGTCCATGATCTTGGTAAAACTCTTTCACAATTTTTAATGAAATCCGTCGCGTGCACAGATTGGCACGTAGCTCTGTTTTTCGTCAAGTTTCTTTTCTAATTCCGACACTCTCGTAATTACTTGGCAAGTGGTTGTCGCAAGCGTTTCTACTTCCCTTTTTTTTTCTTTGCAGGTAGTAGCCTGCTTCGTCACTTTGGTATCTACTTCGGATACTAAAGCCTTTAAAGTTTCCACCTTCTTTTGATCCTCTTTTTTCACTAACTGAATTTGTTCCGTCACCTTATTCTCGATGATCGGATGAACTGCTTCTCCTACACTTTTCACGATTCTGCTAATTTCGAAATAAAAACGAGTATTTATGCTCGCAATTTCCGCCTGAACGCCTATCATTTCCTGTTTAAGATTACCGATTTCGGTATTAATCACAACAATATCTTCTTTGATTTTATTAACTTTTGTGTTAACAACTCCAACATTGTTGTTAACAAAGTTAATAGCTTTGTTCTGATTGTCTAGCATCTGTTCAATTTTTTCAGACTGAGCTTCTTGCTTGGCCGATTGACTCTTGATTTCGTTAATCAAAACATTCAATAAATCAGTTAAATTCCCGGAAACTACCGGTTTTACTTCCGTATCGGCTTCCTCTTTGATTGTCCACCGTATTCGTCATCACGGGGTTCAGATTTGATTTTCACTTCCGATTCAGAAACATTTTCTAACGTTTGGAATTCCATTTCTGCTCTTTGTTGCGTTTCGGCGGTCGCGTCTTTCATGCTAGCCGCCTGCCCCTGAACAATGGGTACCGCGGTGCGCGTTTCCCACTGTTCGACCGATTGTTCCTTATCCAGGCCTACCAAATTTTGGTAATTGTTGCCTTCACTCATTTTAATAATTTTCAATATAAATGCCAAATCTCAAATATAATTAGGATTCCTCACACTAATATTCTGGCTGACGTATCGAACATTTCGTAACCAGTACTTTGTTACGAGATTTGCGCAATACAAAATTCGTGTCCAGAACAACCTCAAATTCGAAGATTGTCCTGTCACCAGGTCGCCACGTGTAACCTCCCCATCACTTATCGCCCTTAATGACAGTGAAAAATTAAACCGCGTGTACCTAATGGAAATTTGGGAGAAGCAATCGTCACCGAAGTTAATCTGTCGGTAAAGAGGGAGAAAAGGGTTACATCTAAATGAAAGGAAAAATGCTAATGAAACTGGTGGAAATTAATTTTGAAAAGGGGTAAAGTTAATAAAGAAAGTAAATGTGCGGCCGTTACGTTAACAATTAACTAGCGGTAATTAGGTATTTGAGATTTGGGGGAAATTATGGTCGCCAGTCCTAAGGACAATTACTATAGTAACTGAAAAAGAAAGGTTATTACACATATAATTAGCACTAGAAGCGTGGCAACTGAAGGTTGACACGTGTAGTGTGAAAACTGAAAGTTTGTCAGAAGTAATAAATTTCGATACACTCTGACTTAATTTAGCAAAAGAATTAATAAAACCGGAAAATCGAAAGTTAATTTAGTGACTGAAGTTAATAGTGAGCTTTCTTTCTGAAGAACATCGAAATTCATTAAAATACGGTTAGACTTGGACTACCTCAACAATCATTTCAAAAGCTACTGGAATCTACGCAATTTAGAAATAAGATATTTAACTTTGAACTTGAATTAAATGATTCTAAACAATTAACAGTAGTAAAATTTAGTACGTACCAAGCTGAGCTGCAGTCACAGGTAAGCTAAAATACGGTAACAAAGCTCGCACTCTTAATTTGTGCTTGTGCAATCTAAATACTGTAGCCAGCTATGAATACCTAAACTGAACTTTGAAATTAAAGCAGTGAAATAAAATGATGCTGGCATTTGAATTTCAACGACACTCGGGTTCATTCCGGAAAAAGAAGGGACCCTGCTTGGTAATGCAACTGGGACAATGAGCAACAAAGGTTCATGCTAAGTTGCTGTAATTTTGTGAGAAAAATTTAACAGATTGAAAAGCTGAAGTCTGCCATACAGTTCTAAAACTTTACGTGCTTCCAGTTTTCCTTGTTGGTTGATTGAAGGTTTGAAGCCGTCGATCGAGGAGGTGGCGACAGTCACTCATTTTCGGCCGTCGCTGTTGCAGAAGCTGGATGTTGGCGCGCCTTCTTCTCGACACGGTCACCAGACGAAACGGGCTCTTGATGTGCGCCAGCTAATGCTTCCCGTCCGCGACACCATGTCAGAAACTATCATCGAAAGTCGAGCGCAATTACATGCTGCCAAACCCCGAAAGCGCGGCAACTCGCGGGAGCTTCACACAACACACCTGCTCCACTCGCTACTCCAGCCAGACTCCTCTGCCCGCGCTCCACGCGGCAGAGTTCACACTACCAAAGATCCTACACACTTTGATTCTTCACACGACCTGTCGATGTAATCGTTCGATAGCAGTTTTCCCTAGGCAAGACCCAGCGTAAAAATACAAATAATATCTACGAAACAAACCAATTATTCATCGACATAAATGCATAAATATATATATACAAATAGCAATTACAATATGTAAAGACACAGAAATGTCATATATTCAGGTAACAAAAATAGGAAAAAATTATAGTACAATAGATGGAAATAGGAGGATATGCATTTCCGGCGTTACAAGTAGTTACTTAGGGATGAAGAAGATTGCACAGGATGCAGTAGCATGGAGAGCTGCATGAAACCAGCAACTGGACTGAAGACCACAACAACAAATATATATATATATATATATATATATATATATATATATATATATATATATGGTGATTGTTATTAACATTAAAAAACCAGAAGTGACAATGAAGCAAAGAAAACAGGGTTTAAATTGCTCTGAGCGCTACGGGACTTAACATCGGAGGTCATCAGTCCGCTAGAACTTAGAACTACTTAAACCTAACTAACCTAAGGACATCAAACACATCCATGCCCATGGCAGGATTCGAACCTGCGACCGTAGCCGTCGCGCGGTTCCGGACTGAAGCGCCTAGAACAGCTCTGCCACCGCGGCCGGCGTTGAAGCTAAGACAATTAATTTAGTTTTATATAACACATGGGCTCAAAAATGCCTTGAAATATCCGAACAGAGAGAAGTCTAATGGTGTGAGAGGGGTCCATGCGATGGTACCATCACGATCCATCCATGTCTCAGGAACTGTGTCATTCGACTCATTCCGTACGTTCAAAAACCAATGTGGGGGTGCACTGCAATGCTGGATGGCGGCGGATGGCTGTGGCAGCAGGCACTGTTCGATCGTGTCCAGCTAAACGTTTCCTGTTATGGTTTTCTCTGGAGAGAAAAATGGGCCCATTACCCTAGGCCCGCATCTCGTGGTCGTGCGGTAGCGTTCTTGCTTCCCACGCCCGGGTTCCCGGGTTCGATTCCCGGCGGGGTCAGGGATTTTCTCTGCCTCGTGATGGCTGGGTGTTGTGTGCTGTCGTTAGGTTTAAGTAGTTCTAAGTTCTAGGGGACTTATGACCACAGCAGTTGAGTCCCATAGTGCTCAGAGCCATTTGAACCATTTTTTGAACCCATTACCCTATCGTGTAGTAGGCCATACATTAAACTAGAAGCTAACACAGAATTGGAAATAATTCAAAAGCCAAGATCGCTTAAATACTGTTTACTTGATAACCGGTTTCAACACACTAAAGGTGCCATCATCGGATCTGAATGTAGATTAACATTTATAAACCATCTGGATATAACGATACATGAGGCAGACCAGCTGATATAAAATCATTGTCACAAAATTAAAAAAAAAAAACAACTGCTCTCATCGTCTGCCTTATGTATCGTTATATCCACATGGTTTATAAATGTTAATTTACATTCAGATCCGATGATGGCATCTTTAGTGTATTGAAACCGGTTATCCACTAAACAGTATTTAAGCGATCTTGGCTTTTGAATTATTTCTACAACAGAGTGACCGCCCCACTACGCACCACGTGGTCACTGCATAACACAGAAGTGTTTACGCGCGGTGTAGGAATTTTCGGAGCTCCAGGTCCTAATGTTGTGCCGATTCACATGTCCAGAAATATGGATCGTTGTTCCATCCGAAAGCAGGTATTTTCTAAGGGAGTCGTGGTCAGCATCTATGATGGTCAGCGTGGAACACGGAAATGCATACTTCAGAGGACGATCGATTCGTTGCATTGTTTGGACTATTTGTACTTCGCACGCAGACCGGGGTAACCGTTTATGCAGCAATTTATGGACAGTTGTCTCGCTTCCTGAAAATGACTTTATGCACCATCAATTGATTTCTAGCAGCTCCGTTGAAATGCAACTTGCGCTCTGTCAGCGCATAAGGCTCTTTGCAGATGACGTAGATATCTGTATTGAAATACTATGTGATAGAAGCTGCATAAATATTCAGTCAGGAGATTTGGAAGTGGCGCAGAGACTGGCGACGTGCTTCAAATGTTCTGAAATGTAAAATTTTGTTCTTCACGAAACGAAAAAACGTACTCGTAGTATCCTATGACTATAATATCAATGAATCACAGTTGGAATCGGTGAATTCATACAGATACCTGAGTGTAACACTTTGTAGTAAGTCGTGGGGAAAGCACCTGGCAGACTGAGGTTTATTGGTAGAATACTGGGGAAGTGCAATCAGTCTACAAAGGAGTTTCTGACCCATCGTAAAATACTGCTCAAGTGTGAGGCAGCCGTAACAAGTAGGACTAACAGCGTATGTTCGACGTATACAGAGTGCCGGCCGCGGTGGTCTAGCGGTTCTGGCGCTGCAGTCCGGAACCGCGGAACTGCTACGGTCGCAGGTTCGAATCCTGCCTCGGGCATGGGTGTGTGTGGTGTCCTTAGGTTAGTTAGATTTAAGTAGTTCTAAGTTCTAGGGGACTTATGACCTAAGATGTTGAGTCCCATAGTGCTCAGAGCCATTTGAACCATTTTCGTATACAGAGAAGAGCAGCATGGCTGATCACAGCTTAGCTTGACCCGTGGTAAAGTGTTACAGAGATTCAGAATAAATTGAAATGGTAGTCTCCTGAAGACAGGCGTCAACTATTCCGAGAAAGCCACTTACCAAGTTTCGAGAACCGGCTTTAAATGATGACTCTACAATCCCATACACACCTCTCAGATAGGAATCATGAGGACGAGATTAGAATAATTAAAACACGCAGGGAAGGGTTCAAACAATCATTCTTCCCGCGCTCCATACATGAGTGAAACGGGAAATACCCTCTGCCATTTACTTCACAGTGATTTGTAGATTATAGATGTAGATTAGATGTATATACTGGTGTAAAATGCTAGAGTATCGTTGTCACAGATTTTGATTCAAACCAAATGACACGTAGCATGTTGCATGTCGTGTTCTGATTCACATGCTTATAACACTCCTGTCTGCTACTGCTGTACCATAACCTTAAAGTTGTAGGCAGGTCGTGAAATAAAACTATCTTGTTAAAGCAATTATGGTATAAAGCAACAGAGCAGTGTTACCTTCTGAGAGGAATTTTGTTATGTTGACCGTGTTGTACCTAACGGAGGTGGCTTATCAGAAATGAAAGTCACAATTACGTAAATATTTGAACAGTAACAATCAAAATTTTGCCTATCTGAACTGTTTAACTGATAAAGAAAACGGTCGCCAGCCTAACTAAGCAAGAGAATGATTAACATTCTCGTTCAAGAAAATAGTTATTAGTAACTTTAATGGATAAACACAACCTATACTTGGTCACACGCGAGTGCAGTGAACTCTGACACATACATATGTTTACAGTAAGATTGAAACTAACAGTTAGAGCAGCAGAAACTATTTGCAAAATTATAACAGATACCGAAACACACTATTACTTTCAGGGCTTATACAAACTGAATAGTCTTTATAACGTTATTATTACTATTCACTGCGGAATCATTAATTGGATATAGGTTAAATCTCTCTCAGTTAAATACTTTACTATTTAAAATGAAAGTTAATTGGAATCCACTGACAGGTTGCTTCTCACTATCATTTGAATAAAGAAATTATGGTTTTCATAATTAGTGGTCTTCCTATTACTTGTTACCTAGCATTAATACAATAGACAAACTGTGGATCCTGTTGTATTATTAATATGCACTTCCAATACACAAGAGAGACAAACACTTAGCAAACATGGGTATATAATGTTTCACAACTGCAGTTTTCCACTTTTACTACATTGAGAGACAAAATTAACATATATGTAAGATACTGACTTACCTTCTGCGATTTACAACAGGCAGTAATGTGATCATTTACTAAGCAAAACTTTATAAGCCTCAGTCTTAAGAACTTTTAATTTGAAGTTGGCAACAACACATTAATAAGCAGTTTTACTAGGAAAATTATTTTCAGCAAGCATCATTAACTTTAACTCACTCTCTTGCCACATTAACTTTCTTTTTACTATGTTCAAGAGGCATTAATTAGCAAAAACACTGGTCTTTAATGTTCTTTCAGTAGTGACACTCGGTAATCACTTTAGTTCAAATGGAGAGGAACCTGAGAGGTGTTATGATGAGGAAAAAATCAAGGTAGGTACATAAATTCAGTTATAAGTTACCTTATATTTGTGCACACTAAAACATCCAATGAGCCGATCCTTCACTGTACAATTATTGTAGCATTCCGATACAGTGGTTGCGCAATGTGGTGGCAACTGCATGTTGGTAGGTGGATTTGCAGGCAGAATTGCTGGACCCTGTCCCTTCTTGGTGGCGATGATGAATACCAATTCCAGAATCGTTCCAGCTATTTATCCATCCATCCGAGGCATGGGAAAGCGGCAAAAAAAAAAAACCTCTTCCGGAACCAGCACAATATACAACATTAACATGGCAGTGCACAGTTGGGTAGCTCGTCCCCGACTCGTAGTTCGTCCCCAACTGACTCTTGTTCCACCTTTTCCACCTAGGCCAACCACAATTTGCGCGCGCTACACAGTTCCGTTCCCGAGGGGAACCACAACACCTTTCACATAAAAAATAACTAAGAACCCTAAGTGAGGGGCAGCAGTTTACATAACAGCAAACAAACACATTAAATAAAACAGAACATTTGCACATATTGACATTTCTACAAAAAGTTATTCACACAGAAATTACAATTATATATAGTACGTGTTGTTCCCTCCAAATGGGACAAAGAATTTAAATGACAGGTACACTACTTTGCATAGAAACAAACCATATCAAAGTTTTAACGAGGAAAAGAGTATACAATTTTGTGTTATCTATTCAATCAAAAACATTTACGGGAGCTTAATGATGTAATATTAAATGAAACAAAAGCAAAATAAATCAGTTGAGTACTAGAGTTATGGTGTTACATGCTATACTGGGGACCTTCGCAAAAGCGATCGGCAACTCTTCCGGCACCTCGGGCGCGCTTGCAGCCTGCATGGCTCCTACACGGTTCATCATCACGGACTCGCCCTGTTGCATTAACAAACGGACATCAGGCGGCGGTACCAACAGAGGCCGCCAATTCCAAGGCACCCATTCGCGTCTGCCACACACGTGACCAGAAAGTAGTGTCGCGAGTATTTCGCCGCCGGGCGCTATTAAGGTTGGTACAAGAGTTGCACTAGTCAGTTCTTCTGGCTTCGAGAAGCTCTCCTTTCGTCCATGTGGGTGCTACACACCCCATCTTCTTAGGACGCTCTCGAAGTCAGTTGTAGGGAGCGACGACGCTGTATTGAGCCTTCATCGTCGTTCACGTGGGGCAAGCAGATTGTATCCAGTATAGACTTTTCTGCTCGTATGCTCGTGTTATTCAGGACAACTTACTCGTACTTTGAATATTTTCCATACAAATGTGTTTGTCTATGAAGATCGTAATTGTATTACTTTATCAAATTCTGGAGCCACCATTCTGTCAAGTGTTCATACGTGTGAGACACTGTCATTGTGATTTTGTTATTATCGTCGAAGTAGATGTTCCTTTCTTTGTCAGTTAACTTTGATCACTTTTTTACTTGTGTCAGTGTGAACGACACATCATACTCCGAGTCAAATCTGCAACAAATGACAGATGACTGAGGAAGAAAGCTCTGAGAAATGCTAATCGCTTTAAAACAAATCTTGATTCTGTGTCTCTAATAGTTTCCAAGCTATGATTTTTCGAAATGATAACGAGACCTAATGGGCACCCTGCATGTGCAACGTCGTTAAATTTATGTCGAAAGCAGCGTAAGGGAAAGCAGGAATGTCATCAAAAAATGTGCCCGATAGAGTTGCAGGAACCGCTAGCTATTCCAGTCGCTCAATGGAAAAATAGAGGAAAATAAAAATATAGTTGTAAGTATTAAACCAAAACTTCGCTACTTCAAGAAGGACGCAGAAAAAAAGGAGAAAATTTTATATTAAGGCGATACAGGCAATTATATTTTAGGGGACTGACACATAATTTCCATGTGACACATGTTTTTATTTTGCATTGTTACTATCTTAGTAAGAAACATCGTCCTTTATGCTACAATTTTTATACCTTTTTGTTGTATGAGATTTCCTTGCAGCACCACATCATAAGACATACACTCCTGGAAATGGAAAAAAGAACACATTGACACCGGTGTGTCAGACCCACCATACTTGCTCCGGGCACTGCGAGAGGGCTGTACAAGCAATGATCACACGCACGGCACAGCGGACACAACAGGAACCGCGGTGTTGGCCGTCGAATGGCGCTAGCTGCGCAGCATTTGTGCACCGCCGCCGTCAGTGTCAGCCAGTTTGCCGTGGCATACGGAGCTCCATCGCAGTCTTTAACACTGGTAGCATGCCGCGACAGCGTGGACGTGAACCGTATGTGCAGTTGACGGACTTTGAGCGAGGGCGTATAGTGGGCATGCGGGAGGCCGGGTGGACGTACCGCCGAATTGCTCAACACGTGGGGCGTGAGGTCTCCACAGTACATCGATGTTGTCGCCAGTGGTCGGCGGAAGGTGCACGTGCCCGTCGACCTGGGACCGGACCGCAGCGACGCACGGATGCACGCCAAGACCGTAGGATCCTACGCAGTGCCGTAGGGGACCGCACCGCCACTTCCCAGCAAATTAGGGACACTGTTGCTCCTGGGGTATCGGCGAGGACCATTCGCAACCGTCTCCATGAAGCTGGGCTACGGTCCCGCACACCGTTAGGCCGTCTTCCGCTCACGCCCCAACATCGTGCAGCCCGCCTCCAGTGGTGTCGCGACAGGCGTGAATGGAGGGACGAATGGAGACGTGTCGTCTTCAGCGATGAGAGTCGCTTCTGCCTTGGTGCCAATGATGGTCGTATGCGTGTTTGGCGCCGTGCAGGTGAGCGCCACAATCAGGACTGCATACGACCGAGGCACACAGGGCCAACACCCGGCATCATGGTGTGGGGAGCGATCTCCTACACTGGCCGTACACCACTGGTGATCGTCGAGGGGACACTGAATAGTGCACGGTACATCCATACCGTCATCGAACCCATCGTTGTACCATTCCTAGACCGGCAAGGGAACTTGCTGTTCCAACAGGACAATGCTCGTCCGCATGTATCCCGTGCCACCCAACGTGCTCTAGAAGGTCTAAGTCAACTACCCTGGCCAGCAAGATCTCCGGATCTGTCCCCCATTGAGCATGTTTGGGACTGGATGAAGCGTCGTCTCACGCGGTCTGCACGTCCAGCACGAACGCTGGTCCAACTGAGGCGCCAGGTGGAAATGGCATGGCAAGCCGTTCCACAGGACTATATCCAGCATCTCTACGATCGTGTCCATGGGAGAATAGCAGCCTGCATTGCTGCGAAAGGTGGATATACACTGTACTAGTGCCGACATTGTGCATGCTCTGTTGCCTGTGTCTATGTGCCTGTGGTTCTGTCAGTGTGATCATGTGATGTATCTGACCCCAGGAATGTGTCAATAAAGTTTCCCCTTCCTGGGACAATGAATTCACGGTGTTCTTATTTCAATTTCCAGGAGTGTATTTTACGTTAGTTGAATCTTTGCTTACGGGACTGTTTCTTTTTTGGTAGTCTAGTGACGAATTATTGTTTTTCTGTATCTATCGATGTATAATTTTCTCAAATTATTGGCCGTAATGACAGAACTTGATAATACGATTATTTGCAGTCTCGTTGGCTATAGCTTACAAGTTATGAGACATATGCTTTTGTGCATAAAATGCAAGTGTCGAAGTGCACCTCCCTATTGAGCTGTAGCCTTTCGTATGGGACCCCCACCACTACTTTTGACCCTCACATAACTGCGCCGTCTATACGTGTATGGGTCAATATATCTTTTGCACACTAATGCTCTCAATGCATGGCTACTGACTAACTGCTCAGCAGCTTCCACAGCTGAGGCAAAATTAATACGAAGTGTGTCCACTCGCTCGAACGATAATCACTATATGGTTAAAAATTTTTTTGTAGTTGCAGAGGTTTGTGACTGATATTCCTTTGTCACACCAACGCACCACCAATTCTCAGTGGATAAGAAATATCCTTTGCGCCTTCAGCCTTCCAGATATGACCCCTTTGGAGCCAGCTACAACAGAAACTTCTGCTGATAAATACTGCACAAGTAGAAAAATTACACTCTCAGTTCGCAGTATGCTTCCTAAAATTACTTCGCCTGTCGTTTTAGAGCCAGTGGCTGTAACTTATTCTAAACTAGGCAATAGCAGGTTGGTTCCCATACAACATGCAATTGTTCTTGCCATTGCAAACACTTGAGACCCTAGCTTCAAAAGAATACTCTGTGATGGGGCAATATCTTTTCTTCCGCAATTAATGTTCTTCTACCTTCAGTATTAAAGGTCTTCTACACACTTTGCAGGACTAGCACTCCTGCAAGTGAAGAAATACAGGAGAACTTACGCGAAGTTTGGAAGTTAGAAGAGAAGTAGTGGTGGATGTAAAGCCGTGAGCAGTGCATTGGTAATCCAGGCGGTAGGTTACCGAACAACGAAAGGAAAGGTCCTAGGTTCGAATGCCGCTTCGATATATAGTTTTACTCTACCAAGAAGTTTCAAATCAGGGCATACTACGACCCAGGGTGAAAATTTATTAGAGTTACTGCGCGTTTTAATCGCTGTCCTCGTGAAGTGAAACGTTTCAATGGAATGTCTCTTTATATGAGCAAATATTGGACCAACTTTCATTGCCGAATATAGCAGGGCAGGCTAAGTGCACAAGATAATGTTTTAAAGGCTAAATGAGAGCCTTGGAATCTTTTCTGTGGGTCCAGACGGATAAATACGAACCGGAGAGATATACTGCAGTGCTATTTCGTAACGGCACTCTCAGGGTAGGACGAGGGCACCCCGTGTCAAGAAACAGTGCTACCATTAACAAGTGGCAAATAACTGTTTCTTACCATATCGCCTATTTGGTGCTAGAATCGTCACAACACCGTAAGATATATTAGGACATGAACGCACACATATAGGTATGCCTTTCTGTATGTAATGATGCAAATTGAAACGAAAGAAAACGAGCAGAGAAGAGGAACGAATTGAAATTCTGGTGAAGCTGAGTGATAACGGTGAAAACATTGATGATAGTGCCGCTAAAGCAGAGTTATTAAATACGGTTTTCCGAAACTTCTGTACCAAAGAAGACGAAATAAATATTCCTGAATTCCAATCAAGAACAACTACCGAGAGGAGAAACAGAAGTAGATATCTTAGGTGTAGCAAAGCAGCTTAAATCACTTAATAAAGGCAATGACTACGGTCCAGATTGTATTCCAGTCAGGTTCATTTCAGAGTATGCTGATACAGTAGCTCGATAGTTAGCAATTATGTACACCCACTCGCTCACAGAAAGACCTGCATCTAAAGACTAGAAAATTGCTCAAGTCACACCAATACCAAAAAGGAAAAGAGGAGTAACCCGCTCAATTACAGGCCCATATCAGTAACGTCGATTGTTGTTAGGATTTTGGAATGTATACTATGTTCGAACATGGTATATTACCACTAAGAAAAAGATTTTTTGACCCAAAGTCGGCAAGGATGCATAAAATAACGTTCTTGTGAAACACTACTAGCTCTTTATACAGGCTGTTACAAAAAGGTACGGCCAAACTTTCAGGAAACATTCCTCACACGCAAAGAAAGAAATATGTTATGTGGACATGTGTGCGGAAACGCTTACTTTCCATGTTAGAGCTCATTTTATTACTTCTCTTCAAATCACATTAATCATGGAATGGAAACACACAGCAACAGAACGCACCAGCGTGACTTCAAACACTTTGTTACAGGAAATGTTCAAAATGTCCTCCGTTAGCGAGGATACATGCATCCTCCCTCCGTCGCATAAAATCCCTGATGCGCTGATGCAGCCCTGGAGAATGGCGTATTGTATCACAGCCGTCCACAATACGAGCACGAAGAGTCTCTGCGTTTGGTACCGGGGTTGCGTAGACAAGAGCTTTCAAATGCCCCCATAAATGAAAGTCAAGAGGGTTGAGGTCAGGAGAGCGTGGAGGCCATGGAATTGGTCCGCCTCTACCAATCCATCGGTCACCGAATCTGTTGATGAGAAGCGTACGAACACTTCGACTTAAATGTGCAGGAGCTCCATCGTGCATGAACCACATGTTGTGTCGTACTTGTAAAGGCACATGTTCTAGCAGCACAGGTAGAGTATCCCGTATGAAATCATAATAACGTGCTCCATTGAGCGTAGGTGGAAGAACATGGGGCCCAATCAAGACTTCACCAACAATGCCTGCCCAAACGTTCACATAAAATCTGTGTTGATGACGTTATTGCACAATTGTGTGCGGATTCTCGTCAGCCCACACATGTTGATTGTGAAAATTTACAATTTGATCACGTTGGAATGAAGCCTCATCCGTAAAGAGAACATTTGCACTGAAATGAGGATTGACACATTGTTGGATGAACCATTCGCAGAAGTGAACCCGTGGAGGCCAATCAGCTGCTGATAGTGCCTGCACACGCTGTACATTGTACGGAAACAACTGGCTCTTCCGTAGCACTCTCCATACAGTGACGTGGTCAACGCTACTTTGTACAGCAGCAACTTCTCTGACGCTGACATTAGGGTTATCGTCAACTGCACGAAGAATTGCCTCGTCCATTGCAGGTGTCCTCGTCGTTCTAGGTCTTCCCCAGTCGCGAGTCATAGGCTGGAATGTTCCGTGCTCCCTAAGACGCCGATCAATTGCTTCGAACGTCTTCCTGTCGGGACACCTTCGTTCTGGAAATCTGTCTCGATACAAACGTACCGCCACGGCTATTTGATGTATGGATTAGCACATCCATACATCAAATGGGCATCTGCCAACTCCGCATTTGTAAACATTGCACTGACTGCAAAATCACGTTAGTGATGAACACTAACCTGTTGATGCTACGTACTGATGTGCTTGATGCTAGAACTGTAGAGCAATGAGTCGCATGTCAACACAAGCACCGAAGTCAACATTACCTTCCTTCAACTGGGCCAACTGGCGGTGAGTCGAGGAAGTACAGTACATACTGACGAAACTAAAATGAGCTCTAACATGGAAATTAAGCGTTTCAGGACACATGTCCACATAACATCTTTCCTTTATTTGTGTGTGAGGAATGTTTCCTGAAGGTTTGGCCGTACCTTTTTGTAACACCCTGTATTCATGAAGTAATGAGTGCTATCGACAGGGGATGTAAAATCAATTCCATATTTTTAGATTTCCAGACGGCTTTCGACACCGTTCCTCACAAGCGTTTTCTAACCAAACTGCGTGCCTATGGAATATCGCCTCTGTTGTGCGACTACATTTGTGATTTCCTGTCAGAAAGGTCACAGTTCGTAGTAACGGACGGAGTCATCGAGTAAAACCGAAGTAATATCCGACGTTCCCCAAGGAAGTGTTATAGGCCCCCTATTGCTGCTGATCTGTATTAACGACATAGGAGACAATGTGGGTGGCCCTCTTAGATTGTTTGCAGATTATGATGTCATTTGTAAAAGTCATCAGATGATTAAAACGAAATGCAAAATGATTTAGGTATGATATCTGTATGGTGCTAAAAGTGGCAATTGACCCTGAATAAAGAAAAGTGTGAAGTTATACACACGAGTATTAAAAGAAATCAGCTAAATTTCGATTACGCCGTAAGTCATACAAATCTGAAGGCTGTAAATTCAACTAAATACTTAGGGATTACAATTACAAATAACCTAAATTGAAACGATGACATAGATAATGTTGTGGGTAGAGCAAACCAAAGACTGCGGTTCATTGACAGAACACTTAGAAGGTGCAACAGGTCTACTAAAGAGACTGCTTACGTCACGCTTGTCCACCCTATTCTGGAGTATTGCTCTGTGGTGTGGGATCCGCAACAGGTGGGACTGGCGGATGACATCAAAAAAGTTCAAAGAAGGGCAGATCGTTTTATGTTATCGCGAAATAGGGGAGAGAGTGCCACAGACATGATAAGTGAATTAGAGTAACAATCATTAAAACAAAGCCGTTTTTCATTGCAATGGGATCTTCTCAAGAAATTTCAATCAGTAGCTTCCTCCTCAGACTGTGAAAATATTTTGTTGGCGACCTCCTATGTAGGGAGAAATGATCACCATAATAAACTAAGAGAAATAAGACCTCTCACGGACAGATTTTAGCGTTCATTTTTCCTGTGAGCTCTTCGTGAGTGGAACGGTTGAGAGACAGCTTGATGGTGGTTCATTGAACCCTGTGCCAGGCACTTTCTTGTGAATAGTAGAGTAATCACGTAGATGTAGATGTAACCTATCTCTTGATGTAAGTTCTTTGCAGATGTAATAGAAGTATAGATGATTCAACTTAACGAACATCACTAACTCACAAAGCGACGTGCTCCCTTCATTACCCCTTACGGTTCCTGTTTTACACTATTAAATGAGACGTAACACGCCGTTTCCTTCTTTTTCCCATTTTCTGTTTTAATCTTCACTGATAATCACGACCAGTACAACATAACACATAGTTATTCTCCACGCACAACTACTCCTTAAACATATCTGACTGTAAATAACTTTATACCGCCAAGGCCACTAAAAGGCCCAAAGACATTATATCTCGTAAGTATTAGTTACATAGAAAAGAGAAGGAATCTATACGTATTTTACTTACTACTCATTGTTAAAACATTTTACTTTCAGGCGCCACTCAATATAATACGAGGGCTATTCTGCAAGTAGTGAACGTTTCCGTCTGACGCCGCTAGGCGCGCGCCGATCGCGTATATTTTGGCACGTGCGTGCTCGGCAGCTCAGTCGGCATCCATCCGTGACAGCGGGAACGTCTCTGCGCGTCTCTGCGCGTCTGGTTGTTTCGATATTCGAATTTGAAATGTACGCTGCAATCGAAAATCCCGCCAGCTGTGAGGTGCGGTCTGTGATACGGTTTTTGTCGGCAAAAACCTAAAACCTACAGAAATTTATCGTGAACTGCGCGAAGTGTACGGAAACAAAGTAATGAGTGCATGTTCCGTGCATTCGGTGTAAAAATGGCTGAACCAACGTTCATGATGATGAGAAGAGTGGACGCCCGAGCATTGTGACTGACGATCTTGTCGCTAAAGTTGATGAAACGATTCGTGGAAACAGTCGCTTCGCAATAACGGAGCTTTCGCTGTCTTTTCCACAAGTTTCGCGGACTTTGATGTTTGAAATCGTCACTCAAAATTTAGGCTACCACAAATTTTGTACACGATGGGTGCCCAAAATGCTTACAGGGTACCAAAATGAACAGCGAGTGGGGGCAATGTTGACAGTTCTGGAGGCCTACCACAAGCATGGTGATTGATTACTTGATGCAATCGTAACCGTTGACGAGACTTGGGTGAAGCACGTCAATTGCGAGATAAAATTACAGTAGATGGAGTGGGAGCACACCAGGTCCCCTCAAAAACCAAGAAAATGTTTGCAAACCTTGTCAGCAAGTAAGTTGATGGCGACATTGTTTTGGGATAGCCAAGATGTACTTCTTATTGATTTTCTCGAACATGGAGCAACCACAAATTCCGCTCGGTACTGTCAAACTTTGCACAGCCTTAGAAGAGCAGTTCTATACAAACGCTGATGAAAGCTGACGTCCAAAATTCTGTTTCTGCACTGCAATGCCCGACTTCACAAAATATACCGCACAAAAAACTCCTTAATTCATTCAAATGGGAAATTTTCCCTCGTCCGCCCTACAGCCCCGATCTTACACCAAGCGACTTCCACTAGTTTCCCAAGATGAAGAACTGGCTTGCAACGCAGCGCTTTGATGACGACGCGGAACTCCAGGCGGGCATGACTTAACTGGATGAAGTCAAAGGTGGCAGAATTTTGAGACGAAGGTGTTCGAAAGCTTGTCCACCGCTATGATAAGTGCCTCAATGCGTTCGATGACTATGTGGAAAATTAGTATGTCAGTCGCTCTTTCAGATGTAGACTATTGGCCATTAAAATTGCTACACCAAGAAGAAATGCAGGTAATAAAGGGGTATTCATTGGACAAATATATTATACTAGAACTGACAGGTGATTACACTTTCACGCGATTTGGTGCATAGATCCTGAGAAATCAGTATCCAGAACAACCACCTCTGGCCGTAATAGCGGCCTTGATACTGCTGGGCATTTAGTCAAACAGAGCTTTGATGGCGTGTACAGATACAGCTGCCCATGCAGCATCAATACGATACCACAGTTCATCAAGAGTAATGACTGGCGTATTGTGACGAGCCAGTTGTGCGGCCTCCATTGACCAGACGTTTTCAGTTGGTGAGAGATCTGGAGAATGGGCTGGCCAGGGCAGCAGTCGAACATTTTCTGTATTCAGAAAGACCCGTACACGACCTGCAACATGCGGTAGTGCATTATCCTGCTAAAATGTAGGGTTTCGTAGGGATCGAATGAAGGGTGGAGCCACGGGTCGTAACGCATCTGAAATGTAACGTCCACTGTTCAAAGTGCCGTCAATGCGAACAAGAGGTGACCGAGACGTGTAACCAATGGCACCCCATTCCATCACGGCGGGTGATACATCAGTATGGCGATGACGAATACACGCTTCCAATGTGCGTTCACAGCGATGTCGCCAAACACGGATGCGACCATCATGATGCTGTAAACAGAACGGGATTCATCCGAAAAAATGACGTTTTGCCATTCGTGGACACAGGTTCGTCGTTGAGTACACCATCGCAGGCGCTCCAGTCTGTGATGCAGCGTCAAGGGTAACCGTAGCCATGGTCTCCAAGCTGATAATCCATGCTTCTGCAAACTGTTCGTGCAGATGGTTGTTTTCTTGCAAACGTCCCCATCTGTTGACTCAGGGGTCGAGACGTGGCTGCACGATGCCTGTCATCTCGACTGCTAGTGATAGGAGACCATTGGGATCCAGCACGGCGTTCCATATTACCATCCTGAACCCACCGACTCCATAATCTGCTAACAGTTATTGGATATCGACCAACGCTAGCAGCACTGTCGCGATACGATAAACTGCAATCGCGATAGGCTACAATCCGACCTTTATCAAAGTCGGAAACGTGATGGTACGCATTTCTCCTGCTTACACGAGGCATCACAACAACGTTTCACCAGGCAACGCCGGTCACCTGCTGTTTGTGTATGAGAAATCGGTTGGAAACTTTCGTCATGTCAGCACGTTGTAGGTGTCGGCACCGGAGCCAGCCTTGTGTGAATGCTCTGAAAAGCTAATGATTTGCATATCACAGCATCTTCTTCCTGTCGGTTAAATTTCGCGTCTGTAGCACGTCATCTTCGTGGTGAAGCAATTTTAATGGGCAGTAGTGTATATAATAAAATGTATTTATTGTACTTAGCTTTTTAATGCCAAAACGTACCCTAGTTTCTGAATAACCCTCGTATAATGTTTGGAGAAAAGCATGATACAATCGTGTCTTGTTATACTTACTGATTACAACGAGTTTCGATCACTGAACGTCCTCCCTGTCACTGCACAAATACGAAAAATAAATAAGTACTGAGGCACCACTGTGTCGTGTAGTTATCCCTGAACTTACTTTTATTTTAGTATTTTAATCGCCAATATTAATACTGATAATAACGTTGCTAATAATAATAATAATAATAATAATGATAATAATAGCCGGCCGGAGTGGCCGTGCGGTTCTAGGCGCTACAGTCTGGAGCCGAGCGACCACTACGGTAGCAGGTTCGAATCCTGCCTCGGGCATGGATGTGTGTGATGTCCTTAGGTTAGTTAGGTTTAATTAGTTCTAAGTTCTAGGCGACTGATGACCTCAGAAGTTAAGTGGCATAGTGCTCAGAGCCATTTGAACCAATAATAATAAATAATAATAATAATAATAATGATAACTAGCTACTCGAATGCAGAATATACACTGAGGTGACAAAGTTAATGCTGGCAGTAGTACAGCGTACACGATATACAGAAGGGCAAGGTATTGGCAGAGCTGTCGTTTGTGCTCAGGTGATCCGTGTGAAAAGGTTTCGATGCTGTTGTGGCTTTACGACGGGAATTAAGACTTTGAACGCGGAATGGTAGTTGGAGTCGGACGCTTGGGGCATTCCGTTTCAGAAATCGTTTGGGAATTCGATATTCCGAGCTCCACAGTGTCAAGAGTGTGCTCAGAATACCACATTTCAGGCGTCACCTCTCACCACGAACAACGCAGTAGCCGACGGCCTCCAATTAACGCTCGACAACAGCGACGTTTCCGTAGAGTTGTCAGAGCTAACAGGCAAACAACACTGCGTCACATAACCGCAGAAATCAATGTGGGGCGTGCGAGGAACGTATCCGTTAGGACAGTGCTGCGAAATCTGGCGTCAGTGGGCTATGGCAGCATACGGTCGACAGGAGTGCCTTTGCTAACAGCGCGACATCGCCTGCAGCCCTTCTCCTGGGCTAGTGAACGTAACTATCGGACTTTTTTTTTTGAGTGGTCCGTCTTATGACCGGTTTGATGCGGTCCGCAACAAATTCGTCTCCTGTGTCAACCTCTCTACCTCAGAGTAGCACTTGCAACGTATGTCCTCAATTATTTGTTGGATGTATTCCAGTCTCTGTCTACGTCTACAGCTCCTTCAAGTGCCATGGAAGTTATTCCCTGATGTCCTTCCACCCTGTTGCTTCTCCTTGTGAGTGTTTCCCATACTTTCCTTTCCTCGCCGATTCTGCAGAGGACTTCCTCATTCCTTAACTTGTAACCTCCCATGTATGTTTCGATATGAAATTTAGCCCAAATTTACCTCCAACTCTATAAAAAATATACGTTTTACCAAAACTATGTACTAAAAAATTGCTATCCAACTTACACTCGTATGCTAACATTTTATTAAACAGAACGTAAACTGAATTGTCCTGTAACTGGTCTGAGTACAACTTCTCTTTACATCAGATGCGCAACTGAAGTAAAACAATTATCCGCCCCTAATCAAAATTTACACTTAACTCACGTCTTGACGACATTGCTGCAGATTTCTCGAAAGCACAGCAGCAAACAGCAAACAAGCAACAGCTAAGGTAGATTTCTATTTCTAAATAAATTTTCAAATGGGGGGGGAAGTAACTATTCCTATGAAATGATGTTTCAAAGCAGCGACTTTAGAATTAAGTACGTATTCAAAAAGACAGAGTAAAAATTCGCGTGCTCTGCACACATAACACTGATCTGAACAGTACTATGCTTAACTAAGCGAACAACGATTTCAAAAAGGGTACAATGTTAACAGAGAATTTCTATAAAAACTGAAGAGTTTAATGAGTTATTATGTTGCTGCATGACTCAGGGACGTGGAGTGATCTTTCTCTCAGCTCTGAGCAGGTGAACGAAATTACCTAGCAGCCAATAATCATTTCTACAAATTAGGTGCACAGTGCTGGAGTCTTACCTCAAACTTCTTCTCTAAAAAATAAATAAATAAATAAATAAATAAATAAATAAAAATACAAAAATACAAAAAAAATAAAAAAATAAAAAGCATTAGTCAAAATTTATATTCCTTTCACTTTTGTATACATACATCATATTCAACCTTTCTGTCCTTTTACAATAAATCTTTCTTCTAACAGATACCAACACAGCACTACTAAATGTGTCCATCACGTACCATACCTCAACTAGGAATGTATCAGATTGCATAGAGGCAAGGACGGTGCCATCACAAGACCAAAGATTGATTAACAGTAACATAACTTGCCCTCTCTCTCTCGCTCACTCTCTCTCTATCTCTGACAATTTACAACATTAAAATAACATCCCTCCCTTACAACCTCACCAGTCCGCCTAATTTTCAACATTCTTATATAGCTAATCATCACAAATGCTTCGATTCTCCTATGTTCTGGTTTACTCACAGTTCATATTTCACTGCCATACAATGCTATGTTCCAAACGTACATTCTCGTACATTTTCTTATATTAAGGCCTGTGTTTGATACCCGTAGACACCTCCTGGCCAGGAACGCCATTTTCCCCGGTGCTAGTCTGCTTTCTATGTCGTCCTTGCTCCGTCCGTCATGGGACATACCTTGGCAGCAGAATTCCTTAACTTCATCTATTTTGTGACCACCAGTCCCGACGTTAAGTTTCTCACTGTTCTCATTTCTGCTACTTCTCGTTATTTTCGTCTTTCTTTGATTTACTTTCAATCCACCTTCTGTACTCATTAAACTATTCATTCCATTCAACAGATCCTGTAATACTTCTTCACTTTCAATCGAGGTAGTAATTTGATCAGTCAATCTGATCATTGGTATCTTTAAACCTTTAATTCTGATTCAACTCTTGAACCTTTCTTTTATATCCGTCATTGCTTCTACGATGTACAGACTCAACAGTAGGGATGAAAAACTACATCCCTGCCTTACACTCTTTTTAATCCGAGGACTTCGTTCTTGGTGTCCATTCTTATTATTCCCTCTTGGCTCTTGTACACATTGTATGTTAACCGTCTCTCTCTATAGCTTACCCCTATTTCCCTCAGAATTTCGAACATGTTGCCCCATTTTACGTCGTCGAACGCTTTTTCCAGGTCGACAGATCCTATGAACATATCTTGATTTTTCCTTTAGTATCGTTTCTATTATCAACCGCAACGTCAGAAATGCCCCTCTGCTATGTTTAACATTCCTAAAGCCAAACTGATTATCATCAGACACGTTCGTCAGTTTTCTTTTCCACTCTTCTGTGTATTATTCTTGTCAGCTACTTTGATACATTAGCTGATTGTGCGATAATTCTCGCACTTCTAGGCTCTTGCAATCTTCGTAATTGTGTGGATAACCTTTTTTGGACAGTCAGATGGTATATCGCCAGACTCATAGATTCTACATATCAACGTAACTAGTCGTTTTGTTGCCAAATCCCACAATGATTTTAACTGTCATGGAACATTATCTATCCCTTCTGCCTTATTCGATCCTAAGTCTTCCAAAGCTCTTTCAAATTGTGATTCTAATACTTTATCCCTGATCTCTTTTACTCTTATTTCTTCTCCTATCACGTCGTAGAGGCTTTCAGTTACTAGCTCCACCTATTTGCTGTCTCCTCTGCACTTAACAGTGGAATTCTCATTGCACTCTCAATGTTACCACACTTGCTTTTAGTTTCACGGAAGGTTGTTTTGACTCTATGTGCTGAATCAGACCTTGTGATAAACATTTATTTTATTTTTTGACATTTTTCATACAACTATTTCGCCTTAGCTTCCCTACAATTCTTGTTTATTTCATTCCTAAGCGGCTTGTATTATTCCTGAATTTACCGGAACGTTTTTGTACTTCCTTCTTTCATCGATCAACTGAAGCATTTCTTCTGTTACCCACCTCTTCTTCACGGAAAACTCCTCGTTGGTACCTATATCTATCTTTCCAACTTTTATGACTGCCTTTTTTTGAGATGTCCATTCCTCCTCAGCTGAACTGCGTACTGTGTTATTCCTTATCGCGGTATGTGTAACTTCAGAGAACTCCAAACGTATCTCTACATTCTTTAGAACTCAATTAGCCTCTCTCCTCTGTCATCCTTACAACCAAGCCCATATTTCCTCGTATCCCTTTCTCCCGCTCCTTCCCCTACAACCACACTCCAATCCCCCGTGATTATAGACTAAAGCACCTAGAACCGCTCGACCCCTGCGGCCGGCTGGTAAGAGGTGATGGTAGGGTTCGAGTGTGGCTCAGACCAGCGAAGCTACGGCGCCAAGTTGTCAACAAGACATTGTGGAAGCTGGCTCCATAATGATGCTGGCTGTATTTACATAAAATATATGGGGTCCTCTAGTCAAAATGGCCGATCATTGACTGGAAATGGTAATGTTCGGCTACTTGGAGACCATTCGCAGCCATTGATGGAATTCATGTTCCCAAACAATGATGGAATTTTTAAGGATGACAATCGGCATGTGAGCGGGCAGCATTTGTTCGCGGTTGGTTTGAAAAATATTGTGGACAATGAAAGAGAATGATCTGGCCACACAGAAAGCCCGAAATGTATCCCATCCAACATTAATGGGACATAATCGAGAGATCAGTTCCTGCACAAAACCCTGCGTGGGTAACACTTTCGCAATTATGGACGCCTGTAGAGGTGGTATTGTCCATGCCAAGTCGGGTTTCTTCACTACGCCGGCAAAATGAGGTCGGACACAATATTGGAAAGTATTCCACGACTTTTGTCATCTCAGTGTACACTACACATTAAAATTGCTACACCATGAAGATGACGTGCTACAGACGCGAAATTTAACCGACAGGAAGAAGATGCTGTGATATGCAAGTGATTAGTTTCACAGAGCATTCACACAAGGTTGGCGCCGGTGGCGATACCTATAACGTGCTGGCATGAGGAAAGTTTCCAACCGATTTCTCATACACAAACACCAGTTGACCGGCGTTGCCTGGTGAAACGTTGTGATGCCTCATGTAAGGAGGAGAAATGAGTACCATCACTTCCGACTTTGATGAAGGTCGGATTGTAGCCTATCGCGATTGCGGTTTATCATATCGCGACATTGCAGCTCGCGTTGGTTCAGATCTAATGACTGTTAGCAGAATACGGAATCGGTGGGTTCCGGGGGGGGGGGGGGGTAATACGGAACGCCGTGCTGGATCCCAACGGTCCCGTATCACTAGCAATCGAGATGACAGGCATCTTATCGGCATGGCTGTAACGCATCGTGCAGCCACGTCTCGATCCCTGAGTCAACAGATGGGGACGGTTCCAAGACACCAATCATCTGCACGAACAGTACGACGACGTTTGCAGCAGCATGGACTATCAGCTCGGAGACCATGGCTGCGGTACCCTTGACGCTGCATCACAGACAGGAGCGCCTGCGATGGTGTACTCAACGACGAACCTGGGTGCACTAATGGCAAAACGTCATTTTTTCGGATGAATCCAGGTTCTGTTTACAGCATCATGATGGTCGCATCCGTGTTTGGCGACATCGCGGTGAACGCACATGGGAAGCGTGTATTTGTCATCGCCATACTAGCGTATCACCTGGCGTGATGGTATGGAGTGCCATTGGTTACACGTCTCGGTCACCTCTTTTTCGCACTGACGGCAGTTTGATCGATGGACGTTACATTTCAGATGTGTTACGACCCGTGGCTCTACCCTTTATTCGATCGCTGCGAATACCTACATTTCAGGAGGACAATGCACGACCGCATGTTGCAGGTCCTGTACGGGCCTTTCTGGGTACAGAAAATGTTCGATTGCTGCCCTGGTCAGCACATTCTCCAGATATCTCACCAACTAAAAACGTCTGGTCAATGGTGGCCGATCAGCTGGCTCGTCACAATACGCCAGTCACTACTCTTGATAAACTGTGGTATGGTGTTGAAGCTGCATGGGCAGTTGCACCTGTACACGTCATCAAAGTTCTGTTTGACTCAATGCCCAGCCGTATCAAGGCCGTTATTACGGCCAAAGGTGGTTATTCTGGGTACTGATTTCTCAGGATCTATGCACCCAAATTGTGTGAAATTATAATCAAATGTCAGTTCTGGCATAATATATTTGTCTAATGAATACCCGTTTCTCATCTGTATTTCTTCTTGGTGTATCAGTTTTAATGGCCAGTATGGTATGTTGCAGATCTAAAGAAAGCGGTAATGTAGGAGATATTTTACTGAACCGCGATGTGAATTAAATGCATGTATCGTGTTCTTTACTAAAGCGTGAGAGTGGACCGTTGACCAATTCGATTACCAGCGGCAATTACAAACACCAGTTGGCGATTCGGCCAACTAATTTCCGGGCTTACCTTTGAGTTACGGGTTCCGGTGGCGTTGCGAGAACACGATACGGCGTGCGCACAGTGTGCCACATCCGGCGTCTCGTGTACTGACGTGCGCGTACGTGGAGGCAGGCGGCGCACCGCTGGCGTCTGAACTGCGCGCCGGCAGTCTGCAGCGGCACGGGGTCGTAAATCACTGGCAACTTGCCGGCACTGCCGCTGCTGCCGCCGCTGCTGCTGGCTGTGGCTGTATCGCGGTGGGGCCGCCTAGCCGCCGCCGCCGACGACGACGACGACGCCGCCTCTCCGGTGCTCGCACGCCGAGCGCGAGAAATTTCCTGCCCGCAAGCAAAAACCGCGACCTGCTACTCCGTGTAGCACGCTGCGGGTGCCCCGTCTCGCTGCGTACGGTTCCGACACGCACCGCTGACTCACGCCTACAGCACACCGTCCTAAAGAGCGCGGTGAAGTATTGTGGCACACCTTCTACTCCAGTTACTGGTGTAAGACGCCGTGGTCTCCTGACCTTCATTGCTTACATATTCCGCCCTCACAATCATATTCCACACATCAAGACGCTTCATTCGAACTGGAACTCGATAAGATAAAGTCAGTGTTCTATGAATTCATGTAAACGATATGCAAATAATAAGTAAGCTCACTGGGGTTGAAATACTCGAGGCTGGCGTACACACATACATTCCAGATGCGACGGTCACAGGAGCTTTTAGTTCGAGAGAGGTAGACCACAAACCGGGAGGCCGGTCCCTTCAGAGGACGAGTAAAACTCGGCCGCACGTGGAGCAGATATCGCATGCCCGAGTGAAAGGGAGAACGACCCCGTATTCGGCTTAAAAGAAAAATTCCGCTACATTGTGTGGGAGCGCCCAACCTACATATTCTTTACAAACATAGCACGCAGTTTCAGAGGTTTTCACAGGGAGACGGCAAAAGCCAAACGCTGATACTACAGATTCCCGGTTTGGTCGCATTAAACGAAACGTCATTCTCCCGTTTTAGAAGAGCAATGCTGATTGGCAGACAGTATTCCTGACGCCTTGAGCTGAAGGAGTAATGGAAGAGACCAAAAGATATATCCCTTTATGTCTGGTGTGGAGAGGTGCCGTTCCGTTGTCGCTCTTGGAGCGAGAACACGTAACGAGAGCGTGTGTGCTCGTATGTGTACTCAAAGAGCGAGGAGCAAGTCTCTCCTCAGTACTTCACTGGGAGAGCACCTCTGTCGAGAGCGAATCGAAGTGCGACTCTATATTGAGTCCTTGCGATTAAGCGTTGTTCACACTTATTGTGCGGTGTGAACGGACAGAGCTATAGTTAAACGCCTGCTAGCGAATTTTTGAGTGGCATCACGGTGGACTAGTTATCTGACCAGTGTACCACACCAATAGTTAGACTAGGGGCGAATAGGAATCCTTGACTTCATCAAGGTACAGGGAGAGTTTGATTGGCGAAGGTCAATCCAGATAGAACGAGAGTTATCTTATTTGTCAGCAGCGAGCGGCGCAGACAGCAATCATCGCAGCTTACGGTATTGTGCGCTACAGCTATTGCGAGCCCCATATTTCCTCCACAACAGTACCCTTCACTGCATTTCACACGCGACAGCCTCGACTGTACCTAGCTACATTATAATGGATAATTATTAAATTGAGTAGGCGCGGCTCTCAGCCATTCTGCCAAGTCAATAACAATCTCAAGCTTTGTATAGAAATTTCATAAGCGAATCCTATCCTTGACAGGTAACTTCACATTCCGAAAAGAACCAGGATATAACTTGTTCAATTCATAACTGAAAGTGCCTTTGTGATTTCTCAGAATTTTTGCAAAATAAATAATAATTTTCGTTAGTTTCATGTTTTTCTTACACTACCTAGCACTACTCCAGTACCCAAGTATCCCACTAGTTACATAAGAAATTTTGTGAATTTTAGTGTCATTTCCTTACAGGTGACGACTCCAGAAGATATTTATTGCTGAAAGTTTTTCAGGCATTTCTCTTTAGAACGTTAGGAGCGTCTGTCTGACTTCTGTAGTAGTGTGAGGGTGGAAATTGCATCTTGCAGGAGCCACAGTATAAAGGGTACATCTCAGATTAATCCGTTGTGCAGAATAACATCTCAGATCAATCGCACAATCACACTGGATGTGGCGTTTACTTCGCCCCATCAGTCGCTGATACTCGCTGGTGTTCACAAATAACCCAGAAGACACAGTGTAGTGCATGGCGTTGTGCTTTGCCCTGTCATTTCTCTCACATTTTTCCTGCTTCACATACACTGAGCTGAAAAAAGTCGAGGGATACCTCGTAATATCGTGTCGGACCTCCCTTTGTCCGGCGTATTGCATCAGCTCGATGTGGCGTGGACTCAACATGTGGTTTGAATTCCTCTGTACAAGTATAGAGCCCTGCTGCCTCTGTAGCCGCCCATAACTGCGAAATGGTTTCCGCCGCAGGTGCTTGTGCACGAACTGACCTCTCGATTATGTCCCATAAACGTTCGATGCGATTCATGTCTGGCTATCTGGGTGGCCAGATCATTCTGTACAGGGTGGTCCATTGAACGTGACCGGTACAGATATCTCACGAAGTAAGCGTCAAACGAAAAAACTACAAAGAACGAAACTTGTCTAGCTTGAAGGAGGAAACGATATGGCGATATGGTTGGCCCGCTAGATGGCGATGCCATAGGTCAAACGGATATCAACTGCGTTTTTTTTTTTAAGTAGGAACCCCCATTTTTACTTCATATTCGTGTAGTACGTAAAGAAATATGAATGTTTTAGTTGGACCACTTTCTTCGCTTTGTGATAGATGGCACTGCAATAGTCACAAACATATGGCTCACAATTTTAGACGAACAGTTTGTAAGAGGTCCATGATCATGGAATTTGTTGCTAGCGCACTCGAGCAGATGTAATTTCGATGGACTGCTCACGCGCTGCCTGCGATATGTAAGCTATAAGAGAATCTCAGACCAGAGAGCAATGTTGTCAGCAGTAGGAACTGTGTAGCAGTAGGAGTAAGTAGTTGCTAGCGAGCAGTCGTGTGTATCGAGTTGGCCGGGCTGGTCGTGAGGAGCGATGGCGGAGCCTGAGCGATATAATATAAGGTAAAAGCAGCCTCGCGCATATGTAGTACTCTTATATCAAGTCCCATGTAATATTTTTAAAAAAATCTCTTAATAATAATCATTTTTATAAAAATTAACTTTTGACAATCATTCAACTCAATTTAAAGAAGTTACTAATTTCTCCAATCCATGGTCATCCTGATTGTTGTAAAGAAAAATTAGTTGTTTCATTTTATACAGGAAAAATCTATCGGCCAGCATTGCACTGGGCTGTGCCAGAAAAATTTATTTTAAGAGCAGATATATATGCGTCATCCGGCGACTTCATTGAGGTAAGAATTTTCAATTTATTCTGTAAGATCTTTCAGGGCCATGACGCAGCACTGCTGACGTCCAAATTTTACCGGTTTAAATTCAGTCAGTTATTGAAAGTTTATAAGTGAGCCACAATTCTATTGAGAGATTAGTCAAATTTTTATTAATCGTTGGTTACGGAATTTATCTGTTGATAGGTTACGCTGAATGTGAATGCTATATATATTTGTATTATTGGTGGGTTACGGAAAATATCTTTTGGGAGGTTACACTTGTCGACAACCGACCAGAATCGTATTTTTTTTTGTGTGAATTTCTGAGAAGTAGTCAGTTATATATCTACTCTTATTTACCTAATATTAAATGTACTTTGCATCTGGCGCAACGCATTTACTAACTTGTCACTCTTTCTTTCACAGATCATCGGTAATTTATTGCTATTTGTTGTAATTGTATTTGTTCCATTTTTGATTTGTCTTTTTTTTGATTTTGTGCTTAATTTTGATTTGTGAAAATGCCGCGAAAAACTGCTAACAGTTCATGGCAATGTGCAATGAGTAAAAAAGCCGACTCGAATAATTTGACCGATAATACTAGCGACACTCAGTGTAATAGTGATAATCACCTAATTACATATAATCAGTGCGTGCCGATCACTAGTAATGATATTGATCCTAATGATGAGCAAACAAATTCAATTATGTCCACCGTAAATGTAAAAATTGATGACGCAGATCGTTCCGTTACAATGAACGCTGTCCAGTTTGACACGCCTGATTTGCAAAATTTACGTAGCGAACAGATAATTGTTTCTATTGAAGGTGAACAATGTACTCAAAATATGTCAGATTTATTTGATTCCGATGTAGTGACCAACAGTGCACATCCGATTGGCAAACCTTTTTGTGAATCAGACAATGACCAAATGGTTACACCATCACACAGCACAGAGAATACAGCAGCTAATTTTGGTATGGATCGAGTTATGGCATTATTGCTACAACTTAATGAAAATAATGAAAATCTCAAACAACAACTTAATGAAAACCTCAAACAGTCGAATGAAAAACAAGACAACAACTTCAAACAACTTAATGAAAATCTTAAACAGTTGAATGAAAAACGCGAGCCGGCCGCGGTGGCCGTGCGGTTCTAGGCGCTCCAGTCCGGAGCCGCGCTGCTGCTGCGGTCGCAGGTTCGAATCCTGCCTCGGGCATGGTTGTGTGTGATGTCCTTAGGTTAGTTACGTTTAAGTATTTCTAAGTTCTAGGGGACTTATGACCTCAGATATTAAGTCCCATAGTGCTCAGAGCCATTTGAACCAATTTACTTTTGAATTTTCACCGGCATCGCCTGTAACGCAGAAACTAAAATTTATTTGCAGCGCGTAAGTGACCTCAGGGGATTCATTACACTTCGATGAATATGTGCCGTAGCGTGCACAGGGCCCCGAGCTGTAGTAGTGCTATTTCATCTTTGGTTTTCTGCACTGCTGCCTTCTCTTTTACTATCCTTTATATCTATCAAAACAGCTCTTCAACTATCGATCTATCTAGGACTAGAAATGAGTAAAGGAAACCTGATATGACAAGTTTTACCTGAAAGTGACAGTTTTCATTAGACACTCACTTAATGACAAGGACTACCAGCATAATTTTAATAACAGACAAAATTTTAATCATCAGTATCGTCGAAATTATCAGCTATCGCAGACACACTTTGGCAACAATAGACTTTTCCCCACAACAGCAACAAAACCAGTTAGTATACCTAACCAACAATGTGGTTTACAAGGTCAACCAAGCTTCAATGTTTCGCCGCCTGCACGTATAGCGTCGGCTCCACCAAATAGCAACAAGGAAATCAGTACATACAGAAGACACATCATTTCAACTCATATCGCAATGCGCCGTATAGTAATGACTATCATGACAGATGTAAAAGTAATAAGCACAGTTTTCAGCGTAACAGTCGGTCTTACCAGCAGCAGATCATCCGCAACAACAGATTATCATGAATGAACCAGACAGTCGGTATCATCCCGAACCTAATACGTCAGGAAGGAATAACAGAACAGTACAGGTAGTTGAGATGCCACAGCATCCTCCCGCAAATAACAGCACGTCAAAAAGAATTTGACTACATACTGTACAGATTGAATCTTCCAGCAACGTAAGTAATACTTTTGACACACAGACTCTTGTTCACGAAAATGTTATTAGTTTTGGCGACATCCGAGACACTCTTTTGCATGAAAAACGAGTTATACAAAAAACCATTTCCCACCCTGTAATTGGAGTAAAGATTGGACCGCTTTTATCACACCCAGATCCTACTAGAAATGTTTCCATTGCTACCGACAGTTCTAACACCGCTTCAGGCGTACACATTTTTCTGGAAATTGAAGAAGACGGTACTACACTAATTAAACACATCGCTTTTGCAAGTCGCATTCTGTCACCAGCTGAACGTAATTATTCTGTTACAGAACTTGAAACATTATGTGTTGTATGGGCATTTACCAGATTTAGGCATTTTCTTTCTGGATGACATACTATCGTCTACACAGATCATAGAGCTATACAGTTTTTACTTTCCGCTAAATTTATACATGACAGATTAAGCAGATGGAAACTTTATCTACAGGAATTTAATTTTACAATTGTTCACATTCACGGTACACAAAATATTGTAGCAGACGCTCTATCCCGTTCTCTCAGCAACAATCAGCAAGACATCGCAACCAACTTCGCTCAAGCAAATTTTAGCGTAATGTATATTCAACAATTTGCATTCGAAAATTTCATTTCGTCATCATTCCGAGACATAACACAAGAGCAAAGCAAAGACATGGTATGTAAAGAAATTAAACTCCTTTGGCAAGATAGGAATAACGTTACCATTAGACACCATTACACTGTACGCAATAACATTCTGTTTCGCCGCTCTCACCCTGACAGCAACAACTGGTTATTATGTATTCCTGACGAGCTTGTCAAGAAATTAATTTGTATACTGATTTAAGATACGCACATTATGGAGCCAGAAAATGTTTTCTTATACTGAGACAGAACTGTTGTTTTGCCAACATGGAAAAACGTATTCGACTAGTTTTAACGTCATGTAAAATCTGCCAGAAAGCTAAATCAGACACGACTTCAGATATTCCTCCGTTATATCCCATTGTACCGATTAAACTGAGACATATGGCCGCTGTAGACATTCTTGGTCAGATTCCCAGATGTAATAGAGGTTTTTGTTACATCTTTGTCGCTGTTGAACTCACTTCGAAAAATTCGAATGCATTTGTAAAACATTTTCTATTTCATGTAGGGTATGTATTGAAAGTAGTTTCCGACAATGGACCGCAATTTCGATCTGCTATATGGACACGTATGTTACGAGCTAGGAACGTTTCTTCGGTCTATACATCCAGGTATAACGCTTCTTCGAACCCTTCTGAACGATTGATGAAAGAAATTGGTAAACGATGTAGAATATACTGCCATAAAAGACATATTGATTGGGATACACTCATACTCTCATTCCAGGATGTAATTAACTCCATACCAAATGAATCTACTATGCTATCTCCGACTGTTATATTGAAAAATGTTGAACCACCTAACAAAATTAAAGAATTACTATCTTTTCCTACATCTCGTCGACCACGCCACCATGAAATAATTGACATTGGGCTCAGCAACATCAAACGTGCCGCAGAGCGCCGGAGAAGGCAGCATAAACAGGTTTGTACACGCCGTGACTTTCAAATTGGACAGAAAATATTAGTACGCACACACTTTTATCCAACAGAGCAAAGAGTAGATGCAGTAAATTTGACCTTCTATACGCACGTCCATATAGAATTCGCAGCATTCCTCACCCCAGTGTAGTACATGTCGAAACTTTGAGAACCAGAAAAAGCAAGGGCAGTCACCATATTTCCAATATCAAACCCTTTATTGAATGAACATACTTTATGATTTGTTGCACTGTAATGTCATTTGCAGGTATTTATATGAACACTTACTGATGATTATCGTATTTTTTCCTGGCAAGTGCCCGGCAAGGTAAGGTTAGCAGGTCGCTTTTCTTGTCGTTATATATCAGTCCGTGCACATTTTCCGTTTTTTATGTATGTATCATTGTTTTCCTATCGAAAGTAGAATTTTCTCTGTATGCACTATGAAATCTTTAAGATATGACAAACACTAGTTTACTTTAACATTTTTGCCTTATGATATCTCAATATCTTCACTATTCTACATTTTTGCTACTACATTATGATACCGTGTGTACATTTTTTGAACTCGAAAACTGTCAATCGTTTTCACCTAATACGTTTTCTGTCATGCTATGCTGTATGCTTAGTTATATCACTAGAAACAAGTTTTTATTTAATGGGTATAGGAATTAAATGCAAGATATTAACCCATATTCATCATTTTCAGGAAGCAATAACGTGAAAAAGAAATAAATTAAATAAACCACAGTGGTTCACTATGAAATGGAAATTCCACCATCGGAATGAATGAAAGAAAATGCAATACCGTGTCATGAAGAGTAAATGGATCAGAATTAACAAGCATTAACAAGAATATACTATACACACTGTATAATAGCAGTCTTAACTAATTATTTTTCTTTCAGAATACCAGGCGATTGATACAGGCTGTCAGACAGAATTGCACATGTTAATTTTAGTGTTGAAATATGACAGAAGTAAGAAACTCTATACTACATGAAGTAAAGTATGATAATGAATAGTTGTACAAAGTTAATTGTAATATGAATATGAATAATGAAGTGTCTATGTTTTGCAAATGATCATAAATGATGATGAATAATTACATGAAGAATATGGTAATGTGAATAATGAAGTTTTTCTTTGCAGATGATGATAATGATGAAATTATGGTAATATGAATAATGAAGTTTTTCTTTGCAGATGATGATAATGATGGAGTTTATATATTTTCTACTAGTTAAGAAATGCTATGTAGTTATTTAAGTATTTGTTGCAGTTCCTTTTGACGGTATGTCTTATGTCACATAGTACAATGACTGCTAGAGTACATACATAGTAAGTACACGTTTCATTACCTGTTAATTCGAATTTACTACTTTTCAGCATAATATAAATTTGTTCTTTCAGCTCAATAATCCACTTTGTATTTTTTTCCAGGATAAGCTTTTCATGATATTAATATACTATAAGTAGTTAGTTACTAGATCTGTTCTAGTACTTGCATTTTTTTTTACCCAGTTGTGTCTATTATTTATGAGTGTGATCACATATACTCTACTTGTTTCATAACCTTGCTACAGCTGTCTCATGACGAATGACGTTATTAATCCTTATTTCCAGCAATATTTTAAAAGCAAATATTTTCATGCCCCAATGCAATGGATTGCTAGCACAAAAAAAAAATGTTACCAGTCCCAACTATTACCAGTATAAAACTAAATAATGCTACCAGTTTAAGATATATTTCTAGTCCTAAATATAATGCACATTTTTCTGATGTAATCATTCCATTGCGACTATGTATCAGTGAACTACAGACCTTGAGTAATAGTTACAGTGTCTTACATTTTAAATATGTGGTATGTCACTTGCTTGATATCATATATAAACACTAGCAGCTTGATGCTACAGCCAATAACTCCTGTTTTGAATGATGACTTCTGATTAATGCATAATAAATGCTTTGTAACTGGCCAACAAGTGCCAATAATTACTGTAATGAGAAGACTTATGATGCCAATAATTACTGTAATTAGATGACTTATGAATAATGTTCTGTACTAATTACTCTAATGAGATGACTTATGCATAAATGCTATGCCAATAATTTCTGTAAATAATATTTTGTCATACTCTATAAATGCTATGCCAATGATTACTGTAATGAGAAGACTTATGATGCCAATAATTACTGTGATTAGATGACTTATGAATAATGTTCTGTAATAATTACTGTAATGAAATGACTTATGATGCCAATGATTAGTGTAATAAGATGATTTATGCATAAATGCTATGCCAATAATTACTGTAATTAGATGACTTATGAATAATGTTCTCTAATACTCCATATATATACTACTTAAATGCTGTGTAAATAGCCAATGAATGCAAATAATTATTCAGATCAGTTGATGCACTAGTGTAATTCTGAATGATGACTAGCATAAGACCTAATGTGCTTCACCATCTGACCTAATTACCAGCAATTACTGCAATATCCGTATGTCCTGTCCCTCTTCATGATCATGGACCACTATATTTGGTTTTTGCACTAATTCTACGTTGATGTAAGAGTATGGATTCTACCAGAATGTGATATTGACATCAAACGGTTCACCACTCTGACCAAAGGAGATGTCATTATGGTCCTACTGTTTGGTGTACCTAATGTACTACCAAAATGATAGCATACAATATTAACACAACATTTCAGTGTCCTGGCTACTCTGATAAATACTTCAGGGAAGAGAACTTCAGATTGTCTCACTTGGTGTTGTGCTTCTGCAGAAAGATATGGACTTTCAGTGCAGCTACGTGCAACCCACTGTGCTACAACCATGATGCTATCCTTTCCACTCCTTTCCTAGTTCTTGTAAAATGGTGAAGACTTATACAGTGAGTTTAAATTCTTGTAAAATTTTAAAGCCTTTTACAGTGTGTATGCACTTTATTTCATTTCTTAATGTATTCAGTTCTTGTATAAAATGCTAAAGAGTTTTACAGTGATTGTGCACTTTATTTCATTTCTTAATGTATTCAGTTCTTGTACAATGCTAAAGACATCTACAGTGCGTGTGCACTTTATGTCACTCCTTCATATGTGTAATTCATGTAAAAATGCTAAAGAGTTTTACAGTATGTGTGCACTTTATTTCATTAGTTAATATATTTTGTACTCATTGCATATACATTTCGTCAATTCTTAATATGTTCTGAATTCAGTGCCTGTGCGCTCTATTTCATTTCTTAATATGTTCTGCACTTATCAATAATGTATATACTCTGTGATTGTAGACTTAGTTAACTAAATAGATTATAGAAAAATTTGTTGCTCATGGCAAGTCCAATTGACTCACCATCGCTGCCTAATTTTTGCCCTCCCCCCCCCCCCCCCCCCGTGGAGAGTTATGTAAGAGGTCCATGATCATGGAATTTGTTGCTAGCGCACTCGAGCAGATGTAATTTCAATGGACTGCTCAGGCGCTGCCTGCGATATGTAAGCTATAAGAGAATCTCAGACCAGAGAGCAGTGTTGTCAGCAGTAGGAACTGTGTAGCAGTAGGAGTAAGTAGTTGCTAGCGAGCAGTCGTGTGTATCGAGTTGGCCGGGCTGGTCGTGAGGAGCGATGGCGGAGCCTGAGCGATATAATATAAGGTAAAAGCAGCCTCGCGCATATGTAGTACTCTTATATCAAGTCCCGTGTAATATTTAAAAAAAATCTCTTAATAATAATCTTTTTTATAAAAATTAACTTTTGACAATCATTCATCTCAATTTAAAGAATTTACTAATTTCTCCAATCCGTGGTCATCCTGATTGTTGTAAAGAAAAATCAGTTGTTTCCTTTTATACACGAAAAATCTATCGGCCAGCATTGCACTGGGCTGTGCCAGAAAAATTTATTGTAAGAGCAGATATATATGCGTTACCCGGCGACTTCATTGAGGTAATAATTTTCAATTTATTCTGTATGATCTTTCAGGGTCATGACGCAGCACTGCTGACGTCTAAAATTTACCAGTTTAAATTCACAGTCAATTATTGAAATGTTATAAGTGAGCCACAATTTTATTAGGTGGTTAGTCGCATTGTATTATTGGTAGGTTACGGATTTTATCTGTTGGGAAGTTACACTAAATGTCAATGTTATAGTTATATTTTTTACTATTGGTAGGTTAGGGAATAATAAACTGTTGCTAGGTTACACTAAATGTCAATGCTATTCATATTTTCACTGTTGGGTAGTTACGCTAAACGTGAATAATATTCATATTATTTTATTGTGAGGAGGTTACAAGTTGGGAACAGTTAGATTTTTTAAATTCAAATACAGAACGAAGGTACGTTTGAACATTTTCATTTGGTTTTTCCAATGTGATACGTGTAGCTTCGTGAACTTATCATTTCTGAGAACGCATGCTGTTACAGCGTGATTACGTGTAAATACCACATTAATGCAATAAATGCTCAAAATGCTCAAAATGATGTCCGTCAACCTCAGTGCATTTGGCAATACGTGTAACGACATTCCTCTCAACAGCGAGTAGTTCGCCTTCCGTAATGTTCGCACATACATTGACAATGCGCTGACGGATGTTGTCAGGCGTTGTCGGTGGATCACGATAGCAAATATTCTTCAACTTTCCCCACAGTAAGACATCCGGGGACGTCAGATTCGGTGAACGTGCGGGCCATGGTATGGTGCTTCGACGACCAATCCACCTGTCATGAGATATGCTATTCAATACCGCTTCAACCGCACGCGAGCTATGTGCCGGACATCCATCATGTTGGAAGTACATCGCCTTTCTGCCATGCAGTGAAACATCTTGTAGTAACATCGGTAGAACATTATGTAGGAAATCAGCATACATTGCACCATTTAGATCGCCATCGATAAAATGGGGGCCAATTATCCTTCCTCCCACAATGCCGCACCATACATTAACCCGCCAAGGTCACTGGTGTTCCACTTGTCGTAGCCATCGTGGATTTTCCGTTGCCCAATAGTGCACATTATGCCAGTTTACGTTACCGCTGTTGGTGAATGACGCTTCGTCGCTAAATAGAACGCGTGCAAAAAATCTGTCATCGTCCCGTAATTTCTGTTGTGCCCAGTGGCAGAACTGTACACGACGTTCAAAGTCGTCGCCATGCAATTCCTGGTGCATAGAAATATGGTACGGGAGCAATCGATGTTGATGTTGCATTCTCAACACCGACGTTTTCGAGATTGCTGATTATCGCGCAATTTTTCTGCTGCTGATGTGCGGATTAGCCGCGACAGCAACTAAAACACCTACTTAGGCATCTTCATTTGTTGCAGGTCGTGGATGACGTTTCACATGTGGCTGAACACTTCCTGTTTCCTTAAATAACGTAACTATCCGGCGAACGGTCCGGAGACTTGGATGATGTCGTCCAGGATACCTAGCAGCATACATAGCACACGACCGTTGGTCATTTTGATCACAATAGCCATACATCAACACGATATCAACCTTTTCCGCAATTGGTAAACGGTCCATTTTGACACGGGTAATGTATCACGAAGCAAACACCGTCCATACTGCCGGAATGTTACGTGGTACCAAGTACTTATACGTTTGTGACTATTACATCGCCATCTATCACAAAGCGAAAATACTGGTACAACTAAAACATTCATATTTCTTTACGTACTACACGAAAGTGTAATAAAAATGGGGGTTCTTATTTAAGAAAATGCAGTTACTATCCGTTTGACCTATGGCAGCGGCATCTAGTGGGCCAACCATAGCGCCATCTGGTTTCCCCCATCAAGCCAAACAAGTTTCGTTCTTTGTAGTTTTTTCGTTTGACGCTTATTTCGTGAGATATTTGGCCCGGTCACTATTAATGGACCACCCTGTATAATTGTCGAGAATGTTCTTCAAACCATTCTCGGACAACTGTGGACCGGTTACATGACGCATTATCGTCCACAAAAATTCCATTGCTGTTTTGGAACATGAAGCCCATGAATGGCTGCAAGTGGTCGTCAAGTAGCCTTACATAACCATTTCCGGCATATTTGATAATCAAAATATCCACGGGTGTACTGCCGGTCTACGGTGTCCAACGGGCACAATATTTCGGCGATCATACACCCGT
Source organism: Schistocerca cancellata (assembly GCF_023864275.1). Classification (NCBI taxonomy): domain Eukaryota; kingdom Metazoa; phylum Arthropoda; class Insecta; order Orthoptera; family Acrididae; genus Schistocerca; species Schistocerca cancellata. Next base: position 103,481,750 of record NC_064634.1, read on the forward strand.
GGATACCTTGATTTCCAGTAAATGATCGGTTCATTTGGACCAGAGGACCCATTACATTCCAAGTAAACACAGCCCAGACCATTATGGAGCCACCAGCAGCTTGCGAACTGCCTTGTTGAAAGCTTGGGTCCATGGCTTCGTGGGATCTGTGCCGTACTCGAACCCTGCTATCAGCTCTTACCAACTGAAATCGTGACTCATCTGACCAAGTCACGATTTTCCAATCATCTAGATTCTAGGGTTTAACCGATGTTGTCACGAGCCGAGGAGGGGATTTGTTGGCGATGTGCTGCTGTTAGCAAAAGCACTCGCTTTGGACATCTGCTGCCACAGCCTATTAACGCCAGATTCCGCTGCACTGTCCTAAAGGATGCGTTCGTCGTACGAAGAACTTCACGCAGTGCAGCTTGTCTCTTAGCGCTGCTCTCGGTCGTTAAACGAAGGCTGTCGGCCACTGCATTGTCCGCGGTGTGACAAACCTGAAATCTGGTATTCTCGGAAGACTGTTGACATTGTGGATCTCGGAATATTGAATCCTTAGCGACTTCCGAATTGGAGTGTCCCGTGCGTTTGGCTCCAGCTACCATTCCGCGTTCTAAGTCTTTTAATTCGCGTCGTGAGGCCATAATCACCTCAGAAACATATTCACATGGATCACCTGACTACAAACGACACCTGGGCCACTGCACTGCCCTTTTATACCTTGTGTACGCGATACTGCCGCCACCAGTACGTGTGCATATCGCTATAAAGGGTGACACATGGGAGACGGACGGTTTTGAACTGCGTAGTACTGAGGGTGCCGTGGTGGGAGGTGGTCGTGGTGGGGATAGTACTGATCCACACGAGACGCCATTTCATTTACTCAGTCACTATGGAGCAGTGGGACTTGCAACGTTGAGTGTTTGTCTATGACAGTTTCGAGAAAAGTGGTGAGTCTATTATAGCTACGCAGAGATTGTTTCGTGCGCAGTCGACATGGAGCTGTTCCGAGCCGTAACACAATCCTCAGATGGGTGGAAAACTTCAGATAAACTGGAAACATACTGGATAAGAAGCATCCTGGCCCTAGACGCAGAGTAACGACACCAGAAAATGTTGAAAGGGTAAGGCAAGTGGCAGTCAGAAGCCCAGGACGGTCAGCTAGAAGTCATGCTAGTGAGTTACGAATCAATCGTGAATCGGTTAGACGAATTTTGCATAAAGAATTAAAATTCAATACCTACAAAGTGCTCATTGTCCAACAACTTAAGGAAACTGATTTTGCTGGACGAGAAGACTTCGCTTACAGAATGCAAGTGATTTTGGGATCGAATGAAAATGAAATTTTATTGATGAGCGATGAAGCTTATTTTCATTTAAACGGAACCGCGAATAAGCAAAACCTACGTTACTGGGCTCCAGAGCATCCACACCTTATCCACCAGCGTCCTCTACACTCAGAAAAAGTAACAGTCTGGTGTGTTCTTTGGTTCTGTTGGCATTATTGGATCTTATTTTTTTTTTTAAAGAGAACGGGGCCACAGTTACTGTTAATTCGGTTAGTTACATTCGTATGCTTGAAACATTCTTGAAACCAGATCTAAGAAGACGACGAATCCCTTTAAAACGCGTCTGGTTCCAGCAGGATGGGGCAACATTGCACACCGAAAACACTTCAATGACAGTTCTTAGACGCATGTTTCCTGGCCGGATTATCTCACGTTTTGGCAATGTTCCTTGGCCACCCAGGTCTCCCGACTTGTCAGTATGTGACTTTTTTCTGTGGGGGTACCTTGAGAACTGTGTCTATAACCACAAACCACGAAATTTGGACGAGTTGAAGAATGCGATCATTCAAGAAATTGTTGCCATCCCTGCAGAGATTTTAGTCCGTGTGATGGAGGATTTTGAGAAGAGACTTGAGTCCTGCATTCGAAATGATGGACATCACCTTGACGACATTATTTTTCACAAATAACTTTGTTAACTAAAATGGCCAATAATGAGCTTTGATTTTGTGTAAATAAACATGCATTAATTTTAAAGTTGGCTAAGTATTATTTCATTAAAAACCGTCCGTCTCCCGTGTGTCACCCTGTACCATGATTTTTGTAACCTCGTTATCCTTTATTGTGTGTTTGCCATTTTTTCTCATGTTTTCTGGTGACAGAAGGATTAGCCGTTGACATTAGTTGAACGCTTCCAAGGTACGCCCGATGTTGCGTGTTCTAGAATCGAAGATTCTAAGTAACGCTCCAACGGAATAAAAGGAGATGGAGAAATCAAAAGAATGCATTACTACGAGGGACTGTTCTTTTCTCTGTTTTGTACAATATGTACACAAATGACCAGACTCACCAGCCTGAAATAATGAGATTCATATATGCAGTCGACACTGCCAACATTGCTCAGGGAGATACATTTGAACAGGTCGAAAGGAATATGACAAAGGTTTTTCATACGTTGGTCAACTACTATGAAGAAAATCACTTGCGACAGAAAAAACGCAAGAATGCGCATTCCACCTGCGTAATAAAGAAGCCGCAAGACCGTTCGAAATAGAACAGGGAGGCGCTAGACTACAACACTGCACCTAACGAAAATAGGTGGGAGTCACTCTAGACCGTACACGGTCATTTAAGGGGAAAATATGTGCCAGAAACAATATTAAACGTTAAGAGGGGTAGGACGTCAAACCGGCCGACTTGGAGCAGGAGAGGCACCACAGGACATTTTAATTTCCGCTATCCATACTTTCACAAATAAATTCATAAAACTTTGTCAGCATGACCAGGAAGGATTCCGAATTCACACTCATAGCAGTGGAAGATCGAAAACATAACGAAGTAATTTTTTTACAAGTGAAATTTCATCATTTTTTTCACTTACTAATGGCCATAGGTACACTTTTCTTCATAAATAAGAGAGATGGTTCGATGAATTTTGCACAACATACAAACCATACTTAAAGATGTACGAAACTCTAGAATTTTCCAAATCTATTAAAAACTGTGGTAAAAATTGAGTTAATTAACTAAAAAAATTGTGTTTTTTCTAAATATGAAGTTTAAAATACAACAGGTCATTCGTTTTTTCATAAATTAAATAAATTCTACAGTTTCATACACATTTAAGTATGGTATGTATGCTGTGCAAAATTCATTGAAGAATCTCCCTAACTTATAAAGAAAAGTGTACCTATAGCAACAAATGCAGCCATTAGTAGGTGAAAAATTGATGAAATTTTACACGTAAAAAAAATTATTTTGTTATGTTTTCGAACTTCCACTGCAATGAGTGTGAATCCTGAATCCTTCCTGGAGATGCTGACGAAGTTTTATGAATTTATTTGTAAAAGTATAGGAGGATATAAGATGAACATCAACAAAAGCAAAACGAGGATAATGGAATGTGGTCGAATTAAATCAGGTGATGCTGAGGGAATTAGATTAGGAAATGAGACACTTAAAGTAGTAAAGGAATTTTGCTATTTGGGGAGCAAAATAACTGATGATGGTCGAAGTAGAGAGGATATAAAATGTAGACTGGCAACGGCAAGGATAGCGTTTCTGAAGAAGAGAAATTTGTTAGCATCGGTAATTGATCTAAGTGTCAGGTAGTCGTTTCTGAAAGTATTTGTGTGGAGTGTAGCCATGTATGGAAGTGAAACATGGACGATAAATAGTTTATACAAGAAGGGAATAGAAGCTTTCGAAATATGGTGCTACAGAATAATGCTGAAGATTAGGTGGGTAGATCACATAACTAATGATGAAGTATTGAATAGAATTGGGGAGGAGAGGAGTATGTGGCACAACTTGACAAAAAGGAGGGACCGGTTAGTAGGACATGTTCTGAGGCATCAAGGGATCACAAATTTAGCTTTGGAGGGCAGCGTGGAGGGTAAAAATCGTAGATGGAGACCAAGAGATGAATACACTAAGCAGATTCAGAAGGATGTGGGTTGCAGCAAGTACTGGGAGATGAAGAAGCTTGCACAGGATAGGGTAGCATGGAGAGCTGCATCAAACCAGTCTCAGGACTGAAGACCACAACAACAACAACATAGACACTGGAAATTAAAATGTCCTGTGATGCCTCTCCCGCTCCAAGCCGGCGCGTTTGACGTCCTACCCACCCTTAAATGACTGGTTCAACAAGCGGAGCACAAACTGAAGTTCTTCGATCATCTGCAATGGAATTCTGTTTTGCAGCTGGAGAATATGCAGCACCAGTGTGGGTGGTGTATGGCAGCTCCAAACAAGTTTTAATCTGCCAGGAAGTTTCATATTAGCGCACACTCCTCTGCAGAGTGAAAATTTCATTCTGGAAGTAGACGTCGCTTTCAATGGCACTGTCAGTATAGTCACCGCAAGCCTGAGGCCTACATCTGCCCACAAAATTTACCCACTTGCGGCCATAGCAGCACCAAATATCAGACGCGAAATAGCTAGTGATACAGAGAGGGAAAAGTAGCAAATCGACCCACGGAACTTAATCTATAGCCACCAATCACTTCCAACTCGTATTATGTCAAACAGGAGCTTTATCTAACGGACAGTACCGCTAGAAGCCAGACCTAACTTCATATGGTTGGACACTCTGCAAAATACGAACCTGGACCCCGAAGAGGGTATCACACAAGGGCAGCAACTACAATACAGTACATTGAGAACACTGATGTACTAAGACCAGGATTCACAAAATTCAAAGTAAAGATGATTAAGTGGGCCTACTTTGAAGATGCCCAGTGTGAATGTGGAGAAATACAGACAAGCGAAAATTTTCTCATGTACCCAGGGCATGGAATTTATTTACACAGCGGAAGATCTGCTTTTGTGCAAAGACACGACCATTAAAGCTGCTGACGTTTAGGGGAAGGCAGCTTCAGATATTATTTCCTGGGCACTCAAAGCAAAATAAGTACATATTTTATTACTTACATGTCATATTTCCGAATCTAAGGTTCTTACTGGCAAGTAAATTTGACGTGTATTTACTGAGGTTATCTTGGCGAGAGTGTTTGTGCAGCAGAGGGGACGTACGATGGAAGACGCACCCTAAGATGACGAATGCAGCAGTGGGCGGAATATTATGCGCCTCAAAACAAAAGTGTACGAGACAAAAAAATTATCACCCTCAGACCGTCCTCACAGGAGACAGGTTTCTCACTGCGAAGCACGCCAGTGGTACTGCCCTTTCTGAAACGACTAGCTGCATCTCACGAGACATACTCCTCAACGTGAGTTCCGGCCGCAGCTCACTCCTGCGGCAGCTCTTAGCTGCACCTGGCCCGCAGATCATACAGTTTCTTAGCGAAAACGGAGGAACGTCACACAGCTGCGATACCCCTGGCAGTGATTACCGAAGAAGAGCGGAAGAAGTAGTGGAGGAGATTCTCGTCTCGTCGATTACTAGTTACCGGTAGAAGTTATTCGTTAACGGATTATCAATCTAATGGCAGTCTGCGCATGCGTGACATCAGCATTCCCAATGTATCGACTACTGTCCCTCCGAAGTAACGTACTTCACTCAGGTTTCAAGATTGGGATTCGTTTAGTAATTTCGTAGGGTGGAAGAGAAGATTTTTTTCGAAGCCGTTTACCGACACAGTAACTCATATTTATTGGGAAGATAAAACCATGAGGCACTCCATAAAACAAAGAGACAGATACATATAAACAAGGTGGGGGAAATAAAAGTGGCCCGGACGAGTGGATACGATTGAACATGAATGTGTGTATACACTGCTGGCCATTGAAATTTCCACACCAAGAAGAAATGCAGATGGTAAACAGATATTCATTGGACAAATATATTACACTAGAACTGACATGTGATTACATTTTCACGCAATTTGGGTGCATAGATCCTGAGATATCAGTACCAAGAACAACCACCTCTAGCCGTAATAACGGCCTTGATACGCCTGGGCATTGAGTCAAACAGAGCTTGGATGGTGTGTACAGGTACAGCTGCCCATGCAGCTTCAACACGATACCACAGTTCATCAAGAGTAGTGACTGGCGTATTGTGACGAGCCAGTTGCTCGGCCACCATTGACCAGACGTCTTCAGTTGGTGAGAAATCTGGAGAATGTTTTGGCCAGGGCAGCAGTAGAACATTTTTTGTATCCAGAAACACCCGTACAGGACCTGCAACATGCGGTCGTGCATTATCCTGTTGAACTGTAGGGTTTCGTAGGAATCGAATGAAGGGTAGAGCCACGGGTCGTAACACATCTGAAATGTAACGCCCACTGTTCAAAGTGCCGTCAATGCGAACAAGAGGTGACAGAGACGTGTAACCAATGGCACCCCATACCATCACGCCGGGTGATACGCCAGTATGGCGATGACGAATACATGCTTCCAATGTGCGTTCACCGCGATGTCGCCAAACACGGATGCGACCATCATCATGCTGTAGAGAGAACCTGGATTCATCCGAAAAAATGACGTTTTGCCATTCGTGCACCCAGGTTTGTCGTTGAGTACACCATCGCAGGCGCTCCTGTCTGTGATGAAGCGTCAAGGTTTTAGCAGCCATGGTCTCCGAGCTAATAGTCCACGCTGCTGCAAACGTCGTCGAACTGTTCGTGTAGCTGGTTGTTGTCTTGCAAACGTCCCCATCTGTTGACTCAGAGATCGAGACTTGGCTGCACGATCCGTTACAGCCATGCGGATAAGATGCTTGTCATCTCGATAACTAGTGATACGAGACCGTTGAGATCCAGCACGGCGTTCCGTTATACCCTCCTGAAGCCACCGATTCCATATTCTGCTAACAGTCATTGGATCTCGACCAACTCGGGCAGCAATGTCGCGATACGATAAACCGCAATCGCGATAGGCTACAATCCGACCTTTATCAAAGTCGGAAACGTGATGATACGCATTTCTCCTCCTTACACGAGGCATCACAACAACGATTCACCAGGCAACGCCGGTCAACTGCTGTTTGTGTATGAGAAATCGGTTGGAAACTTTCCTTATGTCAGCACGTTGTAGGTGTTGCCACCGGCGCCAGCTTTGTGTGAATGCTCTGAAAAGCTAATCATTTGAATATCACAACATGTTCTTCCTGTCGGTTAAATATCACGTCTGTAGCACGTTATCTTCGTGGTGTAGTAATTTTAATGGCCAGTACTGTTTTTGCTCCATCCTGTATATGTACTGTATAACAGAAAAACTTATAGTGCGTAACGTGATTACTTTATGTCGTAGACCAGCAGTCACATTAAGATTTCTGACTGTCATGACCTGCGAAAACTGTAATCGTCTGTTCATGGTGATAAACGTGGGTTCTTTGATTGATCTCGGAGATGGTTGATCGGCACTATAACATACTGAATATTAGTTGACTTTATTACAAGACTGATAAAAAGATTTGCTTATAGTTATACAATCCGTAGCCATTGTAATGTGCCTAATATTTACAACAGTCTTTGAATATTGAAGCATCACTTGATGTACAAATATAGTAAACTCTTCTCCCGAAGTACAATGTCCTCAGTGTTCAAAATTACAATCCCATCTAAGGCCGGTATTACACTATCAAATTTCTTTGTCCAATATCTTTGTCAAAGATATTTGATGGTGTAATAGGGAACTTTGACAAATGTCGTCCAATATTTGATCAAATCTAGGGCGAGGCCGTAGACTTGATCAAAGAAATCGCTTGTCTTCTGTTCACTGCAATGCGATATGTTACCACGCGGAGCGCCAGCATCACTGGAGCGTTCTGTCATCTTTAGTGTTTGTAAACATGGCCGCAAGATACAATTGGTGTGTGGCGTCTACCACAAAATTAATTGAAATGTATGAAGCGGATGAGGCGCTTTACACTGTGAGGCACCCTGATTATAAAAATAGATTAAGAAGATTGAAGAGTTACAAAAATATAGCGGAGATTATTAGCCGTGACATACGGCCTGGATGTACGGCTGAGGATATAAAGATGAAGATAAATGGCCTCCGCACAATATACTCGTACGAGAAAGCAAAAGTACGTATTGACAGATTCATTTATATTTATTTATGCAAGTAAAGTTTACATGTCATACAAATGATAAGCATTAATATGTTCACTGCAGCGACTTGAAGCATACAATAATGTTTACGTAACCTATAAGTAGTTTAAATTTTTTTCATTACTAATATTGCAGATGCATAAAAGCAAAAGTGGAGCCAGTGCACAGGCGACGTATACTCCACAAGTGTACTGGTTCCAAATGCTTAAATTTCTCGACCAGGCAACAGAGGCGGACGAGAGTGTTCGGACGAGAGTGTGTGCAATATAGAAAGCACGGAAAGTGAAAGTGAACGTGAACGTGCCACACCGACGTTCGAAGAAATGTTTGAGGTATGCACATTTGTTTACATTTTACGTAACTAAATGTGATTATCTTGCCAGGGCACTTTCCCAGCGCCATTGTAAAATGTCTTAAAGTATTCCCTAACTGCTCTCCCGTGTACTGAACGTCCAGAAGCAGCTTGGCAAGCTGTTGGTTCCATTCGCTGTAGGTCCTGAGTGCTTTGTGTCTCAAGATAAGTGCAGTCTCCTACTACGGCAGACACTGTTTCCTGACGAGTGTACAAGTGTTTTCTTCTCTCAGTTAACAAGTTGTGCAATGTGCAGGCAGCCAGTGTAATTGTGGTAACTTTTTCAGGAGGCAGATTAATGGTAGTAAGAAAAATCCTGAAACGACTTGCAAGAGTGCCAAAGCTGCTCTCCACTAATCTTCTCCCTCGTGACAGTCGGTAATTGAAAACCTTTTCTTCTTTTGTGATTCCTTTTAAGGGGTATGGCTTCATAATGTTATAACTCAGAGGAAAAGTGTCATCTGCCAGTACTACCATTGGAGTTGTAATGTTTGTGTTCCAAAGCTTCCTGCCTTCAGGAATGTTGAGCATAGATCGGTCAATGAGACACTCGCGTGGTTTGCTTTTTGAAAACACTCCAGCATCACCAACACGCCCATTAGTTCCTACATCTACATACAAAAATTTGTAGGAAGCATCTACCATGGCAAATAAAATGATACTGTTGAAGGATTTATAATTGAAAAAGTGAGATCCACTAGCTTGTGGACATTTAATACGAATGTGCTTTCTGTCCATTGCTTCTACAGCGTTATAACAGTTCCACTTCTTCTCGAAATCCTCTGCAATTTGCTCCCACTCTCCTCTGCTTGTTGGTACCTGTAAATAAATAAGATTTATGTACGTGCAAGGAAGTACGTAACTAATGGCTTTTATCTCTTATTTTATAGCATGAGATGCAAGAGCCTGTCGCATGTAGCGAGCCACACCCACAGCCACAGCCCCTGCGTGAAGAGCGGCCTCCCACTAAAAGGAGGAAAGTCACACCAGACTTGACAACAGACGTCATGGTGGAGGCCAGTAGGACACTTAAGGCTATGGCTGATGCTGCCAGAACCATGCCTGTCCATGAAGACAGCTACAGTACCCTTGTCGCCCACATCGCAGATCTGCGTGAAATGGAAAAAGTGGGTGGCAAGGAATTCACCACTGCCACAAAGCACTGTCTGGAGCGGAAATTAATGGACAGGTGGGATTTGCTGCATGCGACAGCCCGTGCACAACCGTCCACCTCTGGGTATATCCAGGTTGCCTTGCAGCAGGCAGGAATAGAGGAAGACGACTCAATTCTATAAATATATATGTATATAATTTTTGTATCTCTCCAACTTCGTAATCTATTTTTATAATCAGAGTGCCTCACACTGTAAAGCGTCTCATCCGCTTCATACATCTCTATTAATTTTGTGGTATCACACACCAATTGAAATTTGCTATGTAAATAAAATTAAATAAATAAAATAATAACAATTTATCTTCATGAACATAAAGTGGATCGAACACATTCAGACAATGGTCCTTTAATGCTTTATAAATTGCTTCACACGTTTCAGGTATTATTTTGCTTAGTGTGCATTGTGGAATTCGAGTGATGTACTGTAAGCTAGAGTAACTTTCTCCTGTAGCAAGGAATCGAAGTGTTACAGTGAGCCTGTCTTCTGCAGGTATAGCAGTTCTTAGGTGAGTATTGTGTTTTGAGATATGAGGAATCACTTCACTGAGAACATACTGGAAAGTATGCTCATCCATTCGCAAGTAATTGATGTATGACTTGACGTCTTCCACTATTAGCTCACGTAACAAGTTTTGCTGAATGCTTTTTTCGTCTCGTCGTGAAACCCACGGCTTCACCCAGGTACGTTTCCTTTTTTTCTCCCGCTTCTGTATCACATGTGCACACACAGCAATTGTGGCACAAGCAGCAGCTGTTGTGGTAAATAACAATTTGTATTTGTCAGCCATCTTGAACTTTGACGAAAACTTTGATGACAGTGTAATACCCCGTCTAGCGCTACGTCAAAGATCTTTGTCAAATATATTTGACGGAATATTGGATCACATCTTTGATCAAATCTTTGACAAAGAAATTTGATAGTGTAATACCGGCCTAAGACATGGGTGACAAATAAACCGTCGATGTTGTCGTCTTGGTCGGACGTCACGAAGTGGGGGCAGTGCCTTCCTCTGCCCGGCTGTGTATCGCCATCTGCGGCAGACATCGCCCAATTCCGCGGCAACGATGCGCGTTTCCGACTTTGCAATGGTACTGCGATCTTGGACGATACCACTGTGGGCACTGCGGAAACATTCCGGTCCATGGCCTATGCTACAACAGTTGCAGAAAATACGTTATTTACCATAAATAACATCGACTATTGCAGATAATACTTCTTTTAAAATAATAAGAAAGCCCCAGAATCTTTTAGAAACGTCGAGGTGGAAAAAGATTGGAAGCCAGCTGACTTTCAAATTAAAGTTAAAGAAGATACTGTCAGCAAAACTGCGGCTTGGACATGGTGAAACAGCTGTATCTACAAATGTCATTACTTGATTTTAACCGAGGCGAATTGTGCCCGAAATGACGCGCTTTTAGTAGATGTTTGCTGCGCTGTAGCATAAACAACAGCAATACCAAGGCATTTCCCACAATACGCATTACTCAGGAGTGCGGGCGGTGGTACTTTACGCCCAACACAAAAAAATTGAAAAAAAAACCAAACGTCGTTAACTGTTGTTGAAGTATATTAACAACATACTTTTTTAAAGACGATCCAGGACCAGAAAATACCTTTTAGCACACTCTTAACAATGTCAACTCATTTTCAATAATGTGTACTACCGAATTCATGAACACCATAAAAAAATTCAAAAACTAAAATTTCTTTCATTGTTGATGACTTTTTTTCTCTCAACATACTTTTCAAAGAGATACTGTTGTGTAAGTAAGGCATTGAACTTGGGAGTATTGAATACGACATTCATCTCGGTAAAGTGACATCTACTACTGAGATTTTAATTTTTAAGTATAACTAGTACTTCGAGATTTAAAGCGCTGTACTTTCATGGCACATAAATTATAACACTAAAGGCATAAAGTACAGGTAGCCTTTTACTACCGATAAGTACTTTCCTGTCATTTTATTGTAGCACATTGTACCTAAAGCAACGTCTATTTGAGAGATACTCATTGTGTTGATGCTTTGTAACAGCTAACACTGATACCACGTATTCTATAATTAAAAAAAAAAAACATCAAACATAGAATATGGCGTCCACTAAGTTCTGCTTGTGACGTACAACAGACGTCGCATCTGGTCATGTTTCTCTCCACGAGGCAATAATCAGACATAACAGATTATTCAATTTACACTTTGCACTGTAGTACAACGTGGAATTCCACGTTGCGACGTCACCAGCTCCTTCTTCACGTACGTTTTCACGTCACGTAGAGGACATGTTTGGGAGACATAGGCGGCAGTGGTGTTCCAGCGGGCAGAGTTCTAAACTTCGGTTCCAGAGGTCCAATGTTCAATTCTAGATAGGGGCTGGGATATTCCTCTTCCGAGTCCCTCCAGGACAGCCCTAGGTCCGTTCAGCCTGCTATCGTCTGAGCACTGGGGATCTTTCCCGGGGTAAAAGGAACCGCCACGATGGACGGCAACACTTCGTCTGCTTGAATTTTGAAATAACTTTCCCGGATGATGTGCAGTGTGAAGTGGCTGAGTGAGGGCAAGTGGTGTTACAGCACGGAATAGTTAGGGGTGGAAAATTAGAAAATTTTGTTAAGATTCAGTCACCTTGCTGCAAGCAAAGTGCGGTAACGCCAGAGGTGGAGACAGAACCAGGAAAGAAGCGGTATGTTGCAAGTGGGACACTCCTCGGCACATGAAAACACCGCGCGGATGGAGAGAGGACAAAAAAATTCGCAAACAAAAAGTGGCACGGGACAGGAAACCAACGGAAACCTGACAAGCATATTCGGTAGCTCGGAAGAGATGTCGATCCAAACTATACCTATTTTACTAGAAGCAGTATGAGAGGACCTGGCAGTTATGAGCTTGTAAGCAAATGTAGCAGAATAAGTGAAACGCCCTGCTAAACCCGCAGAACAGGACAAGTAGTAGGAATTGTGGAAGGGGGCCAGAAAGAGCGGCTGTCAGTTACACTCCAAACATAACACTTTGTTTAGTTGTCCAAACATTACAGCGCAACTTCTAAGCTTGACTATCGGCAGAAAACGTCTTTAATTCTAAAACGGCTGAAGGCCCATGAATTAAATACAACTGCAACATGTTTTTAATTTTTTATTTATTTATTTATTTATTTATTTGGAGACAGAAGGCTCTAGGCTTTAACCTTAAATAGTATTTACGGCCAAGCGATGTAAGACTTGACAAGTCAGATAGATTAAGTTTTTCAAAAGCGGCTTAAGGCCGATAAATTAAAAAAAAAACGTAACTACAATAACCTTTCAATAGGCAGAAGGCCCGAGCTTTATGATCAATAAGAAACCTTGCTCCAAAACGGCTGAAGGCCTTTGTTTGGAAAAAAAAGCTGCAGCCAATTTTCCAAGGAAGAAGGCCCAAAGCTTTTAACCTTAAATAGAATTTAAGCCCAAGTGATTTAAGACTCGATAAGTAAGAAAACAAAATTTTAAAGCGGCTGAAGGCCCATCATTTTAAGAACAATACAACTACGATAAATTTTCAACAGGCAGAAGACCCACAGCTTTATCTTGAAATAATGTAATACTTGATAAGTAAGAACCTTAAAAATTAAAGCGGCTGAGGGCCCATGCTTTTAGAAAACAATACAACTACAATAAATTTTCAACAGGCAAAAAGCCCAGAGCTTTATCTTCCAAAAGGTTATACTTGATAAGTAGGATCCTTAAAACTTAAAGCGGCTGAAAGCCGATGCTTTAAAACAGTGCAATAAATTTTCAACAGGCAGAGAGCCCAAGCTTTATCTTCAGACAGTGTAAGACATGCCCAATTTAGAAAAGCTTACTTTTAAAACGGCTGCAGGCCTTTGATTTTAAAAACACAATTACAAGCATACAAATTCCAACCATCGGCTATGAGCCATTAAAAATACGTAATTAAACGCCAATAAGAAAGGCAGTATAGGCAACGGCGCTCAGAAGTTTCCAGGGCGCTCGGTCTGCCTTGAAATCTTAACCGGGGTCCAACTATACTCGATTCACCGTCAAAACAAACAGGAGACAGTTCGGGGCCCACCGACGAGACGACTTGCTTACCACCGACCAGTATACGAGAATTCCAAAGCCGAAACATTAAAGACATAGCCGCCCACAACCAAAAAGACATTAAGCTGTCAAACTATACACCGTGTTGGACAGTGACAACAGGTGAGGAAAGGACACTGCCTGAATTTACGTCAGCGACCAGGGCAGGTAACCGGAACACTAACGGCTAAAAGGCAGAAAATTCCGCTGGTGCCCTTGAATTTCAAATTGGCAAATATAGTTAATTCCACCACATGGCTGCTAAATCTTCACCAACTCGAACAGTCGCTGTTGCTCCTAGAAATACCGCCAACAGCGAACCACCAACCAAAGGGACAACGTGAACAGCCGTGGCTTCGGTAAATAAATCACCACTCAACTTTCATGTCTTGGGTCGATGAGCCACAAATCTCGCAGCACTCGGAACAGCCCCCACACGCTCCGACACTGCACAGAGACCGCCAGCTGGACCTTCCCACTGCGCCGTGCGGAGACTTGCTTGCTGATCCACTCCAACCGACCGACTCACTGCCAGTACGTTTCTAGCATTTGTAGACTTAGAGAAAGCTTTTGACAATGTTGACTGCAATACTCTCTTTCAAATTCTAAAGGTGGCAGGGGTAAAATACAGGGAGATAAAGGCTATTTACATTTTGTACAGAAACCAGATGGCAGTTATAAGAGTCGAGGGACACGAAAGGGAAGCAGTGGTTGGGAAGGGAGTAAGACAGGGTTGTAGCCTCTCCCCGATGTTATTCAATCTGTATATTGAGCAAGCAGTAAAGGAAACAAAAGAAAAATTCGGAGTAGGTATTAAAATCCATGGAGAAGAAATAAAAACTTTGAGGTTTGCCGATGACAATGTAATTCTGTCAGAGACAGCAAAGGACTTGGAAGAGCAGTTGAATGGAATGGGCAGTGACTTGAAAGGAGGATATAAGATGAACATCAACAAAAGCAAAACGAGGATAATGGAATGTAGTCGAATTAAGTCGGGTGATGCTGAGGGAATTAGATTAGGAAATGAGACACTTAAAGTAGTAAAGGAGTTTTACTATTTGGGAGCAAAATAACTGATGATGGTCGAAGTAGAGAGGATGTAAAATGTAGACTGGCAATGACAAGGAAAGCGTTTCTGAAGAAGAGAAATTTGTTAACATCGAGTATAGATTTAAGTGGCAGGAAGTCGTTTCTGAAACTATTTGTATGGAGTGTAGCCATGTATGGAAGTGAAACATGGACGATAAATAGTTTGGACAAGAAGAGAATAGAAGCTTTCGAAATATGGTGCTACAGAAGAATGCTGAAGATTAGATGGGTAGATCACATAACTAATGAGGAAGTATTGAATAGGATTGGGGAGAAGAGAAGTTTGTGGCACAACTTGACCAGAAGAAGGGATCGGTTGGTAGGACATGTTCTGAGGCATCAAGGGATCACCAATTTAGTATTGGAGGGCAGCGTGGAGGGTAAAAATCGTAGAGGGAGACCAAGAGATGAATACACTAAGCAGATTCAGAAGGATGTCGGTTGCAGTAGGTACTGGGAGATGAAGCAGCTTGCACAAGATAGAGTAGCATGGATAGCTGGATCAAACCAGTCTCAGGACTGAAGACCACAACAACAACAACACACACAGTTTGACAAACACTTGCATGAAGACCTGAACGACACTCAGCAGTGGCTGCGCAATCACAAGACAAATCTGGAGTCGATACACACGTTCAGCCAACCCAAAAGCGATCGGCGAGTCAATTCACGTCACCCAGTAGGACGACCGCCCGACGATCCACGAAGACCGTCCCAGGCTCAAGTGATGCGTGGTGGAAACGGTCGGGCGAGCAATGGACATCCAGACCTCACTGCTGCTCCAACCCGACTGAACTAGTGCTGCATTCCAACTCCACGATTGGCAGGTCTGAACTGCCCTCCTGGCACGTTCCAACTGACTCCATGATAGGCGACAATCGGGAAGTAATGGCAGTGCAGCAAAGATAACACATGAGGGCTATATCGATAGGCGCTGCTGCTACCGCTGACGGGCAGACAAAGCTGCAACTCAGTGACAACAGAAATTTAAGAGATGGCACAAGCGCGAACCATACACGGCTCAGTAAGGACACATAGTCATTATAAATCGAGTATCACAGCACAGACTCGCGTTAGCTACCTTTAAAAACTCTAGCTCTCCATCTCTCAAGGAGTTGATCATTGCGATTGATGGCGTTCACAGTAATAGCATTGGATTCCATAATTACGATACTGTAGCTACTCTATGGCCTAGATACTCCAGAACAGTCTGCGAACCAGCCGAAGATCTACCTGAGATGATGGTCTTCGCCTGATGAACTTCATACTGTGCACCACCTACTAACACTGATGGAGAAGCTGACCGTCTTCCAACAACACCACATCACGGAATGCTGACAGCATCGAACTTAAGCGCGGAAACAGGACGCAAGGTCCGGTGAGGTCCACGTTCCTCTTTAACACTTAGGTGCTTCCGGTTGCTGAAAGCTACCTGGCCTGTAGGAAGGAGATCGACAACACCACATCGCGGATGGATTGCCAAGGGTCAACACTGCCCTCGGAGTGGGATCGAGCACACTCCAGCAACTAGTACGAGACAATTCGTGCTGGACAATTGCTGATCGACCGGCGTACCACGGAGCAAGGTCACTCACTCTTCACCTGGGTCTGCAGACCAGGAACTGACTCAGCAGCTGCCAGCTGAATAGGCCAGTGTGGAACAAGACGACTGTAAACATAGTTAATAAATAATGGAACTTGAGCCAATATTGTACTTGAGGGAAGGAAAGGACTCATGGACTCTGCCAAAGAAGTACTAGGAATTAGAGTATCCCAAAGCACCAGGAAAGAATAGATAACAGAAAACATGTTGAAAAAGATGGAGAAGCGGAGTAAAGGGGAAAAGTGTAGAAACTGAGGAAGGCAAAATCAGGTACAGGAAACTGAATAATGAATTAAGAAGAGAAACTGAAGAAGCAAGAGAAAAATGGATGAAACAGAAATGCAACCAAATAGAGAAAATGGAGAGAGACAGAAAGTATGAAATGATGTATAGACTGGCTAGTGAAATAATTTTTGAACGTAAAAGAAAGAGGAATAACATGGAAATAGAAAGTGCGGATGGTACTCTAGCAGAAGAACCACAGGAGGTTTTGAGCAGATGGCAAGAATATATTGAATGTCTGTATAAGAGGGATGAAATACAAAGCGAAATTAAGGTTGAAGAGGAGCAATATGTGCCGGAAGATGGAAAGGGATTTACCACCTTGGAAGCAGAAGTAGAAAAGGCGCTGAAGGAGATGAAGAATAGGAAGGCATGTGGAGTAAATGAGTTGCCAGCAGAACTGTGGAAGCGTCTGGGAAACAAGGCAAGAAAAGAAATAGTCTACCTCTGTAACGAGATATATGACAAAGGGAGATGGCCTGAGCACTTCGCTGCAACAGTTCTGATACAAAAAGAGAAACACTAAAAAATGTGAAGACCACCGGACCATCAGTCTAATTTCTCATGCAGCCTAAGTGTTGCTGAGAGTGTTGAATAGAAGGTTATATGGCAAGCTGGATTGAGGGATTCCAGAGGAGCAGTTCGGATTTAGAAGAGTAAAAGGATCAAGAGATGCTATTGGCCTGCTAAGAACTATAGAGGAAAGATATGTGGAAAAGGGTAGAGAAATCTTTGCTGTTTTTATAGATTTAGAAAAGGCTTTTGACAGAGTTCAGTTGAACAAGCTGATGGATACCTTGAAGAGGAAAGGAGTAGATTGGAAAGAGATACGACTGATACAGAATCTATATCTAAAACCAGAAAGTAAGGATAAGGATTGAAAATGAAATGTCAGAAGGAAGCAGCATTGGACGAGGTGTTAGACAAGGTTGTTGCCTTTTCCCACTGTTGTTTAACGTATACCTTGAAGAGATTATTGCGAAAAGTGTAGATGGGAAAAGAGGAATATGTATTGGTGGAAAGAGAATAGAATGTATAAGATTTGCTGATGACATGCTATTAGTGGCAGAAAGTGAACGCGCGGGACTGCTACGGTCGCAGGTTCGAATCCTGCCTCGGGCTTGGGTGTGTGTGATGTCCTTAGGTTAGTTAGGTTTAAGTAGTTCTAAGTTCTACGGGACTTATGACCTAAGATGTTGAGTCCCATAGTGCTCAGAGCCATTTTTTTGAAAGTGAACGGACAGTAAATGATGATAATGATGATGATGATGAACCAATATTTTACTAGCGTCAGAGACGCTTCACAGCTACCCAACTGCTATCCTGAATTCAGAGGTGCAGCCTCTCAGCCCTCTGTAGTACGAAAACATCTGTGAACACCTACAGTCAGCTTCTGAGCACTGGTCTTTAGGGAGGCAACTGACCCAAAATATCCATTGTATGCAGCTGAGTTTGCAGCATTCGCTCGGAAACTGGTTAAAATGGATCAGCGCAGAATGACTGCTGCACTTACCATCAGGTTTAAAACGGATCCTGACAGATAAGGCGGGTTACTCGCCCAAAGTGCCTTTCGGTAAGGCACAAAACACGTTCCCTTTAGGCGAATCTCTTTGATTCCCAACAATGTCAGCGGGCTCTGGACTGCCCATACATGCACATCAGCTGGTAACATAATATGTTGCTTCATCACAGTAAGTTATCTCCTGTGGAAAATCTTTGCTCTAATAAATCGTAATTGACGTCAGTACCTTTCACTTTATGACAAACACGAAGAGAAGGTTTTTAGACCGTGTGTCGCTTTAAGACTTGCCAGACAAATGCGTGGGGAATTGCAAGTGAAAAGGTAGAGAGTGAAGAGCTGGGTGTGGAAGCTGCCAGTAAAAACCCATAAAATACGACACTACTACATCTCCACTGCAGAGTCTTTTTATGCTCAAAGCCACTAAATGAAGCTCACAGTCTCAGAGCGAGACAGCGCATCCAGCGATCTTAAATCGGGCAGGCGGATCTTCGCCCACACTCTAGGTGGCCGCATAGCACTTGTCGCTAGGTTACAACGTGAAAGAAACAATAGAGGGAAAAGCTTCCATTGATAGTAGTTCACCATGCCGGCGCCGCGTTGTCAAGAAAACTGCTGTCCCATTATTCTTATACTCGCACTTAGATTTTCATAGCAGCTTTCGTACACGTACTTGCAACGTAACTATTGATTTAAATAAATTTGACATCCATGTCGCACTAATTGAGAAGAACGTAAACAGATGGAGAGGTTTTATATTTTAGTGAGTTGACTAACGGTTCTGGCAATTGACAGTTATCAAATTTAATTGGTTCATTAAAGGATAGGTAATTTTAATTAATTATTTGACGGGAACAGATTCGTTAAAACCTACCCAATCATACCTCCAGTTCGCATTATCCTACTAATTTGTATATTTGCATTTCTTTTAATACACGAGGGGAGCTGCAATCTCTCAGAACCGTTTTGGGAACAAAGTGCTGCAGTCTACCTGAATGTAAGTTTCCGCACTCACCTGAAATCAACATTTAATATCACTACCTTGGCCATCTGAGTTACAGTAAATGAAATTTCCGCACAGTGACTTGGGCTGCTGAGTAGATCAGAAGCAACAAGTCGGAACGTCTGTCAAACACTCGCTCGGAATCCATAGTGGCTTGGAATGGATATCGGAGTAGAGCTGCTAACTAGAGAAGGCAATCGTTGCACTGCGTCGTCTGCTCAGACGGAATATTGAGGAGATCAGACTTTTCCAGTGCTTGGTTATAGCTAATGATTAAAAGTAAGCATGACTCTTAAACAAAATTTCTTGAAGCTACATGAGGTCTTAGACTCCCCGCTGTACCTCAGGGTTGTAGAGTTGTGGGGTATCGTTGACAATGAAGAGTAAACACTCAGCTGTTCCACTCTATTTGGTGTTTTTTGGGGTAAGACCACGCGTATGATTCAGGAGGATGCACAACATAATTTATTAACTGCCAGCTGGCTGTAAATGAAGTTAGCAATTCTGCAGCGCAGAAATATTCTCAGAGTTTCATGTGATTCTGTAGTTTAACTGTACTTCCTTCGTTGGTAGTTTGTTTAAGGTGTTGGGGATGATAGAGTTTGGTCGAATAAATTGCAAGGAACTCTTGTTTGCTCTTTTATGTACTTGAGAATTGGGACTGTTTCGATGAATTCTATATTGAACTCTGTCTTCGTTGAACATGTGGCGTAAATACTTTGCTTCAGGCTACAAACATTCGCTTTTGCTCTCTGGTGTTTCTTAAGCAAGATGCGTAGATTTCATAAATTTTCCTATTTAGTAAACTTAGCACAAAAATGTTCACTGATTGAGGTACTTCCAGATATCGTTGAAATACTGCTGCTGCACATCCATTACCAGAAGACCGTCACTTATTCCGTTATTGGCTGATTCGAATATTTTAGACTGCCAGTTTCTGTTTCAGTTCTTTTTTTTGTTTACAACAAGCTCCATTACCGTCCCCATCCAACGTACGGATCACTGTCAACAATCTCAGATGCCCTCACTTAATGAGGCACTGTGGAGAGGTTTGGTATTCAAACGATGTTACACTTCATTAAAAAAATAAAAGAAAAAGGCTTCTCCTGGTAACGACCCGTTAGATCGATGTTGGATTTGTTCGTTGATCGTTATTCGCACAAGCCAGAATTTCTGGGTCATTACACCCCGGTAAATATTTATCGTGACTATAGTATAAATGGGTTTCCAATAATATGTACTAAAATAAGATAAAAAACTTTAAAATTGTGATTGGTTTGCTACTGATATGAAATGAGAACAAACCATCCACTGCGCTGAATGTTCTGTGGATGAAGCTGTCACAGAAAACGCTCAAACATTCAGACATTCACACACTTTCTCACTCTGTCAATCAGATACACATCCTTCATAACTAAAGGTTCCATGTAAGTCAAAAGTTAAAATTAAAAGCACACTGGAGGCCAGGGGTGGGTGGCCTGTACAATGCCTGTGGTGAGGACAGGCTGTAGTTCACAACTGATGGCGTGGTTGCAGTGATGGATGCCAGCTTGTTGTCCGACTCTCTGTCATAAAAACACCACTGTGTAGCATTTTTTCATTCTAAAACAAACGAACACAGTCGTGATAGATCCTGGAAGGTGGTCGATTGCTCACAGGTGCAGGTTGGGCTCAGAAGGTGAAGGGACACTTGGCTCGGCAACGGACAGTGCAGTGACATCAGCTTAGCAACAGACAGTGCAGTGACATCAGCCTAGCAACAGAGGGGCGGCTAACTAAGGCCAGCGAAGCAAAAAGAGGCAGCCTGATATAGCGACTATGGAGACTAGGCACGGATACGCAGCTCACGGCAGTGTGCGTCAGAGTGGGTGTATCAAGCCATTGAGCCAGTACAGATGGTGGCAGTCACGGCAGTGGCATGTTCCCACACAGGCCATGGCTGACAGATGGAGTGTTAGCTCACAAAAAGCAGTGATGAGCAACAGTGCCCACACAGGTTAGGGTGGCTGGGCAGCTAGGAGGACCAGGCTGGAATCTCACATCACTAGCGTAGGTGACCAAGTGGTTGACCAACAGTGGTCAGACATCAACCAGTGGGCGCCCGGTTAGTGGGAAGTACCGTCAGCAGCATCCAAACTTAGTACAGCACCATGACTTACGCTAGTGAAGTCTGGTGGAAGCAGCTTGCTGAACCATCCAGAACCATACACTTTTTGATGGGCCTCCCATTGCAACTGGCGGTTGATGAGGACTGCATATCTCCCTCTCTAAAATTAATAAAGGGTGTTAAAAGAACTGTCCAACTCTTTGAGATGTGGTAGAACTCATTAAAGCAAGAAAGATAAGTCCGGAAAGGCATACTTTTTGAGACAAGTCCAAGAAACATGAGTCTGGAACTGCCTACTTTCTGTGATAAACACGTGTTTACAAGAGGTGTTCAATGTGGCATCCATTCATGGCAATGCACCCCTCTAATGTAAGGCGTGATGCGCCCTTTGAAGTACGCCCAGTTTTTGTACCTGCTGGCATACACTGAAGACGCGATCCTGTAGTGTCTGCACATCCTTGATTGGCGTGGCGTAGACCAATTCCTTCAAGTGTTCCCAAATTAAAAGTCTAAGTGACTGAGGTCTGGGGAACAAGCAGTCCAAAGTTTGCAGGCCGCCGATCTAGTGGTCCTGAAATGTCTGTGTCAGATGTTCATGCATGCTGTGACGAAAGTGTGCTGGTGCGCCAACATGGATGAACCACATTTTTATTAGTTGTTGCAATGACACAGCCTCCAGCAGGGTATCCAATACATTAATGAGAAAGTTCAGATAATGAACCCCAATTAACATTTTTCGTGGCACTTATGGCCATATTCGTCTAACTCTCAGTATGCCTGCCAATACGTTGATCGAGAATCGGTGTTGATGCCTTCTTTCCTGCTTTACCTGGGGATTTACATCTGCCCACACATGTTGGTTATGACAATTCGCAACGTCATATCTTGTGAACCCTGCGTCACCAGTAAATAAAATCTTGGATGTGAACAGTGGATCTGCGGCATACTTCTTCAACAGCCATTCTAAGAACCGCCATCTACATCTACATCTACATCCATACTCCGCAAGCCACCTAATGGTATGTGGCGGAGGGTACCCTGAGTACCTCTATCGGTTCTCCCTTCTATTCCAGTCTCGTATTGTTCGTGGAAAGAAGGATTGTCTGTATGCTTCTGTGTGGGCTCTAATCTCTCTGATTTTATCCTCATGGTCTCTTCGCGAGATATACGTAGGAGGGAGCAATATACTGCTGGACTCTTCGGTGAAGGTATGTTCTCGAAACTTTAACAAAAGCCCGTACCGAGCTACTGAGCGTCTCTCCTGTAGAGTCTTCCACTGGAGTTTATCTATCATCTCCGTAACGCTTTCGCGATTACTAAATGATCCTGTAACGAAGCGCGCTGCTCTCCGTTGGATCTTCTCTATCTCCTCCATCAACCCCACCTGGTACGGATCCCACACCGCTGAGCAGTATTCAAGCAGTGGGCGAACGAGTGTTTTCCTTTGTTTTCGGATTGCATTTCCTTTTGATTCTTCCAATGAATCTCAGTCTGGCATCTGCTTTACCGACGATCAACTTTATATGATCATTCCATTTTAAGTCACTCCTAATGCGTACTCCCAGATAATTTATGGAATTAACTGCTTCCAGTTGCTGACCTGCTATTTCGTACCTAAATGATAAGGGATCTATCTTTCTATGTATTCCCAGCACACTACACTTGTCTACATTGAGATTCAATTGCCATTCCCTGCACCATGCGTCAATCCGCTGCAGATCCTCCTACATTTCAGTACAATTTTCTATTGTTACAACCTCTCGATACACCACAGCATCAATTGCAAAAAGCCTCAGTGAACTTCCGATGTCATCCACCAGGTCATTTATGTATATTGTGAACAGCAACGGTCCCATGACACTCCCCTGTGGCACACCTGAAATCACACTTACTTCGGAAGACTTCTCTCCATCTGCCATGATGATCCTGTGGCCATAGTGCCTGAACACGATGTGGATGATATGTGTACAGCAATTGCTCATGAAGCACCGCGCAGATAAGAGAGTGAGCCAAGCCTTCTGCTGCTGCTCAGAGCCGCACGCTGGTCCCAGGGGCTACTTCCACTGAACATGGCACACGCTCCCACATGTCAGGCGTGCGGACTGTGCGGGCCCTTCCACTGTCAGACTCCCGAAGTCCAAGGGTACCTGTGTCCAACAGACACTGGAAAAGTCTGCCGAACAGCTGCGGATATTTTTCAGCGTAGACCGCACGGGCTCGCAGGCTATGTCCATTTGCTAAATCATCACAGAAAATCATAATCACCATTTCACTTGTTGAGTAGTAGGCTTCCACTGTTAACAAGTGGGGGAAGAGAGAAAATGTAAATGTACGACATCATCTGTACGTAAAAAAAGGGCAATGACAGTAAGCTCATTAGCGAATCCGAGTTTGGAAGAACTTAAAACACCATGATACGTACCAAGGATTGAAACACAAACGCGACGAAAACCAACGTAGTCTACAACAGAACTCGAACCACACAAGCGACTGCAGGCCACCTAATGGTAGGCAGAGTGCTGTGGGTAAGACATCGTAATACCCTGCCGACACATTTGACGGAGCACCAGTGCAACGACTGTGCTAATGTCCACAATCAACCGTTGTGCAGCCCTTCCTATAAACACGTGTTTATCTCGGAAAGTATGCCTTTCCGAACCCAAGTTTACTGGACTCATTTTTCTTGTGTTGCTTGAGGCTTTCCCGACAGACATCTTGTATATATGGTTCTTGCGCGAGACGTCGGATGTCATAGTGAAAACCCCACAATAATTCATCAGCGCAACTGGCCGACATCTTCAGATGCGACGAACACACTGCTAAGGCAAGACTAGTGCCCCCTATTTATGCCAGTCTTAGGCAGGAAGTGCGCATGCGTGGGGGCGCCAAATTCGATGGCCAGTAACGACGATATCAACCGATAGCTGGAAGGACAGCAACGCCACCTGCAAGATGAAGAACCGAAGACTTCGGCGCACGCGTGGAGGCTGCCGCTGCTGCTCTACGACCCATCGACCTCTGTCGGAAGCCGCAAGCAAAGATGCGCGTCCGCGTAGGCGCGTGACTATCCTCCCGTTGTCAACAGAATATTTACGTTGCTGGCGAATCGTCATCCGTCGCATGACCAATAGTACTCCTCTCTGCTCGATGCGACTTCAATATGGACACATGGCCACTGCTGGATCTCAAGCTGTACTGAGCTGAAAGCCCGTGTCTCTGTTTACAAGATTCGTCGAGCTACGTATTTCCACTGCTTCCTTAATAACACTGTCCCAGTAAGAACTCGTGTACGCGAGAATTTTAGTGTGTTGATAATTCATAGAATGGCCTGTACTGAGAAAATGCTCGGCCACTGCAGACTTCTCCGATTGCTCCAGACGAGTTTAGAGCCGGTGTTCACTACATCTCTCTTCTACAGTGGGACTAATTTGTCCGATGTACGACATGCCGCAGCTACAAGGAATCTCGTAAACACAAGATCTTCTTAGGCCAAGGCTGTCCTTAGATGAGCCCAAGACAGCTCTGAGTTTTGTCGGCGGACGAAAGACATATTTACCTTTATGCGTCTTCAATGATCTTACTAATTTTGAAGAGACACCGCCGATTTATGGCAAGATGACCATTCCACTTTGTTCTTCGCCTTCTTCCAGTTCCTCACGTTGGGTAACCCGCTTCGGGTGTAAGGCACGGCGAATCTCCCGTTCGGAATATCCATTTTGTTGGAAAATGGTACGCAGATGGAGTAGCTCATTGGATAAGCTGTCTGAGTCTGATATGGCTCGTGCTCTGTGAACCAACGAGCTAAGTACGCCACTTCGTTGCGAAGCGTGGTGACAGCTGGTGCCCTGTAACTATAAGTCCGTGTGTGTTTGTTTTTCGTTTGTAGTGTTGCTCATGTGGAGTGTTGTATCTGTCATGGAAAGCCTTTGACTATGTATACATATTTCAGTTATGTGAACTTTTGAACAATGTTATTAAAATTATGCTTGTGGAATTAAGTAACTACTGGATTGATTGTTATATAATGTACTGTTAATGACTTTGTCCATAGTTAGGGAACGTAGGGTTGAATGTAAAAGATGTGGGGAAGCCCCGCAGCTACAGAAGCAGCCTGGCGAAGTGGAAAAGGTGTGGTTGGCGCGCAAGTAGCGACTCGTCCTTTGTGGCGGGTAGGCAGTGTGGGATGAGCAGTGCTGTGGTTCACATCTGGCTGGCAGTAGCGAATCATTGTAGCTCATATTCTTGGCCAGAAGAGCTTAAGAGCGGTATTTATGGACATCGGATGCTGTATTTAGTGTTAATAACATCAGAGGATGGTTTTTTTGGCCCTATAAAAATATAATTCCAACGCCTGGAAGGTCAGTAATAGGGCTAGGCCAACAGTACTGCCATGACTGCATCTCCGAGAGGTTAATAGCCACTGCAAATTACGCCACCACTACCAACAGCTTTGCACTAAATTGTTTATATTTGGTACTCAGTAAATGGACCAGGTAATTGTGAAATTTGGTTGATTTTAACGATAATCGTGGTGTTGCTAAAAACTCTATCTTACACTCGTGATTATCCCAAAACATAAACCTGGACAGGAATCCTATCCTAGTGAAAATGCTACTATAGAAAGACTTATTGGCAGCTGTAAAAATAGTTGTGATTGCTTTCTAATGTGTGGAGTCTCTAATGTGTGGAGTCACAGTCTTTAAAGTTCAGTTTTATGGTTTGAGAAATACTCCATTTTAAGTGCATTTTAGTCCAATCTGTAGACATTTCCTTAAATAATATGTCTTACTTGGAAAGCTGCCTGAAAATAGTAAAGTTAATCAGAAATGAAAAAGATTATTAATTGTTGCATTTAAGCATTGTCATTAGAAATACAAAGTTTTATCAGTGTTCATTTCAAGAGAAAGTGTTTGAATTTGAATTTAGTGTTGTGTTAGCATTTTCACAGCCAACTATATTTTGAGTAGGTTAAAAGACTGCTTATCAAAATACATCAATTATTTAAAGAGCCATAGTTTTTGTGTTTTACTTAATTAATTTCTCATACATGCTTGTGTAATTTCCGTTAATGAGCATGGCTCTTCAAACTATGTAAGCTTAAGGGCTCTCGTATACTAGGATAGATAGTTGAAAGAGCAAAACAAAGGATCCTTCAGAGCCAGTGTAGTTAGATTTGCATTTTGTTTAATTGCTTCAAACCGAGTTTAAGAAAGACGTATATACTGTGATAGCTATTCTAGTGCTAATTGGTTAATGCACGGACATGATGTGTTGTGGTATCAGATGCCAAATGTGGCGTATTGAAACCCTGCGAGAACTACCCAAATGATTTATTTGTTTCCACTACAGTGCTCCGTTCACCGCAATCTGCATCACAGGGCCCCACAGTGCTGAGGAAGCACCCCAGCGGACTGTGCAACGCAACGCTGTGTCGTACCGGCCTTGGCCAGCCCACTGAGTTCTGATGACGTCAGGATGGCTGCACCAGCAGCCAACTCAGCGGCCACCGTCCCCACTGACTCCATGCTGCTCCGCCAGGAGTCGTAGGCCGGCCCCGGTGCTGCTTCTTCCTTGCTGGAGTAGCTGAGAACGCGGCGGCAACGACCGCCCGCCATTCAGCGTCCGAGTCTGCGGCCCTCGCCTCGGAAGTTCTGGCATATGTTGGGAGCCGAGATGACTGCCTGCGGTAGCGAGCCGAAGAGTGGCCTGCCGCTGGCTGGCTGCGGACCCTGCGTCGGCCTCAGAGGGTCGAACCAATGACCCACCGTGGACTGGGACTTTGTCGCCCCATCTGTTGCTATGTGTAGCCCAGTGGTGTGATACGCTGCGCCGTCCAGGAGAGGTGCCACACTTGAATGGCTCCCGTTAGAAAACAACACCAATTTATACTCGGCTACGTGCCTCTGATTCGCTAACACACCGCTTCGTGTCACGTATGCATAACACATAGGTTGGCCAGTGGCCCTCTTCCGCCTGTGACTTGCGCCATGGAAACTTCTGTGTGCACCTTTCCCAGCAGTTCTACGCCCCCGTGGCCTCTATTTGCCTTCGCAGCTGCTGGTATGCGTAACTTACTGAAGTCTGGCCTACACCTGGAGCTAACTCGTGCTCCGAATAAAGCACAAAACTAAATTTTCCTATCGTAAACGGTGGTGCCGCTACAGATGTTGTAGAATATTATCATTACTATAGTCCCTGATTTAAATCAGAGTCCTTTAGTGCTCTTCCCTGTTTAGTGTGTCTACTACACTCCTGGAAATGGAAAAAAGAACACATTGACACCGGCGTGTCTGACCCACCATACTTGCTCCGGACACTGCCAGAGGGCTGTACAAGCAATGATCACACGCACGGCACAGCGGACACACCAGGAACCGCGGTGTTGACCGTCGAATGGCGCTAGATGCGCAGCATTTGTGCACCGCCGCCGTCAGTGTCAGCCAGTTTGCCGTGGCACACGGAGCTCCATCGCAGTCTTTAACACTGGTAGCATGCCGCGACAGCGTGGACGTGAACCGTATGTGCAGTTGACGGACTTTGAGCGAGGGCGTATAGTGGGCATGCGGGAGGCTGGGTGGACGTACCGCCGAATTGCTCAACACGTGGGGCGTGAGGTCTCCACAGTACATCGATGTTGTCGCCAGTGGTCGGCGGAAGGTGCACGTGCCCGTCGACCTGGGACCGGACCGCAGCGACGCACGGATGCACGCCAAGACCGTAGGATCCTACGCAGTGCCGTAGGGGACCGCACCGCCACTTCCCAGCAAATTAGGGACACTGTTGCTCCTGGGGTATCGGCGAGGACCATTCGCAACCGTCTCCATGAAGCTGGGCTACGGTCCCGCACACCGTTAGGCCGTCTTCCGCTCACGCCCCAACATCGTGCAGCCCGCCTCCAGTGGTGTCGCGACAGGCGTGAATGGAGGGACGAATGGAGACGTGTCGTCTTCAGCGATGAGAGTCGCTTCTGCCTTGGTGCCAATGATGGTCATATGTGTGTTTGGCGCCGTGCAGGTGAGCGCCACAATCAGGACTGCATACGACCGAGGCACACAGGGCCAACACCCGGCATCATAGTGTGGGGAGCGATCTCCTACACTGGCCGTACACCACTGGTGATCGTCGAGGGGACACTGAATAGTGCACGGTACATCCAAACCGTCATCGAACCCATCGTTCTACCATTCCTAGACCGGCAAGGGAACTTGCTGTTCCAACAGGACAATGCACGTCCGCATGTATCCCGTGCCACCCAACGTGCTCTAGAAGGTGTAAGTCAACTACCCTGGCCAGCAAGATCTCCGGATCTGTCCCCCATTGAGTATGTTTGGGACTGGATGAAGCGTCGTCTCACGCGGTCTACACGTCCAGCACGAACGCTGGTCCAACTGAGGCGCCAGGTGGAAATGGCATGGCAAGCCGTTGTAACGTTGTAACTTTAATTTTGGTATGCTGAAATCGGAGCTAATAGACAATGAAAGTGGGTTAAAAGCCGTGATCTGTCTGGGGACGTTAACCGTGGATTACTGGGCAACTGTTTCATCAGATATTTAGTGTAGGTTTACCAAGCAGACTAACATTAATGATAATCTTTAATAGTCATACAAAACCGGTAAAATATATATATATAAAGGAGAATTTAAATAAAAAGAAAGAAATCAGTTTATATTTGGAAATTTATTTTAAGATTGTTCATTGAAATTTCAGCATATTATGCGTGAGTTATAACTGAGCTGGTGCCTTATTTACGATTGAAAAGAATGTGAGATTGAATCTTACGGAACACATAAAATATGGAGCCAAGATTTGGAAAACTGCATACAACACTCCATTCATAAAATAACACACGAAGAACATTGAAACATAAGCAAGAAGAAATTAACCACAACCAACAGATTCAGTTTTTACCCAAAGAAATTACGTTCATACCACAATCCTGTCCGTCATGTAATTACCACACACTGGTATACTAAATTCATATTAACTCTTTGTGAAGTCTTCGCAAAAAGAATAGCTGAGGGCTACTTTGATGATTACACCACATGCTCCACGTGGTCAACTTGATTTACACAAAGCGTACAACTCCACAATAATTTTGATAATTAAAATACGAGGGTCGGTCAAAAAGTAATGCCTCCCATTTTTTTTCTACTTAAAGAAATTAAGTTAAGTGAAAAATTTGAATTTGGCGCCATTCCTCAAACTTTCTTCTGCAATCCAATGCAGTAGTAACTTTCTGTGTCAACAGGTGGCAGCACAGCAGAAGTTTGTAAGATGGCCGACATCGATGTTCGTTTGAGACAGCGTTGTGTGATTGAATTCTTGAATGCAGAAGGTGAAACGCCCATACGCATTCATGAAAGACTGAAGAAGGTGTATGGTGTTGTGACAGTGGATATCAGCACTGTTAGACGATGGGTTCGTCGTTGTAAGGAAGCTGAAGGGCAAACACCGTTGACTGACGAAAAGCGGAGCGGCAGGCCGGTGAGTGCAGTGACTCCACACAACATTCAGCAAGTTGATGACATCATTCGTGGTGACCGTCGGGTGACTGCAGATGAAGTGTGTCGCATTATTTCTCTTAGTAAAGGCAGTGTGATCACGATTATTAAACAATTGGGGTACTCAAAAGTTTGTGCACGGTGGGTTCCAAGAATGTTAACCGATCAGAATAAAGAGGCAAGGAAAACAATAGCCTCCCAACACTTGCAGCGCTTCCGTTTGGAGGGAGATGAGTTTCTGAAAAAAATTGTGACCGGGGACGAAACATGGGTGCATTTTTTTGAACCCGAATCAAAGAGGCAGTCAATGGAGTGGCGTCACACAAGCTCGCCGAGGAAGAAAAAATTCAAAACTGTGCGATCGGCAGCGAAAGTTATGGCAACAGTTTTCTGGGATACAGAGGGTGTGATTCTGGTTCATTTTTTGGAGCAGGGATGCACAATAAATTCTGTTCAATACGTCACAACCCTCAACAAACTTAAAGCACGTCTTCAGCGAGTTCGCCCAACAAAATCAATGGCAGATGTTCTTCTTTTGCATGACAATGCAAGACCACACACCAGTCGTCACACCTCTGACGAGATTGTCAAAATTGGATGGGAAGTTTTGCCTCATCCCCCATACAGCCCTGACCTGGCACCATCAGACTTCCATCTGTTCGGGCCACTAAAAGAAGCTCATCGTGGGATTCATTTTGAAGATGAGGAGGCCGTCAAAACATCCGTGCGTCAATGGCTTAGGAAGCAGAGCTGTGATTTTTACCGTGCTGGGATACATGCCCTTGTTCAAAGATGGACCAAAACTGTAGAGATGGGCGGAGATTACATTGAAAAATGACAAAATGATCCTCAATGTTGTGGTTTTCAACCTATGTAATTGCATTTAAATTTCCTGACAATTAAACGTAGAAAAAAAATAGGAGGCATTACTTTTTGACTGACCCTCGTACATTAGATCGAAAAGCAATTGACAAAAGAAAAACCTTGAACTGGTTACTAACGTCTTACTATTAACCTGATGGGTCAAACAGTTATATAAGCACGTGGTACTGGTCTCGCAAAGTACACCCCACGTGGGTTGAACATAAAGAAAAGCATAAAGAAAAGTTGCTATATTAAAAAAAATATTCTCAAGACGAGACGTTATAATCTCACGCACATTCGGATTTAAGATTGATGAACTTAGTTAGAGTTACTGATCAACACGTGGTTCCACTTTACTCACAAAGTAGTAACAAAGCAACTACCGAAAAATAATCTGAACTTCACACGATAATTACACTGCGCTGAAATTTAAGATAACATCGGATATTTTAGACCTAAACCCGAAATAAAAGTGATTAAATTTTCAGTTAGGCTGAACTTAAGAAATCCATTGTCCTACGGACTTAACAGACACGCGCTTAGCCAGAGATCTTACCACTTCAGACGCTCGCCGCGGCCACACAGCAACTGCCCTACTGCCGAGCGTGCTTCCTGAGGGTGGCTCACAAAGACCAACGGAAGTGGCCAGAGGGGCAGCTTCCTATACCAACATGACAACGGACGGACAGGACCATACTAAGGATAGAAACCTCTTTGCTTTTAGGAAGCGTAGCTATCTGTTCCGACGTTGGTCCTACTGTTCTCTAGCAGACAGCCTTGTCTGCTACCCTCAAGCATGCAACTATAAAGACATATGCTCATTCATCCTCTCACACAAAAGGGAAGGGGGATGACAGTATCTTATCATATACAGTATATAAAAGAAAGCGGATGTAGGTTCCGTATGAGACTGTGTGACATGAATTACATATAAGAATTACATATAAACTGTGCTTTAAAGTGTAGTAGTGTGACAGATCGTTCTTGTTTATGTGTAAAAGTAACACGTTCCACTGCTCAGTCTCCTCCCAGATAGTCAGAAACGCCACAGTACATTTAGAAGAGGAGTTTATTCCATAAATGGCAACAGATTTAAGACATGAAAGGAATCCAACAGAGACCTTTCACCGTTCCACAGGACTACATCCAGCATCTCTACGATCGTCTCCATGGGAGAATAGCAGCCTGCATTGCTGCGAAAGGTGGATATACACTGTACTAGTGCCGACATTGTGCATGCTCTGTTGCCTGTGTCTATGTGCCTGTGGTTCTGTCAGTGTGATCATGTGATGTATCTGACCCCAGGAATGTGTCAATAAAGTTTCCCCTTCCTGGGACAATGAATTCACGGTGTTCTTATTTCAATTTCCAGGAGTGTAGTTTCTTGTATGTTGGTAATTCGTTCTATAAACTGTTGCTCTTTTTCGTTTAAGGTACATATTGTTGAGAGATAGATGTTACTGTTTACTACGTCACTGGCCATTTGTTTGTCTGACTTACTAGTTAGTGGCACATTTATCTGAAGGATTAGGTTACTGTGCCGGCCGCGGTGGTCTAGCGGTTCAGGCGCTCAGTCCGGAACCGCGCGTCTGCTACGGTCGCAGGTTCGAATCCTGCCTCGGGCATGGATGTGTGTGATGTCCTTAGGTTAGTTAGGTTCAAGTAGTTCTAAGTTCTAGGGGACTGATGACCACAGATGTTAAGTCCCATAGTGCTCAGAACCATTTGAACCTTTTTTTTTTGGTGAGGTTACTGTGTTGTAGTGTGAACAGATATAAGGAAAGAGTTCAGCGTGTTTGTCAAAGAAGGTTAGGTTAGCCTTAGCACTGCCTTCTCCTTTATTATATTTCTTGACACAAGAATGCCTAATTAGTCTGTCGAGCAATTTTAATATGTAATCCTACAATTAGCTTCTGTGCCAGGAGAACGTCTGTTCCAGACCCACCTGTTTACTGTTGGTTATACTCTGCTGGAGTGTTTCGTAAATGAATTCCAATCTGATTGTTCTGTTTCCATTAGTTTATCTCACGGTCACAACTTTCTGAAAAATTCCTCGTAGAGCTATAACGTTAGCATCGATTGCCGTTTAAGTTCGGTGGTCGGTGTTGCCGTTTCAAGCCCCTGATATAAGCGTCGGAGGTTTTTGCATGGAGCTTCTGGTACTGAACATCGGGAGTCATCTCGGCTTTTATTTCACGGTACCTAGTAAAACAGCTGTGGCGCGACACGTCTCCATTCTTTGGAAGATCCGGCCTACTTCATCACAGTTCATGGTAGCCCTTAAAAGGCTTGGCAAACACCTTATGCTTTTACAAATGTGTACTACTCATTCAATTTTCATCCGACAGTATTTGAGCTTAAATGTCAAGGTTCAGTGGCTGCATACTTAACTACTACATACTTACTGATCACTATTTTTCACGTTTAACCCAGCTGGTGATAACTGGTCCACTGGGAGTTAATTTGGTTCGTCGGTTTCCCGTTTAAAATAGATGCAGGCTGCACAAAACAGCTACAGAGCTACAATATATAACACTAGCCTGCTGTAACACAAACTAATGCTACCCACTGAGAGGATTTGGGAATTCTGACCGCGTGTGCATGTCATGGACAAAGGTATCGAACTGTAATATTGAAGATTTTGTAATTAATAGAAAACTAAACAGGCTTAAACTTTGGAGTTAATGAAAGTAGTAAATTCACATACGAATGAAAAATCAAACGGTGGCCAGCCCAGTTAGGCACATTAACTGGAAAAATATATGTTTAAGAAAATTCAGTATTAGTTATTGAAGTGACTTTCATTAAAATTTCTCTTTGAATAGCACATAGGATACAGACTGACACAGGGCAGTCTGAGCTGTCTGTAGCAGCAGTCACCAATAATGTACATACTAGTATTCATAGAAAGCAAAATCGTACCAAACTCACACTACTAAGAGCTACACTCAATATTGTTACTTGGATCAGTACTGAAAAGTTACTGAAAGAAGTGCAGAACTAAATTTGGCCAGGAGGGTGTTCTGATTTAACTGAAATACACCACAAATAAAAATAATTAATACCACAATTACAATGTTTATATTCCCGTTTATTGAAATCTAGCAGATATCCTTAGTAGCAATAATATTACAATTATCTTTCTAATATGAGAAGAAAATGGTGGGGAACCGTAAACTGATATTGTATCACTAGTCAAACTTTATGATTATTTCACTAGCAAAATTCAGTTCAACTGAATTTAATTTTTACCTTCACTTGGAATAGTTTTTTTTTTTTTACCTTTCAAGGCAAATTATTCAACACTGAGCTCAATGAACTTCAAAATTTCGTTCATGATAGTTTCAAATAAGTATAACTTATTTGCTTTTTTTCATCACCTGTGAATCAAGTAATTTTAGACAGTAACATTTACACAGTCAGGTATTGAATTTTTGCAAAACGATACTTTGCAATAAGTTGAGAGTATTTTAGTAAAATTCTAACTAGCTTCACTTTCAAAAATGCTTGCACACCTGACGAACATAAATAACCAATAAGAGTGCATTTGAATCACGATACTCGGTTTTATAAACACTTAGGAGGATATCCTGCATAGCTTCATGATCAGGATAAAAGTTAGGGTTCTAAACACAGATTTATAGCACTTGGATCATTATTAAAATCACTCACACTAATTAAATGGTCCATCGTCTGATACATACCTGTATGCATGAGGCTGGTGGAGCAGTGGCGAATCAGTGTGGGCAAGCGACGTGGCGGCAAACTGTACTCACGGCTCTTGTGGTTTGAATTCTCTGTACAATTTCTTCTTGGTGACGGATTTTTAATGTGTTAGAGCTATTCCTTATTTCCAGGAATACCACACAAGAGGCAAATCCACATCCGAGCCAAAATTCCTTGCAAAGCAGCTTCCAATTGCCTCCCTTAGCACAGTCGGTGTGTACCATGCAACAGCTAGCCACTGACTGCGTATCGTTTCCACTAAGTAGCCGCCAAGTTCGACCGCCAAAACCACCTTTCATATCGCGCCGAGCCACTTCCGTTGCGTAGGGACTTCCCTACATCTTTTACATTTTACAATACAAGTGCCCTAGGCATGAACCAGTATCCAATATACAATGTTTTTACTTATCAATATACACATATTACAAAATTTCATTATTTTAAACATCATTTAGCTTTTTCCATAGACACATTACAATACTCTAAAATATCCTGTTACAAATAAATGACCTTAATCAACAAATGATACACACCTCGCAATTATAGATACACAGTTACATGATATAAACCTACTACTAATTGATATAAGTGTTACAAACGGTACAAGAATCTGAGATAACATTATGGCTTTGCAGCATCGATCATCGTGATATTTCTGCAAATACTGGAGCCTCTGCTCCATAGTAATGCGTCAGTTTTAGCAGCTGTGAGCTCATCCAGAGGATAGATGAGGTCGAATTCCAAAAAAATGGTTCAAATGGCTCTGAGCACTGTGGGACTTAACATCTATGGTCATCAGTCCCCTAGAACTTAGAACTACTTAAACCTAACTAACCTAAGGACATCACACAACACCCAGTCATCATGAGGAAGAGAAAATTCCTGACCCCGCCGGGAATCGAACCCGGGAACCCGGTCGAATTCCAAGATGTCACTGAAGCAGGCCAGGTTCGGGACTGGGAGTTGGTACGAGCACGGGCTCACAACCGGAAACACACGCCACTGTTAAGCACTAATGAAGGACTGGTTTCCTTACTTTGATTGCACATCATTCATTAAGGTCAATGCAACACATTTATTTCAAATAACATAAATGAAGTTAAATTTGAATCTGACATTAAACAGGAATAAAAAAACAATTTCAAAAACAGCTGATTTCATGCGTGAAGCGCGAGTTAAGCCAATAACCAGATAAACTGAACAATTTACCGTAATTCAAAGAAAGAGAAAAACAAAATTGAATCAATACACCCCACTGAAAAATCTTCAAAAAAACCTTACAATACTACTCAAAGAACACACTGAAGTGGGGAGCAGTCGTTCACCCAACATAACACTTCAAAATGAGTTCAATAACACAGCTGCGTGCCCCAGAAAACAGCAAGACATTACATACTCTTCATTTGACAAATATTCATTAACATTACGCCACTCCTGTTTGAACTGTAGTGTCCCAAAGAAACAGGCGCTTATTCTGAAAGAACCATTTTTTATATATGTTTAAATTACAGCATTAAGGAATTCCAATTCTCTCCCCTTTCTAGGCGGAGGCTGAACCAGAAACACAGAATACCACCAAAACACAGTTTCGCTGTGAAATCTTATACGACACCCGGAAGCAGTAACAGACAAGGGATCGGCACCCACAAGTAACACAGGCTAAGAGTCAGGCTTGGAGCACATCCTATGAAAACTTGTTCACACTACGCTCACGAAAAACTGTAGACATTCCGGACAAACATCCGCTTGCGGTGGCTGCCAGAAGGACGAAGCAACCAACAGGCCCACGCCGTGCTTCTCACACAGGCAGCTCAATTTGTACAAACATCTAGGCTAACACCAACTCCGGACTCCCCTCTCACTGACAGGCTTGGCACATTTTATATGAAATGCCTTCCAGGCAGCCAGTAACCGCCGCAAGAGTTTCACGATTAGCAAACAGGACCAGCGTAACAGACATCACACTTGTGCTTACTCCCGAGCCACAACTAAGCCAGTCTCACCAGCCGCCCCAAACCGACTGCCTCTTGGCATCCCGAAAACGCAAAGATGCTCACGCCCGGGGACGCGCCAAACATAACACGCCGATCGCTGATGATCGACCAGCGATCTTGTTCAGCCTCCCCCCCTTAACGTAAAACCCCCGGAATAAGGTTACAGAAGCAGGAACTTAGGCAACTACCCAACATTGCTAAGCTTGATTTGTGATATGTGCACTCTTTTTTCCTGGCCAGATTTTTGATGCCGTACACGGTAGGTCGCCGGGGTGAGGACCTGAAGAACGTGATAGGGGTCCTCAAAGCAAGGCTCAAAATTAGATGACGCTTTATGTCCTTTCCCCCGTCCTGGCACCTGCCTAACAAAAACCAGGTCGCCCCCTCCGATGTTGGCCGCCTCCCTCTTGTGGGCGAGATCTATATTGGCCCTTGCCTCTGCCAATTCTCGTGGATAATTTCTGCTGCTGATCCTCTGGCAACAGGTCTGAGATCGACCACAAGTTAGCAAGCGGAGAATTTACAAAATAGGCCAACAGTAAAGCGGCCGGGGTGGTTTGATGCGATCGTAGCGGGCGCTATTGAAGGCCAAATTGAGCCACGGGAGGGATCTATCCCATTTGGTTCGGCTCTTCAAGTGATAAATTATCAAGGCTGATTTAAGGTTTCGGTTAAAACGCTCAGCGAACGAAGGCTGCGTATAACAGGGTGTCGTCGTCAGATGAGTCACGGCTCGATGAAAACAAAACCTTCGAAACTCTTTTGAAACAAAGCCAGGCGCATTATCGGTAACCAAAACCTTGGGCGGACCAAACAAGGAGAAAATGCTCTCATGTTAAGCATTAGTATTCTTGGCCGTCACTCCGGTGCTCGGAAACATCCAGACAAATCGAGTGAAAGCATCAACCGCCACCAAAATATATTTGTACCCAGCCTGGGTACGGGGCAGTTGGCCCACATAATCAATAAAGAGGCGCTATATAGGACGCTCAGCACGTGAAGACTGAAGCAACCCCCGACGCGCGTTAAAACTGGGTTTAGCCATACTGCATTCCCTGCAGTCTCTCACCATTTTCCTAACATCCCGATATAGGGTTGGCCACGTCAAGGATTCTCTAATCTTACTAATAGTTTTAAAGACCCCCAGATGTCCTCCAATAATCGAACAGTGATAATACCTCAAGACGGCCGGGATCAAGGATTTGGGCAAGTAAATCTTAAACATCTGATCATAGCGAGTACAAAAACACAAAATTCCTCTCCTAAGCTCGTAACCCGAGATAGTACCTCCGGCTTCCAGCCGCTCCCTGATCCTGGCCAACTCCGTGTCCTGATGCTGCTCCTCCTCCAGGTTCTTAAACAACTCCGGCACTTCCCCTAATACACCAGTTACCAGACCTTCTTCTCGCGTGCCCGGTTGGAAACGTAGTTGATCCTCGCTAGCCTCTTCATCGGATTCCTCAGACATGCGGCTCGGGGACTCGGCTAGCACATTTTCGGTCCCCTTGACATGCCGAATTACGAACTTAAAGGCCGACAAACGCACAGCCCAACGGGCAATCCGACCCGTTTTCCGCGGTCGCGCCTAAACCCAAGTGAGAGCCTGAAAAGAAACTCGCGATGCTCAAGACAGAACTTGAATCACTCGGTGGCGAAGAGCACCGCTAACGCCTCCAACTCATAAGTGGAATACTTCATCTCAGTGGCAGTAAGGGCACGTGAGGCATAACCGATCGGTCGGCACTCTCCGTCCTGTTCCTGAAGCAACACGCCAGCAATATCGGAGCCCGAAGCATCCGTTTGAAGAATGAAGGGCAAATCAAAATTCGGAACGACCAGAATCGGGGCATTACTCAATACAGTTTTAAGAGCATCGAAGGCACCTTGCTGGCTTTCACTCCAATTAAAGGGCACCCCTTTCTTTCTCAGAAAGTTCAACGAAGCCGCCAGTTCCGCAAAACGGGGAATGAATTTCCTAAAAAAATTTACCATACCCACGAAAATAACGGATGGCGTGGGTCCTCGAGTGACCAACCTTGATGGCACTGCAGGACACAACATGGCCCACAAAGGAGATTTCCTGACGGGCAAACTCGACCTTAGAAGGTTTAACAGTTAACCCTGCCTGTTCCAAACGAACTAGCACTTTATCAAAATGTCCTAAATGCTGTTCGAAGGTCTTGCTATAGATGACCAAGTTATCCAAGTAATTAAAAACAAACTGAAACCTTATGTCCCCCAAAACAGAGTCGAGGAGCCTAGAGAGAACCGCGCCTCCAGTCGCTAAACCAAAGGGCACGCGGTTAAATTAGTACAGATTCCAATCTGTCGTGAATGCAGTAAGGGGCTTAGACTCCTCGGCCAGCGGAATCTGGTGGTAGGCTTAATTGAGATGTAACGCGCTCCCGAAAACCATGTAAAGCAGTTGTGCAAATCAGGAAGTTGGACAGATTCCAAGACCACCTTTTTATTTAAGGCCCGATAGTCAACCACCGGCCTGTAGCCACCTCCATTACTTTTAGGAACGAAGAATATTGGGGAAGCATAAGGCGATGTAGACGGCCGAATAACCCCCTTTTCAAGCATGTCGTCAACTATCTGCCTCAACACCTTCATCTTAGGAGGCGACAACCTATACGGTGCTTGACTCACCGGTTGATTATCAGTGACACGGATACAGTACTGAATTTTGTTGGTGACCCCCAGCTCGTCTGTTAACACACGAGGAAACTTCTCCAAGACTTTCAGCAACTGCGAGGCTTGCTGGGCGGTAAGATGACTCAAGTTACAACCAGAGGCATTACTACTAGAACTACACACCCGAAAATCCCTCGTATAATGGTTACAAAACTGAAACTTGGTAACTGGAGAAAATCGAAAATAGAACACGCCTCCCACGTAATTCAATACCAGCCCAGTAAGCTCTATAACCCGGGTTCCCGGGTTCTATTCCCGGCGGGGTCAGAGATTTTCTCTGCCTCGTGATGGCTGGGTGTTGTGTGCTGTCCTTAGGTTAGTTAGGTTTAAGTAGTTCTAAGTTCTAGGGGACTTATGACCACAGCAGTTGAGTCCCATAGTGCTCAGAGCCATTTTTTGAAGCTCTATAAAGTTACACCCCAATAGGATATCCATTCCAAAATTCCTCACTACACATACCGTAACAGGCCAAGAAAAATCGCCAACTCTGCACCCCACCTTCATTTCGCCAGCCACATCTAAACGCTGGCCATTCACACCCCGTCAGATTACCGAAACACTCCGGAGCATCGGGAACTTACAAATGGACTTATATCTTTGCTACCACCGATAGTCGAGAAGAGATGTATTACTGCCAGAAGCAATCAGAGCACACACCGGCTCATTGTTCAAAATTACGCAAGCGAACGATAATCTAGCGTTCGACACCGCCCGGACTCTATTGCAGGCCCTAGGCATGGGACCGCGGCGACCTCGCCTGCGTGCCAGCTGGCGTCAAATGTTCGACATTGCTCCCCCCTTGACCTTGCACTCACGTGCGAAATGTCCCGGTTGGTTACAACGGTAGCACACCACTTTAGCGGGAATGCTACTTGCAGGCTGGTAATTGCTTCCCTTTTCGTTATACCCATTGCTACCTTCGCACTCCCGCATGTCATCTGCTCGCGAAACCCCCTCAGTTTCATGAACTAGCCGTTCCAAGTCTGCGTAAGAAGTCGGCCTTTCACCGAACAATACACGACTCCGATCTTCCGGTTTCAACCCCCGCACTATACTTGAAACGACTTCATGCTCCGGGAGGCGAGTGTGAAAGGCCAGCACCGCTGCTCGTACATCGGTTATGTAGTCACTCAGGGACTCCTGCTTCCTCTGTACTCTGAATACATGTTTATTCACTAGGTGGCTTTTACCCCAAGCGGTTAGCCTTTCGGCACGAACTTTATTCGCAACCCACTCAAGCTACCGTCACTCTCAAGAACGGATGCTACTAATTGAGTCAAGGAACCACTGGAAAAAGGATAGAGCAACTGACACACCACCCTTGCCGGAGCATTTAACACATCAGCAATCCTCTCCAACTTAACTGAAAAGCACAAAAACTTAACGAAATGCTCCATGGATTCAATCGACAAGGACTCGACTCCCTGAAATATGGACACCAAGGGGTTTGGAAGTTTAGCAAAATAATTATCCCCACTACTCTGATCTCGGAATCCGGTGCCAGAGGACTCCACAGGCAAATAAAACGAAGCGTCACCTCCCTGTTCACTCTCCACCGCAGCGCTTTCCCATTCCAAAGCACTCAACTGAACTTGCAATTTCAAAACCCCCTCCCGTAACTCGTTTTCCTTATCCTTGAAACACGGGCCAACAGCCACCTGAACAAGATCGCTAAGTCGGTTAATGAAGTGAGTGATTTGTACCTGCAGACGGTATACTCGCGAGCAGGAGGGAGAACTACCCGTTAAGAAATCTAAGTTTACAAAATTGTTAAGGCTTTCGAGGCCACTTGTTGACAAACTGCCTATTGGCTTCTGTCTCGGGTTCTTCGGCCGACGTTCATCTAATGATTTTTCTGACGTTTCGCCAGCACGAATGGCTGGCATTGTCAAAGCTTCACCCTCCATTGCCGGTGGTGAACTGGAGACGAGGTCGCGGCCGCAGGCTATATGTACCTGGCGCGCCAACGTCCGAGGGCTTCTCCGCGGTCATTTCCGGTGCGTTTCTCCTCTTGCTACCTGCGACGGTCGTTCGCTGCAGTACGGGAAGCCAGGATCCGTTTACCTTAAGGCTTTCCTATTTCTTGTTGAAACTGTTCGCGTGTTTTTGGATTTCTACAGCTTCTCTGAACAAGCGCGTGTGATAGTGCTTCTCTACAGACAGAACTTCCGTGTCGGCGAATTTTATTACGTGGTCGGTCTCATTCAGTGCGTGCTCTGCCACGGCCGATTTCTCCACCTGCCCCAACCTGCAATGTCGCTTATGCTCTTTGATCCTGGTGTTAATGGATCGTCCAGTCATTCCGACATAAACTTTTCCGCATGTGCAAGGTATACGGTATATTCCCGACATTGCAAGTGGGTCTCTTTTCTCCTTCGCCGATCTAAGACACTCTTTAATCTTCCTTGTCGGTTTGAAAATCGTCTTTACGCCGTGTTTGCGCAATATACGGCCGATTCTGTCCGTCACTCTGGGAATGTATGGCAGAAAGGCCGTACCCGACATTTCTTTTTCTGGTTCCTTACTTCGCCGAGTGTTTGGCTCTGTTACACTTCTAATGTAATTTGTGGAGTACCCATTGCTCCTCAGAACAGTTTCTAGGTGTTGCATTTCTCGTTTGAGGTGTTGAGGCTCACATATTCGTCCTGCTCTCGTTACGAGCGTACTAATCATGCCTCTTTTCTGGCTCGGGTGGTGGTTTGACAGTCCGTGTGTGTCGGTTTTCGATACACGCTGTGTCCCAGGTTTTCGCCGTCCCTTGTGACCAGCACATCTAGAAATGGCAGTTTCTTGTCCTTTTCTACTTCCATGGTAAATGTTATGTTGGCATGGAGGCTGTTCAAGTGTCTCAGGAATTCACCGAGCTGTTCTTCACCATGGCTCCACACCACGAAAGTATCATCGACGTAACTGTACCACACCTTAGGTTTGCAAGTCGCCGAGTCCAGTGCCTGTGCTTCGAATTGTTCCATGAAGAACAAACAGGTACATATAGCCTGCGGCCGCGAGCTCGCCTCCAGTTCACCACCGGCAATGGAGGGTGAAGCTTTGACAATGCCAGCCACTCGTGCTGGCGAAACGTCAGAAAAATCATTAGATGAACGTCGGCCGAAGAACCCGAGACAGAAGCCAATAGGCAGTTTGTCAAATCTAAGTTTGACTGAATCTGATCCAGGGAGGCGGCGCAAGACAACAAGGCGTCACCCAAATGACCGACGCGCTCCGCGGATACCTGGACCGGGAGCGCCACCGCGTCTCGCAGCCGCGCAGACAGCTCAGTCACGCCACCGTCGTCAGGCTGCCCCCGGAATCCGTAACTCGTATTGCAATTGGTCCTTCCTCAGGCACCCAATCCCCATGACAGCACGTGCCGACATGACAATTCTGTAAAATACGCACACGAACAGCACACAGCAGAACAACAAATCTACAATTTAAAGACAATATCCATTAATTCAAACATGAACCATGAGCAATAGCAGTAACCGCAGAGCAAACACGCTCTGCTACCAGAACTGGTACGAACACGGGGCTCACAGCCCGAACCACACGCCACTGTGAAGCACTAATGAAGGACTGGGTCACTTACTTCGATTGCCCATAATTCATTAAGGTCAATCCAACACATTTATTTCAAATAACATAAACGAAGTTACATTTGAATCTGATATTAAACAGGAATAAAAAAACAATTTCAAAAACAGCTGATTTAATGCGTGAAGCGCGAGTTAAGTCAAAAACCAGATAAACTGAACAATTTACGGTAATTCAAAGAAAGAGAAAAACGAAATTGAATCAATACACACAACAAATATCCAAAAAACCTTACAATACTACTCAAAGAATACAATGAAGTGGGGCGCAGTCGTTCACCCAACATAACACTTCAAAATGAGTTCAATAACACAGCTGCGTGCCCCAGAAAACAGCAAGACGTTACATACTCTTCATTTGACAAATACCCATTAACATTACGCCACTCCTGTTTGAACTGCAGTGTCCCAAAGAAACTGGCGCTTATTCTGAAAGAACAATTTTTTATATATATGTTTAAATTACAGCATTAAGGAATTCCAATTCTCTCCCCTTTCTAGGCGGAGGCTGAGCCAGAAACACAAAATGCAACAAAAACACAGTTTTGCAATGAAATCTTACAGAACACCCGGAAGCAGTAACAGAAAAGGGGTCGACACCCACAAATAACACAGGCTAAGAGTCAGGCTTGGAGCACATCCTATGAGAACTTGTTCACACTACGCTCACGACAAACTGTAGACATTCCGGACGAACATCTGCTTGCGGTGGCTGCCAGAAGGACGAAGCAACCAACAGGCCCACGTCGTGCTTCTCACACAGGTGCCTCAATTTGTACAAACATCTAGGCCAACATCAACTCCGGACTCCCCTCTCACTGCCAGGCTTGGCACATTTTATATTAAATGCCTTCCAGGCAGCCAGTAACCGCCGCAAGAGTTTCACGATTAGCAAACAGGCCCAGCGTAACAGACATCACTCTTGTGCTTACTCCCGAGCCACAACTAAGCCAGTCTCACCAGCCGCCCCAAACCGACTTCCTCTTGGGATCCCGAAAACGCAAAGATGCTCATGCCCGGGGACGCGCCAAAGATAACAAGCCGATCGCTGATGATCGACCAGCGATCTGGCTCAGGAGTGAGTGGTCCATCTGGTCAGCACAGTGATGTCAGTGCCACATTCTGAATGGTGGCACAGTTACGGTAGCTGGGAAGCAGAAAATTGATCCTGTGATGTCATAAGTTTAGACTTTAATTAACAAAACTACTACCTTGCAGCCCTAGTCACATCGCACCCCTAAGTTAGCCTTCTCTTAGAACCTCGCAACCACCAATTCGGGTTTGTACATGTATGCCTCCCCTTTGGAAACTATGTTGGGGCACCAGGATACCCTGTGGATAACGTGCCTTCGACGTTTTGCCTAAAAACAACAGGAAATTTGAGGCCTCTGTGTTGGTCTGGACCACAGGGGTCAGGCACGTTGTGACCTACACCATCTGGTACTGACGGAGCTCATCCACAGACATTAACGCATGCTCCGAGCCTCGTTGCAAATCAGCATCACTCGTGACAATCACATTTGCACTTATTTATCCAAAAGTTCCCATTTTAATGCTTAGGTGCGGACTGTAAAATATCCGTAACCAGCATTAGCATGTGCTGCCGGAAACTGAAACACCGCACAAAGTCGTGCTCGGTCGATGATGATTCTCACTGCTATGACGTGATAAAATAATGACAGAGTCTGTTCTTTCAGTGGTAGTTCTTTCTGGATCTTCTGTTAGGCCAGAAAGGATTTGTTCTGGGGCAAGTGCCTACGCATTACTTTGAGTGTGGCCTTCTGCAGCTCCGCTACCTCTAAACGTGTACCGCCGTGCTGTCACCTAGTGATCGCAAGAACCTTGCTATGAGAACCTTACGTTTAAT
Source organism: Schistocerca cancellata (assembly GCF_023864275.1). Classification (NCBI taxonomy): domain Eukaryota; kingdom Metazoa; phylum Arthropoda; class Insecta; order Orthoptera; family Acrididae; genus Schistocerca; species Schistocerca cancellata. Next base: position 103,526,209 of record NC_064634.1, read on the forward strand.
AAATCTTAGCGGTTTTGTACACTGCTCAGATTGCATTTCACCACACCAATGGCTCTCTTCACACATACCGTTAACTCGGCTTGTAGCTGCCACAGCGTGGAAGTGTTATTCAGTACATCCTGTTCCAAGTTTGTCAACTGTGTACTGTGCAACTCCATTACAATTTGTTATTGCCAACTACTTCTCTTACCTATCCCAGGATATCGTCAGTTCTAAATTGTTCAAATGGCTCTGAGCACTATGGGACTTAACTTCTGAGGTCATCAGTCCCCTAGAACTTAGAACTACTTAAACCTAACTAACCTAAGGACGTCACAAACATCCATGCCCGAGGCAGGATTCGAACCTGCGGCCGTAGCAGTCGCGCGGTTCCACACTGTAGCACCTAGAACCGCTCGGCCACGTCGGCCGGCCTATCGTCAGTTCTCAAATATTATTGGTATGTGAGGTCCAGAATACTGTCCTTAGCAACCTCCCCCATGTGTCCAACCACCCTCTCTTCTGACACTGCAGCATATGTGGTACCATATATACCACTTGGCATAACTGCTCACAAGGACATTCATAACAGAGACATAACACTCATATTCCCATCAAACGTCCTCCAACGTGTGAGTAGAAGAATAAATGAGTTGGTATTGCATGAACTGTAAAAATAGTGAGTGAATCCGTTTTTTATTTTCAGTAATGGTGTTAATTGTTTTATATGTTGGCTGCAAGGCCAGAATTATAATCGTGTGAGTTCTTGCTTGAGTGACAGCAGTGTTGGTAGTTATAAGAGTGACTAGGTGAGTGAAAGGTTACTGTTCTGATGTGACACTCTGGCCGTTTTTAAGTTAAAGCACCAGAACTTTGCGAAATTAAGTGAATAAATTAAATAATACTTAGGTGTTGATGAATAAGCAATAAAATACCGTGGAACTGCACCTCTTACCCCGTCTCAAAACAGGTTCAAATGGTTCAAATGGCTCTGAGCACTATGGGACTCAACTGCTGAGGTCATTAGTCCCCTAGAACTTAGAACTAGTTAAACCTAACTAACCTAAGGACATCACACACATCCACGCCCGAGGCAGGATTCGAACCTGCGACCGCAGCGGTCTCGCGGTTCCAGACTGCAGCGCCAGAACCGCGCGGCCACTTCGGCCGGCTCGTCTCAAAACAGATAATGTAGCAAATTCAACCTGACCACAGTTAACAACAAATTAATAATATAGATATAAATAGGAAGCAAAGAAATGGTTGTATATGTCGCACTACCACACCTGTTACTGACACATTCTATCTTTCTTTCTTTCACTTGCGCCTTAGTCCCGCAAAGTTCGCAGGGTCGGCGTGGTTACAGCCGATTTGGCAAGGTTAATGAAAAGGGGTGGCCGGATGCCCTTCCTGCCGCCACCCCATACCCCCCCCCCCCCCAGGACGGAATCAGTGTACCCCAGCTATCTGCGTCTAGTGTAAACCATGAAATAGTGCTTAAGTGTTACAAATGTCTGCGTGTCGTGTAACTGAGGTGGGATGTGGGGACCAGCCCGGTATTCACCTACTGGGATGTGAAAAACCACCTAAAAACCACATCCAGGCTGGCCGACACACCGGCCCACGTTGTTAATCCGCCGGGCGGATTCATGACAATCCGCTGGCACCTAATTTTGTTCAGTGCTGGTAGTAACGGATGGGTTACCCCAACTGCTAGTTGGGTCGTTGCACTGAGATCACTCTCTAGCTCTTTTCTTGATTAATTTATATCTTTCTAATAGGAAGGGAGTGGACAAGGTAATAATAATTAGTAGCATCAACTGCGAAAGATCAGTAAATGAGACCTCCCTCATCTTATCATTCGCTATGCAACGGATAAAGTTTGTCTTGTAAATGCTTACTTTCAACTTTTCAATAGCTCTGGGCTTAACCCACTGCTGGGAAGTTGTTGTGAAAGGGAAAACAGATTAGGCACAGTAGACAGAGGAACTGGAGCTCTCCGCACGCAAGAGCGCTCTGTGAAAAGGTGTTCGTGGCCGCGTTGGCCGTTGGTTTCACCAAACGTGGCTTTTTATTCCGCATTACGGGCTTATCTTGCCTCCAATTAGGGTGGTGCGAGCTGCCTTGAGGAATAAAACGTCCTCCGGCTACCTGGCTGACCGACGACAAAAAGTTGCAATGCAAATTCGAGACACGCTCCTCTTCTTGCCTAATAGTGCTTACTTCTCAAGCGTCGTGACAAAGTGGCGCTAGAAGGGACAGGAAGGGCTCAGCTAATCACTCTTCTCTCCAGACCCACGAACGCAGTTGTGGGTTAAGCAGTGGAATGAGGAGCCACTCCATGCAGGACCTGCATTCCGCACGGCGCTGGCCCTGGAACAGTCGTGAATAAACAAGCACTATCTCCCTCGCTCTCTCTCTCTCTCTCTCTCTCTGTCTCTGTCTCTCTCTCCCTCTCCCTCTCTCTTTCTCTCCCTCTATTCCCTAGCGTGGAAAATTCCGCAGAGATGTTTTCCGATTTTGTTAGAATGGGGATGTGCAAAGACGATCTTGCTTCCTTCCAAAGGACGCCCTCCAAAAATTCACGTAGCAAAGATTTAAGCAGTACACTCTGTCTCGCCTGATTGGTGGGTCAATAGTACTTAGTACACTACTGGTCATTAAAATTGCTACACCACGAAGATGACGTGCTACAGAAGCGAAATTTAACCGACAGGAAGAAGATGTTGTGATATGAAAATGATTAGCTTTTCAGAGCATTCACACAAGGTTGGTGCCGTTGGCGACACCTACAACGCGCCGAAAAAAAAAAAAGTTTCAAATGGCTCTGAGCACTATGGGACTCAACATCTTAGGTCATAAGTCCCCTAGAACTTAGAACTACTTAAACCTAACTGACCTAAGGACATCACACACACCCATGCCCGAGGCAGGATTCGAACCTGCGACCGTAGCGGTCTCGCAGTTCCGGACTGCAGCGCCAGAACCGCTAGACCACCGCGGTTGCTCTGCAACGTGCCGACATGAGGAAATTTTCCAACCGATTTCTCATACACAAACAGCAGTTGACCAGCGTTGCCCGGTGAAACGTTGTTGTGATGCCTCGTGTAAGGAGGAGAGATGCGTGCCATCACGTTTCCGACTTTGATAAAGGACGAATTGTAGCCTATTGTGATTGCGGTTTATCGTATCGCGACATTGCTGCTCGCGTTGGTCGAGATCCAATGACTGTTAGCTAATATGGAATCGGTGGGTTCAGGAGGGTAATACGGAACGCCGTGCTGGATCCCAACGGCCTTGTATCACTAGCAGTCGAGATGACAGGCATCTTATCCGCATGGCTGTAAAGGCCGGTTCCCACTAGAGCGCGGCAGCGCGGCGTGCGACAACGGCAGCGGCAAGCGTTTTCCGCGTTGACGCGGCGGCTCGCGGAATTGGCGTTCCCATCTGGAAGCGGCAGACGTTAGCGGTAGCCAATGACGAACAGCCACTGAGGTACGGGGCAGGACCCACTGAAACGCGCGGTGTGTTTGATTAACTATATCTTACGTTTACATGAAGGAAAGACGAAGTTGGGTGAAGATATACCAATTTTTCATTTTCTGTACAATGTACTCTTTCACATATTTCATTATTTATGTTTTCTCATTTCACCATAAATAGATTTCATGACTATCGTTCACGATTGTTCACTATCTCCTAACACATTGAAACAATGTACGACAAAAGAGATTATTCAGATAGTTAAGCGAGACAAAAATTTAAAATGTGTTACGGAAGCAGGTACACGAAAACAGTAAGAACACAAAGGCTAGGTGGAAGGGATGAAAGTGGAAGCCACCTGATAGAATTTCCCACAGAGCATAATGTAATCATCGCCAGCACCTTGCTTAAGAATCATGAAAGAATAATATATATTTGGAACAGTTTTCGAAACCAGATTTTAAATTGTAAGGCATTTCCTGGTGCAGATGCAAACCTGACTGAAGACTGTCAATAGCAAGAAAAGCGTACTGAAAAAGAAAATTTGTTCACGCCGAATATAAATTCTAATGATTGGATACTATTTTACAAAGGTATTTGTGTGGAGTGCAGCCTCGTATGTAAGTGAAACGTGGACGATGAACAGTTCTGTCAAGAAGACAATGGACGCTTTCAAAACGTGGTGATTCATAAGAATGCTGAACATTAGATACGAGGATCGTGTGACTAAAGAAGAGGTACAGAATTAAATAGAGGAGGAAGAGGAAATTACGGCACAACTTTGACAACAATAGGGGTTAGCTGACAGGACGTATTATGGGGCGTCAAAGAGTGAGGACAAAGGGGGTTGGGTGATACTATTCTGATAATAATAATCTGTTGAAATACTATTCTACTATTTTATCTATTAATGTAAGCAGTGAATTTACTCTTCCATGCACTCCTCCACAAAACATTTAAACCAAAACTGAAATCAGCTGAACACCAAATCTTTCAACCACTGTCTGACAACTACTGGATTCACTTTCAACTTTCTATAACTATCACTGGCTAGCCACACACACATACAGATATAAGGAGAACAAAAAAACAAACATTAGTTTTCAGCATATAATTCTGCAGTTTGGCAACATGTACATAAACAAACCAGGCAGGAAGGGACATGAGGTGAACACACTGTAGTTACGACTTCAAATCAGAGTTTTCGGTAAAACGTCTACTGCTAGTGACAGAAGAAAAAAGAGCGAACGTGAAAACGTGCTATGTTCCATAATCTAAGTTTTAGTTCAACCTCCAGCATGTGACCAGGTGAGGGGAAACGTATATGTCCGCCAAAAACTCGATTCACTGTAAGTAATCAGTCATTCACGTAAAAAAAAGATGTGAACTGTTTTATAATCTGCAAGTATCACATATCAAAACAAAACTGAATCATTCTAGATTCCACCAAAGATGCCTTAAAGTAAAAGGCGAAACGCGTCTTGAATCAGTAAAGTACACTGGATAAAGAAAAAAGAAAGGAAATAATCAATAGCTCTACATATCTAGTAAATTACATCTTATGACATACCAGCAAATTAGTTTCGGTTTAACTTCTCATTCGACATGCTATTAAATGCCGTTTAAAAAAATTCATCTATCCCTTCTGAAAAACTGTACTTACTTTCATATCTCGGTAGATAAACAGATTTAGGATATTTATCATGCGACGAAATACATGACTTTTCACAAGTTATCGTTTGCAAAAAAACACGTTTCGATTTCTTGAAACGTTTACGAAATTTGCGGTTGATACAACCACATCGTTTACGACGAGCAGGACGAAGTATCGGTCACGTCGCGAGCGACCCGCGCACGGTTCACAGCACAGCCCGTCCGCCGACGTATCATTCAATACCTCGAGAACGGTGATAGCTATCGATCTGCTCTCAGCTTTAAAAACAATTTCGATATGTTGACTAAATTTCATACGCAATAATGTATTACCTAAAATGAACTGTACGCAAAGTTCACGCAATACGTTTTTACCTCTGCACACTCATGAAAATTTCGTGTAAAGGTTTACGTAAATGCGATACAGCAAGTAACCACCATGAATAACGAAAAGAAATTCGGCCCTTTATCGAGAGAAGATATCAGGCTGTAACATGCCCAAGAATCAAATTTTTCTACCGAATAGTTTCCTTGGAATCAGATGATAAGTATTTCCTAGCTGCCTCCGCATCCGCGCCAGCGGTTCGGCGAAAGTTCGCGTGGCCCGGGGTTCCGTACCTGACGTCACGCTCAGCGCGTTCTGTGATTGGCGGCGCGCACCTGGAGCGCGGCACGCGGTAGCGGAAGCGGTTCGACTTGGTCAAACCGCGACGCAGAGCCCGCCGCGCCGTGCCGCTGACGCCGTTTCCATGGCGGTTTTGACGCGCGGCAGCCCTAGTGGGAACCGACCTTAAAGGCCGGTTCCCACTAGGGCTGCCGCGCGTCAAAACCGCGCGTCAGCGGCGTGGTTGCCATGGAAACGGCGTCAGCGGCAAGGCGCGGCGGGCTCTGCGTCGCGGTTTGACCATGTCGAACCGCTTCCGCTGCCGCGTGACGCGCCCCAGGTGCGCGCCGCCAATCACAGAACGCGCTGAGCGTGACGTCAGGTACGCAACCCCGGGCCACAAGAACTTTCGCCGAACCGCTGGCGCGGACGCGGCGGCAGCTATGAAATACTTATCATCCGATTCCAAGGAAACTATTCGGTAGAAAAATTTGATTCTTGGGCATGTTACAGCCTGATATCTTCTCTCGATAAAGGGCCGAATTTCTTTCCGATATTCGTCGTGGTTACTTGCTGTATCGCATTTACGTAAACCTTTACACGAAATTTTAATGAGTGTGCAGAGGTAAAAACGCATTGCGTGGACTTTGCGTACAGTTCATTTTAGGTAATACATTATTGCGTATGAAATTTAGTCAACATATCGAAATTGTTTTTAAAGCTGAGAGCAGATCGATAGCTATCACCGTTCTCGAGATATTGAATGGTATGTCGGCGGACGGGCTGTGCGGTGACCGCGCGTGGGTCGCTCGCGACGCGACCGATACTTCGTCCTGCTCGTTGTAAACCATGTGGTTGTATCAACTGCAAATTTCGTAAACGGTTCAAGAATCTAAAAGCGTTTTTTTGCAAACGATAACTTGTAAAAAGTCATGTATTTCGTCGCAAGATAAATATCCTAAATCTGTTTATCTACCGAGATATGAAAGAAACTACAGTTTTTCAGAAGGGATAGATGATTTATTTTAAACAGCATTTAATAGCGTGTGGAATGAGAAGTTAAACAGAAACTAATTTGCTGGTATGTCATAAGATGTAATTTGCTAAGTATCTACAGCTATTGATTATTTCCTTTGGTAAGTAACAAACGTTTTTTTTTCTTTATCGAGTGTACTTTATTGGTTCAAGACGCGTTTCGCCTTTTACTTTAAGGCATTTTCGGTGGAATCTAGAATGATTCAGTTTTGTTTTAAATGCATAACTGATTACTTACAGTGAATCGAGTTTTTGGCGGACATATACGTTTCCCCTCACCTGGTCACATGCTGGAGGTTGAACTAAAACTTATATTATGGAACATAAGCACATTTTCATGTTCGCTCTTTTTTCTTCTGTCACTAGCTGTAGACATTTTACCGAAAACACTGATTTGAAGTCGTAACTACAGTGTGTTCACCTCATGCCCCTTCCTGTTTGGTTTGTTTATGTACATGTTGCCAACCTAAAGAATTATATGCTGAAATTGTCTGTTTATTTCTGTTCTCCTTATATCTGTATATGTGTGGGGCTAGCCTGTGATAGTTATAGAAAGTTGAAAGTGAATGCAGTAGTTGTCAGACAGTGGTTGAGAGGTTTGGTGTTCAGCTGATTTCAGTTTTGGTTTAAATGTTTTGTGGAGGAGTGCATGGAAGACTAAATCCACTGCTTACATTAACAGATAAAATAGTAGAATAGCGTTAGAACAAATGATTATTATCAGAATACTATCACCCAACTCCTTTGTCCTCACTCTTTGACGCCTCATAAAATGACCTGTCAACTTACCCCTCTTGTAGTCAAAGTTCCGTACCTCTTCTTTAGTTACACGATCCTCATATCTAATCCTCAGCATTTTTATTGATCACCACGTTTTGAATGCGTCCATTGTCTTCTCGACAGAACTGTTCATCGCCCACGTTTCACTTACAAGGCTGCACTCCACACAAATACCTTCGTAAAATAGTACCCAATCATTACAATTTATATTCCATGTGAACAAATTTTCTTTTTCAGAACGCTTTTCTTGTTATTCACAGTCTTCATTTTATATCCTCTCTACTTCTGCCTTCTCAATTACTGCTTCCCTTTCAAGTCATTGAAGTCTTAGAAATGCAGTTTGGTTTCTGTACATGTTGTAGATAATCTTGTGTCCCTATGTTTTATCGATGACATCTCCAGAGCTTCAAAGAATGTTTTAATTAAGATTGTCAAAACCTTTCTCTAAACATGCAAATGCTATAAACACAGTTTCGCTGTTCTTCAGTGTGTCTACTTAGTTAAGTGGTAGGATCAGAATTGCCTTGCGTGTTCAGACATCTCACAGAAATCTAACATTGTACTTATGTTAGTTTGTACAACCCCTCCCCCTCTCCTGTCTACATATTCCTTCCACTATGTAGCCTTCTCTTATTTGCTTAGTTCTGGCTTGCCAAATGAGTACTTGACAGTTGCTTCTCCTTTGAGCAAAGTTTTCTTTGTTCTTTCTCATTTTCATTCCCTTATGTTTTCCAAGTGCAAAATCACGTTGCAATTTTGGACTTTCTGTCAACGTCATGTTTAGACATTTCTATTTCCAATGGCCTACTTTATTTGCTGCATTTTTATATTTTTCCCTCTTGTCAGATTTAATATTTCACGTTTTATCTAACGATTTCTACTGTACCTTCTTCCCGTTCTCATACTCTGCTGCATTCACCACTTCTTCTCTCAAAGATATCCATTCGTATTCTAGCGGATTCCTTCCTCTGTTTCAGTCAGTCGTTGCATTACGCTAACTTTAAGATTATCGAAAAACTGTGGGTATTGACTTATTCAAGTTCCATTTCCTTAATTTGCTACCGTTTACTGTCTCTTTAGTTGTAAACTGCAGCTCGTAACTAATAAAGTACTGTAGGTTTGCGTCTGCACCGGGAAATGTCTTCTAATTTCAAATCTGGTTTCGAAAACTTTGTTTCAAATATGTATTATTCTTTCATGATTCTTAAGCAATGTGCTAGATCGTGAACAATGATGAACGGTAGTCATGAAATCTGTTTATGGTGAAATGAGAAAACGTGCATAATGGAATATGTGAAAGAGTACGTTGTACAGCAAATGAAAAATTGGTATGTCTTCACCCAACTAGATATAGTTTTTCAAACGCACCGCGCGTTTCAGTGGGTCCTGCCCCGTACCTCAGTGGCTGTCCGTCATTGGCTACCGCTAACGTCTGCCGCTTCCAGATGGGAACGCCAATTCCGCGAGCCGCCGCGTCAACGCGGAAAACGCTTGCCGCTGCCGTTTCCGCAAGCCGCGCTGCCGCGCTCTAGTGGGAACCGGCCTTAACGGATCGTGCACTCACGTCTCGATCGCTGAGTCAACAGATAGGGACGTTTGCAAGACAGCAACCATCTGCACGAACAGTTCGACGACGTTTGCAGCAGGATGGATTATCAGCTTGGAGACCATGAATGCGGTTACCCTTGAAGCTGCATCACAGATAGGAGCGCCTGCGATGGTGTACTCAACGACAAACCTGGGTGCACGAATGGCAAAACGTCATTGTTTCGAATGAATCCAGGTTCTGTTTACAGCATCATGATGGTAGTACCCGTTTTTGGCGACATCATGGTGAACGCACATTGGAAGCATGTATTCGTCATCGCCATACTGGCGTATCACCTGGCGTGATGGTATGGAGTGCCATTGGTTACACGTCTCGGTCACCTCTTGGTCGCATTGATGGCACTTTGAACAGTGGACGTTACATTTCAGATGTGTTACGACCCGTGGCTCCACTCTTCATTCGATCCCTGCGAAACCCTACATTTCAGCAGGATAATTCACGAACGCATGTTGCAGGTCCTGTACGGGCCTTTCTGGATACAGAAAATGTTCGACTGCTGCCCTGGTCAGTACATTCTCCAGATCTCTCATCAATTGAAAACGTCAGGTCAATGGTGGCCGAGCAACTGGCTCGTCACAATACGCCAGTCACTACTCTTGATGAACTGTGGTATGGTGTTGAAGCTGCATGGGCAGCTGTACCTGTACACGCCATCCAAGCTCTGTTTGACTCAATGCCCAGGCTTATCAAGGCCGTTATTAAGGCCAGAGGTGGTTGTTCTGGGTACTGATTTCTAAGGATATATGCACCCAAATTGCGTGAAAATGTAATCACATGTCAGTTCTAGTATAATATATTTGTCCAATGAATACCCGTTTATCATCTGCATTTCTTCTTGGTGTAGCAATTTTAATGGCCAGTAGTGTACTTGACTGGCTAAAGACAAGTGTAAGCGTGTTTCTAATACAGAGCCTAATGAGTCCTCAGAGACGAAGTGCAAAGCGGTCGTTTATTCCAGTGTCAGGCCCTGAGGGAAGCAGGCAGATGATTCTTCTGTTGACACACTTGCAGGAGATCAGCTCCTAATTGTTGACAACGCTAATTTAAGATCACCAACTCTTCTGCGCGTAAGCGATACTTTGTGGGAGAAGTTGCAAGTTCGCTTATGCATTGTTGAATCTCAGACAACGGTCTCGAGAGGCGTATTTTATTCAAATTAAATACCAGAATTTAACTAATTTCTTCATAATTAATTTCTATATGGACTAGAGATAAGTTAGCTAACTCATTATGTTTAGTTTCGAAGGACACCTGTCCGCTGCTCGTGGTCGTGCTGCAGCGTTCTCGCTTCCCGCGCCCGGGTTCCCGGGTTTGATTCCCGGCGGTGTCAGGGATTTTCTCTGCCTCCTAATGACTGGGTTTTGTGTGCTGTCCTTAGGTTAGTTAGGTTTAAGTAGTTCTAAGTTCTAGGGGACTGATGACCATAGATGTTAAGTCCCATAGTGCCCAGAGCCATTTGAAGGACACCTCATGCCAATGCCCAATGGGTGGCATTTGTTTCCTTTGCTTGTATGAGTAATCTTCATTTTGATGTCATATGACGATCCAAGCAATCGTTTTAGTACTTAAAAAAAAATGGTTCAAATGGCTCTGAGCACTATGGAACTTAAAATCCCTTTTAGTACCACAAAAAAAAAAAAGGTTCAAATGGCTCTAAGCACTATGGACCTTAACATCGGAGGTCATTAGTCCGCTAGAACTTAGCACTACTTAAACCTAACTAACCTAAGGACTTCACACACACCTATGCCCGAGGCAGGATTCGAACCTGCGAGCGTAGCGGTCGCACGGTTCCAGACAGAAGCGCCTAGAACCACTCGGCCATCTCCAAGAAAAGGAAACGTAAAAATGCTCCACACTAACAGGATGAACCACCGACTGCGGGTCTACTTTTTTGTGGCACTATATCCAGTAAAATAGGAAGAGTCCTGGGCAGACGGGGCATAAGACCGAGTTTTCGTCCTCCTAAGAAGATTAAGATGATGCGCCCTGTTAAGGACAGTCTCGGCCTCAGAGTCCCTGGAATTTACAACATCCACTGTGAGTGTGGAAGCAATTACATAGGTCAGCGGTTCTAGGCGCTTCAGTCTGGAACCGCGCGAGCGCTACGGTCGCAGGTTCGAATCCTACCGCGTGCATGGATGTGTGTGACGTCGTTAGGTTAGGTAGGTTTAAGTGGTTCTAAGTTCTAGGGGACTGATGACCTCATATGTTAAGTCCCATAGTGCTCAGAGCCATTTGAACGATTTTTGAACATAGGTCAGACCATTCGTACCGTTTCCGACCGCTGTGCAGAACACGAACGGCATATTAAAAACAGAGAACTGGAGAAATCGGCAGTTGCGGAGCACAGTCTCATGAACAAACATAAAATACTGTTCGATGAAACAAAAACAAAAAAAAATCTTCCCATGCCTCCACATACTGGGATTCTGTTATTAAGGAAGTTGTTGAAATAAGAATGAGACAGAAGAATTTTCACCGTGATAGAGGATATTATGTGAGCGGTGCATGGAAACGAACGCTCGATGCAAATAAGCAGCAGACACATTCCTTACAGTGTTTACGTTCCCACGGAAGCGGTGGCGCCACCAGTGCAGACATGGACACCGTCTGCGACAGCAGTACGTAATCGCCGACCACTCACGAGCCGACCAATCGGAAGCCGTCCGCGGGCCGTATAAGGAACCACAGCAGCAGTGGAGACAGTCAGTTAACCCTGACGATGACGTTGGAGGCTATCGTCGAAAGCTCGAGATTTTATCCCGAATTTACGTGGCAAGAAAACTGAGAATGTTTCACATATCCTACTGGCGTCAACATAAATTGCGCGTAAGGACCACGAAGACAGATACCAGAAATTAGGGCTCTTACGGAGGCACACAGACAGTCCTACTCCCTCGCTCTGTTTGCTAGTGCAACAAGAAAGTTAATGACTAGTAGTGATACAGGGTACCCTCCGCCACGCACCGTACGGAGGCTTACGGAGCATTTGTGTAGTAGATGTAGATTTGTCTCCACGTGAGTGCGGTGATTGCAACGATACTACCACACCACGAACACAGATCTGTCGCTCATCTCCTTGGTGGTTCAAAGACAGTCCTGTTTTTGCCAGCGACTAAGATAGAGTCGCTTTCGTTTGCCGAAAACGCCATGTTCGTGTAGTTGTGGAATGAAACAGCCACGTTTCATCGTTTCACAAATCAACTCCGGTTTTGTATGTAGAGGGCATTGAGATTATAACGGCCTAAATGAAGCTTATAGCGAGACATCTATGAAAACTGTGTGACGTGGGCAGTTCTAGAACCTGCAGTGAAAGGGCAGCAGACTGGGGTATGCACAGGAGCTGTCAAGCAGGTCGGCGTGGCGTGATCTCTCAGCGAGAGGGCGGTGTCGCGGCGGTTTATGTGGCTGTCACGGTGCCATCGTCTGAACGGCCTTACCGCTTAACGGATCATTGCTGTTGACAGGTTGGAATTCAACAACCTATCCTTTCCTCCCGTCCGCCCTCTCCAACCTCGCCATTCACAGCAGAATTTAGATCCATCCGCTAATCTTGTTAAGCCGTACGATCATGTGACATTACGTCATCGGAAATTCTGAAATTTGTGGCCCCACTGCCAGGCAGCTCTTGACGAGCTCTCCATATGAGTGACTGAACGCTCAAGACCACTCTGGAGGGGTGGCGCTGAAGAAGGTAACAAAAAAAAAGCAGAAGTAACGTCAGTGTGGAAAAAATATTAAAAATGACGAAATTTATCTGCTCAAAAGTGTTTATGCAGTATGAGAGCATATGCAGTAAACGCCACGCAGCTTTTAGATCCAATAAAATTCTCCAGTATTTATGACATCACTTTTTTGACCACTATTACAATTATATTCCATCAAGAAGGAAATATACACACATCAAAAAAAGTTTTGCATCACCTCAGAGAGTTCCGGAACCTGTACAGAAAATCTCGGGCATGGGTGTGTGTGTTTGTCCTTAGGATAATTCAGATTCAGTAGTGTGTAAGCTTAGGGACTGATGACCTTAGCAGTTAAGTCCCATAAGATTTCACACACACACACACACACACACACACACACACACACACACACACACTTCTGTACCTCTAATACCCAGTAGCACGTCCTCTTGAATCGATGCGTGCCTGTATTCGTCGTGGCATACTATCCACAAGTTCAGCAAGGCACTGTTGGTCCAGATTGTCCCCCTCCTCAACGGCGATTCGGCGTGGATCCCTCAGAGTGGTTTGTGGGTCACGTCGTCAATAAACAGCCCTTTTCAATCTGTCCCAGCCATGTGCGATAGGGTTCATGTCTGGAGAACATACTGGCCACTCTAATCGAGCGATGTCGTTATTCTGAAGGAAGTCATTCACAAGATGTGCACGGTGGCGGCACGAATTATCGTCCATGAGGATGAATGCCCCGTCAATATGCAACCGATATGGTTGCACTGTCGGTCGGAGGATGGCATTCACGTATCGTACAGCCGTTGTGGTGTCTTCCATGACCACCAGCGGCGTACGTCAGCCCCACATAATGCCGCCCTAAAACAACAGGGAACCTCCACCTTGCTGCACTTACTGGACAGTAGGTCTAAGGCGTTCAGCCTGACCGGGCTGCCTCCAAACACGTGTCCGACGATTGTCTTGTTGAAGGCTTATGCGACTCTCATTGGTGAAGAGAACATGATGGTAAACCTGACCAGTCTATGCGGAATGTTTTTGGACCCATCTGTACCGCGCAGCATAGTATCGTGGTTGAAAAGATGGACCTCGCCATGGACGTCGTGAGTGAAGTTGCACATCATACAGCCCATTGCACACAGTTTGAGCCGTAACACGACTTCCTGTGGCTGCACGAAAAGCATTATTCAACACAGTGGCGCTGCTGTCAGGTTTCCTCCGAGCCATAATCCGTAGGTATCGGCCATCCACTGCCGTAGTAGCCCTTGGGCAGCCTGAGCGAGGCATGTCATCGACAGTTTCTGTCTTTATGTATCTCCTCAATGTCCGAATAACACCGCTTTGGTTCACTCCTAGACGCCTCGACACTTCGCTTGTTGACAGCCCTTCCTGGCACAAAGTAACAATGCGTACGCGATCGATCCGCGGTATTGACCATGTAGGCGTGGTTGAACTACAGACAACAGGAGCCGTGTACCTCCTTCCTGGTGGAATGACAGGAACTGATCGGCTGTCGGGCCCTCTCCGTCTAACAGGCGCTGCTCATGCATGATTGTTTACTTCTTTGAGCGGGTTTAATGACATCTCCGAACAGTCAAAGGGATTGTGTCTGTGATACAATATCTACTTCTACTTGATTACTCTGCTATTCACAATAAAGTGAATGGTAGACGGTTCAATGAACCACCTTCAAGCTGTCTCTCTACCGTCCCACTCTCGAACGGCACGCGAGAAAAACGAGCACTTAATTTTTTTTGTGCGAGCCCTGATTTTTCTTATTTTATCGTGATGATCATTTCTCTCTATGTAGGTGGGTGGCAACAGAATGTTTTCACAATCGGGGGAGAAAACTGGTGATTGAAATTTCATGAGAAGATCCCGTCGCAACGAAGAACGCCTTTGTTTTAATGATGGCCACTCCAATTCACGTATCATATCTGTGACACTATCTCCCCTAATTCACGATAATACAAAACGAATTGCCCTTATTTCTACTTTTTCGATGTCATCCGTCAGTCCCACCTGATGCGGATCCCACACCGCACAGCAATACTCCAGAATAGGGCGGACAAGCGTGGTGTAAGCAGTATCTTTATTACACCTGTTGCACCTTCTAAGTGTTCTTCCAATGAATCGCAGTCTTTGGTTTGCTCTACCGTCAATGTTATCTATGTGGTCGTTCCAATTTAGCTTATTTGTAATTGTAATCCCTAAGTATTTAGCTGAATTTACAGCCTTCAGATTTGTGTGACTTATCGCGTAATAGAAATTTAGTTGATTTCATTTAGTACTCATGTGAATAACTTCACACTTTTCTTTATTCAGGGCCAATTTCACTTTTCGCACCTACAGATATCTTATCTAAATCATTTTGCAAGTCGTTTAGATCATCTGATGACTTCACAAGACGGTAAATGATAGCATCATCTGCAAATAATCTGAGACGGCTACTCAGATTGTTTCCTATATCGTTAATATATATCAGGAACAATAGAGGGCCTGTAACACTTCCTTGGGGAACGCCGGATATTGCTTCTGTTTTACTCGATGACTTTCCGTCTATTACTTCGATCTGTGACCTTTCTGACAGGAAATCACGAATACAGTCGCACAACTGAGGTGACACACCGTAGCCATGCAGTTTGGTTAGAAGACGCTTGTGTGGAACGGTGTCGAAATCCATCTGGAAATCTAAAAATATGGAATCAGTATGACATCCCCTTTCGATAGCGCTTATTACTTCATGAGTATAAAGAGCTAGTATTGTTTCACAAGAACGATATTTTCTTAATCCGTGCTGACTATGTGTCAATAAATCGTTTTCTTCGAGGTACATCATAATGTTCGAATACAGTATATGTTCCAAAACCCTTCTCCAAATCGACGTTAGTGATATAGGCCTGTAATTCAGTGGATTACTCCTACTTCCGTTGGGTATTGGTGTGACTTGAGCAATTTTCCAGTCTTTGGGTATGGATCTTTCTGTGAGCGAGTGGTTGTATATAATTGATAAATATGGAGCTATTTTATCAGCACAGATTGGTATACAATCTGGACCGGAGGCATTGCCTTTATTAAGTTATTTAAGCTGCTTTGTTACACCGAGTATATCTATTTCTACGTTTCTCATCTTGGCAATTGTTCTTGATTGAAACTCAGGAATATTCACTTCGTCTTCTTTGGTGAAGGAGTTTCGGAAAACCGTGTTTAATAACTCTGCTTTAGTGGCACTGTCATTAGTGCCTTCACCGTTGTTATCGCGCAGTGAAGATATTGACTGCGTCTTGCCACTGGTGTGCTTTATATGACCAGAATCTCTTTGGGTTTTCTGCCAGATTTCGAGACAGAATTTCGTTGTGGAAATTATTAAAAAGCATCTCACATTGAAGTACGCGCTATATTTCAAACTTCTGTAAGGCTTTCCCAATCTTGCGGATTTTGAGTTCTTTTAAATTTGTAATGCTTTTTTCGTTGCTTCTGCAACAACGATCTGACCCGTTTTGTGTACAATGGGGGATCAGTACCATCATTTATTAATTTATGTGGTATATATCTCTCAATTGCTGTCGATACTATCTCTTTGAAAACATTCCACAACTTTTCTACACTTACATGATCAGATCGGAAGGAGTGAAGACTGTCTCTTAAAAAGGCGTTAAGATCATTTTTATCAGCGTTTTTAAATAGATATCCACAGTCAACGTCTATCTTCAGGAATTCTAGGAAACGGGGTGATGCAAAACTTTTCTTGATGCGTGTATATACTCTTTATGATAACTGTCAATAAGTGTAAATCATCTTATCCCCTTCTGTTCCACCCACGGACTGTGCGTCGGATTAACGACTGTATACAAACCTCCATATAATTTTTCTGATTTTTCCTACAACGGTGATTTCACTAATATATATGCGAGGAAGTTATATTTTCCATGACTGTTCTTGGAATGTAGGGCTTTCGGAATTTTATGATTAAGTCACTCCGAGATGTTCCAATTAGCCTCCTTGACTTCCCTGAACGTAATAATAGTTATAAAGCCTGCTAGGAGAGTCATTCTGCACTGTTCCATGTACAAATTGTCTCAGGACGAAAGGACGGTATTCAGGGATCTGACAGGAATGACAATTCGAAGCAAATAAGCCAAGTAAACATGAGCTCTAATATTCGCAACGGAAGAGCTATGAACACTTGTTCATCTTCGATACTGTGAAACATCTCTTCTACTGCAAGCTCTTTGCTTTCCATACTTTTATAGGAGGTGACATGGACCAAAACAAGAAAAATTATCTAGAAGACATGGACTGTAAAATGCATACGTTAAAGACTATCAGCCCTTTTTCAGTAGAAGAGACGTGGCCTACGGTAGTGAAGATGAAAAGGTGGTCACAGCTCTTAAGGTATGCGGTTTAGAGCCCATGTTTAGCAGACATTTTGGGTTAGAATATCCCTGAATAACGACCGTTCCTACTGGGAAACCGTGTTTGTCAAAATAAAAGAAGAAAACCTGACTAACGGGACTAATTAGCAGCCTACTTTGCAATCTAATTAACAAGAATTTTACAAAATAGATTATTATGTAAATGGCACTTTAAAGCGATGCTGTATAGGGCTTAAAGCATGTGTATTTCAGTGTGTTGATCGTATGTCGTTCATGAGCTGAACAAATCAAATACGTTGGCTGTCTGACACTTTCGAACTGGAGCATAACGAAAGCAAGGAAGAAAATTTGAATGCAGAATGGAACAGCAACAGCTGGTTGACGAGTAAGACACAGACGTTCGTAGCAACTCTTACTGTGTAGGTAACTCACACGTCGTACTTTGATACTGAATACACGAAACAAGGAACATAAATTCGAGTAATAACACACTCATGTAAAGAATCAGACCATTAGTACTAAATCAGTGTCTCAGGACGTTTCACACTATTAGTAAGGGCAAAACATACGCTACAGATATGGGAGTCAAGGTTCAGGCACAAGAACCTGTTGAAGTACTTAATTACATGACACCGATTCGAAAAATTATTTAATATCGTACCACTGGAGTGGGGAAACATAAGAAACAAAAGTACTGAACACAAGAGCTACATTGTTAGAACATAAACCGAGATAGCCGAGCGATGAATTTGAATTTATGATTACTGCAAAGTACGGTGCATTCGATGACTCTCGCGAGATAAAATAAGACGATGTAAATTTTAAGAAAAGACAAACAAAGTACATCTGTAACTTTTTATAATGAA
Organism: Schistocerca cancellata; assembly: GCF_023864275.1. Taxonomy (NCBI): domain Eukaryota; kingdom Metazoa; phylum Arthropoda; class Insecta; order Orthoptera; family Acrididae; genus Schistocerca; species Schistocerca cancellata. Next base: position 103,544,289 of record NC_064634.1, read on the forward strand.
TGAAACGAACACCATTGAAGCCTTTACTCAACACGGGCGTGTATAATTGACCAGCAACCACATGGTTCAGTAGACAAAAAGAATTTCGGCAAAACGAACAACTAAATCGACAATTCCTAGCAAAATAGTAAAGAAACTCTTCTGTGGCATTTTAAAGAGTATAAGAAACAGTATGAAAGCACTTACTCTTCTTTTAGGTATCTGAACTACGACCATACGGATCAGTAGGCAAAGGAGATACCAGCAAATCTAAGCATTAAAACGTCAGTTTATAGCAAAATAATAAACAAAAACATTACTGCAATGCAAATGGGCAATGAGTATGCTGCTAAAAGTTTATGGATTACATCCTCAGATAACTGCAGAATACATAGGCTACCAGTCTGTAACGGGGTTTAAGTAAAAAACAAAACAGTGGACCGCGTGCCCAACCGCCCACTTCCGAGCGCTCCCAAAAAACCTTTGCAGCTCCCTGACAGTTCGCGCCAAGATATTATCGCCTTTACTTTTACTTACAACTTCGGCTGAGTGATGCCTCGCAAACTTTCCTGCCCAATACTTCTGAGTGCATGCACAGAACCAGATATATTTCACTCACTTCTTCTGAAAATTTTGCAGGCGTACTGAGGTAGCTAAGAGGGGGTTTCAACTACGATTGTCTTGTTAATGAAGGTAGAAGACTGGAGAAACATGCCTTCAAGCCCATAAAATACTAGTTATTTCTCCAATTAGGTAGGACTCATTCGTTTTTATAGTTTGTGGGAGCTTAATGTGCTTCGAGTTATTAAACCTGTCATCCCGATAGTGGCCTATGCATTTCAGTGTATAACAACTTCCTAGAAGCGCCTGACACTGCAGTTTGATCACCATGTCGCTAAATCTCTGACGATCACTAAATTAACGCGTTGTGAGACGTAATAATAATAATAATAATAAAACAACATCACGTAACAAACCTGACATCATACTCACCAATAAAAAGAAGAAATTAACACAACTAATCGAAATATCCATACCCAATAGGCATCAGGATAAAGTTGATATTATACCAATTATACTATCAACTACAGGAGTCATACCACACAATATCCACCAGTATATCAACGCAATACAGCTACATCCAAACGTATATATACAACTACAGAAATCTGTAATTATTGATACATGTTCATTGACCATAGTTTTAAGGGAAATAACCAACCCCTCACCGTGATTCGAAGAGAGATTTAAGAAAGATTTTGTTACAATAATTTTCAACTGCACAACTGCAGCTCATTTTCTTGGAATGCATGACAATGCAGAAAAATTGAAATATTGAGCTAACGTTTACTCCATCGTGTCATATTTTTGGATAGCTTCACAAAGGAAAAGGAAGTTTTTAGACTGTAAAAGCGTGTAATAAGACTGATTTGTGGTGGAAGTTCAACAACAGCATGCCCAAACCTATTCAAAGACCTGGATATATTAACTACTGTTCCTCAGTATATTTATCCTCTAAGAAAGTTTATTGTAAACAATATATCTCTTCTTTCCTACGAGTAGCTCAGTACGCGATATCACTGCCAGGAAAAACACAATCTACGTAAAGAATCGGAAGCAACTTGGTCCAAAAAGGATCCCAATTTTCAGCAGCACATAGTTTCAATACATTGTCAGCAGCCACTAAGAGCTTACTTTCAAAGTAGTGTTTAACTCCTTATACTCCATCGATGAGTTACGTTACAGAAACTTTCAGACCAATTTAGGTAAAAATGACTAGTAGATTTCATTGTTTTACAGTACTTGTTCGAAGCAGAAATAATTATGTACTTTTGCTTATGGTCAGTATAATGAAATTTGCATACTTATGGTTCTTTCTGACATTTTGTTAATTCTGTGAATACTAGACGTTTTATTTTATTTGAACTACTTACATATGTTGACACCTACCTGACCAAAGATCAGTGAAATAAGTATTACTCTCAAGTCTTCTAAATATTATGTTTGTAATGTTACTTTTTCTGACACGTTCCGCACCAACTAGAATGCCGTCATTTTTGTGTCTATGGAATCAAAAACGAATCTTATCTAATCTAATTTTTGTTTCCTGGAACACAATCCACAAATATAAATAAAAGAAAATTTAACAAATTTTCACATATACAGGGTGATGAAAAAATGCTGCACATGGAGGTTTGCATGTGATTCCTCATCCAAATTCAAGACGAAAGTTTATGTATCAAAAACAGGCTCGGTGCATTTTGAAAACTCATGTATGAAAACGAGGAGCCGGCAACGCTCACACATCGTACAACACAACGGATACAGAAGGACGTGTATCAGCTCGCACTACCGTGCCAGCTGTCGTACCTCCTGAGCAGACTGCTAGGACATCGAATCCATGTCAACCATGGACCTGTGGCTCGAATCCTAGTCAGGTTCCTTTTTTTTTCCAGATGTCCGTTTCATAGTTCTCGTCGTTTATGAGCAGGACATCATTTTGTCACATGACAATAGCCTACTACACTACGGTAAGATCCATTAAACAACTAACCGAGCAGTGCAAAACCATAACTGGTTCTGCCAAGTTCGTACAGGGTGGCTTACTGGTGCGGTACAAGTACTGTGAATACGTCGATATACTTCTGGTGCTGGGTGCATCCGATAATCAAGCTCCTGCTGCTGCTGTTCCTGCTCTTGCCTTTGTTTCGCGGTTTAGTCAAAGGCGCCGTCCCGATAAGAATGTTCTTCGTCTCCTGGAGCAACCGCTTCAGGAAACCGCCAGTGTTCGTCCACAAGTAATGGTCAGCCGTCGTCCAAGGACTACACGTACTCCTCGAACAAAGGACACGATTCTTAAAACCGTTCACCGGACACCTCGGCGAAGTACCCGTGATATTGCAAGCCACTTCCAGACATGTCAAAGACTGGTTGTCGAAATGTTGCATGACAAAGAGCTGCACCCATATCACACCAGCATCCAGAAGACTGAATTCGACAAGTACCATTTTGCAAATGGCTGTTGCACCAAGTGAAAGACAGCGAACACTTTATACAGAATGAGATATAGACTGACGAATCAAGCTGCAGCCGTGAAAGTATTTTCTACTTCCACACCAAGCTTTGTTGATCGGAATAGAACCTACGTGTCAAACGTGAACGTGGCTTTCACGCACGCTTTAGGACGAATCTGTGGACGGGAATCGTGGGACGAGTGCTTTCGGGCCGTTACCTGTTACCGGACAAGTTGAACGCGCCTGTGTATTTTACGTTTCTTTGCCCGACGCATTAGAAAACTTTCCACTTGGTGTTCGACGACAGCTATGTTTTCAGAATGATGGTGCACCGCCACACTTTGGAATGAATGTGCGTAACTACACTCCTGGAAATTGAAATAAGAACACCGTGAATTCATTGTCCCAGGAAGGGGAAACTTTATTACACATTCCTGGGGTCAGATACATCACATGATCACACTGACAGAACCACAGGCACATAGACACAGGCAACAGAGCATGCACAATGTCGGCACTAGTACAGTGTATATCCACTTTTCGCAGCAATGCAGGCTGCTATTCTCCCATGGGGACGATCGTAGAGATGCTGGATGTAGTCCTGTGGAACGGCTTGCCATGCCATTTCCACCTGGCGCCTCAGTTGGACCAGCGTTCGTGCTGGACGTGCAGACCGCGTGAGACGACGCTTCATCCAGTCCCAAACATGCTCAATGGGGGACAGATCCGGAGATCTTGCTGGCCAGGGTAGTTGACTTACACCTTCTAGAGCACGTTGGGTGGCACGGGATACATGCGGACGTGCATTGTCCTGTTGGAACAGCAAGTTCCCTTGCCGGTCTAGGAATGATAGAACGATGGGTTCGATGACGGTTTGGATGCACCGTGCACTATTCAGTGTCCCCTCGACGATCACCAGTGGTGTACGGCCAGTGTAGGAGATCGCTCCCCACACCATGATGCCGGGTGTTGGCCCTGTGTGCCTCGGTCGTATGCAGTCCTGATTGTGGCGCTCACATGCACGGCGCCAAACACGCATACGACCATCATTGGCACCAAGGCAGAAGTGACTCATCGCTGAAGACGACACGTCTCCATTCGTCCCTCCATTCACGCCTGTCGCGACACCACTGGAGGCGTGCTGCACGATGTTGGGGCGTGAGCGGAAGACGGCCTAACGGTGTGCGGGACCGTAGCCCAGCTTCATGGAGACGGTTGCGAATGGTCCTCGCCGATACCCCAGGAGCAACAGTGTCCCTAATTTGCTGGGAAGTGGCGGTGCGGTCCCCTGCGGCACTGCGTAGGATCCTACGGTCTTGGCGTGCATCTGTGCGTCGCTGCGGTCCGGTCCCAGGTCGACGGGCACGTCCACCTTCCGCCGACCACTGGCGACAACATCGATGTACTGTGGAGACCTCACGCCCCCCGTGTTGAGCAATTCGGCGGTACGTCCACCCGGCCTCCCGCATGCCCACTATACGCCCTCGCTCAAAGTCCCTCACATACGGTTCACGTCCACGCTGTCGCGGCATGCTACCAGTGTTAAAGACTGCGATGGAGCTCCGTATGCCACGACAAACTGGCTGACACTGACGGCGGCGGTGCAGAAATGCTGCGCAGCTAGCGCCATTCGACGGCCAACACCGCGGTTCCTGGTGTGTCCGCTGTGCCGTGCGTGTGATCATTGCTTGTACAGCCCTCTCGCAGTGTCCGGAGCAAGTATGGTGGGTCTGACACACCGGTGTCAATGTGTTCTTTTTTCCATTTCCAGGAGTGTATTTATATGAAGCGCGTTCAGGGAAATGGATTGGTCGTGGGGGTCCAATGTTCTGGCCTCAACGTTTCCCGGACCTTAATCTACTAGATTCTTATTTCTGGGGACGTTTAAAGGTGTATGTTTATAGTACTCCACCTATGAATGTGCACGCGTGCATACCGCTTCGGCAATGGTGGATGCAGGTGTGTTGCGCAGGGATCAGCAAAATATGATCCAGTGAGTGACGAAGTGTTTGCAAATGCTAGATGAGCGTCTTCTCTAAAATGAACGTTGCTTGGACTTGTACATAGTGGCTTTGTGAAGATAAGCCTGGACGTTAACGTGCAGAATGGAATTACTGTGCTCAATATAAAGTGCAATCTGGTGCAGCTTACCCGTTGTGGTTTTCTGTACCTCAATGGATACTGACGCAGTTACTATATCCGCTGTTGCTTTCTATTTATTTGTGTGATGGACAAAACAAAGTGGTCGTTTACGTCTGCAAGAAGTTCAAATAACGTCTTAATGTTTAAACAAAGATAACAGTAACAGAAAGAAATATCGCTATGTGGAGATGTAAATTAGATCCAGTTTGAAGCTTTAACTGAAAAAAAAAAAAATGGCGCGGTCTCGACTCGCACACCGCATCATCTCACTGACCTAATGGAACAGATCTCACGTGTAGAGTGGGGAGTTCATGCTATCTGTTCTTGGCACGCTGCACGCAGTTACAGCGTTGTAAGAGCCTCGTTTTTTAAATCGCATTTCTGTTGAACCTCTAGGTGGGGCTAGGTTTCGTTAGATACTCTTTCGTCTTGAACTGGGATGAGCATTCGCACGCCGACTGCCGAATGCAACATTTTTTCTTCAGCTTGTATGTTATGTGTACCGTACAAGTACTTAATTACAGAAGCTACAGATCTCTGCATTTTTTTTATCTTCCAGCACCAATTTAAAAAATTCTTTGAAAATGAAACTAAAATTGATTTAATCATATGTTCAGACTTAATCAGCTCTAACATGTTGCTGTTCCCCTGATAAGTCCACTTATTATTCATAAGAGAAGAAAGTGATTTTGTGTGAACATTTGATCCTGGGATGCATAATACAGACTATGTTTTTACTAATGTTTGGAACATCAATTTGTTTGTGTTTTGTGTGTTTAAAAAGATTATGTCGACAATAGAACGTCGCTCAGAGAAATTTAGCTATTGATTGTACTTTGCTGGATTAATATTTGTAACAGTGGTCACTGACGAAATATACAAAATGCGCTGCTCTTCTACAGTGGTACTGTTGTGTCTAGACAAGACAGCCTAGACACAATGCGAGGGAGCCGAAAGGCACGCGCTTAAACTCACGCAGGCTGGCGTGAGGTCTGAAACAGGATACGTAATGAATGCTATAAAGAAAAGTACGTAGCTTCTGGAATACTTAACTTTAATCCACATTTGTAGAACATCGCTCTTGATGATACATTAATAGAATCTCAATATCTATACTGGTAATGGCGCCTTGCTAGGTCGTAGCAAATGTAGCTGAAGGCTATGCTAACTATCGTCTCGGCAAATGAAAGCGTAATTCTCAGTGAACCATGGCTAGCAACGTCGGCTGTACAACTGGGGCGAGTGCTAGTACGTCTCTCTAGACCTGCCGTGTGGTGGCGCTCGGTCTGCAATTACTGACAGTGGCGACACGCGGGTCCGTCGTATACTAGCGGACCGCGGCCGATTTAAAAGCTACCACCTAGTAAGTGTGGTGTCTGGCGGTGACACCACAGGTACAATATAGCACTCTGCCATGCACCCTATGGTAGCTTGCGGACTATGTACACTATGTGATCAAAAGTATCCGGACACCTGACTGAAAATGACTTAGGAGTTCGCGACGCTCACCATCGGTAGTGCTGGAATTCAGTATGTTGTTGGCGCACCCTTAGCCTTGATGACAGCTTCAACTCTCGTAGTCATAAGTCTAATCAGGTGCTGGAAGGTTTCTTGCGGAATGGCAGCCCATTCTTCATGGAGTGCTGCACCGAGGACAGGTATCAATGTCAGTCGGTGAGGCCTGGCACGAAGTCGGCGTTTCAAAAAGTCCCAAAGGTGTTCTACAGGATTGAGGCCATACGCTGTGCAGACCAGTCCATTACAGGGATGTTATTGTCGTGTTACCACTCCGCTACAGGCCGTGCATTATGAACAGGTGCTCGATCGTGCTGAAAGATGCAATCGCCATCCCAGAATTGCTCTTCAACAGTGGGAAGCCAGAGGGTGCTTAAAACATTAATGTAGGCCTGTGCTGTGATAGTGACACGCAAAATCACAAAGAGTGCAAACCCTCTCCATGAAAACCACGACCACACCATAATGCAACCGCCTCCGAATTTTACTGTTGGCACTACACACGCTGGCTGATGACGTTCACCGGGCATTCGCCATACCAACACCCTGCCATCGGATCGCCACATTGAGTACCGTGATTCGTCACTCCACACAGCGTTTTGCCACTGTTCAGTCGTCCAATGCTTACGCTCCTAACATCAAGCGAGGTGTCGTTCGCATTTACCGGTGTGATGTGTGGCTTGTGAGCAGCCGCTCGACCATGAAATCCACGTTTTCTCTACTCCCGCCTAACTCTCATAGTAATTGCAGTGGATCCTCATGCAGTTAGGAATTCCTGTGTGATGGTCTGGACAGATGTCTGCCTATTACACATTACGACCCTCTTCAACCATCAGTGGTCTCTGTCAGTCAACAGATGAGGTCGGCCTGTACGCTTTTGTGGTGTACATGTCCCTTCACGTTTCCACTTCACTATCACATTGGAAACAGTGGACTACTGAGGTCGCTGATATGGAGTACCTGGCAGTAGACGGCAGCACAATGCACCTGATATGAAAAACGTATGTTTTTTGAGGTGTTCAGATATTTTTGATCACATAGTGTATGTATCATAGACGTTTATATCGTTTTCTCTCTTGTTATCTCCATTCTGGTTTTCATTTATTACTTTTTGTACCTTGAAAGTCTTCTAAATTTAGTATCTTATTCTTAAAAATGTTTATATGACATCTGACATTTTGATGTTGCTTCTAGTTCCTTTCTTGTTTATGTAATCCATGTTGTTATTGTTGTTACTGTGAGTTCAACTCCTGCAGGTTAGACTTCCCTCAAACAAAGCATGCCACATGTGACGGCGGATTCGCCAGGCGAAGCGAGTCTGCTGGCAAATTTTAGCGGTCTGCTATGGAGGTCGCCAACAGAGAGAAACTATGTTTCACGCCAAGCCTTACATGGAGTAAACAGAGAGGACCTAGCATCATTGCACACCAGGACATATGCCACGCTCCAAGGCTTAATGAGCAGAGTGTGTTCGAGAGCGTGTTCTTGAGAGATATCAGTTAGGGACGAGTTCCAGTTCCAGTCCCAATCGCCGCCACTTCCCCAGTTCATAGCAGCTCATGTGTCTGAGGAAGGATCCACCACTCTTTGACAATGCGTTATATGTACAGTGTCCATGCTGTATTCAAGACAGCAGTTATTTGTTACATAGATAAAATTAACGATAGACGTTGATGGCACTTCTGCCTTCTACATGTCAATGCAGTGCCTGTGTCGTTTAGAAGAACGCAGCTGTGTTCCTTCAGACATGCATGTAGGTCCAGTGAAGTTACTACAGGTGTTATGAAATACATGAAATGTACTCTCAGTTCCGAATACGGACAACCGTCAGCTGTATAATGGAATGACAAGAATGAAAATTTGTGCCAGACTAGTACCCGAACCTGGATTTCCCGCTTATCGCTAGCGGTCATCTTACCTCAGGCTATACGAGCGCACTTCACGACCAGACCCCAAACTTCCATATCTCGTCAACCATGCGTCTACAACCTGCAATAGTACATCCATTATGCATATTCCCGTACGAGGGGACATTTTAACTGAAAGCCGCTTGCCTGGTGTCGAGGGATACGTACGTTATTACAGTGTCCGTGTTTTTCGGAAGTGTACTTTGAACTTGCTTGCAAGCGACTTTCAGTTAAAATGTCTCCCGTGTACGGGAATATACATAAGGACGTACAAGTGCTGGCTGTAGACACGTGGTTGGTTGACGACATATGGAAGTTTGGGGTCTGGTGGTGAAGTGTGCTGAGATAGCCTCATGGTAAGATGACCGAAATCCGGTTTTGAGTTCCAGTCCGAAACAAATATTCATTATACAGCTGACTGTTGTTCATATTCGCAGCTGAGAATACATTTCACATACGTCTGCTACCTGTCAGACATTAAATTTACATAGATAGAGTGAGCAACTATTTTGTAGCAGTACATTTCACCCGTTTGTGTGTCAAAGTTACATTCATTAAAATGTAATTCAGACCATTTTTTCTTTCTAGTGCTGTACTTGTGACTATCTTTGTTACTCTCAGAATGAATTATTAACAACAAGTCAATACTGTACTGTGAGGCTGTGTTAATATTCCTTGCTGCTTAAAAAGATATCTAGAAGAAGCATGATTGGGAACTCCACACACAATTTTAGTAACTCACCTTTGTGCAATGAGTACTAGGATAAGTCAGTTAGAATGTACTGTTTTGCTCCAATTGTCTTCATGCTGTCTTTACGATTTTGTGTGCTCACCAGTCGCTATAAGAAGCATGAGTGTGAACTCCACACACAATTTTAGTAACTCACCTTTGTGCAATGAGTACTAGGATAAGTCATTTAGAATGTACTGTTTTGCTCCAATTGATTTTGTGTGCTCATCAGTCGCTATATGCCACCGTCGTCATCGCCTTTGGTAGGTTGCAGGGTTACCACATCAGTCCACTTTTCACTGTTGCGACGTAAAGACGGCCACATCGCTATTTGCACCATATAAGAAAAGCATTCCGCAGTCCGTCTCTTGCGGTCTGAAGGTGTACCAGGGCCGGAAATTCAGGGGCACTGTCAGAGCAATACTCGGAAAATGGTTTGTCAAGGTGAAGTGTTGCCTGTGGACTGAACAGTTCAAAAGGGATCGAATGAGCGTGAAGGATGAGGAAAGAGCTGGGAGTCGAGCTCATAGCCACGACTGAGGCCAGTATTGAACGAGTCCGTGCCTCGATTCTGAATAACAGACGACTTACTGTTGATGATGTGGCAAATCATAATGCATATTTGGTCCAGTTAAATATGCTTTAAGAGGCAGGAGATTCAGCACCGACGAACGGGTGAGGGAAGTGGTATAAACTAGACTTTGCTGCGTAACCAAAAACCTTTTCTTTTTCACAGTGTAGCGGAAAGCTTGTGCAAAGGTGGACGAAGTGCACTGGAAAGCGCGGTGACTATGTTGAAAAAGGATACCTACGAAAATTGTGGGCAATTTCTCTTATTGCAAGAGTAGTCGATCACAAAGGTTTTAGCAGATCTGTTACACGGTTTTTCGAGTTCACGTTTTCATCAGTATGCTCATCTGAGGACGTACAACTTTCAACCCTCTTTATAATTTCTTGTTGGTATACTAGATTAATAGGTGGGGGGATATTTTTGATGGTACAAAACTGAACTGCGTTTTTTCACAGTATACAACTTGTCCATTTGTGCCAAATAATTCAGTAACAAAAACGTCGATTGATATTTTCTCAATTTATGCTTCTTTACTCGGCTCTACAATGCTTGTATCATCTGTAAGCGGGACTAATTTTTACTCCTGATTCAAGTAAAATGTCACGTCGTTACCATAAGATAAGAACAGTAGCAAGCCAATGATTGAACCTTGAGAGTTTCTCATTGTATTTTATCCACATGCAGATAATGAGACTTTCTTTCTTTTATTACTCGAACAGCCTAGAGCAACTTTCTGCATTTCGTTTCTTCAATAGGAACTAAACCAAGCGTCTCCTGAAGCACGTATTGCATGAAAATTGAAATTCTCTAAGAGAATATTTTGATTGTCGCAATCGAATGTCTTTGATAAGTCACAGAAGATCCAAAATTAGTGAAATTTTATCATTTGATAAATTTTATTGCTTGTTCGTTAAATGTATAGTCTACTTAGTGGAATGGACGTTTCGAAATAATAACTGTGGTTCGCTAACATCCGGTTACTACACAGCCGAGTGACTATACTGGAGTACATTACCTACTAAAAAAAATTAGGGAATCTTGTAATGTGTGAGACTGGGCCGTAGTTATTAACACCTGTGGAGTCATCCTTTTTATAGAGAGACCTAACAATGGCATATTTCAGTTTTTCTGAGAAAACACCGTGAGTTAATAATGAATCACGTAAGTGATTAAGAACATTACATATTATAGGCGCACAGCATTTCAGTGTCTTGTTAAAAGAGTTATCCGCCCGGTATGAATTTTTGCTTTTTAAAACCCTGATGACCCCATTTAAGATGGGAATGTAAGATTAGTTTTTAATCCACTAAATATTCTCAGTGTTGCTTCCTTTGTCTACTGTTTTGCTTCCACTTCTCGACAACTTGCACAGATTTTCTCACCTATTTGTAAAACGCAAATATTAAATATTTCTGCTACACATGTAATGTATTTTAAAATGTTCCGATTCTCTTTAACACAAATAGTATCATCTTCTACGACTCCTTTTCCTGACACTCTTTTAACAGTAGTCTACACTGATTTTATTTTATTATCTGACGTGTCAATTTCAGGCAAAATGTGCATATTCCTGCATTTTTAACGCCTTTTTTAATATGTTGCGGTACTGTTTATAATGAAAAAGTTTTTTTTGGACAGTTATTTCTGACTATTCTCCGCAGTTACTTTCTCGTTATTAAGAGCCAGTGATGTATTTTGTTGTCAAAGGTTTCTTTAGTGATTTGTCATTTTACATTCAATTAGTATTTTAGGAAAACTGCTTTCGAAGATGGACATAACTCGATAAAAAATACATTAAATTTACAGTTAGCATTAGGATCATCGAAAATTTCTTCGCAGTCATTATTTTTAAGCTTTCCTTAAACTGTTCAGCAGTTCTGTCACTAACCAGACTCACCATGTCTTAAAGTGTTTCAGAACTGTACATGGAGCTACTATATAATGTGATTAACTGTGCATTGTGAGCTTTAGTGTGCACCAGTTGGACTTAGAGCAGGTCAACAATTGGTTGGGAATATTGTACCATGTTTTGAAGTCGATTATTTGGGTTTCTTGAGTAAATGTTTGTTTTTTAGATACAGAGTTGTAGTTGCTTCAGTATAGGTATGCGGACCAGATGTTTGGTTGGGAGTAGCGGCCCTTCTTACACTGACATCTGCGACATTTCGGTGTTTGATATCAATGTACGAGTATATGGTGGTGATGAAATGTAGCTACAACAATTAAGGACATATTTTTCCACAAATACAGTAATATTTGTTTTGTTAACCTTCTCTCGTTCATTCTAAGTAGGTGTCCAAAGAATACTGACCTTCGCTATGTTATTACTGCTGATATTTATTAAATTTTTCGGTAAATCTCATCACTGCCAAAACTATCTGTAATATGTATTGCACCCATTATCTTTCCAGTAACCCATCTTTCAAGTGTTTTTATTCTGCTCAGCTCTTATTTCTTTCTTAAGGATTGACATACGTGAAAACATTCTACGGTCACCACTGTTCTTATTTCTAGAGACGCGTTTGCTCTTTCAGAAATTTTGGTTAAACTCTTTCCTTAAAATAGTTATTGTTAAGTGCATCCTTTTTTAGAGCTTAACCTGACAAAGTTCCACGTCAGTCGTAGAACTTGAATCTTTCGATTTTACTATTTTTGTACATTAGTGCCATTCTTTTGATGTCATGGAAAGTAGGAAATCATTTTTGTGGATTTCTCCGCACATCTTGGCAGAACAGTTTCCTATCTATGGTTGAAAAACAAATTAAATAAACCTTTCAAGTCATGTAACTATAAAAATTTACTTTATGTAAGTCACTCCAGTCACATTAATATGACAAGCGTCAGTGTTCGACGTCAACGTGCAATAACCACTCACAGCCGGTAGGTGCCAGCACTGACCGGGGGGTGGCGAAGGGGGGGGGGTATATAAAGGATGTCAGGAGGACGCGGAAAACACTGCAGCCGTTCTCGTACTATGGAAACGGAGCGATATCTCTGGCGTCCAAAGGGTCGTGGTCACTGTCTTTCGGGCCAAGGGTGGAAGTATTTCTGAAACGGCTAGGTCTGTAAACAGTCCGCATGCCGCCGTGGTTAAAGTATACCGTGCGTGGCAAGAGGGCGCTATCCAAAACCAGCACCGAGGCATATGTGGTGCAATGCAGGCCATAGATAACAGGGGTGAATGATGACTGGGGAGCTGTGTATGGAAGAATAGACGCGCAACTGTTAAACAACGCTCGGCCCAGATGAACCAAGGGACTACCCGCAGTGTCCTCTCAATGACTGTTCAGCGAAAGATTCTGCGTGTGCTCCTCTGCAGCAGACGCCTGTTTCATGCATGCATGCTGACTGCTGTTCATCAGCGACGAAGGCTGGAATTTGGAAGCCAGTACCTCAACAGGACGTCCACTGTGTGGCAACAGGTGGCCTTTTCAGGTGAATCAGATTTTATACTCCATGAAACAAATGGCCGTTGGCAGGTGCGGACCGATACGCCTGAAAGCAAAGACCCTCCAACGGTCATCTCTGAGCAATGTTTTCGTGGCATTCTCTGGCTGATTTTGTCATTGTGGAAAGCACAACGAAACAACACAGACATGCATCTATCTTTGGGGACTGTGTCCACTTCTACATCCAGTTAGTTTACTTGGGAATAGCGTTTACCGTACCCCCTTGACTATAAAACTCTTCTGATGGAAACCCAATCGACAGTCCGTGCGAGCACCTCTATCGGGCTGTTCGCACCATGGATCAACCGTGAAACCTAGCACAGCTGGCCACTGCACTGGATTCTGCATTGCACGGCTCCACATCCATGCCGGTACATTCCAGAAGCTCATTAGCTCTCCTCCTGGACTTTCCAGGAAGAGTTATTCAGGCTTTTCGAAGGTGATCACATTAGTGTCACTGGACGGTGTATCTTATTCAACAGCAATGACAAAACAGATTTACTAAGTAACACTGACCTTCATAAAATCACCTGAATTGTCTGTGACAAACTGTACATTCTTCAAAGACACAGGGCTATAGCAACCAGACGGACACCGAGTATGAACATAGCTGGAGATACGGAAGTCAAACTGGTCCTTTGCTGAACAGCTGTTTGAGGAAAGGCACAGACAGAAAATCGACATAGAAGTGCTACATAGAGCCGACGTAATCTCTAAGATGCACTTGAGGTAAATAAGCATTTAACTCAAAACCATTATCAGGGTCTAAACGATTAGCTACAGCTGAGCAGTTGCCCACTCTGAAGCTTTACACGGTCCAACCAACGAGCCACGCACTTCCAGGTCTCAATCTCAATGATCACATTTATCTCCACAAAGCTGTATCACAACTGAATTGTCATTATATCTTACTTCAGTCTTTCCTTTAATACTACTTATTTTGAAAAATGTATAACACTGTGCTGACCCTAACAATTCGAACCTGCTACCGTAGCGGTAGCGCGGTTCCAGACTGTAGCGCCTAGAACCGCTCGGCCACCCCGGCCAGCTTGGTGGTAACAGTCTCTAGACAATTAAAGCTTATCACTTGTTCAATTGACACACAATCTACTTCTAATTTACATCTTACAGGTGTTTTAAACATTGTCATACTCTTTGCCTTTTAAGATTATATTGCCAAGTGTACTGTTTAGCTGTATTATTGAATTGGTGAAGCAATCTTTGTAATTTATCCTCATTATTAGCTATACGTTCAGAATCATAAGCGTAGCATACAATATTTCCCATTTTCTGACCTCGTTAATCTGTTTTATGGCATCAGTAATATGGTCAGTTGTTAAGTTGAAGAAGAATGGGCTTGTCTAGTTCTTTTATCTATTATAATTTATCTATTAGTCCATTGTGTGCTTTAATTCTCGTTTTATTACCTGTATAGACATCTTCTATGATTTTTAATTCACCCATTGGCACTCTTATCCATTGGTGTTTAAATTATATTCTTTTTGCAAATCCTGTCAAAGCCTTTTTGACAAGTCAACGAAACACAGGTAGCCTGTTAATAATCTCCGTGGATATTTCCACAGTCAGTCTTAGAGCGAAAATAGAATCTGTTATGGTCCTTTTTTTCTAAATAGACGCTGCTCTTCTGCTATTTCTATATCATTCTGAGTTCTCTCACTAATTGCTGATGTTAACGGATTTAAGATGGTATCAAGCAGGTTAACGGAGTGCCAAGTACCTGAAACCTGTTTATCTTCCTCTTTATATAGTGGAACTGTGTTTCTTTCCATTTCCTTGGTATCCCATCTTCCATCATAATACTATTAAATGAAGTACTAAACTGTTAATATAATACTTTCCCTCCACCTTTTATTAATTCATTCTAAATGCTATCTGGTTCGGGAGATACTGTGTAATAAGTTTAATAAATTTTTATTTCCTGTTTTGCGTTTATTAATATTGTTTTAGACGACAGTGCGCTGGAATCCTGAAAGCCAGCTACTTTGTACTGTGAGTTCCTTTTCTGCTGCCTCGGATGTTGAGGACTAGACCTTTAGTGAATACAACGCCAACAGTAGCATTTATAGGGACAGCCATTACAGACGTTTCCACGGAAATGACAAGACCTTATGTTCGCTGTATTTCTGAAACGGGCCGGCTTTTCCGTTTCGCGGAAATTCCTTTTTAGCCGGCGCCCGCTTATCAGCTCGGCGTAGACCGTGGGCGGCACGTCCGACTGTGAGGTGTAGACGCCGCCCCCGCAGCAGGTGAGGCGGGTTGAGGTGAGGTGAGGGAGGCGTCGGTTTGGCGGGCTGAATGGGCGGCTCGCGTGCGCCATCGGCTCTCTATAAATACAATTAATGTTCTCGCATGCTAGATCCCACTCCGGCTGCACATATTTCGCGTCGCGCTACGCCGCCTGGGCGGGGCCGGTGCGGCTTTTCTGGGATGTGCGATAAACAGCGCCGGCGGCGGCGGCGGGGGCGGCAATATGCAAAGTGTGTCTGGGCGGCACCAGAGCTGGCTGTGGAGCGTGTCTACAGCCGCTGAGCGCCTTCACCGTCCGATCAAAAGTATCCGGACACCGCTGTGTAAAGCGGAAATGGCCGCTAGATGTCTCTCGGGGCGGACCCGCCAGTGTAAAAGGAGGCGGGGGACATTGTTTTGGGCGGATACACTCGTACAACCCTTTCATCTGTACTCTGGGAAACTACGATCACAACCATAGGTGGAAGCACAAGCGGCCAAAAACACTAGTAGCTAGGGCATAGCGACCTATGGCAAGCTAACGTACACCAACAAGCAACAAACGTCGGCAAGCCCCTGCATATCAGCAACGCTGACTGGAAATTGTCAGCTGCTATTAGACGCACCAACAGACCACAGCAGGGAAACCGACGACCTCGTCCACTGAAGCACAAACATTTCGCCAGCATCACCCTGCACTGTGCACCCGATATATGACCAATCGGACACAAAAACGATGATAAACCTGACTGTTGCAGGTTGCTGACGCTGACTGAGAGTTCAACACCGGCACCCAGCGGCAGCCGCCGGGTAACAGCACCGCACAACGTCAAAGGTAACGACATGCATGATACCCACTACTAATGAAACCTACCCTTGCACGGCCTATCGCAGGCAGCAAGACAACTGCTACTGCTCTTACCACCCAACCTAACTATCGCAAGGTTTTCTACCCTTGGCTCTTGCCTTGGCAATTTTATTCCTCTGCCCTTGAAACCGCTACCCTTCGTCCAACTTCGACCATCTCCAGATGAGCGCGTATTAATGGTTAACCTTAACCAGACGTACGCAAACATCGCAGTACCCACATCCTGCGACACCTCACTTTAGTAAAAACTAACCCTTACGCAGAGATGGCAGTAGACCTTTTGAGTTGGCCATCATACCGGTGTGGGCCTGGAGGGGCTCCACTTCTATAAGAGGGGGAGTTGTTTAGTCGGTAGAGAAGCGGTAAGAGCACAATGGGTCGCTCTGGAGAGCAGAGTGATTTTGAACGTGCAATAGTCATTGGCTATCACCCGATAAACATATGCTTCAGGGACATTTAACCTGGTGATGTGATTGTGGAGTGGAAACGCGAAAGAGCTGCCAAACGTAAACCAAGACCAGCCAGACCTCATCCACTGACTGACAAGAAACGTCAAGCATTTGGAGGGTGATTCTAGAAAATCGTATGAAATCAGCGTGTGGAATCACTCATGTGTTCCCAAGTGGTACCAGTAGTCCAGCTAGCACTTACCCGTTCCTAGGGATTACAAAAGATTGTGGTGCACTGGTCGAGCAGCAAACCACACATTTCTGTAGGCAATTATAAGCGACACTTGAGGTGCAATGAGCGACACCCATTGTTTGGGAAAGAGTGATTTGGAGAAGTGAAACACGCTACCGAGCGAGGTGGCGCGCTGGTTAGCACACCTGACTCGCTTTCGGGAGGACGGAGGTTCAAACCCACGTCCGGCCATCCACATTTAGGCTTTCCGTGATTTCCCTAAATCGTTCCAGGCAAATGCCGGGATGCTCCTTTGACAGGGCACGGCAGATTTCCTTCCTTATCCTTGACCCAGTCCGAGTCTGTTCCCCGTTCCTCATCCTTGACCCAGTCCGAGCTTGTTCCCCGTTCCAATGACCTCGATGTTGACGGGACGTTGCACCCAATCTTCCCCACTACCTTTTGTAACGAAACACGCTGTACCCTGTGGCACTCTCACGGAAGCGTCTGAGTTTCGCGAATGCCTGGATAATTTTACCTACCATCATGTGTGTTGCCAACAATGAAGTGAGGGTGCTGGCCCTTTGTCGCACTTATGAAAATGCTATACTGGGGAGGACATCAGCACTGTGTGCTAAGTACAGTACAGGAACTTTTCGAAGAAGGTGGTCGTTTGTGCCAGCACGAGAATGCACCCTGTTATACAGCAACATGTATGAGGAAACGGTTTTTGGACGTTAACATTCCTGAAATGGACTACTTTGTCCACAGTCCTCACCTGAACACAATGGAATATCTTCGGGATGAGTTAGAACGTGGCCTTCGCTCCGCACTCCAGCGTGCATCACTAGCTTTTCTGGTTTTGTTCCTTAAGGCTATGGTTCCCTTTGAAATTTTTTTATGGTTTTGCTTAAAATGATCTCGGGCACGTTTACTTTACTCTAGCGTTCGTCCCAAGTTCGCCAGAGACTCAGTTATCAAGTTACAAGACGATTTGTGAAGAAGTGTCTCAGAAAACAATTCACAGTTGAAAAAAATAGACGACATCGTAGCCAATGTGGCAGCAATTAATTTCAACGCTTGCCTGACGTACACAATGAGAGTTATGAAAGTGCTCGACCTTGAGATGGAACCAGCCTGTCACAACTTCTACACAAAAGTGAACGAAATGCGCATCGAGCGAGCAGAGCAGCGGATGACAGAAGCTGCCAAAGAGGCCAGCAGGAACACCATGCCGCGGATAAAGTGGAAGGAGGACCTCCTTTTGGATCTGGAAGGATCGTTGCACGGTCCAGGTAGCGATGACTAGAATTTTATTTAACTTAACTACAAAATAAGTAACCCAAAACTTTAAATACGTGTTTCTCGAAACAGTACTTTTCAGAATGGCAGGAAACGTAGCTCTACGGCGGTGCAAGTGATTTTGAACGGAATATGATGCCAGTATTCTAATTCTCTGTCAGCGTCGGTAGCGTTTTGCGACATTTTCGAAAAGTCTATTTTCGACACACGTTTTTGTCTAGTTCTTTTGGACGAAATATATGACTTTTGTTTTCAACACGTCGCCATTTTCTTTTTTCAATTACCCTACATTTTTAATCAATATATATTATGAAAGTGAGTGTACAATGTGCGTGCCGCTAAAACGCAGAAACGAGTCCCGGTACGATCAAGAGGATTATATGGTGTGGTAGCCCTCCATCCCCTAGACCTATAGCTGAAGAAGATTCCCGATTTTAAGTGAAGGGCGTGCGTTTAAAGGTATGAGCGCTGGGAAGTATCGTCCTCTAGAATTTTCTAGAACATTCCAGAACATTCTAGAATATTGGAGAACATTCCAGAACATTCGAGAGTATTCGAGAGCATTCCACAACATTCGAGAATGTCCTGAATGTTCCACAATTATCCGGGATGTTCTGGAATGTTTGGGAATAGTCCGAAACAGTGGATGTCCTGGAACATCCCAAACCATTGTGGAACTTTCCAGAACACTCTCGGCAGTTGTGGAAGGTTTTGGAACACAGTGGACCATTCGAAGGCTTTTTGGTATGTTCCAGAATTCGCCGCTGATGGGGTTACCCATTGATAGAAATGTATACAAGAAAATCCGTCTGGGGTTTCTTATTAGTGACCAAGTGAAATGTGAGCAGTCAAAGTGATACAGTGACTAAATATAAATCGAAAATAAAACGTATAAAGTGTGCTTGGTGTATTTGTTGGTAAAAAGTTGATTTGATTAGTGTTTTAGACAATGCCCGAACGTAAAAGAGGAGGAGATGTTGCCAGCTGTGAAGCAAAACGGCGAAAACAAAAAGAACAGCGAAAAACGAAGTACACGAAGAGAGAGAAGCACGTTTCAATTCCCAACGAACGATAATGAGTACATTGACAAGCAGAGAAAGAGAAGAAAAACGAAATGAACGGATTGAAGACTCAAGTATTGCGACACAGTCAAGTAATAAAAGACTGCGAACTCAAGCTAGCCATAAAAATATCACCTCCGTCTGTGGTTTCTTATTAGTGACCAAGTGAAATGTGAGTAATCAAAGTGATACAATGACTAAATATAAATCGAAAATAAAACGTATAAAGTGTGTTTACTGTATTTGTTGGTAAAAAGTTGATTTGATTTGTATTTTAGACAATGCCTGAACGTAAAAGAGGAAGAGATGTTGCCAGCTGTGAAGCAAAACGGCGAAAACGAAAAGAACAGCGAAAAAACGAAAGAGACGAAGAGCGCGAAGCACGTTTAAGTTCCCAACGAACGATAATGAGTACAGTGACAAGCAGAGAAAGAGAAGGAAAACGAAATGAACGGATTGGAGACTCAAGTATTGCGACACAGTCTCGTAATAAAAGACTTCGAACTCAAGCTAGCACAGAAAATATCACCCTACGAGATGCGCGGACGAGGACAAGTAAAAGTACAACCTAACATATTAAGCTTTCCATTACGACACGACGAAAGAATATAACAAACAGAAACACGTCGTAATCGGAAAAGTGGATAACATCAGGCAATTCCGCAGCGCGAAAAAATTCAGTAGACCAATTCTGTTGCATGAATGGGAAAATTCGATTACTAACTCCCTGAGCGAAGCCTGGTACCACTGCTAGTATAAAATATATTGAAAATGACGTGTACGAAGTTATTCTATTACAGATCCAATAGGAGGGCCTCGGAAATTCCCGCCGACGACCAATGTTCTGGCTGTAGGGGGTCCTTCCACCTGGAGCAGCTGTTATATGGAGCGTCCGATGTGGACAAGAAAACGATTTCTTAAACACAAAAGCGAAAGGACACAAAAAAGATTTCTTAAAGACAGAAGGGAAAGGAATAAAATTTTATCATCATATTAAGCATTACCTTTTGTTTCACTTGAAAAATCAAGAAAATTATCTATTTTTCATGCGTTCAAAGAGGACTATGGGCTGCCATTGCTCCACAGACATTCAATGCAAGTGTCCTCAGGAGAACTGAAGCCGCCATAAAGGCGAACAGTGGACACACGCCGTATTGATGTCCACACACTTTCGTTCAGATAGAGTATTTAGTGAATGTCGAGTTAAGGGGAACAGTTTTGTTCACTATTTCTGCCAAATGTTATCACTCAACTTCAACTCTATGTTGGCTCAATAACGAAGGCTGTCCTGTTTAATATTTAAATTGATTGATTGATATTTAAGTTTTTTATTCCTATTTGCATGCGTTAATTTGTTGTCAAGTATAGTGGAAATTTGTTATTTTGAGAAGGAAGCAATTATTCCACGATTTTCTTTCAGACTCTCTGGAGTTTGCTACTTGTATTTTATTCGTGCCTAAAACCGTGTGCTTCGCGCGATGTTTATCACAGAATATGTACTGCTTAAGTTCAAAAGGCTGCAGCAGTATTTCATTTAACTGAACGTATACATGTCTGATAAAGTCCATATGAGGAAGACATAAAGTAAAATACACGCAAAACCATTACCAGGCGATAACGGAGCCCCACGGGATCAGGTTAACTAGGCACACTATCGTTTGCGAGGCATATTTTGCTATGCAGAACAGTGTTTATGGAAGGCTGTTAGCTTGCGCCGTTGACCTGAGGGTTGTATTACCTATTGCAGTTGTGTGGTCATTGGTTAGGCAAAATGAAGTATCACGAAGTCAGACGAGTGCATCGGGTTCGTCACTAAACGTCTGCATGTCCGTGGGTGCGATAGGTAAGCCGCGTATATAGCTCACAGTAAGACAAAATCGATGAAAATCAACTCTAAGGAACCATGTGGATTGAAAACGGAAGAGTAATGTCGCAATGTACTGTACAACTGAAGCGATGCAAGAGTTCATTTAGGAGAGCCTTTCTCTACAATCACACACCAGTGTGTACACCCAGAATGTACGATGAGACGTGTATTGGTGTCCCCCACTGATTGAGAGGCAGTTGTTGACGGTTGTTTCGTGTTTGGTGTACGCACAATGAGGTTACTCGGATGGTCTGCCTGCTGCTCACTACTGCCTCTTGAAAAATACACTCCTGGAAATGGAAAAAAGAACACATTGACACCGGTGTGTCAGACCCACCATACTTGCTCCGGACACTGCGAGAGGGCTGTACAAGCAATGATCACACGCACGGCACAGCGGACACACCAGGAACCGCGGTGTTGGCCGTCGAATGGCGCTAGCTGCGCAGCATTTGTGCACCGCCGCCGTCAGTGTCAGCCAGTTTTCCGTGGCATACGGAGCTCCATCGCAGTCTTTAACACTGGTAGCATGCCGCGACAGCGTGGACGTGAACCGTATGTGCAGTTGACGGACTTTGAGCGAGGGCGTATAGTGGGCATGCGGGAGGCCGGGTGGACGTACCGCCGAATTGCTCAACACGTGGGGCGTGAGGTCTCCACAGTACATCGATGTTGTCGCCAGTGGTCGGCGGAAGGTGTACGTGCCCGTCGACCTGGGACCGGACCGCAGCGACGCACGGATGCACGCCAAGACCGTAGGATCCTACGCAGTGCCGTAGGGGACCGCACCGCCACTTCCCAGCACATTAGGGACACTGTTGCTCCTGGGGTATCGGCGAGGACCATTCGCAACCGTCTCCATGAAGCTGGGCTACGGTCCCGCACACCGTTAGGCCGTCTTCCGCTCACGCCCCAACATCGTGCAGCCCGCCTCCAGTGGTGTCGCGACAGGCGTGAATGGAGGGACGAATGGAGACGTGTCGTCTTCAGCGATGAGAGTCGCTTCTGCCTTGGTGCCAATGATGGTCGTATGCGTGTTTGGCGCCGTGCAGGTGAGCGCCACAATCAGGACTGCATACGACCGAGGCACACAGGGCCAACAGTCGGCATCATGGTGTGGGGAGCGATCTCCTACACTGGCCGTACACCACTGGTGATCGTCGAGGGGACACTGAATAGTGCACGGTACATCCAAACCGTCATCGAACCCATCGTTCTACCATTCCTAGACCGGCAAGGGAACTTGCTGTTCCAACAGGACAATGCACGTCCGCATGTATCCCGTGCCACCCAACGTGCTCTAGAAGGTGTAAGTCAACTACCCTGGCCAGCAAGATCTCCGGATCTGTCCCCCATTGAGCATGTTTGGGACTGGATGAAGCGTCGTCTCACGCGGTCTGCACGTCCAGCACGAACGCTGGTCCAACTGAGGCGCCAGGTGGAAATGGCATGGCAAACCGTTCCACAGGACTACATCCAGCATCTCTACGATCGTCTCCATGGGAGAATA
Source organism: Schistocerca cancellata (assembly GCF_023864275.1). Classification (NCBI taxonomy): domain Eukaryota; kingdom Metazoa; phylum Arthropoda; class Insecta; order Orthoptera; family Acrididae; genus Schistocerca; species Schistocerca cancellata. The sequence goes on from NC_064634.1 coordinate 103,567,072, forward strand.
GCAGCCTGCATTGCTGCGAAAGGTGGATATACACTGTACTAGTGCCGACATTGTGCATGCTCTGTTGCCTGTGTCTATGTGCCTGTGGTTCTGTCAGTGTGATCATGTGATGTATCTGACCCCAGGAATGTGTCAATAAAGTTTCCCCTTCCTGGGACAATGAATTCACGGTGTTCTTATTTCAATTTCCAGGAGTGTATATAATGTTTAGAAACCACTCACTAGACGAAGCAAGGGGAACAGACGATTCTGTACAGAAGGTCATTGGTAACCGCCACAGCAAAGGATAACAAACGATTTTTTATTTTATTTATTTATTTTTGAGTAATCGATTTTCTGAATTGTTTGATATGGCCTGTCACAAATTTCTCTCCTGTGGCAATTTCATCTCACAGCAGCAGTTTTATGTACATCCTCAATTATTTATTGTTGCATTAGAATCTCTGTCTTTCCCTACAGTTTTCAGCCTGTACAGCTCCCTCTGTTACCGGGTGGTTACAATTAAACAGACGGTGTTCCGAGTGCCACACTGTGGCGTTTATAACTCGCAGGATGCTGGAACATCATAACTATGTTCTTTCTGCCACCAGATGATAATATTGCGCTGTAAGCAGTCAGAATATACACTACTGTCTATTAAAATTGCTACACCACGAAGATGGCGTGCTACTGACGCGAAATTTAACCGACAGGAAGAAGATGCTGTGATACCCAAATGATTAGCTTTTCAGAGCATTCACACAAGGTTGGCGCCGGTGGCGACACCTACAACGTGCTGACATGAGGAAAGTTTCCAACAGATTTCTCATACACAAACAGCAGTTGGCCGGCGTTGCCTAGTGAAACGTTGTAGTCATGCCTCGTGTAAGGAGGATAACCGCGTACCATCACGTTTCCGACTTTGATAAAGGTCGGATTGTAGCCTATCGCGATTGCGGTTTATCGTATCACGACATTGCTGCTCGCGTTGGTCGAGATCCAATGACTGTTAGCAGAATATGGAATCGGTGGGTTCAGGAGGGTAATACGGAACGCCGTGTTGGATCTCAACGGCCTCGCATCACTAGCAGTCGAGATGACAGGCATCTTATCCGAATGGCTGTAACGGATCGTGCAGCCACGTCTCGATCCCTGAGTCAACAGATGGGGACGTTCGCAAGACAATAACCATCTGCACGAACAGTTCGACGACGTTTGCAGCAGCATGGACTATCAGCTCGGAGACCATGGCTGCGGTTACCCTTCACGCTGCATCACAGACAGGAGTGCCAGCGATGGTGTACCCAACGACGAACCTGGTTGCACGAATGGCAAAACGTCATTTTTTCGGATGAATCCAGGTTCTGTTTGCAGCATCATGATGGTCGCATCCGTGTTTGGCGACATCACGGTGAACGCACATTGGAAGCGTGTATTCGCCATCGCCATACTGGCATATCACCCGGCGTGATAGTATGGAGTGACATTGGTTACACGTCTCGGTCAACTCTTGTTCGCACTGACGGCACTTTGAACAGTGGACGTTACATTTCAGATGTATTACGACCCGTGCCTCTACCATTCATTCGATCCCTGCGAAACCCTACATTTCAGCAGGATAATGCACGACCGCGTGTTGCGGGTTCTGTACGGGCCTTTCTGGATACAGAAAATGTTCTATTGCTGCCCTGGCCAGCACCTTCTCCAAAATGGTTCAAATGGCTCTGAGCACTATGGGACTTAACATATGAGGTCATCAGTCACTTAGAAGTACTTAAACCTAACTAACCTAAGACATCACACACATCCATGCCCGAGGCAGGATTCGAACCTGCAACCGTAGCGGTCGCACGGTTCCAGACTGAAGCGCCTAGAACCGCTCGGCCACAGTGGCCGGCCACATTCTCCAGATCTCTCACCAACTAAAAACGTCTGGTCAATGGTGGCCGAGCAACTAGCTCGTCACAATACGCCAGTCACTACTCTTGATGAATTGTGGAATCGTGTTGAAGCTGCATGGGCAGCTGTACCTGCACACGCCATCCAAGCTCTGTTTGACTCAATGCCCACGCGTATCAAGGCCGTTATTACGGGCAGAGGCGGTTGTTCTGGGTACTGATTCCTCAATATCTATACACCCAAATTGCGTGAAAATGTAATCACATGTCAGTTGTAGTATAATATATTTGTCCAATGAATACCCATTTATCATTTGCATTTCTTCTTGTTGTTGCAGTTTCAATGATATATATATATATATATATATATATATATATATATATATATATATATATATAAAATAGTGACCATTGGTATTGACACATATTGTCGGTCTGTGGATGAAGGACACCCTACGTAGTGCTGCTTCTTCGTCTGTAACGGCTGTAGAAGCATCAGTAATGCGATGCTGCAAGTCTTCTGGTGTTGGAACATTCTGGTAGGCGGCAACCTTGACTGCTCCCCACAGCAAAAAAAGGTCCAGTGGTGCAATTCCGGAGATCTGGCAGGCCAACTAACTGGCCCATCACGTCCAGTCTACCTACCAGGGCATTTACAGTCCAGAATTCGCCGTACTCGTAAGGTGTTATGTGCAGGACATCCATCACACTGATATTACACGACCGTCCTCTGGTTCAGAGGTACGGCGTCCAGGAGAACAGGAAGTGTGTGTCTCAAAAATCGGGCACATTGTCTGCCATTTTGGATGCCACTTACAAAGAAATGTCTGATAACGGTTATTTCCAATAATTCCGCACCAAAAATTAACGTTCCATGGACGGTGATGCTCTACCTGTCGAACCCATCTTGGGTTTTTGATGGAACGATAATGAACATTTGTCATATTGGCAATTCCTTTTTTGCAGACTGACGCCTCGTCGCTAAATAGAACATGTGAGAAAAAATTTGGATTAGTTAGACGTTGTTGCTGGGCCCACTGACAAAATTGAACCCTATTGTTGAAGTCATTTCCATGAAGTTTTTGATGTAAATGAGCATAATAAGAACGATATTTATGACGTTGCAGGTTGCCATGAGCACTTGTCTTCGAGACAGCAACTTGATGTTGAATTCTTCGTGTGCTGACTTTGGCATTCACGGCTACGGCAGCGGGCACAGTGATATCAGCAGCCGCGTCTGTTGGTGTTCTGCGACGATTTCGAGGTCTTGTCTATACACATACTATTTCACGTAGACGAGAAATGAGACTACCAAACATCCAGCGAGAAGGCGGTGGCTTGCCAGGGAATCGTCTGCTGTACAGTACTTGTGCTTGAACAGAATTTCGCCCGCCTGCAGCCAATCACAGAACAGGTGTGTACAGTTATTTCCTGTCAACGAACTTTCTCAATAGACCAGCAGCATTTCCACCATATAGCCATGCGTGTTCGTCATATACCTTAGCAAATTACGGAAGTAGTATCTACAGTAGAGTACAAGATAGATATAATAACATTATAATCATAATGTTCTCTAACAGTGTTGAGTATTAAAATGCAAGCTACTAAATTATTTCCCGCCATAGTACTTTCTCTGTACATCAGCAGCACTTCTACCTTATCGTCATGCGTATACATCACACACCTGTACACAACAAAAACTGTACTTACTGTGTGCACTACCGCTATGCAGTTACTAAGTTACTCTGCAACACGACTACACCGGTACAGAGTCTACTGTACGCTAAAGCAACAACAAATGAGGTACGCGTGTGCGAGAGCAGTACCTGTGTTTACATGAGTCTGAAATCATAAACAAAACGCACACCTCTACTACAGCACTGCATTGTGTACGTAATGTGTACAATCAAAGCAGTAGACAGCTCGCTTTCTTCGTAACCTGTGTACTCTTTATCGTTTGCACAAGTTCGTTTTATTGGAAAAAATGGTACAAAGTGATACATTTTTGAACGCTCTTTGAGAGGGTAAGTTTATTCTTGAGTAAAATGTGCGTGGTTCCATTTAGAAAATTTAACCTCTCTCCCGCATCTCCTTCTTCTTTGTACGTACATGAAACGTATACCGTCAGTACGAACTTCCATGTCATATTGAAAAAAACTGGTTGAAACAATTTTTTATTTAACGCGTCAGAAAAAAAAATTATTTTTCGTCAGCAAGATAAATGGGACAACCAGTGTATATATACGAGGTCTTTTAATAAAGCGTCCGACCTTTGGCTGGGAAAAAATTATCTTACTCGGAGGATTGGACACGTAATCACCTTCAAAGTAGTTCTCTTGGGACTCCACACACTTCTAGCGGTTGGAAGCATACCGAAAAACACTCTTTCAGAAGGGAGTTTAACTCGCCTGTCGTTACTGCCTTAAGATCTTCTCTTGTCTGAAATCGAGTTACTTTCAATGACCTCTTGAGTTTGACGAACAGCCAGAAGTCGCAGGGGGCCATATCAGGAGATTAAGAAGCCTGTTGACGCACATGAGTCTGGTTTTTCGCCAAAAAAGTCAGAATCGAGTACGAGGAATGCGCTGGAGCATTGTCGTGATGGAGGCGCCAAACCTCCTGTTGACTTAAAGTTTGGTCTCCTGCGGCGAACAGTATCGCGTAGGCGATGGAAGGCTCCCCTGTTGTGTTGTTTGGAGATTGTTTGATTCTGTGGTGCATACTCGTGGTGTACCACTCTGCGGGAGTCAAAGGAAGAAGCCAGCCTCACTTAGACGTCGCTGCGCCTTGTCGGACCTTCTTTGGTGTTGGTGACGAGGAATGTTTCCACTTGTACAACAGGGATTTGGTTTCTGGCTCGTACCTGTACAACCGTGACTTGTCACCAGTGGGTGTTCACGAAGTCGGGACAACTGTTTGTGGAGTCCAGCGTGTCCTGTGAGACCTCAACAAGAAGTTGCTTTTGCAACGCTGTCAGAAGCTTCGGCACGAATTTCACCGACATTGAAATCTTCTGTCGCAATAGAACGTGTCGAAAAAGTGCTGATGCCCACGTCTTCTGCGATTTCTGTGATATTCACACAACGATCCCGCACCACCACAGCGTTCACTTTGGCAACGACCTGGCCATTTCGGTATGTTGATGGCCGACCGGAGTTTGGCTCGCTCTCCACCGACGTGCAGCCGTCTTTAAACCTGTTGTACCATTCGTTAATCTGTGTGATTCCCGCAGTAGATGTCACCGAAAGCCGTCTGAAGCTGCTGAATGTTTTCCACCGGGCTGTCACACAGTTTCTGGCAAAATTCGATGCATTAGCGCTGCTCTAGTCATGCCATCATTTGCCTTGTAATGAAAACCCAACGCGATCGCTACACACTCCTTCACTCAACTGCTGCTTGCCAGCAACTGGCGCTATCGACAGGCAGGAAAAAATTCACGCATGCGCACCAAGGTTCAAGGTCAGCTCATGCGAGTGTGCTAGATCCAAATCCATCAAATGTTCCCAAAAAAATAAGGCCGTGCACTTTTCTACCAGTTACAGTACTCGTATAAGGCGTATAAAAACAGGCGCGTTTTCGAAAGCAACATTGTGCTAAAATTTCGAAGGAATCGGTGAAGAACTTTTAGAGATTCAAGATTTTGAACAAACGAACGTGAGATGGCAATATAATTCATCAAAAATAGGCCCCTATTCGAACGCAGCGGCGTATCAAAATTTAAAAGCAATTGGTGAAGTAATTTCGGGGATATGAGAACTTGAACAAACGAACATTTACATTTTAATTCGTGTAGATGTTTCAAAATTTTGCTGCTTGTCATTGTTGCGTGTGATATCACATCCCAGGTAATTGAAATTATTGATCAGTTATACTACTATACTGTTCACCACTCAATCTGCTATCTCGAGGTTCCTTCGTATCGATACCTTTGTTTCCGTTTTTCTTTTGGGTGTGTTCATATTGTAGTATTCGTCTATTTTGCTTACAAAGTAAATTCCTTTTTTCCAGAGACTGTATTTCTCTGTCCGATTTAAAGAAAAATCATAACTATTATGTTATTTGAGAATGCGCATGAACAACATACTGTTAGAAAGAGCAAACTCTCGAATTTTCATGGTTTCTGCTAGGTAGCAGCAGTGTGCACCCACTTCATTTCTAGTAAAAATAGGGTCGAGACGACAGAAAGCGTTTTGTGTTCTACGTTTTGCGCAGTGCGTGCCAGTAATAACTGTTCAGAGTGACTTTCGTTCTATGTACAATGTGTATCCTCCTACAGCACAGAGCATTAGAATATGGCATGAACAATTCCGAGAAACAGGTAGTTTGTGTAAAGACAAATCCCCGGGCCATTCCCTAGTGTCTGGCACAGACATCGAATGCATCCGCCATAGTTTCACAAGGAGTCCGCAGAAATACTTTCGCCGTGTTACTCGACGCTCAACATGTTCCCGATGCCCGTCTGGCGTGTGTTACGTTGACATGTACACATGAAATCATACTATATTGATCTGCTGCAAACTCTTCGTGAAGGTGGCAAACAACAACATGTGGAGTTCTGTAATTTCATTCTTGGTAAGATGGAGGATAACAATTTTCTTCCACGCTTAGTCATTAGTGTCGAGGCAACATTCCATTTAAATGGAAAGGTGAAGCGTCATAATGTGAGAATGTGGAGCACGGAAAAATCACATGAGGTTGTACAACATGAGGGAGACTCTCCAAAACTTAATTTTTTTGTGCAATTTCGCGGGAAGAGGCTCATTTTTCTTTACCGAGAACACTGTTACAGGAAGCACATACTCGATATGCTTGAGAACTTTTTTTCCCAAAGTTGGAGACTGATCTGAACGACTTCATTTACCAACAGCATGGGGCACCGCCGCACTGACATCTGGAAGTGCGGGAATTTTTAAATCAAAGGATTACTGAACGATGGATTTGTCGCACTGGACCAAATGATTTAGCCTTATATTACTGGCCTCCAAGGTCACCGGACCTGACGGTATGTGATTATTTCTTGTGGGGTTTGTAAAACACTGTTTATTTGCCTTCGTTACAGGTAACAATGAATAAACTGAGACATCGCATAACAGTAGCTGTGGAAACTGTGACTCAAGACATGGTCAACCGAGCGAGGTGGCGCAGTGGTTAGACACTGGACTCGCATTCGGGAGGACGACGGTTCAATCCCGCGTCCGGCCATTCTGATTTAGGTTTTCCGTGATTTCCCTAAATCGCTCCAGGCAAATGCCGGGATGGTTCCTTTCAAAGGGCACGGCCGACTTCCTTCCCCGTGCTTCCCTAATTCGATGATTTCAAATGGCTCTGAGCACTATGGGACTCAACTGCTGAGGTCATTAGTCCCCTAGAACTTAGAACTAGTTAAAACTAACTAACCTAAGGACATCACAAACATCCATGCCCGAGGCAGGATTCGAACCTGCGACCGTAGCGGTCTTGCGGTTCCAGACTGCAGCGCCTTTAACCGCACGGCCACTTCGGCCGGCTCCTAATTCGATGAGACCGATGACCTCGCTGTCTGGTCTCCTTCCCCAAAACAACCAACCAAGACATGGTCGCTGCAATGTGGAAACAATTTAAATACACCATTGGCATATGCCGTGCATCTCGAGGGGGGGGGGGGGGGGACTATTGAGCACCTATGAAAAGGTATGAAAAAAAACATTTGATTTTGTCTTTCATCAAAAAACAAAATTCATTCTCTAAGTTCATTAGTAGGGAGCGGAAGGCTATTTACAATTTGTACAGAAAGCAGATGGCAGTTATAAGAGTCGAGGGACATGAAAGGGAGGCAATGGTTGGGAAGGGAGTGAGACAGGGTTGTAGCCTCTCCCCGATGCTATTCAATCTGTATATTGAGCAAGCAGTAAAGGAAACGAGAGAAAAGTTCGGAGTAGGTATTAAAATCAAAATGGCTCTGAGCACTATGGGACTTAACATCTGTGGTCATCAGCCCCTAGAGCTTAGAACTACTTAAACCTAACTAACCTAAGGACATCACACACATCCATGCCCGAGGCAGGATTCGAACCTGCGACCGTAGTGGTCACGCGGTTCCAGACTGAAGCGCCTAGAACCGCACGGCCACCACGGCCGGCACCAATTTAGTTCTGGAGGGCAGCGTGGAGGGTAAAAATCGTAGAGGGAGACCAAGAGATGAATTCACTAAGCAGATTCAGAAGGATGTAGGCTGCAATAGGTACTGGGAGATGAAGACGCTTGCGCAGGATAGAGTAGCATGGAGAGCTGCATCAAACCACAACAACAACAACAACAACAACATGTTCATTAGTTGCAGAAATATAGACAAGCCAAATTATTTGATTCCTTTTGATACACCCTGTGGAATTCAGAGTAGTTTCTCTGTCTATTCCAGTAACAGATGTTGTCTTTATTTATCCATGTGGAACTGGGTAGAAAGCAGACGAAGCGTCATAGCGTATAAACTGCTGTTTGCGTAGACCGGAATGCGAAGGGCTAGAAGACTGCGCAGATATTTCATCTCCATATCGTACCCGTGCGTCTATACGCTTACATGTATATGCGCGGCTGCGGCAGGGTTGCTGTTAAGTATGCGCAGGCAAGCAGTTGAAGTCCTATTGCAATCGGGGTACATAATTTAGGACAGTTCTCGCGAAATTTATTAGCTCTAATTAATGAAAACGCAGTGTTTTGAAATTCAGATTTGTATGGAGCATACACCTAAATTAGGAACCCCGGTTGTTAGCGGGAACCTAGCGGAAAATATTGAACGCCGTTACACCGCGAGTTTAATTTCGCCATCGCGTTCGGTTGTTTACGCGCGCGCTTGCAGTAGACCGGGCCAAGTCACAGCATTCGCGGGGCGCGAGAAACGGAAACGACTGGAATTATGAAGTAGTGCAGTGACAGATAATCAGATTTTTCAGTTGTAGTCCCTAAAAGACAGAGCGTTCAATGATCTCGAAGCCGCCACGCCGATTGGTAAAGTAGAAACAGCGCCTCAGGTGTTACACACTATTAAAATTCATGGTATCACACAGCAGACATTCATTCCATTAGTTGTAAAGAATATTTAATTTATGGATCAGCTTTGATGAAAGTTCTTCTTTTGTTATTCTCGAACCAGTTTTGGCAAAAACTCGGCATCATCGGTGCTCTTCTTATTTCAAAAGACGTGAAACGCGAATTACCATGCAGTGAGAAACACTACTTTTGCAGGTTGCTGCGATTAATTTCATGCTTTTGTTCAGTAAATCACATTTCTTGTCACATTGGTAATAATCTACTGGTAATTTAATTTTCTTTCGACCTAAATAACGTCTATATAACAAAACTACACATTTACGGCTGTGATTTGAGGATTTATCGAACCTTTTGAAAACATTATATTTGTTATGTATTTATTTGGTGACTCCTTTCAATATTCTATCTTTGTGCGTAAAAGCCCAGCGTAAAAGCATAGCGTGCTAGCGCAAGTGTTTGCCTGTCGATTAGCTATTTTCACACCTATACGGACGAAGATGATGTTTTCAGAGAAGTTGCATGGTAAATCGAAGCCAAAACGTAACACGTAAGATGTTGGCTTACGGATCGACACATAGCTATATTAGAGTCGTAAATAGGCACCTTCATAATAATTAAATTTCATTTACAACAGTAGCTCAAGTTGCAGGTGACACCTTTTATGAACAAATACAACAGGTTATCAGGTTAGTGTAAGGTGTAGAAAAAGTGGAGGTGTAGGAAAAGAAAATTGTACGTTGTTGATAATAAGTATAAATTAATCACGACAGCATTTAAAAATGACGTCACTGTACTACAGTTTACATTTAATGTGATTAAGAACGAAAAAAGAAAGTCACTGATGATGCTGACTTACCACACAAACTTGTTTGAGGGTAACAAACAGTATGAACTTAAAGCATTTCCTGTATCATTTTCTTAAGGAACGTGGGGAACGGACTATGTAATAATGGCAGACAGTTATTGCAACGAGAGATTGAGGAATGAATGCAGAACAGATCGCCAACATTAAAATTTTGATTAGTCGTTTGGTTCATGATTGGTAGGAAGATTTACGAGTTCGACTGATTTGTCATAACTATCCTCAGGAAACAAGAAATTACCCTCACACTTTGTGGACGGTTATTACCCCACATACAGCTATTTAATACGAGTAGTTCAGTAAGGAATGCAATACATTTTTTATCACGGCTAATTTCACTTGAAAAAAATGCGGAGTTTCTCGTGGGACATCGTGGAATATTCCCGGTTCAGGCTGTATGGTTTCATGAGTTGGGCGAGTCGTTTGTCATCATCTCAACAAGGCAGCGCATAGTTGGCCGAAATTTCACGAACCGGTCGGCGGCACACAGATACGACTCCTGCAATGTTTGACATTGCGGACACTCGTATTCGATGGGACAGACGGATCACAATCAAACACCTCGCATTACAACTGGTCGTCTCTGCAGATAAAGCTGACACACGCGTCCAGCACTTGGGGCACTTAAGGGGCTCCGGAACGCCCTATACTTGTCATGTTAAAATGACGCTTATAAATTACATCTTTCCTCACAAAGTATTTGAGGTAGGAAGTTGAACTTTTTACAGATTATTTATTGGAATATGGGCTACAACTTAACACAGGGATTTTACAAAATTTTAGTTCAGTTATTAAAGATGATTTTTTTTCAATTGTAATGAAAATTCACAACATTTTTTTGCAATTTTTTATTTATATATTCAAAAATATACAGTTTTTTGGAAAAAGGCTGTGTTAAATTATGCAGAAGGTACTGTGTAACATTTACTGAAAGTTTGAAACAAATATGTTTGGAACATCCTTAGAAAACATGTAATTAGTATGAGAAAATAAAAGTTTTGGGAATCGAGCGACAAAGATTGGATTAACGTTTTAGTGCATTCCAGGTCCATAGGATGGATTATCTTCATCCTCTGCAAACTCCTCCTCCAGCTTCCTCTCGTTCCTCCTCCTGTTTACTCTTGCTTGTATTTCTAGACTCTTTACAGCCCTGTCTGCAGCCCGAAGGCGTTCCTTGTCTAAAGCAAGCATCGCTCGTACCATGTTAGAATGTTATTATTTACAGTAATAACACATACCTTTGGCTTTCCAACATTTCTCCTTTTCTTAAAAGCCTTCAGAGGATTTCTAATAACTTTACTTTTACTCATTATTATACTTCAACAAAACAGAGACTCAAGAAACAGAATTAATTACGAATATTTTCGAGATAACGACAGAGTAAATACACATGAAACAATCGACAATCACACCAGCGATATATATTGAACTATTACAGGTTAGCCACAACACATACTTTATCTCACATCACTAAAATGTACCTGATGAACACGGACGTTAATAATAACACCATTTGACAGCAGTTTAACAGCGCCACAGTGGGTCACGCCCATGTAGAACACATTTCAAAAAAAATTTAAAAATAGTTGTAATCTTCGGAATTGAATAAATTATATATCTATTAAAAGGTAATAGTCTGCAGATTCATAAAACGCAAAAAAGTAAAAATTGAACTTTTCATGATTTTGAGCCTTTCCGGAGTCCCTTAAAGATCTGTGGCCGCTAGGTTCCTCGCCGATTACCAGAAGACCATAAACAGCAAAGAAACACCACCTCTGCTGAAATCGTTAGCGCGTTACGAAGTTGACCACTACGATATTTTATCGAACATCGTCACAGGCGATGAAACATGGGTTCGTCACATCGGACCGGAAACAAAAGGCCAATTCATTTAGTGGCTTCACAGGAACCCTCCTCCGAAGAGGAAGTCCAAAGCCGCACCCTCAGCTCTGTTTGATGTCCTCCCTCGTGCTGCAACGATCATCTCTGTAGTGTATTGTGCTGCTGTCAGGTAATTGAAGAAACTACTTCAGCGTGTTCGAAGCCACAAAAATGCAAATGAACTTCTCCTTCTCCAGACAACACAAGGCCTCACAACGTCTGCGCGCCCGAGAGGAGCTCGCAAAACTTCATTGAACTGTTAATCCTCATATATCCTACAGCCCTGATCTCGTGCCTTCCGACTTCCATGTGTCTGGCTCAATGATGGATGCAATCCGTGGGAAGCAGTACTTGGACGATAGGGAGGTGTTTGATTCGCTGTAGTAAGACATTGGCTCCGACGTCGACTAGTAGAGTGGTACCATGCGAGTATACAGACACCCTAATAAGGTGACGATGCTGAAAAATAGGGTTTGTAGCCGAAAGCGTGTGGAATAATATGGTGTATAGAAATCCTTAATAAAACCAACCTGCATACAGAAAAATGTGTTGCATTACCTTTAGAAATGGAAATGGAAGAGGATGTAGAGGAAGATGAAATGGGAGATGCGATACTGCGTGAAGAGTATGACAGAGCACTGAAAGACCTGAGTCGAAACAAGGCCCCCGGAGTACACAACATTCCATTGGAACTACTGACGGCCTTGGGAGAGCCAGTCCTGTCAAAACTCTACCATCTGGTGAGCAAGATGTATGAAACAGGCGAAATACCCTCAGACTTCAAGATGAATATAATAATTCCAATCCCAAAGAAAGCAGGTGTTGACAGATGTGAGAATTACCGAACAATCAGTTTAATAAGGCACAGCTGCAAAATACTAACGCGAATTCTTTACAGACGAATGGAAAAACTAGTAGAAGCCGACATCGGGGAAGATCAGTTTGGATTCCGTAGAAGTACTGGAACACGTGAGGCAATACTGACCCTACGACTTATCTTAGAAGAAAGATTAAGGAAAGGCAAACCTACGTTTCTAGCATTTGTAGACTTAGAGAAAGCTTTTGACAATGTTGACTGGAATACTCTCTTTCAGATTCTAAAGGTGTCAGGGGTAAAATACAGGGAGCGAAAGGTTATTTACAATTTGTACAGAAACCAGATGGCAGTTATAAGAGTCGAGGGACATGAAAGGGAAGCAGTGGTTGGAAAGGGAGTAAGACAGGGTTGTAGCCTCTCCCCGATGTTATTCAATCTGTATATTGAGCAAGCAGTAAAGGAAACAAAAGATAAATTCAGAGTAGGTATTAAAATCCATGGAGAAGAAATAAGAACTTTGAGGTTCGCCGATGACATTGTAATTCTGTCGCAGACAGCAAAGGACTTGGAAGAGCAGTTGAACGGAATGGATGGTGTCTTGAAGGGAGGATATAAGATGAACATCAACAAAAGCAAAACGAGGATAATGGAATGTAGTCGAATTAAGTCGGGTGATGTTGAGGGTATTAGATTAGGAAATGAGACACTTAAGGTAGTAAAGGAGTTTTGCTATTTGGGGAGCAAAATAACTGATGATGGTCGAAGTAGAGAGGATATAAAATGTAGACTGGCAATGGCAAGGAGAGCGTTTCTGAAGAAAAGAAATTTGTTAACATCGAGTATAAATTTAAGTGTCAGAAAGTCATTTCTGAAAGTATTTGTATGGAGTGTAGCCATGTATGGAAGTGAAACATGGACGATAAGTATTCTGGACAAGAAGAGAATAGAAGCTTTCGAAATGTCGTGCTACAGAAGAATGCTGAAGATTAGATGGGTAGATCACATAACTAATGAGGAGGTACTGAATAGGATTGGGGAGAAGAGGAGTTTGTGGCACAACTTGACCAGAAGAAGGGATCGGTTGGTAGGACATATTCTGAGGCATCAAGGGATCACCAATTTAGTATTGGAGGGCAGCGTGGAGGGTAAAAATCGTAGGGGGAGACCAAGAGATGAATACACTAAGCAGATTCAGAAGGATGTAAGTTGCAGCAGATACTGGGAGATGAAGAAGCTTGCACAGGATAGAGTAGCATGGAGAGCTGCATCAAACCAGTCTTAGGACTGAAGACCACAACAACAACAACCTTTTGGAAAGCCTCTCGTACATTACCTAAGACGGCGGGCAACTTTATGCGGAAGGTTTGAGCGCATACAAAACAACTGAAGTGCGAAGGTGTCTTCTGGCGGTCTCCTTAAAATGAAAATGGTGCGAATCCCCTTAAATACGGATCTGCTAACATCCCAGTTGACCTAATCCCACTGTTTCTATAAAAGAATCATCTATTACCAGTCGGCGGTTCGGTTGGCAAGGGGACACTGTGGAGATGATGAATTCTTATTCACTCCTCCAGGCTCAAATCTACAAAAGGAAGAATCTGACTTGGCTCTCAGACTCTTGTTGTTCAAACCACCTTGCACACAAGTCACGGGCACTCTGCTGATCTGATTTCTTCGCTGAAGCCTCAACCGGACAATGGAGCCTCCGTTAAATGACAAGTTAGTACGGTACTGAACAATACTTGTTGGTGTTCCGAAACATGCGAAGCCCTATCGACGGAATCTTCATCACCGGCCATTCACCTGGTTCCTCTCGCTCATAATTGTGGCTGTGCAATCTATAGGCAACGATTTTCTTCTCCTTTTGGCTAGTCATATACTACTTCTGAAAATTATTTCAATTGCTCAGAGCAGGTACAAACTCTACTAAATCATACCTCGATCCCGTAAGGAAGTTTTCTGCAGTATGTAAATTTATTCAGTGTTATTGTCAATTCCAAAACCCCCATGGAGTCTACCTGGGAGGTAGTATCTGATCTTTGATTTCATGACCTTCGCAATCTTGGAAACTGTTTTGTTGCGATCATCGGTCTGAATGCTCTTCATATTAATCTATACCTTCAAGCCTCTTAATCTCTGCATAGCTGCTGTAACACACGTCTGTTTCAACATGCTTACTTTATTCAAGCCATGTTCTGCCTCTACGACACATTATTCCTCACACATCCCTCCATTACTAAATTCATAATTCCTAACGGCATCAGGTTGTCTCATATCAACTGAAGCCCTTTTTAGTGAAGTTGTGCCACTAAGTTTTTTGTTCGCAGTTGGACTCAGTACTTCCTCATTAGCTATTCGACGTTCCCTTCTTATTTTCAACATTTTTCTGTAGCGTTACATTTCAAAAAATTATATTCTCTTCGTCTTTCTTCCGATTCCGTACAAAGTTATACATCATACAAATACCTTGAGAAAAGATTTGGTAACACTTATGTATAAACTCGATATTAAGAAATTTCTGTTTTTCATAAACACTTTTCTTGTTATCGCCAGTCTGCATTTTATATTCTACCTATTCGTCTATTATCACTTATTTTGCTAACCAAGTAGAAAACTCACCAACTACTATTATTGTGTCATTTCCCAATCTAATTCTGTCAACATCGTCTGGTTTAATTTGACTACATTTTCATTTCCATTGCTTAGTATTTCTTTAGCAAAAAGTAAACAGAAAAAATTTTATCACTATACTTATTCCTAAGATAAAATTAAAGAGGACCAAGCTATTTTCCTCGCTCTCAAACTAGAGAGGAGCGATTTTCAGGAAGCGAGACCAGATATCTGATGTCATATGTTTGTTTTTGAGAATAGAAATAATCAGTCGTCAGCTGCATAAATTTTTATTATATTAACTTCTTGATTAATTTCGGCAAATTAATTAGGCATCCTCAAAAGATCATACAATTAAGCGTGCATCGGAGAGCAATCGTCAAGCAAACTCTGGACGGTAGAGTCCTACAAAAAACGGGTATAGAATAAGAATCTAGTGGGTACCAGTGCTGCATCACAATTTTTTTGTTATTTTCAGTCCAGAAACTTGTTTGATGCTACTCTCCATGCTACTCTACCCTGTGCAAGCCTCTTCATCTCAGAATAACTATTGCAACCTACATCCTTCTGAATCTGCTTAAAGTATTCACCCCTTGGGCTCCCTCTACGATTTTTACCCTCCACGCTTCCCTCCAGTACAAAATTGGATCACAATTAACAGCAGTTTAATAACAATAAGTGTACAGTAATAAACACATTATAAAAGTAGCTTCGTTAAAATTGTTACATAGTACTGTCAAGAAGTTAAAAAGTAACGTAACAAATGCGAAGATATGGCGACCAAGAAAACTTCGCATCATAAGTAGAATATTAAAAAACCACTAGACGTGTGATGATTGGTACTAACGTACTGGTTGTTTGACCATAAAAGATTTCACTTATATGTATACTGGAATGAGATTTTCACTCTGCAGCGGAGTGTGCGCTGATATGAAACTTCCTGGCAGATTAAAACTGTGTGCCCGACCGAGTCTCGAACTCGGGACCTTTGTCTTTCGCGGGAAAGTGCTCTACCATCTTTTTTTTTTTTACCTCATTTTGTTCTGTATTGTTCGTTGTGTATGTTCGGGGCGGACGTCCCATGACACCCATTCAGGTTGTTCGTTGAGCTGTCCACTCAGTTTATTGATTACAGAGGGCAGTTAACCCTCTGACCGAACACGCTGAGTTACCGTGCCGGCACCAGCTGAGCTACCGAAGCACGACTCACGCCCCGTACTCACAGCTTTACTTCTGCCAGACACAAGTCAAACGAAATTAATCGTCCGTCTTTAACAAATGAAACACCATCAAGACATTACGTCCCGTGCTAATAAAGCGTATAAATTTATATGTATACTGTATATACTGAAGCGCTAAAGAAATTGGTACAGGCATGCGTATTCAAATACAGAGATATGTAAACAGGCAGAACACGGCACTTCGATCGCAACGCCTACATAACGCAACAAGTGTCGCGCATTTGTTAGATCGGTTATTGCTGCTACAATGGTAGGTTATCAAGATTTAAGTGGGTTTGAACGTGGTGTTATAGTCGGCGCACGAGCGATGGAACACAGCATCTCCGATGTAGCGACGAAGTGGGGATTTTCCCGTACGGCCATTTCTCAAGTGTACCGTCAATATTAGGAATCCGGTAAAACACCAAATCTCCGACATCGCTGCGACCGGAAAAACATCCTACAAGAACGGGACCAACGACGACTGAAAAGAATCGTTCAACATGACAGAAGTGCAATCCTTCCGCGAATTGCGGCAGATTTCAGTGCTGGGCCATCAACGAGTGTCATTGTGTGAACCGTTCGACGGAACTTCATCGATATCGCCTTTCGGAGCCGAAGGCCCACTCGTGTACGGTTGACGACTGCACGACACAAAGCTTTATGCCTCGCCTGGGACCGTCGTCACTGACATTGGACTATTGATGACTGGAGACATGTTGCCTGGTCGGACGAGTCTCATTCCAAGTTGTATCGAGCGGATGGACGTGTACCATGAATCCATGGTCAGCAGGGGACTGTTCAAGCTGGTGGAGGCTCTGTAATGGCGTGGCACGTGTGGAGTTGGAGTGATATGGGACCCCTGATTGACAGGTGACACGTACGGAAGCATCCTGTCTGATCACCTATATCCATTCATGTGCATTGTGCATGCCGACGTACTTGGACAATTACAGCAGCAGAATGCGACATAGCACACGTCCAGGATTGCTACAGAGCGGCACCAGGAATACTCTTCTGAGTTTAAACACTTCCGCTGGCCACCAAACTCCCCAGAAATGATCGTTATTGAGCTTATCTGGGACAGCTAGCTACGTGCTGTTCAGAAGAGATCTCCAGCGCCTCGTACTCCTACGGATTTATAGACAGCCCTGCAGGATTCATGGTGTCAGTTCCCTCCAGCAATACTTCAGATATCAGTCGAGTCCATGCCACGTCATGTTGCGGCACTTCTGCGTGCTCGCGGGGGGCCGGCACGATATTAGGCAGGTGTACCAGTTTCTTGGCTCTTCAGTGTATATAAGAAGCAACGAGCGTTAGTGTGCCTAGAATCTTACGAAGTCTAGGCACAATAAGGGCGCTCGTGTCTATAACACAAGTCAAACGAAATTAATCGTCAGTCTTTAACAAATGAAACACCATTAAGACGTTACGTCACGTGCTAGTAAAGCGTATAAATTATTACTAAAAAATGGCATAGATCGTAAAAAAGACTGAAGAATGGATACAATGATCACATTTATTTTAGAATGAGCTGATGGTGGCTCTGTGGGCCGATAGAGAAACGGTGCTATATTGAGCTTCCACTATCTTGACGTAGAGTTTTGGTCACTATGTTGTTGTTGTTGTTGTGGTCTTCAGTCCTGAGACTGGTTTGATGCAGCTCTCCATGCTACTCTATCCTGTGCAAGCTTCTTCATCTCCCAGTACGTACTACAACCTACATCCTTCTGAATCTGCTTAGTGTATTCATCTCTTGGTCTCCCCCTACGATTTTTACCCTCCACGCTGCCCTCCAATACTAAATTGATGATCCCTGGATGCCTCAGAACATGTCCTACCAACCGATCCCTTCTTCTTGTCAAGTTGTGCTACAAGCTTCTCTTCTCCCCAATCCTATTCAATACTTCCTCATTAGTTATGTGATCTACCCATCTAATCTTCAGTATTCTTCTGTATTGGTTACCATATATTCGCATTTGTTACGTTACTTTTTAACTGCTTGACGGTACTATGTAAAAATAATCTGTTTATTACTGTACACTTATTGGTATTAATCTACTATTAATTGTGGTCCAACCCTGGTAATCACTAAATCCTTATTCTGTATCCACTTTTTGTAGGACTCTATTGTCCAGAGTTGCTTGACAGCTGCTTCCCGATGTAAGCTTGATTGTATGATCTACTGAGGATGACAGATTAATTTGCCGAAATTAGTCAAGAATTTAATTTAATAAAAATTTGTGGTGCTAATGAGCGAATATTTCTATACTTCAAATGTTCTTCATAGCTACTGACTGAACCCATGAATAAAATCAGTTGTTCGTGCTGCTGTCGGATGCAGTCTTTTGCCTAACACGATATCTCGACAGCCTATCTCGTCGTCGTCTTGATTTGGTACCTGTAGAATAAGTGTTTCTCTACATCTGATCTCTTTTATAACTTTATCGTTCCCCAACCCTTGCACCGATACCCAGTCGCACGGCGCGTCGGGTGGAGTAGTGGCGTGACGCTGCTGCCGAATGGCTGTCCCACCGCCGTCTGGCGTGGAACTCCTTCTCGGCAGACGTTGCTACTTCAGCTGTCTGAGCGCTGGGACCACACTGCACCGAGGGTGAAGCCACTGTCTCTACTGAACAGACCCTTGGTCATTCGCATTTCGATAGACTCCTTTAGATCGCATCCCAAAGCGACGAGATTAGTTTTAGCCCATCCTTTCACATTTCACTGAGTCCACTGTAGGTAAGCAGTGTTCTAGTTATGAGTTGCTGAAGTCCAGTGTGTTCGGTGTCCTGCGCTCGTGGCACTTTTGTTCGATTGTCCTCACAGTCAGCCTGATGTCTGCCTACCCACATTTTCGCTACACACGCTGTTTACGGAGTCCCAAGTCATCCTTCACTGTACCAAACAGCGCACGCGTTTTCGGTGGTTGACGGAAAACACATTTAACGTTTTGTTGGGTCAGGATTTTGCCGAATTTTTCGATACTTTGCCGCTTACGGCATATACGCCGTTGTCTTATCCTCATCCACCTCGACGTGTCCTGTTTGGCTGAAAGCACGTTGGATTTGTTTCCCGCAGTATCCAGTCTTCTGGAATACGTCATCAAGACCAGGTTCTCATTCAAATGAGCAAAAAAAAAGCAAAGTCTGGAATTTTTTTGAGACAGTTAAAAGACACGCAAGGAATCTGTTTGGGAATGTCGTGTGACTGGGGCCTCCCGTCGGGTAAACCGTTCGCCGGGTGCAAGTCTTTCTATGTGATGCCACTTCAGCGACTTTCGCGTCGATGAGGATGAAATGAGAATGATTAGGAAAACACAACACCCAGTCCCGGAGCCGAGATCTCCGACCCAGCTGGGAATCGAAGCATGGCCCTTAGTCTTAGCATTCTGTCGCGCTGACCACTCAGCTACCGGGGGCAGACTGTTTAGAAATTACGACTGACCATGCTTTTAGCTTTGTTTTACATTTTCAGTCAAAAAAACGACGCCCTTAATTACGGTTTCATCAAGGGCCTGAGGCTTTGAAGTACGCAGACTGCGTGCAGCGTAGCCCCTCAGGAGTTATCTGAAATCAAAAATGGATAACATCAGTCGATACTACTTTATACCGTAACTCAGTGAAACAATCTTAAATTTTGACGATAACGTTCTAACTTTGAGTTCGATTTTTGCAAGTTTCGTTCACACTTTAGGGCTTTACAAAAAGTAGTTAATGTTAACGAATTTCATATGAAGCTCCCAAGAAAGATGTTTACTTTTTGGGGTCAATGGTAGATTTTAATAGGTTGAACCATTTTTATTACATGCTGCACGGAGTTTTGACAGGTCATTTATCGAGAAAAACCTGTCCCAAGTTTAGGGAAAACTTTTATACGTATTATTAGCTCAGTCTGCACAAAAATTGCATGTTTTGATATGTTTTTGATGCCGCTGAACACAAATATGAAGTCAGATTTTCAAACTTCAAAATTACTAATCCAATATGGCGCACCAGAAATTATGTTTTTTCCCAATTTTGACCAAAATTTTTTCCAAAAACAGTGTTTTCGTTACTTCCGTTTAGTCTGCAATTCCAGGCCCGTATATCAACCATTCCTGTGGCTCGAATTATTTCTGGAGGGCAATTCCTTATTCTTTTTGACGAAAAATGCCGACCTGTCTGAGCTGTGTATGCAGCATTCGGCAGTCTCCACACGTTGTCAGTCATCTTTTTTGGCGAATATGTTTGCATGCATACTGCAATATAAATCTGCTGTGTCGTCCGAACAAGACACAGTCAGGGCGAAATCATCAGAGGCGCAAAGATGCAAGCTGGCGCCAGTGACACAGAGACTCGCCACTTGCACGAGTTCCACCAGCGCCACTGGCGACGCTGAGGATGAAGATATCGACTTCGCCTCGATCTGTTGCCAGCAGAGTACAATTCGCCAGTAAACGGACGTCAACGGACAGAAGCCTACTAGGCAGATAGAAGAGCAGCTCTCACCCGCTTGGTTGTAGACCATCTGACAGAGCTGGCTCAGACAGGGAACGTCGTTTAGTGAACTCTTAGAAGTGAACAGACATTTGTTGTAAACTGCATTTGCTGTGTGCTGTGAAGTTTACCTACGATTATTTACATTTAGCCATTGAAGAAATTTTTTATGTTATATTTCATGCAGTATTGCAGACTTCATTATTCAACAAGTCTATAAGATAATTAAACCTTTTAATTCATTTGTGTGACTGTTGCTAATGTGTTGGAGTGTTGTAGAACCTTCGTTCTCCTATTCTGTTATCCGACTCCAGGGCATAGCTGTGTGATAGTGGCAGGGAGAAATTTTCTTAGCGGTGTGCTGCACCAGAAGTCGTTTCACGAACCTACAAACTCGGCCTACCGTAACAACAGTAGCAACTCTGCCACCAGAGCAATGCGACGAGGCCTTACAAAACTGGCGACAAGAGTTTACAATATAAATCTTTTGTGAACGCGCGCCACGGCACGACAAGTTTTCCACCTGAGCCGGGTTTATCCCGCTGAGAGCGTCCCACGGCGGCCGTGACACTGCTTCGAAGAATGGGCTGCAGAAACTTTTATAGTCGCGGATTAAGAATCCTTTACGTCCCAACATTTTACATATACCTTTCAAAAAATGCAATTAAAATCGAATTTTCAACCGTTTTGAATTAGAACTTGGCCTTAAGGTGACTGAACGCCCTCTGGAACCTTCCTATGTCCGGTACTGCACTGGCTTTGTGGACTGCCCGCACTTGTCCAGAATGATGGCAATTGCAGGTATCGAGACACACATCACTGTGCGTGGGTTTCTTGTACACTCTGCACAGTGTACACACTACCATACACCTTGCACTTGACTCGGACGTCCAAAGGGGGGGAGCGAGCGAGGTGGCGCAGTGGTTAGCACACTGGAGTCGCATTCGTAAGGACGACGGGTCAAACTCTCCTCCGTCCACCCTGATTTAGGTTTCCGTGATTTCCCGAAATCGCTTCAGGCAAATGCCGGATGGTTCTTTTGAAAGGGGGCGGCTGACTTCCTTCCTGATCCTTCCATACCCCAATGGGACCCATGAATTCGCTGTTGGGTCTCACAATCATCCAACCAACCAGTCAGTCAACTAACCAACCAAAGAGGGGATTTCGCCATTGTATTCCAGCTCCATAGTGAATTTGATGCTGCGGTGCAGAAGTCAAGATGAAGATAGCGGCAAGGTACGCTGTCGCAATATCATGTTACGTAAAGGACTGTATCCGACTGGACACCCGAGACCAATATGAGCCGTGCACGGCTCGCGTTTATCCCATTTATTATTTGTCATCTTCTCTTGCGGTACTGCCGCCTCGTTTTCTTATTCCATTTACTGACGTCACTAACTTCCTGCCTCACCTGCCCATGAGCGGCAGGGGCAGCGCGTATCGATAGGTGCACTGTCGTACCATCTCTGGAGCGACCGATAGTATTTCCGGGTCGTCGTGTGTCTGTAAGTCAGTCAGTTGGAGGCGCACCAGCAGTGCAGTCGGCACGCAGCAGCAGTGAAGTCGGGGATGGAGCGCCGGTGAGGCGCGGACAGCCAGTGCTCGCCGACCGCTGGCGACACACATGAACTGTCCGACGGAGGGAGGTTGGAGCGCAACTACCGTTGGTTGGTCGTTCGGTTGGTCGTCTCATCGGCCGACGTATATTGTGTCCTTTCACCGTTTCCGGGCCTGAGCAGTTGCTCAGTTGGCATGGATCAGCGAGGAAATCTCCACGGCTCATAGTTTGGCCGGGCCCGCTGGCAGCCTCTATGCCATGTCGGAGTGTGTGTTGCTGTTCCCATTGCTACGAGGTTTGTGGCTCACCGATCCTGGACATGAAAGTAGAGTTTTGACTTAATCTACCAGCAAGTCACGACTGTTCACATTGTGTCGTTTGGAGTTTGTTGTCGGTTGTTGGAATATTTCCGCGAGCAACAGCGTGTGTTTTCAAGTTGGCAAATTTTAGCCACCCTCCAGTGGAGTTTCACTGTATTTGGTTATTTCAATTGAAGTGCACCAGCGGAATTTTCTTCCTTGTGGCCGTTAACGTTCTGGTTACCTGCCCTAGCCGTTGACGTAAAATGACAGTACATTTCCTCGTCTTGTCGCTGTCGAGCACGGCATGTGATTTGACAGCTCAATGTATAATTGGTTGTGGGCGCCAATACCTTCTACGTTGTTCCATTGAACTCCCTGTTGTGTGCTGGTCGGGTGGAGCGGAGGTAAACTTGTCGGTCGGTCCGTTGACTGTCTGTCGGTTGGGTTGTCGTCGGATCGACAATGGTTGGGCCTACTGCCTGTCTCACCTAAGCGAGCGCCAGTGTTTGATTTCCAGGCCGACCCTCGGAACTTCTGAGTGCCCTTGGGTGTACCGCCTTTTCTTGTTTGTTCCTGTTGTTTCTACTTGTATGGCTTCTAGCCGATTTTTAGATTAAGGTTGCTTTGCCCTTATGACGTCAGATTTTTAGGTCTTCAGCCTAATTTAAGAACTGTTTTACGTAAGGCCTTTGGCATTTTTAAAATTAATGTTATTGAGTCTTAAGTATTGGGCCTTCAGCCGAGTTTCAATTTAACTTGTTTTGCTCTTAAAGTGTCAGATTCGTTAGGCCTTCAGCCGATTTTGAATTTAAGTTGTTTGCTCTTAAAGTGTCAGATTCTTTGGGTCTTCAGTCTAATTAAGGAACTGGTTTTAAGATAAGGCTTTGCCTCTTAAATTTCTGATTTCGGTTGAGCTTTAAGTTATTGGCTTTCAGCCGTTTTTAAATTAAGTTGTCTTGCCCTTAAGGCATGAGATTTTACGGCGCATTCAGCCGCTAATTAACTTCCAAAACTAAAGCTGTTTTCTTTTTTTTTTAAATTTTTGGCTTTTTTAATGTTTGATCAAATAAAAGGTTGAAACTTCCTGGCAGATTAAAACTGTGTGCCGGACCGAGACTCGAACCCGAGTTCGAGTCTCGGTCGGGGACACAGTTTTAATCTGCCAGGAAGTTTCATATCAACGCACACTCCGCTGCAGAGTCAAAATCTCATTCTGGAAATAAAAGGTTGTATGTTCGAGTGTAACTGACAGCCGCTTATTTTGGCCCCTTTCCACAACTGTCTTAGCCTATGGGTTTAGCAGGGCGTATTACAATACAAACAGTTGATTCACCGGGAAAGCTTAATGTCACACAGCATGATATCAGTTTGGGCACGATAAAGTGCAGCAGGTCGTTACTTTGTGGATTATCGCCTTAGAAACCCCAACGTGAAGTCTGATGCGCATTAAAAGGCCACGGCGGTGACTGGCGCCTGAGAGCCACGGAGTCAGTGGAGGGGAGGCCGTGTAGTGTTTTATTTTACAAACGCGCTGTCCGGAGCCCCGGGTCGCCCCGCAGGGGTTGCAAACAAACAGCGCGGCGGCTTAACTCGCCCCCGGGGGCGGATCCCTGCGAGTTGCCACCACCTACAACTTTTTTAATGGCTTTTTTCTTGGCCGCCACTTCACCGCCCCCCGCCCGCCCCTCGCCCCCGGGGGGCTGTCGTGTTCCTTCACCGCCTCCCGCCGGGGATCACAAGTAAAGTAGTTCGGCGTTTGCGGGACCACTCCGCGCTGTTGTTTATATATATTTTGATGCGGCCCCACTCGGCAAACATCAACTCGCGACGATACTCTATTCCGCGACACAAACACCGTCTATTTGCCGACTCCCCGCCGGAATAACGGGAGAGTGGAACGGGGCGGCGCTCCTCAGATCGTTTTGTCGACGTCGAGATTCCGAGTGGTGGACGCGTCTGCTCAGATGTTGTTGACACTTTTACATATACAATTCCATTAACTGCTCCGGGCGGACTCCCTGTACAAAATATTATACCTCGCATACAGAGCTGCGAATGTTCATAGCGTTCACGACGCTTTCCCTAAAATTCAGCCTCGAAAACTTTAGTTAACACTCGCTCCCACACATCGTACAGTTTCTTGAAGAGCGACATTTAGCTGTAAAAACGGCTTGAGCCTCCTGTGAAAGTACCTTCAGAATAATTAACAGGATCATTTGCGAATAACATGTAAATCGTCTTACAATCGTAAAATCTTTTCATGCAAGACATACCATGGAAACATGTGCCAGGGATAAGAGGCTGGTGTGACATTCTGAATGTCTTATTCGAAAATTATTTCGGGTAGGTAGTTAGAGAACACACTCGTTGAGGTGACGTACTAGACCTTGAAGCAACCAACAAACCCCAACTTATCAAATACGTTAACCCAAAGGAAAGTTTCAGTGATCACAAAGCTGTGATAGGAACTACGACTACGGAATTTACAAGGAATGTTAAGGAAAGGAGGAAGACATTTTTAATTAGCAAGAGTGACATGATACAAGCAGCAGAGTACCTGACTAGTCAGCATCAAATATTCAGTGATACGGATGAACATGTGAAGCACATAGCCGTGTTAGGAAACTGCTACGTAAACAAAGAGAGCTTCATCTGAAATTCTAGAGACTCTAGTTGACAAACAAACCTCAACGAAGCGAAAATGAGAGTCCTGAGAGCAATGAGAGAAGCTGTCAGTGACTTTGAAAGTACATAAAGTTTTGATGTGATGTTTAATAAGATCAATGTTTTATTATGTGACTCAACGTACCGCAAAATCGATAAGGATCCCACAATCCGAGTAGTGCGAAAAACAGCAGAACTTCTATCAAATAGTTCTCTACCGAAGGAGGTCATCAAGAGACTGAAACCAAACAGTTTAGTTCCACCTAGGCACTATGGACTGCCTAAGATCCACAAGGAAAATGTGCCATTACGTCCAATTGTGAGTAACATTGAAGCAGCCACCTACTACCTAGCAAAATTATTGGCATCTTTGCATAAACCAGTGATAGGCAAGTGTGCACATCACATAAAGAATTCTAGCTATTTTATCAGCCGACTTCAGTCACTACAGCTGCAAAGGAACGACTTATTGGTCAGTCTTGATGTGGTTTCACTTTTCACAAAGGTGCCTCTTGTGGACTCACTACACCTCATTGGCAACATGTTTGGAGCAGACATCACAGCGTTGTTTGAGCACACTCTCTGCTCTACATATTTTATATTTAACAACGAATTTTACGAATAATCTGATGGTGTCGCCATGGGGAGTCCTTTGTCACCCCTGGTGGCCAATCTTTTTATGGAAGATTTTGAGGAGAGAGCACTCAACTCTGCCACTTTTAAACCGACAGTATTTTGGCGATACGTTCACGACACTTTTATAGTGTGGCCTCATGGTTTGGATCGTCTCCAAGAATTTTTACGTCACATGAACTCCATACATGAAAACAAAGTTTACCATGGAGATAGAGAAAGATGATTGTTTGTCATTTTTAGACGTCTTGGTGCGAAGTAAGAGTGATGGCACACTTGGTCACTCGGTGTACAGAAAGCCCACTCATAGAGACCTGTATCTGCAAGCTACTAGTTGCCACCATCCAGCACATACAATGGGCGTTCTCAAAACCTTAATCCACCGTGCCCACACCATCTCTGACGCCGACAGTCTTCAAGCGGAACTGGAACACCTGCAAAAAGTATTTCTGAAGAATGGCTTTTCAACTAGGCAGGTGAACAGAGTGATGCAGACCTACAAACGACGGAGCAAGGAAGAGGAAGAGGCCTTCAGGTCGACTGCTTATTTACCATTTATTGGGAATATTTCTTCACAGATAAGCAGAATATTCATAAAGTATCAAGTGAGAGTCATCTTTCTCCCGCCTTCCAAAATTTCATCGCTGGTGGGATCCGTTAAAGACGACCTGGGCCTGAGTAAATGAGGTGTTTACAAGATTCTGTGTGAATGAGGCAAATCATATATAGGGCAAACAACACGAGCTGTGCAGGAACGCATTGTGGAACAACCAACGGCATACTCGCCTTCACCAACCCACCAAGTCAACAATCGCCGAACATTGTATTTCCACAGACCACAACGACACAAAAATTTTGGCCCATACATCAAACTTTTGGAGCTCGATTATCAATGAATCTGTGGAAATAAGATTGTCTTACTACGAGACTCTCATCAATCGAGATAGCGGTTATTAGCTAAACTCTGCTTGGAATCCTGTTATAGAGAAACTTCGTAGTCGACGCAGTTATCTGCATAA
The DNA here is from genome assembly GCF_023864275.1 of Schistocerca cancellata. Taxonomy (NCBI): domain Eukaryota; kingdom Metazoa; phylum Arthropoda; class Insecta; order Orthoptera; family Acrididae; genus Schistocerca; species Schistocerca cancellata. The sequence continues at coordinate 103,594,019 of NC_064634.1, forward strand.
AGAAGAAAATCGACCTGATATCGATACGCCAAGCTTTCACCGTGGAGGGCGCGAGGCGCAGCACACGGAGTTGTTATGAACACGCACGCAGCTCATGCGCAATGTCGCCTCAGTATGGCTTTAAATAGCAGAGCTCAGCGCGTGCTCGCCAGTACTACTACAGTGGTACTCACCTGAAACATGGCCAGAAGATTGCACCGAAATATCGTGGCAGGACGTTACTGCCATCCGGCAGTTCTCCCGTGTTTTTATGGTACATAAAGTTTTGTCGACCGATCTGAGTAAAAGCCCTAAAAGGTTCTGATCCTACATAAAATCAGCGGTTGGAAATCATATATTGATTCACTCAGAAACCAAACTGGCACCGAAACGAAAGACAGAAAGAAGACCGAAATACTGAATTCGTCTTCTGAAGTTGTTTCACCGTGGACGATCGTAACGCAGTCACATCTTCCAGTCATTGTACGAACATCGAAATGGCTGATATTGAGATAACCGAACGCAGAACAGAAAAGCAACTATAGTCGCTTAGTAGCGGAAAGGCATTGGGACCAGAGGAAATACCTGTAAGATACTCTAAAGATTATGTGCAAGAACTTGCTCACCTTCTAGCAACAGCCAACCGTAGATCGCTGGAGCAACGAGTGGTTCCTAGCGACTTGGATACTTAAAGTCTCTTCTACAAAAATCAACATGGATTCGGCAAACAGAGATCTTGCGAAACTCAGACCGCTCTGTTCCTCCACGAGATCCATAGCGCAGTGGACAACGGCGCTCAGGTTGATGCCGTGTTCCTTGACTTTAGGAAGGCATTCGACACCAGGCCGCACTGCTGTTTACTGAAAAACTTCGAGCTTATCGAGTACCGGAGTAGATTTGCGACTGGATTCAAGACGTCCTTGCAGATAGAACTCAACACGTGCTCAACACGTGCTCTTAACGCAACAAAACCGACACATGTAAAGGTAATTTCCGTTGTACCCGAAGGAAATGTGCTATGATCGTTACTGTTATGACGTACATAAATGATCTAGAAGAAAGCGTCGCATTCTCTTTAAGACTGTACGCAGATGATGTGGTTGTTTTTAACAAAGTAGTAAGCACCACAAGACAGTATCGATCTGCAAGGTCCGTAAAGGATTGATGAATGGTGTAGGCTCTGGCAGTTGACCCTAAACGTAAATAAATGTAACATATTGCGCATACATAGGAAGAGAAAGCCACTACTGTACAGCTATACTATTGATGAGGGACTCCTCAAAACAGTATGTACCGTAGAATATGTAAGAGTGACTATCCAGAGGGACCTTAAGTGGAATGACCGCATAAAACAAATAGCAGGGAAAGCAGATGCCAGACTCAGATTCATAGCAACAGTCTTAAGGAAGTGTAACTCAACAACGAAGGAAGTGGCTTATAAGGCGCTTGTTCAACCGATTCTTGAGTGTTCTTCGTCAGTATGGGATCCCTACCGGGTGGGTCTGGTAGAAGAGATAGGGAAGATGCCACGAAGAGCGGCGCGTTTCATCACGGAATCGTTTTGTCGGCACTAGAGCGTTACCGATATGCTCAACATACTCCACTGCCAGACGTTACGAGAGGGGTCGGACAAGAAATTACTTCCTCCCACATACATTTTGCTTAATGAACACAACGAGAACAGAACCTAGAGCCAGAACAGAGGTTTACATACAATCATTCATCCCACCCGCCGTTCGCGAGAAGAATAGAGTTTAAGGGTACCAGAAGTATCCTCAGCCACACACCGTTAGGTGGCTTGCGGAGTATGATGCAGACGCAGATATTAATGTCCACTAGCAGGTGTCCGGATTCTTTTGATCCGATAGTCTGTATTAACTTCGTTAGTTCAATGTAGAAGGCTTATTATTCGCGCAATTTCTTACCCTGCCAGCTCACGGACTGCCACTCAAATTGTCTACATCTTTTCTTGGCTCATGATTTGTGCAACGATTTGGCAATAAGATAACTTGCAAAAGGAAACTCCTTACCGCCCGAGTACAGTAGCATTGGCAGGTAGTCACCATACACTGTCTGCATACCCTATCAGTGACCATTAGAAAAAAAAAAAAAATACCTGCGTTCGAAGCTGCACGGAGCTCCATACAAAACCGGTACGCCGTACACCCGAGACTCAAGTAACAATGAACTAATTAAAAAAGAATAGCTATTAGTAACGTTAAAAAAACGGTGTAGTTACCTGCTTATAAGAGATACTGGAAGTGGTGGGCATGCGCATTCAGGCATCGATGACTTCCTGCTATGGCGTTACCAATAACACAATAAAATTTGCAGGAGTAATGTTGTTAATTTCTCTAGTGATGTTCCGTTTAAAATCGTCTGTTGCGTGAGGATTGTCAGCATACACTTTGCTTTTTAACATGCCCCATAAATAAAAATCACACGATGTTGAATGTCCGGAGACCTTGGGGGGGCGAGAGGCCTCTACTGACAAATCTGCCTTCACGGAAACACACTAGTGATGTGGGTCTTATTTCGATTGAATGTGTAAGCGGTTGCTCCATGTTTTTGAAATACTGCTTACAAAAATGGTTCAAATGGCTCTGAACACTATGGGACTCAACATCTTAGGTCATAAGTCCCCTAGAACTTAGAACTTCTTAAACCTAACTAACTTAAGGACATCACATGAAACGTCCCCTTTCAACAATTATACAAGACTGTGTTTAAACTGACACACAATATTTTTTTAGCGCAACGCAATCTGACTTTCAAAAATCCCTACAAAAGTTCTCTATGCACAATTACCAAATTACTACTTCGAATGTCTGTTAATTCACTACACAGTGGTGCTGATAAGCTACGCTCGTCGTCACTATTATTTCTCAGTTTACTTTGAAGCCTAGTATTACGTTTTTCACACGCCATTATTGTCACAATATTTCACACGATAACACAGAAAAGCACAATTTGAAGAGCAAAAATAAGAGAACACATTAACATAGCACTGAAAATAATATGTAGTTAATTGCAAGCGCAGCTGCGAAATACTTGGTGCAAATCTACATGCATGCCACAACTGTTTTACTGTACAACAATGAAAGACTGCAACTACAAAGGAGATTCTCTCTACAATTACGCACTAGCAATAAACAATAGCTACACTAATTACACAAACTACAAGAAAAAATCAGAAGATTCCAGTGAGGTATCCTAGGCTAAGGGTCGACATATGAAACGTCCCCTTTCAACAATTATACAAGACTGTGCTTAAACTGACACACAATATTTTTTTAGCGCAACGCAATCTGACTTTCAAAAATCCCTACAAAAGAATGGCCCTGACTAACATTAACCTATACGTTTCACAAATCACTTACCTCACAAAAATCTTGGTTACTCGAACTACTGCAATACAGTGAGTGCCACTACTGCCAGCTAAATAAAAGATTCAAACTACGGAAGGCACTAACTACTGATAGGCATAGTTAGCAAATGAAAGATTTTGATAAAGAACAAACAATGTATTTACCTCAATAGTGTTCAAAAGTCATAACGTATATAGCAGTTCATGACATCCAGTCTTACAAATTTCAAAACTCCGCCATCTCTCTCCCCACATCCACCACTGCTGGCGGCTCACCTCCAACTGCGCAACGCTACGCGCTGTTCACATCCAGCTGCCGCTGCCCAACACTGCAATGGCAGACAACAATGCAAACTAGCCACAGACTGCACACAGCACAGCCAGTGATTTTCATACAGAGCGCTACGTAACGTTGCCAATAAGAAAACATAAACAGCCTACTTACACACACACAGCCATGCCCGAGGCAGGATTCGAACCTGCGACCGTAGCAGTCCCGCGGTTCCGGACTGCAGCGCCAGAACCGCTAGACCACCGCGGCCGGCTGCTGCTTACACCTTCTCTGCATCTGTGATTGATTGTGCTCAGAAAGAGCCGAAGTTTCCGGATATATGGCATTGTTTAAGGTGTAATTGAAAAATATGGAGGCCAATAATACACATGCTGGACAAAGCACTCCATACGCGTTTCTTCTCTGAGTGGAGATGTTCTTCATGCAGGATATGTGGGTGTTTTCATGTGACCTGTATTGCAAATCTAAGAGTTTGGATAATCTGACAAACGTAACCAGGCCTCTCTGACATGAAGTAAGTATGGCTTTCAAGTAACTGTTAAAGTTGATGTTAACAGTTACTTACAATTATGAATTCTTTCCTGACCCGCAGATTTCAACTCCTCCACCACACTCACACGATAGGCTTATAATTTCATATCGTTTAGTACACGATGAGACGATATACGAAACACAATAACCGGCTGTCACCACCTCCTTAGCGACTATGCGGCGGTGCGGTTACGTTCTTCCACTACCTGCACCTACCTGTGAACTCGCTGCAGCAGGTCGTCGGTAAGAAAGCCGAACAGAAACCTACCGTTCTGCAACTTGCACCAGGCTACATACAACGTAAATATTCGAAGAATCGGGAAAAGGTCTGAATTTTGAATGAAAGGTGGAAATACTGGCAAAACGTCGATATATTCTGAACCTTGAGATCTACACGTTCACTGCCAAGCCCGTGCTAATCTTAACACAGCCATCCACATACCATTTAATTCCCGTTAGCAGGTTTATGGTAATGTAACTCCCGAAATCTGGACAGCTACTAAGCACGGATTTTTCTTATGTTTAAATGCTCGCCACAGTATTAAGTTTATCGGTGTCCAACGCACTCAAGTTTTTAGTCAGCGATCTGCTCAATATGACACGCGGAATTAATGTCTTTTCTCATGCACAAAATTACTTTATAAATCCGTACTTCCTAAAAAAATTCCGGAATAAATATGCCTTCACTTTAAAGCACTTTTGAAACATGTAGCACAACTAAAACCAGCAAATTATAACTTCCTTCGGAGCTCATATTACACACGACCGTACCATTGAAAGGCTGCGCTCCGACCCCCTTAGACTGCTGTATTCTCTATCTCCAAGAGAAAAGACGCTGAAGAAACCTCCGTTCTGATTGGTCAGTTTTCTTTAAGGCCAATATAAAAACATTATTCTTCCGCGTTAGTCCGAGTTTTTCATGACTAACCAATCAACAAATATCACACTTTCGAATTGTACTTTTCGCCCAAATAAATATTAAACATTCTGATATTTTGTTTATACTTTACGTTATTAACTATTCTCATTTGCACTCGAATTAGCTTTCCTACTACAATAAACGTACTTAACATATTATGATACAAAATTCCCCGTCGTCTGAATTCACACTGTATTTAACTTTCTCACACTATTTCGTACAGTGTTCATCAGTAGAACAATATCTACATATTAACTTTAGACCGCATTCACGCATCATTCACACTATCAAAAACATATACAAAACTGTACAAAGATAAATAAACAAAAAAGCCTTCAAGAAATTCACAAAAACATTTTCTTGACCTGTTTCTTGAATGTCTATGTGCACTACTGGATTGTGGTGGTCAAAATTCCTAACAACATTATAGCTCTTTCCGTTTAGTACTTTCCGATACTGTCCTCTAAAAGACGAAAATTAGGACTACCTACCCAGCTGAACCCGCTTCAGACCATTTGTCACGATGCTCACATGAGTCATTCTACCGATACACAGGCTCTAGACAGAAGCGATATAAGGAGCCACGCCTCAACTTGTGGGGCCTTCCCGTAACGTTAATGTGGAATTCTGTCTGTAGTTTCAGGGATCCCCAGCGTGGATCGCCTATAGCTCTACACCTTCTGAATGGATCCCATCTTGAATAGTGCTGGTCGTGGGGAGTTTTCCACCAGGATACTTTTCTTGAAACATTTCTTTACAGTCTTTCATGGAGCCCGTCTTAAAGTAACATGTCACGGAATGAATTCGCTTTTGTAATGCCAACTGCCCCAGTTCTGTAACATGTCAACAACACGAGCTTCTCACAACAACTGACGCACGAACACGCAGCTGCACTCAACTTTCCAATAAAAAGCAGTGCAGCCAACTTTAGAGACAGTGTTGCCACTTCACAAGCAATTCGACTAGAGGTGATTAACCTGTTTTCGAGGGGTACCGGTTTTATATGGGACACCCTGTACAATTAAGAAGAATCAGGACCCGAGTGGTGGACTGATTGTGCTGGCTTAGCACATCCCCACACTAACAAGGGGAGGCCGCCAATTGTGAAATTCAGATTCGATTCATACTGCGCATAATAAAAGCTCATGGCCAGAGGTGTAATGTGGCAAAGCACCAAGATGCACTTCTCAGCCGTTGTCAAGAAAATCGACAGTTAAAAGAAACCGTTGCGGTGAAATACTCTCTACGATTTGTAGTTTCCTACAGCGTCGTGGCGCAGCGGTAAGCGCTCGGGTTCGTAATCCGATGGTCGCAGGATCGAATATCGCGCCATGCAACTTTTTATTTTAGTATTTGTTTTTTGTAATTCAAATATATATATAAAATTCTCGGCAATCAGTTGCAACAATTATGCATATAATAAGTTGTTGAAAGTCGTTTGTCGTGGAAAAACTGGCGACTTCGAACATGACTGCGTTTTCCGCAAACAAATTTGTATTTCACAAATGTTATTAATTGTCTTCATAATGTTTACACGTGTAGTTAACGGAAGACGTAGAAACGATATTCCGAAACGAATACGTATAGCGTAAGTCAAACGTTCGAATTAGAGTAGAGACCCCACGATATATGTAATGAATTACAAAAAACAAATACTAAAAACAAAAAAAAAAAAAGGTTGCATGCCGCGAGATTAGATCCGGCGACCTTCGGATTACGAACCCGAGCGCTTACCGCTGCGCCACGACGCTGTAGGAAATTATAAATCGTAGAGAGTATTTCACCGCAACGGTTTCTTTTAACTGTCGATTTTCTCGACAACGGCTGAGAAGTGCATCTTAGTGCTTTGCCACATTACACCTCTGGCCATGAGCTTTTATTATGCGCAGTATGAATCGAATCTGCATTTCACAATTGGCGGCCTCCCCTTGTAAGATAAATGTTCTTATATTTACGGTTATAGGCTTAAGAACCATCAGTGCACTAGTTGTAGATATGACTAAGACCATTAACCAGCTGACACAACTCTCCCGAACCATTTCTCACCAAACACACGCCATACCCATTTGCGCTCCTTAAAAACGCACGCTTGCCATCACAACAGTCACGAAGTGACCGTGTATGGAATGGTATAAACGCACCTTCGCTCTGCAAAAAAGATTCGATGGAGGTCGTTTAAACCTCAAAAAAAGGCGAACTGTGATTCACACGGAATTCTGCGCGCGTTGAATATTATTAGGCTTCCAAGCACGGCTGCGTGCAGTTAGTTCCGTTGGGCAGCGACTGTTGTTGCCTCGGGCGACTGTCTGGAAGGAGTTACCTCCTTTTGCCTTGTGTAGTACAGCATCTCGATGTAACATTGACTCAAAAAGTGGTCGGAAGTCCCCTGCAGAAACACTGAACGGTGCTGCCTCTATAGCTGGCCACAGTTGCGGAAGAGTTGCTGGTGCAGGATGGTTCAAATGGCTCTGAGCACTATGGGACTTAACTTCTGAGGTCATCAGTCCCCTAGAACTTAGAACTACTTAAACCTAAGGACATCACACACATCCATGCCCGAGGCAGGATTCGAACCTGTGACCGTAGCGGTCGCGCGGTTCCAAACTGAAGCGCCTAGAACCGCTCGGCCACCCCAGACGGCACTGGTGCAGGATTTTGTGCACCATCTGGCCTCTCGACTACATCCTATAAGTATTCGATGGGATTCATGTCGGACGTTTTGAGTGGCCATCTCACTTGCTCGAACTGCCCAGAATCTTCTTCAAACAAAACGCGACCAATTCTCGCTTGGTGACGATTCCATCGTTGTTTGGGAACATAAAGTCCATGAACGTCTGCAAATGCCCTCCAAGTAGCCGAACATAACGATTCCCAGTCAATCACTTGTTCAGTTTTACCAGAGGACCCTTAAACGAGGCTGAAGGCCCAAACAATGCAAGAGCCGGCCGCGGTGGTCTCGCGGTTCTAGGCGCTCAGTCCGGAACCGCGCGACTGCTACGGTCGCAGGTTCGAATACTACCTCGGACATGGATGTGTGTGATGTCCTTAGGTTGGTTAGGTTTAAGTAGTTCTAAGTTCTAGGGGACTGATGACCACTGATGTTAAGTCCCATAGTGCTCAGAGCCATTTGAACCATTTTTTGAACCAAACAATGCAAGACTTGACAAATAAGGAACTTTCAATTTTAAAACGGCTTAAGGCCCATTATTAAAAACCTTACTAAAAGCATACACTTTCAAGCCATCGGCTATGGGCCATTAAAATACACAATCAAAAACCAATAAGAAAAGGTAGTACAGCCAGCGGCACTTAGAAGTTTTGGGATCGGTCTGCACTTGAAATTTTAACGTTCGCTTAGGGGAGACAGGTTGTCGGCCCAACTACATCCGATCCGCCGGCAACCCAACCAAGAGACAGTCAACGGACCCACCGACAAGACGACTTGCTTTCCACCCGACCAGTAACCAAGGAACTCCAAAGCCAAAACGTACAATGCGTAGCAGCCCACAACCAAGTATGCATAAGCTGCTAAAACTACACACATGTGTTGGACAGCGACAACACGGTGAGGAAAGGTCACTGCCTGAATTTTACGTCCGCGGCCAGGGCAGATAACCGGATCGCTAACGGCCACAAGGCAGAAAATTCCGCTGGTGCAATTGGACATCAAATAACCAAAATACAGTTAAACTCCACTGGATGGTGGCCAAACTTTCGCCAACTCGAACACTCGCTGTTGCTCACGGGAATACCCCCAAATGCCAACCACGAAAACCAGCGGCACAGTGTGAACAGACTGGCTTCGGTAATTAAAACACCACTCAACTTTGATGTCCTGGGTCGGTGAGCCACGAACCTCGGAACAGCTCCCACACACTCCGACACTGTGTAGAGACCGCCAGTTGGCCCGGCCCACTGCGCCGCGCGGAGATTTCTTGGTTGATTTACACCAACCGACCGACTGCCCAGAGCTAGTAAGCCGACAACACTTAAAATAACTTGTCAATCAAAATCACAGAAACTACACTATCACTTACACTTGCACGACGAACCAGACAATGCTAACGGCAGTGACTGTACAATAACAGGAACGAATCACGAGTCGGCATACACAGCCAGTCCGTAAGCGATCGCCGGCCAAATACCCGTCGCCCAGCTAGACGACCGACCGACGACCAACCAAAGTCGTCGCCACTCCAATCATGTGTGTTGGCAACCGTCGGGCGAGTCATGGCGGTCCGGACCTCACTGCTGCCGCGCCTCGTCTGAACTGGTGCCGCGTGCCAACTCATACACTGTCAGGTCTGAATTAACTTCTGGCACTTTCCAACCCACTGGTCGACATACGACGACTGGGAAGTAACAGAAGCCCAGCAAAGATAATACGGCAGGGCTTATATCGATAAGCGCTGCTGCTGCCGCTCATGGGCAGGCAAAGCAGCAACTCAATGACAAGTAATTGAAACTAACGTAACGAGGTGGCAGTATGGCAAAAACAGGATGTTCAATAACAGATGGCACGAACACAAACCACGCACAGCTCAGACCCAGTCCATTCCATGTAAACACAGCCCACACCGTTATGGAGCCACTTGTTGATAGCTTGGCTTCTTGGAATCTGCGCCACACTCGAAAACCTCCAACAGCTATTACCAAGAAATCTGGACTCATCTGATCAGGACATGATTTTCCAATAGTCTGGGGACAAATGGATATAGTCAGAAGCCCAGAAGAAGCGATATCGTGCTGTTAGTGGAGCACTCGCGTCAGGCGACTGTTGCCATAGCCCAGTAACGGCAAATTTCGCCGCGCTGTCCTGACGGATACGTTCTTCGCACGTCCGACATAGACTTCTGCTTTTTTTTTTTTTTTTCAAGCAGAGTTACTTGTCTGATTAGCACTGACAACTGCACGCCAACGCCGCTGCTCTCGGTCGTTAAGTGGAGGCCGTCGGCCACAGCGTTGTCCGCGGTGAAAGGTAATGCCTGAAATTTGGTAGTCTCGGCACACTCTTGTCGCTGTGAATCTCAGAATATTGAAGTCCCTAACGGTTTCAGAAATGGGATGCCCCAAGCGTCCAGCTCCAGCTACCATTTAGCGTTCGAAGTCTGTTCATTCCCGTCGTGCGCCCATAATCATGTCGGAAACATTTTTACCTGAGACAATTCCGCCAATGCACTGTCCTTTTATACCTTGTCTAAGAAATACCACCGTCATTTTCATATGCGCATATCATGACTTTTCACCTCAGTGTAGATCACTATCGCTTTTACTGTATCATTTCCGTTTTACCACTACATTCTCCACTTTCTCTATACATTACATAATATCAAAGTAAACCAATTACAAGGCGCTCTCACCCGCAGAACATTAGTTACCTTATGGGTGAAAACCCTTGCAAATACCAAATGAAGATGACTGCTAATACCATGATATTTGAGAGCAGTGGTCACTGCTAATAAACTGTTACGTCACACAGCGATTTCATTAAGAGTTGGACGTTCGAGATGTGTAAGCGTACAAATGTCACTCCCACCCCCCACGAAACATGGACCTTACCGTTGGTGGCGAGGCTTGCGTGCCTCACCGATCACATAGTCGTGCCGTAAGTGCAACCATAACGGAGGGGTATCTGTTGAGAGGCCATTCAAACACAAACGTGTGGTTCCTGAAGAGGGGCAGCAGCCTTTTCAGTAGTTGCAGGGGCAACAGTCTGGATGACTGACTGATCTGGCCTTGTAAAACTAACCAAAACGGCCTTGCTGTGCTGGTACTGCGAACGGCTGAAAGCAAGGGGAAACTACAGTCGTAATTTTTCCCAAGGACATGCAGCTTTACTGTATGGTTAAATGATGATGACGTCCTCTTGAGCAAAATATTCCGGAGGTAAAATAGTCCCCCATTCGGATCTCCGGGCGGGGACTACTCAGGAGGACGTCGTTATCAGGAGAAACAAAACTGGCGTTCTGCGTATCGGAGACTTGAATGTCAGATCCCTTAATCGGGCAGGTAGGTTAGAAAATTTAAAAAGGGAAATGGATAGGTTAAAGTTAGATATAGTGGGAATTAGTGAAGTTCGGTGGTAGGAGGATCAAGACTTTTGATCAGCTGACTACAGTGCTATAAATACAAAGTGAGATAGGGATAATGGAGGAGTAGTCTTAATAATGAAAAAAAAAATAGGAGTTTGTTCAGCTTCTCAATGAAGTGTCCTGAGTCCTTAATGTCCTTGAGAAGCTGAACAAGCTGAACAAACTGAAACATGCGCCAAACGACATCCTGGTCAGTTTTGATGTTGTTTCGTTATTTACGAAAGTGCCACTCAGCGACGCTCTGGAGCACATCGGTTCCATGTTCCCGCAAGACATCAATAAGCTCTTCCATGCATGTCTCACCACGAGCTATTTCACGTGGAATGGCGATTTCTACGAACAGCTGGAAGGCGTCGCCATGGGTAGTCCTCTCAGTCCAGTGGTGGCCAACTTCTTCATGGAACAATTCGAAGCACAGGCACTGGACTCGGCGACTTGCAAACCTAAGGTGTGGTACAGGTACGTCGATGATACTTTCGTGGTGTGGAGCCATGGTGAAGAACAGCTCGGTGAATTCCTGAGACACCTGAACAGCCTTCATGTCAACATAAGATTTACCATGGAAGTAGAAAAGGACAAGAAACTGCCATTTCTAGATGAGCTGGTCACAAGGGACGGCGAAAACCTGGGACACAGCGTGTATCGAAAACCAACACACACGGACCGATACCTGCAAAAACTGTCAAACCACCACCCGAGCCAGAAAAGAGACATGATTAGTACGCTCGTAACGAGAGCAGGACGAATATGTGAGCCTCAACACCTCAAACGAGAAATGCAACACCTGGAAACTGTTCTGAGGAGCAATGGGCACTCCACAAATGACATTAGAAGTGTAACAGAGCCAAAAACTCGGCGAAGTAAGGAACCAGAAAAAGAAATGCAGGGTACGGCCTTTCTGCATACATTCCCAGGATGACGGACAGAATCGACCGTATATTGCGCAAACACGGCGTAAAGACGATTTTCAAACCGGCAAGGAAGATCAAAGAGTGTCTTAGATCGGCGAAGGAGAAAAGAGACCCACTTGCAATGTCGGGAATATACCGTATACCTTGCACATGCGGAAAAGTTTATGTCGGAATGACTGGACGATCCATTAACACCAGGATCAAAGAGCATAAGCGACACTGCAGGTTGGGGCAGGTGGAGAAATCGGCCGTGGCAGAGCACGCACTGAATGAGACCGACCACGTAATAAAATTCGCCGACACGGAAGTTCTGTCTGTAGAGAAGCACTATCACACGTGCTTGTTCAGAGAAGCTGTAGAAATCCAAAAACACGCGAACAGTTTCAACAAGAAAGAGGAAAGCCTTAAGGTAAACGGATCCTGGCTTCCCGTACTGCAGCGAACGACCGTCGCAGGTAGTGAGAGGAGAAACGCACCGGAAATGACCGCGGAGAAGCCCTCGGACGTTGGCGCGCCAGGTACATATAGCCTGCGGCCGCGAGCTCGCCTCCAGTTCACCACCGGCAATGGAGGGTGAAGCTTTGACAATGCCAGCCACTCGTGCTGGCGAAACGTCAGAAAAATCATTAGATGAACGTCGGCCGAAGAACCCGAGACAGAAGCCAATAGGCAGTTTGTCAATAAGTGGCCACGAAAGCCTTAACAATTTTGTATTCAGGTCTTTGTTACAAAACTTGTTAATTTCACTTTAACAGTAAACCCTAAACTATTATAGATATGATCAATATTCAGGTTTTATTGGGATCACCATGAAAATGTATGGGGGATGGGAGATTAAAATTACTGTGGAATCATTCCATGAATTACTACAGAATTAATAGTTTCCATAAATGTTTCCCTTTATGGCCGATCTTTGGTCCGCCATGTATAAAACTGCTACATCTCCCTGGCCACAAACGCCTTCTAATGGGTTTCCCTGTGATGTAGGTTCTCGTCTGTTTCACTCGCACACTACAGCGCTTAGGCCTCAGTAGGCAATAAACACCTGTGAGTTTCCCCATCTTGTGGTGAATCTGCGCCCTATGTGGCACACGGTCCTGGACGACAGGGTTCGTTTCACAATTCCTGAGGGCTGACTCTTTCGGACATATATTTAAGTGAGACCGCAATGCTCGTTGACTCACAAACGTAGCCATGTATGGAAGTGAAACATGGGCGATAAATAGTTTAGACAAGAAGAGAATAGAAGCTATCGAATTGTGTTGTTACAGAAGAATGCTGAAGATTAGATGGGTAGATCGCGTAACTAATGTGGAGGTACTGAACAGAATTGGGGAGAAAAGGAATTTGTGCGACAACTTGACTAGAAGAATGGATCGGATGGCAGGACTTGTTCTGAGGCATCAAGGGATCAGCAATTTAGTATTGGAGGGCAGCGTGGACGGTAGAAATAGTAGAGGGACAGCAAGAGATGAATACACTAAGCACATTCAGAAGGAGGTCGGTTGCGATAGGTACTTGGAGATGAAGAAGGTTGCATAAGATAGAGTAGCATGGAGAGCCACTTGAAACCAGTCTCTGGACTGAAGACCACAGCAACAACAACAGTTTAGCTTGTGGAGTATAATCTCCATTTGGAGAAAATTTAGGTAATATGCAGTGCTTATGAGTTTATTAAAACCAGTGATGCATTACGTTGGAACTTCAGTGTGGTTAATAAAACAATGAAATTGATACTCAGATGATCGTCCAAGCAAAAGAGTTCCACACTATTCCCCCGAGGGTTCTGCAGTAGGGCATTATGCAAACATTCCCCAGACTTTAATCAGCAATTTATTCTTTCTGAAAGGATCGATATAAACATATTTGCGAGTTTGACGTTGGTACCTATTTTCATTTAACGTTTAGGACGCATTATTTACGATACCACAGTGAATTTTTTCCCCGCTCTTGATGGAACTATACGTCGCCCTCGTTCACTTCAGTTCCTTACTAGCTACAGGCAGAAATATCTTTACAACCTCGTTATCCCGAATCTGTTTCTCGCGTGCTGTGCTCCATCACAACCGCCGCAAAGCGAAATTCTCGCTACATGTCACAGGGGCCGCGTAGCAACACCCTCATGTTTAACACAGTGTGCATGGCAAGCAAGTAACTTTTCTGCACAGTGACTTCACTTCCAAGGGACTATAAGAAAGGAACGCTTCAGAGTATCGCTGTATATCTCATATAAAATGTTACGCAAGTGTGAGGTTTGTTCGCACTGACTTTCTAAGCCGCAAGAGTGACTGAAGTTCTGACTCAACAATAGCGTGATCAAAGTTTTAAATTGTTGTCAAGTGCTAGGCTTGAAACTGCGCTGCACTATATTACAGCTACTTTGAGTTACCTCGTTTTAAACTATAACTATGTTACCCTAACAATTTTCCTGTTCCACCTCACATATGTGTGGTGTACCTGAAGTACGTCGACGACATCCTTATCTACGAGTATTTAGAATAAGGCAACATTGTAGGGCGAGGTTGTTGCAGAATTTTCGGTGAAGCGTCCAGACGATGGTGACATCAGTTATTGATGCACTGTCGGGAGTTTTGCGTTCCTGAAGAATCCAAATGAACAACGATATCTAAGGAACTCTACCAGATACTGAATTTTGGTTGAGTCAAAATGTGGCCATTGTAAGCTTATGGCAAGAAAATTAGTGGAAAACAAGTAGCGTTTGGCCTCCAGATTGCTTTGTTTAAAAATACAAGGAAAGTGCTAGAACTGGAATTCTGCAGTGAACGTGTTTCCGATGATCTAGCATTAATAGCAGTAACTATCACGATTACCTTTTATGTCAGTCACGCCCTTGTAAATTTCCATGAGACTGCTGTGATAACTAGCCTCCACATGTCTCACGAGAAACAAAGTGTGTAGATCTGGAATGCTTGATGGCGAGATATGGTTACCTCACTTAGGCTAAACACTTCAAGTGCTTAGACGAAATTATCGGACACGCTGAAAGTGAAAGAGTGAGCAAAGAATCCATACAAAACAAATTTTGTGAAGCCTGCACAAACATCTGGAGTATCTATTATCCAAAAGATTTTGTTTCAACAGAGCCAAACTTCGCCATTGCCTCATGGTCTTCTTCCAGAAGCAGTCTACACTGCTGGAACATCACAATTAACCTTCTGCATCAAAGCTATCGGTTACATGGACTGATAAAAATTGAGGAAAAAATTGGATCCAGGGTTCAAGACGGTATCTGGTCGCGCAACAGCTCTTTCCACGATCTCAAGATTTTGTTTCATTGCATGGGAAGATGTCTGAAATTTTGCCTACATATTTCACAAATGAACGACTCGTAACTAAGGAAGAAAATGATTAACATCATAAAATGGACCAGAAAACCAAAGTAAGATGTCTAGCAGACACCCAAATAAACGAACTCACAGAGGCTTCTGTTGACACCGTTGGCAACAACAGGAAATACGATCAGACAGAATAAATTCATACCCAGGCAACTAGGAGTCTGAGCCTCAGTTACGTATCGACATTAGAAAGGAGAAATAACTGTAGTGACAGAATCAAGAAGTTTTGGGGTGATACTGAAAAATAAGACTGCGGGTAATGGTACAACGCACTTTGTAATGACCTGAATCAGTAACCGTACGAAGGGGTGGAAATCTCTTTTGAACAGCACGTTGCAAGACTTTCCAGAATATGCTCAATAATGTTCATATACAGGGTGTTACAAAAAGGTACGGCCAACTTTTCAGGAAACATTCCTCACACACAAAGAAAGAAAATATGTTACGTGGACATGTGTCCGGAAACGCTTACTTTCCATGTTAGAGCTTATTTTATTACTTCTCTTCAAATCACATTAATCATGGAATGGAAACACACAGCAACAGAACGTACCAGCGTAATTTCAAACACTTTGTTACAGGAAATGTTCAAAATGTCCTCCGTTAGCGAGGATACATGCATCCACCCTCCGTCGCATGGAATCCCTGATGCGCTGATGCAGCCCTGGAGAATGGCGTATTGTATCACAGCCGTCCACAATACGAGCACAAAGAGTCTCTACATTTGGTACCTGGGTTGCGTAGACAAGAGCTTTCAAATGCCCCCATAAATGAAAGTCAAGAGGGTTGAGGTCAGGAGAGCGTGGAGGCCATGGAATTGGTCCACCTCTACCAATCCATCGGTCACCGAATCTGTTGCTGAGAAGCGTACGAACACTTCGACTGAAATGTGTAGGAGCTCCATCGTGCATGAACCACATGTTGTGTCGTACTTGTAACGGCACATGTTCTAGCAGCACAGGTAGAGTATCCCGTATGAAATCATGATAACGTGCTCCGTTGAGCGTAGGTGGGAAAACATGGGGGCCAATCAAGACATCACCAAGAAATCCTGCCCAAACGTTGACAGAAAATCTGTGTTGATGACGTGATTGCACAACTGCGTGCGGATTCTCGTCAGCCCACACATGTTGATTGTGAAAATTTACAATTTGATCACGTTGGAATGAAGCCTCATCCGTAAAATGGCTGGTTCAAATGGCTCTGAGCACTATGGGACTCAACATCTTAGGTCATAAGTCCCCTAGAACTTAGAACTACTTAAATATAACTAACCTAAGGACATCACACACACCCATGCCCGAGGCAGGATTCGAACCTGCGACCGTAGCAGTCCCGCGGTTCCGGACTGCAGGCCAGAACCGCTAGACCACCGCGCTCATCCGTAAAGCGAACATTTGTACTGAAATGAGGTTTGACACATTGTTGGATGAACCATTCGCAGAAGTGTACCTGTGGAGGCCAATCAGATGCTGATAGTGCCTGCACACGCTGTACATGGTACGGAAACAATTGGTTCTCTCGTAGCACTCTCCATACAGTGACGTGGTCAACGTTACTTTGTACAGCAGCGACTTCTCTGACGCTGACATTAGGGTTATCGTCAACTGCACGAAGAATTGCCCCGTCCATTGCAGGTGTCCTCGTCGTTCTAGGTCTTCCCCAGTCGCGAGTCATAGGCTGGAATGTTCCGTGCTCCCTAAGACGTCGATCAATTGCTTCGAACGTCTTCCTGTCGGGACACCTTCGTTCTGGAAATCTGTCTCGATACAAACGTACCGAGCCACGGTTATTGCCCCATGCTAATCCATGCATCAAATAGGCATCTGCCAACTCCGCATTTGTAAACATTGCACTGAATGCAAAACCACGTTCGTGATGAACACTAACCTGTTGATGCTACGTACTGATGTGCTTGATGCTAGTACTGTAGAGCAATGAGTCGCATGTCAACACAAGCACCGAAGTCAACATTACCTTCCTTCAATTGGGCCAATTGGAGGTGAACCGAGGAAGTACAGTACAAACTGACGAAGCTAGAATGAGCTCTAACATGGGAATTAAGTGTTTCCGGACAGATGTCCACATAACATCTTTTCTTTATTTGTGTGTGAGGAATGTTTCCTGAAAGTTTGGCCGTATCTTTTTGTAACACCCTGTATACACGTGTGTGTGAATCATCATCTCCTCCTGAACCACTGGACCGATTTTAGCCAAACTTGGTACACATATCCTTTACTGTCAGGCAACAATCACTGTGGGGGTAAGAACCTATCACGGTTGAGGAGGTATGACGTCATAAAGAAAGAGACACGTCAAAAACTGACTCATGATGCATGACGTATAAATGCATTGCTTCTATGCTACTAACTCTGTTCGTAGTAAACTACTTAGTTGTTGTTGTTGTGGTCTTCAGTCCTGAGACTGGTTTGATGCAGCTCTCCATGCTACTCTATTCTGTGCAAGCTTCTTCATCTCCCAGTACCTACTGCAACCTACATCCTTCTGAATCTGCTTAGTGTATTCATCTCTTGGTCTCCCTCTACGATTTTTACCCTCCACACTGCCCTCCAATGCTAAATTTGTGATCCCTTGATGCCTCAAAACATGTCCTACCAACCGATCCCTTCTTCTAGTCAAGTTGTGCCACAAACGTCTCTTCTCCCCAATCCTATTCAATACCTCCTCATTAGTTACGTGATCTACCCACCTTATCTTCAGCATTCTTCTGTAGCACCACATTTCGAAAGCTTCTATTCTCTTCTTCTCCATACTAGTTATCGTCCATGTTTCACTTCCATACATGGCTACACTCCACACAAATACTTACAGAAACAACTTCCTGACACTTAAATCTATACTCGACGTTAACAAATTTCTCTTCTTCAGAAACGATTTCCTTGCCATTGCCGGTCTACATTTGATATCCTCTCTACTTCGACCATCATCAGTTATTTTACTCCCTAAATAGCAAAACTCCTTTACTACTTTAAGTGTCTCATTTCCTAATCGAATTCCCTCAGCATCACCCGACTTAATTCGACTACATTCCATTATCCTTGTTTTACTTTTGTTGATGTTCATCTTATATCCTCCTTTCAAGACACTGTCCATTCCATTCAACTGTTTTTCCAAATCCTTTGCTGTCTCTGACAGAATTACAATGTCATCGGCGAACCTCAACGTTTTTACTTCTTCTCCATGAATTTTAATACCTACTCCGAATTTATAGTTTGTTTCGTTTACTGCTTGCTCAATATACAGATTGAGTAACATCGGGGATAGGCTACAACCCTGTCTCACTCCTTTCCCAACCACTGCTTCCCTTTCATGCCCCTCGATTCTTATAACTGCCATCTGGTTACTGTACAAATTGTAAGTAGCCTTTCGCTCCCTGTACTTTACCCTTGCCACCTTTAGAATGTGGAAGAGAGTATTCCAGTCAACATTGTCAAAAGCTTTCTCTAAGTCTACAAGTGCTAGAAACGTAGGTTTGCCTTTTCTTAATCTTTCTTCTAAGATAAGTCGTAAGGTTAGTATTGCCTCACGTGTTCCAACATTTCTACGGAATCCAAACTGATCTTCCCCGAGTTCCGCTTCTACCAGTTTTTCCGTTCGTCTGTAAAGAATTCGCGTTAGTATTTTGCAGCTGTGACTTATTAAACTGATAGTTCGGTAATTTTCACATCTATCAACACCTGCTTTCTTTGGGATTGGAATTATTATATTCTTCTTGAAGTCTGAGGGTATTTCACCTGTCTCATACATCTTGCTCACCAGATGGTAGAGTTTTGTCAGGACTGGCTCTCCCAAGGCCGTCAGTAGTTCTAATGGAATGTTGTCTACTCCCGGGGCCTTGTTTCGACTCAGGTCTTTCAGTGCTCTGTCAAACTCTTCACGCAGTATCGTATCTCCCATTTCATCTTCATCTACATCCTCTTCCATTTCCATAATATTGTCCTCAAGTACATCACCCTTGTTTAAACCCTCTATATACTCCTTCCACCTTTCTGCCTTCCCTTTTTTGCTTAGAACTGGGTTGCCATCTGAGCTCTTGATATTCATACAAGTGGTTCTCTTCTCTCCAAAGGTCTCTTTAATTTTCCTGTAGGCAGTATCTATCTTACCCCTAGTGAGACAAGCCTCTACATCCTTACATTTGTCCTCTAGCCATCCCTGCTTAGCTATTTTGCTCTTCCTGTCGATCTCATTTTTGAGACGTTTGTATTCCTTTTTGCCTGCTTCATTTACTGCATTTTTATATTTTCTCCTTTCATCAATTAAATTCAATATTTCTTCTGTTACCCAAGGATTTCTATTAGCCCTCGTCTTTTTACCTACTTAATCGTCTGCTGCTTTCTCTACTTCATCCCTCAGAGCTACCCATTCTTCTTCTACTGTTCCCTTATGCTCTCCCTGAAACTCTCTACAACCTCTCGTTCTTTCAGTTTATCCAGGTCCCATCTCCTTAAATTCCCACCTTTTTGCAATTTCTTCAGTTTCAATCTGCAGTTCATAACCAAGAGATTGTGGTCAGAGTCCACATCTGCCCCTGGAAATGTCTTACAATTTAAAACCTGGTTCCTAAATCTCTGTCTTACCATTATTTAATCTATCTGATACCTTTTAGTATCTCCAGGATTCTTCCAGGTATACAACCTTCTTTTATGATTCTTGAACCAAGTGTTAGCTATGATTAAGTTATGCTCTGTGCAAAATTCTACAAGGCGGCTTCCTCTTTCATTTCTTCCCCCCAATCCATATTCACCTACTATGTTTCCTTCTCTCCCTTTTCCTACTGACGAATTCCAGTCACCCATGACTATTAAATTTTCGTCTCCCTTCACTACCTGAATAATTTCTTTTATCTCGTCATACATTTCATCAATTTCTTCATCATCTGCAGAGCTAGTTGGCATATAAACTTGTACTACTGTAGTAGGCATGGGCTTTGTGTCTATCTTGGCCACAATAATGCGTTCACTATGCTGTTTGCAGTAGCTAACCCGCACTCCTATTTTTTTATTCATTATTAAACCTACTCCTGCATTACCTCTATTTGATTTTGTATTCATAACCCTGTAATCACCTGACCAAAAGTCTTGTTCCTCCTGCCACCGAACTTCACTAATTCCCACTATATCTAACTTTAACCTATCCATTTCCCTTTTTAAATTTTCTAACCTACCTGCCCGATTAAGGGATCTGACATTCCACGCTCCGATCCGTAGAACGCCAGTTTTCTTTCTCCTGATAACGACGTCCTCTTGAGTAGTCCCCGCCCGGAGATCAGAATGGGGGACTATTTTACCTCCGGAATATTTTACCCAAGAGGACGCCATCATCATTTAATCATACAGTAAAGCTGCATGTCCTCGGGAAAAATTACGGCTGTAGTTTCTCCTTGCTATCAGCCGTTCGCAGTACCAGCACAGCAAGGCCGTTTTGGTTAATGTTACAAGGCCAGATCAGTCAATCATCCAGACTGTTGCCCCTGCAACTACTGAAAAGGCTGCTGCCCCTCTTCAGGAACCACACGTTTGTCTGGCCTCTCAACACATACCCCTCCGTTGTGGTTGCACCTACGGTACGGCTATCTGTATCGCTGAGGCACGCAAGCCTCCCCACCAACGGCAAGGTCCATGGTTCATGGGGGGAAGACTTAGTTAGCACCCACAAATACCGCTACACGCAGCTACAAAACCACGGGATCCTGGTACCGCAAACAGTTCAGGAGTTATGACGTCAGAAAAACAGACATGCTCGAAAACCTACTGCATTGGGCATTGCGTTTAAATATATTACTGCTTTTCTACAAATTCTATCGCAACATATTTCGCTGGCAGTATCCACATATGCCGCTGAATGTACCTACACAAATACACTGAAGAGGCAAAGAATCTGGTGCACCTGCTTTAATATCGTTTAATGTCCCCTGTAAGCACGCAGAGGCGCCGCAAAACGATGTGGCATGGGCTCGACTAATGTCTGAAGTAGTGCTGGAGGGAACTGATGCCATGAATGCTGTAGGGCTGTCCATAAATCAGTAAAAGTAGGAAGGGAAGGAGATCTCTTCTAAACATCACGTTGCAAGGCATACCAGATATGCTCAATAACGTTCATGTCTGGGTAGTCTGGTGGCCATAGGCAGTGTTTAACCTCAGGTGAAAGTTCCTGGAGCCACTCTGTAGCAATTCTGGAAGTGTGGGATGTCACATTGTCCTGTTAGAATTGCTCAAGTCCGTCAGAATGAGCAATGGATATGAATGGGTGCAGGTGATCAGACAGGATATTTACGTATGTGTCACCAGTCAGAGTGATATCCAGACATATCAGAGGCCCCATATCACTCCAACTGCACACGCCCCACAAAATTACAGAGCTTCCACCAGCTTAGATAGTCCACTGTTGACATGAAGTGATCTAACCGCGACCGGAACGGCCGCGGGGTTGCCGTGAAGGAAAGCGCGCCAGGACCCACGGAACCGCCTGCAAACAACAACACTAACGGCAGAGGACGGACACAAACAACGAAGGGCAACCGAGTGAGACCTTACAAACCACAACAAGCAAGAAACAACGGAGACACAAGAAGACCTCACGAATCAACCACGTCCATTCATACACAGAACAAAGTAACGTAAATACTCTGTCTGAGGAGAGATGTCACTAGAAGCATGCAAACATTAGACTGACTGGGTGAGCTTTTTTTTCTTTCTTTATTGTTATTTCACTCCCCAGAAACGGGCGGGCTGGCAGCGGCACAATACGCCACTTTTGAGCCAAGAGAGTTACAGAGAAATCATAATCAAATGAGAAAATAACACATAACATAGAATGGTATAAAGTGATGAATAAACAAGAACAAAAGTAGATGAGTAGAAACGGTAGATTTAAAAACAACATAGACGAGAGCCATACACAGATGTGGAGAATGAACACTGTGAGCCGACACGAAAACAAAGAAACACCACAGTGGGAACACAAATGAATGATGCTGGCGACACTGCTGATGCTGGTGGAACGTAGCACTGCATACGGCACAGGAGTAACACTGACACCACAACTAAAACGTTAAAAATCGCTGCACCGAAGGGGACCTGCTACTGGGTGAAGGGAGGAGGGTAGAAAGAAAAGAGGAGGAGTGATAGTAGGGGGAAACCAGGAGGGGGAAGGAGGGGGGCAGTGGAGAAGGAAAGGAGCTGGAAGCCTGGGGGGAGGAAGGGGTGAAAAGGAAAAAGAAGGTATTCGTCAAGGGAAAAGGAGGAAGAATGGAAGGGGGAGAGGGAGGGAGAGAGGGAGCCCTGAGGAGGGGGGAAGAAGGAGGGATTAGATCTGGTAGGAGGGGTAGATGGAAGGCACGCGGACATCTTCCGGGAGGGGGAGTTAGCGGAAGCCACCTTGGGCGATGGTATGGAGTGTGTGGAGATGCAGACCAGGTGGGACACTGTGGTACAGGCGCGGCAGTGAGCTAGGGTGGGAGAGGATGGGGGAAACCAGAAGAAGGGGGGATCCAGTTTGTGGGAGACATATAGGATCCGCATTTGTTCTAGGAACAGGTGGAGATTGGCGAAGGGAATCAGATCATAAAGGAATAAGAATGTCGTATGACTAGGGCCTCCTGTCGAGAAGACCGTTGGCCTGGTTCAAGTCTTTCGAGTTGACGCCACTGCAGCGACTTGCGTGTCGATGGGGATGAAAGGACGATGATTAGGACAACACCCAACCCCTGAGTGAAGAAAATCTCCGACCCAGCCGGGAATCGAGCCCGGGCCCTTAGGATTGACATTCTGTGGCACTGACCACTCAGCTACCAGGGACGGACAGATATCATAAAGGATCCTTATGGGGGATGGGAGACAGATGTGATAAGCGAGGTGGAGTGCATGGCGCTCAAGGATTTGGAGGGATTTGTAGTAGGTGGAAGGGGGTGGGGCTGGCTGAGCGAGAGACAGGCGCTTAAATACATGATCGAGGACGCTGCTATTGGCCACTGGGACCTCGTGCTCCACTGTGGCGCCCTCACCTTAACGTGGACCAGGAGGAGCGCGCCACCACGGTTTATGGTGTGATGGTGTAGAGACCTCTAGGGGTCTTCGACGTCCATGTTGTCTGGCGCAGATTCAAAATCCGCGGCGGTTAGTACCAGATGCAAGGTCCATGAATTCATTATGTTGTCTCCATACCCGTACATGTCCATCCGCTTGACACAGTTTGAAATGAGGCAACATGTTTTGAGTCATCAACAGTCCAATGTCGGTGTTGATGGGCTCAGGCGAGGTGTAAAGCTTTGTGTCGTGCAGTCATCAACGGTACATGTATGGGCCTTCGGCTCCGAAAGCCTGTATCGATGATGTTTCGTTGAATGTTTCGCATTCTGTCACTTACTGACGGCCCAGAATGAAATGCGCAGAAATTTGCGGAAGTATTGTACTTCTGTGAACGATTGTCTTCAGTCGTGGTTGGTTCCATTCTTGCACGACCTTTTTCCAGCCGCAGTGATGTCGGACATTTGATGTTTTACCGGATTCCTGATATTCACGGTACACTCGTGAAATAGTCGTACGGGAAGTCCCCACTCCATCGCTGCCTCGGAGATGCTGTGTGCCATCGTTCGTGCGCCGACTATAACACCACGTTCAAACTCACTTAAATCTTAATAATCTGCCACTGTAAGAGCAGTAACCGATGTAACAACTGCGCCAGACAGTTACGTTTTGTAGGCGATGCCGACCGCAGCGCCGCATTCAGCCTCTTTACATATCCCTGTATTTGAATATGCGTGTCTATACCAGTTTCTTTGGCGCTGCAGTGTAGGTCATAACGCGACATGTACTTCAAGAAATATGACGTCATAAACAACGAGAGAGGTGAAAAAATGTCGCTTTATGCATCAGGTTTCAATCAATATATTTATTCTTTACTTCTAAGACACTTGACGAGAAGAAGGGACCGGTTGGTAGGACATGTTCTGAGGCATCAAGGGATCACAAATTTAACATTGGAGGGCGGCGTGGAGGGTAAAAATCGTAGAGGGAGACCAAGAGATGAATACACTAAGCAGATTCAGAAGGATGTAGGCTGCAGTAGGTACTGGGAGATGAAGAAACTTGCACAGGATAGGGTAGCATGGAGAGCTGCATCAAACCAGTCTCAAGACTGAAGACCACAACAACAACAAGACACTCCTATAGCCTCGTTAAGGACATCTCTGGCATCTGGCAGCCCTTTTGACAGCTTTTAACTGCGAAGCGCAAACCGCTGTCGGCGGAAGCGATAGGCGCCTGTAGACCTACGAGGGGGCGTTCTCATAGAGACGTTTTCAAAATGGCGTTGTAGACACGTGAAGCAGTTGCGACAAGCGTACAGAAAATGTCCGGCTTCATGTTTCTTAATCTGGATTCTGCACGTTTACATTTGTACATTACGCACATTTCTGTGTACGACTATTGCACACTTTAAAAAGTGTTTTCACGAATACAAGGATATGAAATTTTTTGTGTGTAACACTGCAGACACAATTAATTTTTTACTTTTATTTCAGACAGAATACTGACGAAATGAATACGAGAGTAATTCCGCGTTTGTCATCTAGTAGTAATGATAAACCAGTGAAAGACATGCCATTGCTTTTCAACACATAGAGAGCAGTGCCAAATGATCTCAGTGGTGACTTGAAAACCATTGACATTGATAAAACATCCATCTGCCGTCTACAAAAATCCACTTTACCGGAATCTGCACGAATTAGCAGTCGATACATCACGCAGTCCTAGATGCTTCGCAAGTGTCCAGCAAGTAATAAAATACCGTTACTAACTCATTTGCACTGTTCACTGTTTCAAAAAATAATTACAGTAGTATGTCAGTAGTATATTTTCCGTAAAAATTCTGATTACAGAATCACAAGGACAGTCATTTAGCTTACACTCCTTAGAAAAACGGAACAACCAACATGGCGACAAATAAGAATAAGAACGACCGACTGCTATTCTCTGAGCGGTAATTATTTTAAGCTGCCTCTCATTTTTCTTTTATTTCGCTATTACATACTAGCGCTGTTGCGTACCCCATCATTTATTCACTCTTTTTCTGTTTGACTATTTAACGAGGCAGCAGAGATAGATTACGGCTGTTTCGCGTAGTTTAACGAGCGGCACGGAGTTAATGAAGCTGGGCGTTTCGTTAAATAAATATTCTGCTGTGGCCGTTATCCCATGTTTAAACTCGGAAAAAAATCATTATAACTGAACGCAACACTCGATTGTCTGCGGGGGAACAATTTGAACGAAGCAGTTGAATCGAATGAACCACTGTAACAATAGCTGTAATTTGAATTATGATTTTGTAATACGAAAGACAGCCAATTAATACAGCGCTTCGTTTGCGAAGAACATTTCACTGGGGGCCGAACCGCACAATAGCCCTGGGTTCGGTGTGGGGCGGCGGTGGCGTGAGTGGACTGCTGTAGCCTGTTGTGGGGTTGTGTACCACTGAGGGCTACGGCGGGGACGAAGCCTCGCCATCGTTTCTAGGTCCCCAGTTCAAAATAAGACAAGGGTTTGTCGTAGACAGTGTTCCGCACGCCTCTTTCAGTATTTTTTTATCTCCCACGTTATTTGTTGGATTAATCTATAAAAATTTTCCATAGAACCATATGTTTAAACTTCCAGGAAATTCATCAACATGTAACGGAACTGAAATGATGGTCGGCTGACAGTAATTTGGAGCCCGCGCGTCGGAAACGGGCGCGCTTGTGTGAGACTGCCAGGGAGTGCACCCTGATGCCATCTATTGGCAAAACTGGGAATTAGCGCTACCTGTCAGACAATGCACTAAGCTCTCGGAGTCAAATGTATTCTTTTTCTTGGTAATTATAAGTTATTACTGTATAATTTAATGTTGTAAAGTGCTAGTAGTAAATCATTATGACTGGTATGAACTCCAGGGTAATAAATATAAATATTCTTAAATACTAAATGATTTCGGTAAAAAGGTGGTAGGGGAACGCCCCCACTCTTGGTGATACGAGTGTAGGTAGCTAGGGGTAGCTGGAGACACAGGGACTGAACAATGGAATGGCCTGGGGAGTGTCGACGTGATCGGACGTGCGTAACTGTGCTCACGCAAAAGTGATTGTGCAACAGAGAAGAGGCGAATATCGTCGCCGTTTTTGGAGTAAAACGCGACGAATGGTTGTTGAAGCCGCCTCTATGCCACCGGGAATGATTGTAAGAGTTCCTGCGCCCAGATTTTATGGCTGACGTGCAGTAGCTTATACGAGTGCTACAGCTCGCAGTTCCAGCCGCCATTAAGGGCATGAGGCGTGAAGAGCTGCGTTAGCCACATGCATCTCACCACCAGCACCGACACATCTACCCAAGGCAAGACTGCTTGCAATTGTTAAGTCGAACTTTGTATACATGTAAAAGGAGAATACCAGTTTTCTTTTATGCAAGTGCAGAGGACAGAATATAGTAATGAGTAAAATTACGACGCATGTTGTTCATTGTAAAGTGTAGTAACCTCAAACATAGTATAGTGAAATCAGACTGAGGCCACCATTGCCTCTTTCATTTACAATTCTTTTGGTTGTAGAATACTTTAGCGTATAAGAATGTTGAAAAGAGCAATGGTCACATCAGAATGAGTCGCCTATTTATACACTCCTGGAAACTGAAATAAGAACACCGTGAATTCATTGTCCCAGGAAGGGGAAACTTTATTGACACATTCGTGGGGTCAGATACATCACATGATCACACTGACAGAACCACAGGCACATAGACACAGGCAACAGAGCATGCACAATGTCGGCACTAGTACAGTGTATATCCACCTTTCGCAGCAATGCAGGCTGCTATTCTCCCATGGAGACGATCGTAGAGATGCTGGATGTAGTCCTGTGGAACGGCTTGCCATGCCATTTCCACCTGGCGCCTCAGTTGGACCAGCGTTCGTGCTGGACGTGCAGACCGCGTGAGACGACGCTTCATCCAGTCCCAAACATGCTCAATGGGGGACAGATCCGGAGATCTTGCTGGCCAGGGTAGTTGACTTACACCTTCTAGAGCACGTTGGGTGGCACGGGATACATGTGGACGTGCATTGTCCTGTTGGAACAGCAAGTTCCCTTGCCGGTCTAGGAATGGTAGAACGATGGGTTCGATGACGGTTTGGATGTACCGTGCACTATTCAGTGTCCCCTCGACGATCACCAGTGGTGTACGGCCAGTGTAGGAGATCGCTCCCCACACCATGATGCTGGGTGTTGGCCCTGTGTGCCTCGGTCGTATGCAGTCCTGATTGTGGCGCTCACCTGCACGGCGCCAAACACGTATACGACCATCATTGGCACCAAGGCAGAAGCGACTCTCATCGCTGAAGACGACACGTCTCCATTCGTCCCTCCATTCACGCCTGTCGCGACACCACTGGAGGCGGGCTGCACGATGTTGGGGCGTGAGCGGAAGACGGCCTAACGGTGTGCGGGACCGTAGCCCAGCTTCATGGAGACGGTTGCGAATGGTCCTCGCCGATACCCCAGGAGCAACAGTGTCCCTAATTTGCTGGGAAGTGGCGGTGCGGTCCCCTACGGCACTGCGTAGGATCCTACGGTCTTGGCGTGCATCCGTGCGTCGCTGCGGTCCGGTCCCAGGTCGACGGGCACGTGCACCTTCCGCCGACCACTGGCGACAACATCGATGTACTGTGGAGACCTCACGCCCCACGTGTTGAGCAATTCGGCGGTACGTCCACCCGGCCTCCCGCATGCCCACTATACGCCCTCGCTCAAAGTCCGTCAACTGCACATACGGTTCACGTCCACGCTGTCGCGGCATGCTACCAGTGTTAAAGACTGCGATGGAGCTCCGTATGCCACGGCAAACTGGCTGACACTGAAGGCGGCGGTGCACAAATGCTGCGCAGCTAGCGCCATTCGACGGCCAACACCGCGGTTCCTGGTGTGTCCGCTGTGCCGTGCGTGTGATCATTGCTTGTACAGCCCTCTCGCAGTGTCCGGAGCAAGTATGGTGGGTCTGACACATCGGTGTCAATGTGTTCTTTTTTCCATTTCCAGGAGTGTAGTTACTTAAATTTTTCTGAGTAACCTTTCAAGTAAAGTCACTTAACTAATTCTGTATCAATTGTCCAAAGAGTAATATCCAAAATCATTAAATAAGTTGAAGGATAGAATTTTGTTAACCCAAGTTGCATAAACTGTCTTGGTAGTAATTACGAAGCCAACTCACAGAAATTGAGAGAGTATTTGCTTTGTAGAATCATCTAGAATGATCAGAAATAGTAATATTCAGAATTAAGTTTAAATTCAACTCAAGCCATTCACTTTGAAACGAGCCAAAAATTGATTTATTCTTTTGCTCCTTCAGAGCTGGAGACCGTAGTTATAAGTATTTTCAGGAGGATTCGACGGTAAGTCTGCTGCTCTCGTCGTGCTGATAGGATTATCCACTGCTGCTAGCAGTGGTGATTGGATACATAACCTCACTATCAAGTTAAGTGGGTCAGGTAGGCAGTGTTACCGTGTGAACTGTAGGGCACTGTAGGCCGTGGATCGAACCTGTTCAATCATCACAGCTCTTAGGGAAATAGTCCGGTTAGGAGTGTACTAATCATTAGGTAAATACTGGCGAGTAACGGTCAAAAATGTATACGCAAGTGAATTTAGCAAGGTCCACGTAGCAACTAGTTAATATGGTGCAATGGCGAGGGTAGGAGTGGAGTAAAAGTGAGCTGAGCTTGTGGCAGCTGTGCTGTATTCAAATATTAACAACGTGAATTCACTACTACCTCTTACCATTAGGACTGAGCTATTTACAGTTAAAATACGTAGCAGTAAGCGCAAAGGCGTGACAGCTACAAGTCCGTATTGGTTTTATACATACGGAATTAGGAAGCGGGTCATTCCGTCAGTGGAGGGGGTTAAAACAACCGAGTCAGTTGAGAACATACCCCATTTACTGATGGAAAGATTCGGCGGTTCGGTCGCAAACACTTAATACCATTTGAGTTCTTTTGCTGAAGAAGGCCTTCTTCGCCTGCGCCAGTTTACTTGTGGCAGATTTCTTCCCTGTTGTAGACAGTCTTTGTTACTTTGCTTGCTAGGCCAGGAATTCTTTTGCTTCTCCCACTGCTGTAGTTAGTTGTGCCTATATTGACTACCCTGAGTAGTCAAGTAAAGTCCGGAACTCAAAAAATGGCTCTGAGCACTATGGGACTTAACATCTGAGGTCATCAGTCCCCTAGAAATTAGAACAACTTAAACCTAACTAACCTAAGGACATCACACACATCCATGCCCGAGGCAGGATTCGAACCTGCGACCGTAGCGGTCGCGCGGTTCCAGACTGAAGCACCTAGAACTCCTCGGCCACACCGGCCGACTAGCCCTGAATTATTAGGCTAGAATGGATTATATGAATATACATGCAGTTATATATAAATGAAAACGCGGTCTGCTCCACAAATGAATAAAGAACTATTCACAAAACGTATACACTTACCCAATTTAGGTGCAACGGAAATGCCGCGCGGGGTAGCGTGCGGTCTTGGGCGCCTTGCCACGGTTTACGCGACTCCCTCAGTCGGAGGTTCGAATCCTCCCTCGGGCATGGGTGTGTGTGTGTGTTGTCTTTAGCGTAAGTTAAAGTTAGATTAAGTAGTGTGTAAGCCTAGGGACCGATGACCTCGGCAGTTTAGTCCCATAGTACTTACCACAAATTTCCAATTTTCCGCAACGGAAATCTATAAGCATAGCTATGTATCCGAAAATCAGATATCAGGTAATCGCTCAACAACAACCTTTCCAAAATAAATATAGCGTTCACGCTTACAGCCAAAATGGTGAAATGAGGCTGTTGCCTCGTATCTTTAATCGCTGGATTTAGACTTGAGGAGAATAATTAGTCACACGCTTCGAACCACTGAGATCAGAATGCAATTTAAGAACAAAACCTTCACATATTAAAAACAGAGTGCCCCTCAATAATATGTTTCCTACGAAATATCTCACTGTACAGTGTATAGTCTTCCAAAAATCATCAGCATTCCAGAACAGCTTCCGATCGGCCACCTCTCTCGAACTATAATTGGATTCATGCAAAGAACAGAGCATTTATTGTTAATGGACTGCAATAATTGCGTAGGATTCTCTTAATTACTCATAGCATTATAGTTCACTGCGAAGAATAGGCCTGTAGCCACATGTACGAGCCTTTGTGTTACCACATGCAGTGATATCATTTCACATGTATATCATTACAAACTTTGTACGCGGAATGATTTCAAAACAACTGTGTAAATAGAACACATGACTGAATTAACCCACAAACCGTCTGTTAGTCACAACCGCAAGTAACTGTGAACATCTCAGGCGTAATCTTCGTAGCTATAGGATACCAGCTATCTATTGGCTAATGGCCTTAGCAGCTTACCGAAGATATAAACAGCAGCAGCACTTTAGAAGCAAAGAGATAGTTCAAAGAACTTGTATCGACTAACTGAATGTGGCAAAAAACTGAAGAGACAAACTCGTTAAATAAACATAAAATACAGGGTGTTTCAAAAAGGACTTTACAAATTTACCAATACATGTAAATTCATTGAAAGAAGAGCTACAGCTCTGTTTACTGTTATTTTTTATTGAAACACATAAAGTTTTTTTACCTAAACTAAAGATGCTGTATGTGGCTTCCGCTGGTTATCCTGCACACGTCTCATTGGAAGTCAATTTATTCCCAAACTCGCTGTAGCATTGCAGGTGTAACTTGCTCAGTGGCGGCGTAAATTATTGCTCTAAGTTCAGGTAGAGAAGCCGGCAGAGGAGGTACAAACACGATATCCTTGATGACTCCCCATAGAAAAAAATCGAGTGGTGTCAGGTCTGGGGAACGTGGGGGCCATGCAATTGGTGCATCATGGCCAATCCATTGTCGTGGAAAGCGGTCATTGAGAAAACCCCAGACATCAGCCAGGTAGTGGGGTGGTGCACCATCTTGCATCAAGTAAACATTTCGGTCTTTGTCATCCTCATAGATTTGTGGCATCAAAAATTGTTGTAACATATACAGGTACACTATCCCGTTGATTGTTCTGTCATGGAAAAAAAAGGGGCTGTATGCTTTGTTCTTGCTCAATGCAAAAAAAAAAAAAAAAGTCGTAGAGTTTATGGCTATCACATACATGTTGCAATGTTTGATATCGATTTTCACTGTCCCAAATCCTACAGTTATGTGTTGAGGGAGGGTAGTTACTCTCTCACCTATTTTTCACACACAGAAAATTATTAAAGATTTTATTACAACCTGACGCACCTTGAGCAAGACTATAGAAAGTTAACAGCCTGAGCAGACATTGATGGAGCCTGGTAGGCACTAAAAGCATGAGGTATATTTATGATTCTTAGCTCATAGAAATGGCTTGTTGAGAGAAGAAATCAACTGGTGGCGAACACATCCCTTAGTAAATCTTGCTGGAGAGGCCAACAGCCATACAGGGCAGACAGGGTAGCCCCTTGTCGAGACAGGTCTCCAGGAGAACAATGCCGAGCTACCTGCCACCACGCTAGCAGAAGCCTGGGCTGAGGCGATGGTTTAAAGGAACGAGTCTACACAGAGGAGTTGTAAACCAGGCATTGTGTGCAGAGCCACGTGTAATAAAAATTCACAAGTTTTCCTGTTTGTTGATAGTGCAAATAGGCCAGTGAACTACTTCCCCCGGCCGCCTCGATTGTATAAAACAATTCCGGCGTCTGAGAAACGTTTGGAGATAGAATATTTATTACACCTCATAGCTTGGACTAACAAGCTCCAAGGCACAGGCGATTTAGATAAAGATCTTCGAGATTGTATCTGTTCGCTTGTTACCATGGGAAGAGACATGACTTCAGAAAAAAAATCATCCCTTCCCCTCTGCGAAAACTTAAAAAAAGACAGTAATTGGCGGTTTCTTTTTTTCCCAGAGACGCAGGTTTCTTAACTCTTGCCCTGGTTCGACACGAGTTTGTGCTGTCGTGTGGGAGGAGAGATTTGCGTCTAGAGCCCTGTGATTGGCTCGAGATGGCATGTAGGCGGTATCGTTCGTGCACTTTGCATGAAAACGGAATATTTTTCGTGGGGACGTGCGAAGCACTCGGGTGGTAGACTTTGGTTTGGTAAGAGACATCTGGTCGAAGGTCTGGCATGTATGGTTGCTACTTGCGACCTGTCCTGAGACTGACTTCACTTGCGAGGGGTTAAGACTGGGAGCCTGTGGTGAAGTTGTTACTGTACCGACAGTGTGACTTCAGGCGTCTCGGGCTACTCGTTTGCCGGGGACACACATATTCGTTTTTGGTTTACCAGTCTTGACGTTTGGTAACCTTGTGCGCTCTGTCGTATAATTGATCCAAATTGGTCCTTGGTACGACCAGCGAACGGGTGTGTCACACACTGATATCTACCGTTATTTCAGGGCTCCGGTAGAGAGCTGCACCTATGTAGAGAAAGTTCAATAGATTTGTTCAATCAAAGTCTGCTCAGCGTCAGATCAATTCAGATTGCGTTATCTACATTTTTAGGGCCAGAGTACTTGACTCACGAATCACCTAGTTAAACTGTCTTTGCCACCCAGGATCCACCCAGTGTAGAATTGAAGCACCTGTTAGTTGTCTAGGGTATTCAATCTATAACTCGTTCAGCATAATTCCTGTTTGGTTTTAAAAAAAATTATTGTTAGTACACTAAATTTTGCCTACATTCTCAATCAATAAGTAGTCCCACCAGGGTTACCTTTCAGTGTGTTAACCTTGCCAATTAAGTGAAAAATCGACTCGGCAGAAAATATTATTTTGTCCAAGAAATGTTCGTCCTCATGTAATAGATTTAACATATCCGCACAGAAGTTCTTGCTAGCAATTTTATCAGTATCTTATTTTGCTTGTACGATCGTCGATCTGTACTGTTTCAAATGAAAATGGTTTCTCAACACACGCCAAACAGTCGCATGTGGGATTTGCAGTTCGCGAGATGCACGCCGGGTCGATTTCGTAGGGCTGTTGACAAAACGTTGTCTCACTCGCTCAACGACATCGTCAGATGTGCTTGGACGTCCTGATGATTTCCTATGTCTTACCGAGCTCCCTGTTTCTACAAAACATTTACGCCACTCATAAATTGCAGGCCTACTAGGAGAATATTTAGCGTACTTGGTATGGAAATTACGCTGAAGTGTTGTTGGCGATTTCGATTCTTCAAACCAAAACGCTTGGGTCCAGTGAAGACAGCCATCTTTAACGCAACTGCTGCTAGCGCTCCTTACGGTGCGATTCGGCACTATCTAACTATGCGAGACAAAACTCGATGTATTTCCCTACAACTTGACATTACTATCACCTCTGTACGTATGAATTTTAAAATTTGTAAAGTCCTTTTTAAAACACCCCGTAATGTGGACAAAAAATGAAAGTGCAATCGAACAGAAAACTTTCGCTGTGTCGTTCCCAGTTATGATGAAGAAAGTCCTTAATCTTCTTTCTTCTACTTTTCATCACCTACGTCTCTACGTTTTTCACGCATAGACAATATTCTGTGCTGAAAATGACATACACTCCTTTCTACAAGACTTCTAAGTTGGTATTATACCCTGGTGACATGGGCTACGTCGTTCGACAGCCTCCAGCATTGGTAACTGTTCCTCTTGCACTTTCATTTCACTTGCGAAAATTTGCTTCGCTTCCTTCGCTGCTTCCCAGTCGTACAAGTTAAACAACATATCTGGTAAACACCAAACCTGCTTTACACTTTTCTTAACGCGCAACCTCTCTTTCTTCGTCCTCCACTTCCGTTACTCCCACTTGGGTTTTGTAGCCTACTCACCTATCTGCGGACACGATCCCTAAGCTTCTGTGCATTGCGAACATCCTATTACTCCACACATTGCTAAAGGCTTTTCCTAGGACTACAAAAGCCAGGAGAGGATCCATATTTTTCGACAATCTGCCTATTTTACTATCTCGTTAGGTGTTATAAAATGCGGGTTGAAGAATTTTCAGCACGTTTCTGATAGATTTCCAATAAATGAAATAGAGCAGCACTTTTACGTCATTTCTGTGGTTTTGTTAGCTGTAGAAAGTAATGGACCAATGCGAAGATCACAGGGCGGGGAACAAACCAAGCAATATGTAACTATAGCTTGTTTTGGCTAAGATGTCTGCCTGTTTGACAAATTTTGAAAGTTCTTATTTTAAATCGGTGATTGGTTTCCGGACCTTGATCGAAAGAAGCTGATTTAGCACGATTGGACGTATAGTGCTTATAGTCACGTGACTGTTTTGTGGAAAGACGATCTTTCGTCATGTCAGCACAGACGAGCTTCATTTTGTAGCGGCTACTTTGCTGTTGTTGAAACCAATCATTATCCGGTGGCAATGCCTCGTTAGATCATGGAGCTGATAGCTGGAAGAAGTGCTGGTCGAAGAAATGCACTGGGAGAGGTGTGCTAAAGAAGGAGCAAACTGTATTCTTTACACGGACCATTGAAACTGGAGTCTTTGATTTGGTGAGAATTTCTGACCTTCATATCTCTAATGTATTCTATTTTTCCGAGACGATTTCTTTATCCTGAAATAACTGAAGATGTTGCAGACAGCTGTGTGGGGATTAGAGATGAATGTATTTCCAGTTCAGTGGATCTATGAATTTATTACTGTGCAGTCAGATGGCTACTGTACAATAATAATTTGTGTCAGACAAGTGACATTTTAACGTCGCCTCTCGGCTTAAAACGGGGCTGGCGAAATTTATCATAAACTATTTCACTGATTTGGCAGTTTAGAGACGCGAATCGTCCCCGCCAGTTACACTGTTCAACACACAAAATCTGATGAAATGAGCTACACATATTTTTTTGGTTTGATACTGCAGAATTTGAAAATGACACTAAAATCCGTCTATTATATCTGGTTTCAGAACAGCAACCAATATTTATAGCCACTTTTTTTTCATCAGTGGAAAAATGAGCCATTGATCTTCCCGAAATGCGGTAAGTTGCGTGTCTCTACGATAGAGATAGCAGTACCGAGGTGCTATCACAAACGAGGCAGAGTGGCGACAAAAATCTGTGCTTTATGACGGGGGGCAGAAACCTTTTCAGTATCTACAGAGGAAACGGAGTGGATGATTGACTGATCTGGCAGCCAACATCACCTTACTGCGTTGGTACTATCAAGTGTTGAAAGTAACAGGAAACTACGGCCATCGTTTTTCATGAGGACACGCAGTGCTTCTGTATCGCTTAATGATGATGGCGTTCTCTTGGAGAAAATACTCCGGAGGTAAAATAGTCCCCAATTCGAATCTCCTGGTGAGGAATTCTCAGCATAATGTTGTCATCACGAAATGCAAAACTGGATAAATATAGTGGGAATTGATGAAGTGCACTGTCAGGGAAAATAGGACTCTTAGTGTACTGGGTACAGGGTTATAAAAAAACATCAAATTG
Organism: Schistocerca cancellata; assembly: GCF_023864275.1. Lineage (NCBI taxonomy): Eukaryota > Metazoa > Arthropoda > Insecta > Orthoptera > Acrididae > Schistocerca > Schistocerca cancellata. Next base: position 103,629,965 of record NC_064634.1, read on the forward strand.
GGGTAATGCCGGAGTAGATCTTATAATGAATAAGAGAATAGGGATGAGGGTAAGTTAGTAAGAAAAACATAGTGAACATGCTATTGTCGGCATGAAACACCCACCACAGTAGTACAAGTTTTTACGACAAATAGCTCCCGAGATGGTGAAGAGATTGAAAGAATGGGTTGTGAGATGAAAGAAATCATTCAGGCTGTTAAGAGACATGAAAATTTAATTGTGATGGGAGATTAAAATTCGATAGTGGGAAAGTAAGCAAAAAATGGTAAGAGAACTTGGACTTGGTGAAGAGAATAAAAGAGGAGGACACTTGATACAATTTTGTAGAAAAGTTAATTCAGTCATTGCATATGTGATTTAAGAATAGTAAAGGAAGGTTGTATAAGTGGAATAAACCGGAAGACACCGGCTGGTGACAGACAGATTATCCGAGGACGTACTGAGAATCTTTTGTTCTGTTCTCAACAATGGTAGAGGTAATACATGTAATGCACGTTACTCGGTCGCCTTTCCCGCTGCACTGGTGCAATATTTAACTCCTTGCCGCAAGTGTGCTTCGATTTGAAACGAGCGACATAGCGATGTGTAATGTAACTATGACAATGTATGAAACACCTTGCTCTAATCGGGTTTCTAATCGTAGAAAATGTGCCTCCGATTGAGCCCATTGAAGAATGAAAACTGTGTACGGTGATGACTGTGTCAGCATCACAAATGAGTGTCGCTGGGTTTTTTGTGCTCGTAATGAAGGAAACGGTGGTGTTAAGTTGAATGTGTGTGACAGATCTCGGAATGGATGACCGCGTATGGCAACCGATGAGACTCATCCAAATCAGGTTGATGAATTGATCGGAGAAAATCGTCTGTTAACACAGCCACAGCGCTTAGGTAAGGAGGGCACGTCACGATAGCATGTACTGGCCATCATTAAGGAACAAAGGTATTGGAAACTGTGTGCATGGCGTGTTACCCGATGATAATGATAACATTTGGCTCGTGGGGCGCTCTACTGAGTGGTTATCAGCACCCATAAAATTTCACAATCTTTTCACAGTCCAGTCTCGTCACTTTCCAGGATGATGATGTGTCAACACACACACCCAGTCCCAGGGCAGAGAAAATTCCCGACCCAGTCGGGAACCGAACACGGGACTCCATGATTTACAAGGAGCAACACTAGCCACTAGACCACCAGCTGCAGACAGTGGATTCCCCGAATGCTCACTCCTGAAGTGAGACGGAGGACTCTGGACATCTGTCAACAGTTCCTCTTGCGGTCCGAGCCTCAGGGTGATGGGTTTCTCAACAGCTTAGTGACAGGTGATGAAAGCTGGGTTCAGAATTTTAATGCAGAAAACAAGAGATGGTCAAACGAGTTGTGCCACAGAGGATCGCTGGCGACAAAACGGTTCAAGACGGTCCCACCAGCAGGGAGACTCGTGCTTCCACTGTTCTGGGATATTCAATGTGTGGTGCATATTGAATTCACGTCTAAAGGCAGCACCATAAACTCTCCAATGTACTGCGAGGCCGTCATAAAACTGAAAGCACGAATTCGGAGAGGTCGTGCACACATGGCGCAACCTCTCCTTCAGCATGGCAATGGAGACATCTGCAACAGTCCGACGCCTTGGATTCACCATCATCGATCATCCTCCATACTGTCCCGACTGGGCCCCACCCGATTTTCATGTTTCCAGAACTTAGAGAACACCTTCGAGCACCGCTTAGGTAGTGATGAAGCGGTTCAAGCGGAGGCGAGGTCAGACATTCTGCAGCGACGATATCCTTCTTGGAACTTGATGCCGACCTCAGATTTGAAGAATTAGCATTAACGTTCTATGGCAACAGGATTAATGGAGCTGCAGCTATTACAGTACTGGAAGAATCGTGCTACTTGAGCTGTGGCTGGCTCATGATACGCGTTGGGTTAAACCTCGGTTGCTATTCTGTGTTAGTCTCCCACGGTTATCGCGAATGTGCTGTTGTCCTCTCTCTCTGCGAGTAGCAGCAGCGGTGTGTATCGATATTCGTACCTTGTACTATCTTGGGTCTCACGCTTATACACTCCTGGAAATGGAAAAAAGAACACATTGACACCGGTGTGTCAGACCCACCATACTTGCTCCGGACACTGCGAGAGGGCTGTACAAGCAATGATCACACGCACGGCACAGCGGACACACCAGGAACCGCGGTGTTGGCCGTCGAATGGCGCTAGCTGCGCAGCATTTGTGCACCGCCGCCGTCAGTGTCAGCCAGTTTGCCGTGGCATACGGAGCTCCATCGCAGTCTTTAACACTGGTAGCATGCCGCGACAGCGTGGACGTGAACCGTATGTGCAGTTGACGGACTTTGAGCGAGGGCGTATAGTGGGCATGCGGGAGGCCGGGTGGACGTACCGCCGAATTGCTCAACACGTGGGGCGTGAGGTCTCCACAGTACATCGATGTTGTCGCCAGTGGTCGGTGGAAGGTGCACGTGCCCGTCGACCTGGGACCGGACCGCAGCGACGCACGGATGCACGCCAAGACCGTAGGATCCTACGCAGTGCCGTAGGGGACCGCACCGCCACTTCCCAGCAAATTAGGGACACTGTTGCTCCTGGGGTATCGGCGAGGATCATTCGCAACCGTCTCCATGAAGCTGGGCTACGGTCCCGCACACCGTTAGGCCGTCTTCCGCTCACGCCCCAACATCGTGCAGCCCGCCTCCAGTGGTGTCGCGACAGGCGTGAATGGAGGGACACGATGAGAGTCGCTTCTGCCTTGGTGCCAATGATGGTCGTATGCGTGTTTGGCGCCGTGCAGGTGGGCGCCACAATCAGGACTGCATACGACCGAGGCACACAGGGCCAACACCCGGCATCATGGTGTGGGGAGCGATCTCCTACACTGGCCGTACACCACTGGTGATGGTCGAGGGGACACTGAATAGTGCACGGTACATCCAAACCGTCATCGAACCCATCGTTCTACCATTCCTAGACCGGCAAGGGAACTTGCTGTTCCAACAGGACAATGCACGTCCACATGTATCCCGTGCCACCCAACGTGCTCTAGAAGGTGTAAGTCAACTACCCTGGCCAGCAAGATCTCCGGATCTGTCCCCCATTGAGCATGTTTGGGACTGGATGAAGCGTCGTCTCACGCGGTCTGCACGTCCAGCACGAACGCTGGTCCAACTGAGGCGCCAGGTGGAAATGGCATGGCAAGCCGTTCCACAGGACTACATCCAGCATCTCTACGATCGTCTCCATGGGAGAATAGCAGCCTGCATTGCTGCGAAAGGTGGATATACACTGTACTAGTGCCGACATTGTGCATGCTCTGTTGCCTGTGTCTATGTGCCTGTGGTTCTGTCAGTGTGATCATGTGATGTATCTGACCCCAGGAATGTGTCAATAAAGTTTCCCCTTCCTGGGACAATGAATTCACGGTGTTCTTATTTCAATTTCCAGGAGTGTAGTTTCCGGCTGTGCTGTGTGCGAGGAGTTGGTCGGCTGGCGTGGAGCAGCGAGGAAATCTCCGCAGCGCGCAGTTTGGTCGGGACTGCTGCCGGCGTCCACGCGCGGTCGGAGTGTGTGGTACTGTTCGCATTGCTACGAGGTCCATGGCTCACTGATCCTGGACACAAAAGCTGAGTTTGACTTAATCTACCAACAAGTCACGACTGTTCACATTGTGTCGTTAGGATTCCATTGTCGGCTGTTGGAAAATTCCCGTGAGCAACAACGTGTGTTTTCAAGTAGGCAAATTTTAGGCACCCTCCGGTGGAGTTTAACTGTGCTTGGTAATTTTGGAATTGATGTGCACCAGCGGAATCTTCTGCCTTGTGGCTGTTAACGTTCCGGTTACCTGCCCTGGCTGTTGATGTAAATTCAGGCAGTGTATTTTCCTCATCGTGTTGTCGCTCTCCAGCACGGTGTGTAGTTTGACAGGTCAATGTGTAATTGGTTGTGGGCGCCAATACCTTCTATGTTTTTCCATTGAACTCCCTGTTCTGTGCTGGTCAGATGAAGCGGAGGTTATCTTGTCGTTGGGTCCGTTGACTGTCTGTCGGTTGGGTTGTCGTAGGATCGACAATGGTTGGGCCGACTGCCTGTCTCACTGAAGCGAGCATTAGTGTTTGAATTCCAGGCCGACCCTCCGAAACTTCTGAGCCCTGTTGGGTGTACTGCCTTTTATTATTTGTTCTTGTTGTTTGTATTTGTATGGCTTCTAGATGATTTTTAAATTAAGGTTGTTTTGCCCTTAAGGCGTAAGATTGTTTGGGCCTTCAGCCTAATTTAAAGAATTGTTTTAAGGTAAGGACTTGGCCTTTTAAAAATTTGTTTTGGTTTGAGTCTTAAGCGATGGCCCTTCAGCCTATTTTTTAAATTAAAGTTGTTTTCCTCTTAAGGCATCAGATTATTTGGGCCGTTAGCCTAATTAGAGAACTGTTTTAAGATAAGGCATTTTGCCTTTTAAAAATTTAATTTTGGACTGCGTCTTAAGAGATGGGCCTTCAGCCGATTTTTTTAAATTGAAGTTAATTTGCTCTTAAGGTGTGAGGCTGTTTGGGCTTTCAGCGCAATCGAAAGAACTGATTCAAGATAAGGCCTTCTGCCTTTTAAATTTATGATTTTGGTTTGAGTCTTAAGTTATTGGCTTTCAGCCGATTTTAAATTAAAATGGTCTTGCCCTTAAGGCAGGAGATTGTATGGCGCATTCAGCTGTTAATGCTGTGTTTTTCTCTTCCTTTGTTTTTTTTTTAATTTTCTTGGCTCTTGTAATGTGCGGTCAAATAAATAAAGTTGTATGTTTGAGTGTAGCTGACAACTGCTTATTTGGTCCCTTTCCACATTTTAACTACCTGTCCTGTTCTGCGGGGGTTCCCTTTTGATAACTTCAGCGGATATAAATACTCCGGAATCAGCACCGACGTCCCGCCCCTTAACCTCGTGACGTACACGGTTCTCAAGTGGTAATGCGGATGCCTAATGTTGGTGATTTGATACGAGGCCTCAGGGAAATTTACAGGGAATTTGTTTTTATGACGAATGGTGTAAGGTGTGTTCAATCACATTACGATTTAAGACAAAGAATGTAGAAGAAGTTGTGGTATTAATATTAGAACCTCAACAGAACAAAAGTAAAGTCCTCCTCAGGCGCACCGCCGTAGCCCATCCTAGTGAACAGCGTCGCTGGTACGGAAGTATCCAATATTATAGGGTAAAATGGATAGTCTGCACACAAGAAGGAATTGGGGGTATCTAAATGCGAGTACGATTTGTTCATTGGAGGGATGAAAACTTAGAAAGGATCTGCCAAATATTATGCATTACAGGATCGCTTTCTACACCGACACGACGCTATCGTTCGGAGAAATGTGTTCGTCGCGAGGATGGCTATGTTGAGAAATAAATTTGCAGAAGTGAAGAATAAATATATACATTGTTAAAGAGGTATGTTTTATTTAAAAATTCTTACGAGGTTTCACGTAAAAAATCTGAGGCATTACTTTTCAGCATGTCCTCGTGTAGATATCGTAACCTGAATTTAAAATATAAGACATTTTCAGGGGCAGATGGCGACTCTGATCATACTTTGTTAGTTATTAAATATAGATTAAAACTGAATAAACTGCGGAGGCATATGAAATTTAGGAGATGCGACCTCAATAATTTCAAAGAACCAGAGATTGTTGAGAGTTCCAAAGGGAACATTAGGGTACAATTGAGTGATACGTGGGAAACGAATACAGTAGAATGCAAATGGGTAGCTTTGAGAGTTGAAACAGTGACGGCAGCAGTGGATCAAATACGCAGAAGAAGGACCAGTAGAAGCCCTTGGATGTCACAGGAGGTAATAAATTTAATCGATGAAATCAGAAAGTACAGAAATGCAGCGAGTGAACCAGGCGAAAGAGAATACATACGTCAAGAGATGAGGTTAACGGGAAGTCCATATCTCTAAGGAGGAGTAGCTAAGGACAAATGCAAGGCTATAGAAGCACGTATACTAAGGAAAAGATAGATACCGCCAATTAGGAAGTTAAAGAGGCCTTTGCAGAAAAGACGAGTAGTTGTATGTATATCTAGAGTTTAGACGGCAAGCGAGTACTAAGATAAAGCTTGAAGGTGGCAGGAAGATATAGAAGGGCTAAACAAAGTAAATGAACCTGAAGGCAATATCACAGGAAAGTTAGAGAAAATAAACGATAATGTGAGAGATGTGACACCGGAAGAAGAATCTGACACAGCGCGGGAAGACCTAAGTTGAGACAAGACCCTGGAGCAGAAGACATTCTTTGTAGGTCATTGAGATCCTTGAGGCAGCCAGCAATAATAAAATTATTCCACCTTGTATACAAGATATATGAAATAGGCGAAACACTGGACTCCGAGAAGAATGTAGTAATTAGAAGTTCAAAAAAATCAGGTGCCAACATGTATGAATATTACCGAACTACCAGTCTAATAAGCTATAGTTGCAAAATACGGGCTCGAATTTTCCATAAAAGACTGGAAAAACTGGGAAAGACCAACCTGTGAAAGATGTGTGCGTTCCGGAGAATTGCAGCAATACGCGAAGCAAAAACGCTCCAACGGCTTATCTAAGTAAATACGTTACAAAAGATCTATATATTATTTGTAGATTTAGAGAAGGATTTTGGCAGTAGTTGCTGGTAAACCTTTCGGGATGTGAAGTCGTAGTCCAGGAAACTCTTCTGTTGCTGACGTTTCGGCCAGGACTGGTCTGGACATCGTCAGAGGCGCTCCTTCGCTGAGTCTTGCCGACTTTCCGAGTCGGGACGAAACATTAGAAACAGAAGAGTTTCTTTGACCACGACCTCACATCCCGAAAGATTTACCAGCAGCTATGTCATCCGGTTGTGAAAGCTTTCATTCTATGATTTTGACAGTGATGACTGAACTTAACTCTTCGAAACTCTGAAGTCAGCAGGTGTAAATGCCGGGACCGAAAAACCATACAAAATTTGTGCAGAAACCAGACTACGGTTATAAAAGTCGAAGGACACTAAAAGGACGCAGTAGATGAGAAGTGTGTGAGACAGAGTCGTAGGCTATCCTCGACGTCATTGTCTGTAAACTGATTAAACAGTAAATGAAACCAAAGAGAAATTTTCAAACGGAATTGAAATTTAGGGAGAGGAAATAAAAGCTGCAAGATTTGCCGATGACATTGTAATTATGGCAGAAAATACAAATGGCTTGGAAGAGTTGTTGAACGAAATAGATAGTGCCTTGTAAAAAGGTAATACGAGAATAGAGCAAAAGAGAAGAAAAGCCTTTGAAATGTGGTGCTACAGAATAATTACATGGGTAGATCACACAACTAATGAGAAGGTACTGAACAGAACTGGGGAGATAAGGAATTTGTCCCCATAATGAAATTTTCACTCTGCAGCGGAGTGTGCGCTGGTATGAAACTTACTGGCAGATAAAACTGCGTGCCGCACCGAGACTCGAACTCGGGACCTTTGCCTTGCAAGTGCTCTACCACTGAACTACCCAAGAATGACTCACGACCCGTCCTCACAGTTTTAATTCCGCCAGTACCTCGTCTCCTACCTTCCAAACTTCACAGAAGCTCTTCTGCCTACCTTGCAGAACTAGCACTCCTGGAAGAAAGGATAAGGTCCCGAGTTCGAGTCTCGGCCCGGCACACAGTTTTAATCTGACAGGAAGTTTCATACCAGCGCACACTCCGCTGCAGAATGAAAATTTCATTCTGGAAACATCCCCATGGCTGTGGCTAAGCCATGTCTCCGCAACATCCTTTCTTCCAGGAGTGCTAGTTCTGCAAGGTATGCAGAAGAGCTTCTGTGAAGTTTGGGAGGTAGGAGACGAAGTACTGGCTGAAGTAAATCGGTGAGGACGGGTCGTGAGTCGTGCTTGGGTAGCTCAGTGGTAGAGCGCTTGCCCGCGAAAGGCAAAGGTCACGAGTTCGAGTCTCGGTCCGGCACACAGTTTTAATCTGCTAGGAAGTTTCAAGAAATTTGTTGCACAACCTGACTAACAGAAAGGATCGATGGATAGGGCACATTGTGAGGCGTCAAAGGCTCACCAATTTATGGCTGGCTCTGAGCACTATGGGACTTAATATCTTAGGTCATCAGTCCCCTAGAACTTAGAACTACTTAAACCTAACTAACCTAAGGACATCACACACATCCATGCCCGAAGCAGGATTTGAACCTGCGACCGTAGCGGTCGCGCTGTTCAAGACTGAAGCGGCTAGAACCGCTCAGCCACTCCGGCCGGCTCACCAATTTAGTACTGGAGGGAATGTTGTGGGGTAAAAATCGTAGAGAGAAACCAAGAGATGAATACAGTAAGATGATTCAGTAGCATGCACGCTGCAGTCGTTATTCGGAGATGAAGAGGCTTGTACGGGATGGAGTAGGATGGAGAGCTGAATCAAACCAATGTTCGTACTGAAGATCACGAAACAACTAATAGTGAAAAGTAATCTGCTACACTTTGACGATCACAGTTGAACTTAATGAAATTCGACACGAATGGTAGCTTCTTCGAGGCTTAAGCTTGAGTAATTTCTCGCCCATAATTTTAAACTAGTTCAGTTTACATTTTTTGTTCAAAAAAATATTAGGTAGAAGAAAGTTGTGTGTGTTTATTTTTTTAATTAACAATTGCCGTCTAATATTGATGCTTGAATATTAAATTCCACAAGTAATGAGCTACATCGTTTCGAGGAAAAGGGCAGTATAAAAAATTACCCCTCTGCGTGCCCGGATGAGACCCTTTCTCGGACAGGGACGCAGCCGTTAAGAAGGTGGGTGGCGGCTTAGAGTCCCTGGACGCGCGGTGCTGGTGCTGCGCTGCCATAACGCAGTCCTGATTTCCCCCTCCTCGCAGGCTTCTTCCGCCACCGGTATACGCTGCAGGTTCTGCGGGCTGCTGAAAGCGTTTCAGCCCGTATTAATGCGTAACAAGCTTTTACGTGAGAAATTCGCCTGCAACCCTTTTTTTTCCTGCGAAGCGGCGGCGAATATTTAATGCTTTTTCCGAAGGCTTTTCCTGCCATCTTCTGGGCCACGGCCGGGTCGGCACATTTAACGTGACTCAAAACGCTGCTGAATTCTTAATCAAGGCGAAAGAGCGCAATTAGACACGACGGCCTGTTCCAAAAGGAGGGGAGCCGGGCAGGGAAGCGGCCTCAGATGCCTAATTCAGCAGCGCGTCTTTCAAAATTACCGCCGCATTATGGCGACTCTGTCCGAGTGGCGACTCCGCCGTATGTAGGACGAGACTACGTTGCCCGGCAGTATTTTAAGAAACGATTGCTAATCGCAATGGATAATTTTAAAGAAAAAGTTGCAGTATCCAGACGACTACGTGTTTTTAATCTAAAGAATCTGCTTATTTTCTTCTTACTTTCCATGATTTTCTTACTTTTTATTTGAGGAGGTGGCATGCAAAGTCGAACTGTGCACTAAATACAGGTTTTCACAGTCAATACAAAACTTACTTCAGGCATACATACATTAGCGAACACAGGGTTGTTGTAGTAAAAATGAATACCACAACTCCAAAATCCACCAAAAATAAACGAAAAATATATCTATCCAGAAAACCGGATAAAAACTCGCTTGATGCATTCCTGAGAGGCAATCTCCACTCCTTCCAAATTAAGAATGGAAGTGTAGCTCAGAAGTGGCTTGAATTCAAAGAAATAGTATCGACAGGAATTGAGAGATTTATATCAAATAAATTAACAGAAGACGGAGCTGGTCCCTCATGGAACACAAAACAGGTCAGAACACTATTGCAGAAGCAACGAAAAAAGCATGCAAGTTTTAAACGAACGAAAATTCCTAAGCCTGGTGATCTTTTACAGAAATTCGAAGCTCAGCACGGTCTTCAATGCAACGTGCTTATAACAGCTTCCACAACGAAACTTTGTCTTGAAGCCTGGCAGAATAACCAAAGAGAATCTGGTCGTATGTAAACTATGCTAGCGGCAAGACACAGTCAATGGCCTCTCTGTGCTATAGAAATGGAAATACAATCGATGACAGAGCTGCTACAGCAGAGTTACTAAACAAAGCCTTCCAAAATTCTTTGGTGAAGGAAGACGAATTAAATATTCCAGAATTCGAATGAAGAACAGATGCCAACAAATGAAACTTCGAAGTAAATATCCTCGGAGTAGTGAAGCCACTTAAATCACTTGATGAAAGCAAGTATTCCGGTCCAGACTGTATATCAATTAGGTTCCTCTCAGAGTATGCTGATGCATTAGCTCCATACTTTACAATCATATACAACCGTTCGCTAGACGAAATATCCGTACCCAAAGACTAGAAAATTGCACAGGTCACACCAATATCCATGAAAGGCAATATGAGTGATCCACAAAATTATAAGCTCACATTAGCAACGTCGACTTCCAGAAAGATTTTGGAACATATTTTCAGTTCAAACATCTTCAATTACCTCGAAGAGAACGATCTATTGACACATAGCCAACACGGATTTAGAAAAAAAAATGGTTCAAATGGCTCTGGGAACTGTGGGACTTAACTTCTGAGGTCATCAGTCCCCTAGAACTTAGAAGTACTTAAACCTAACTAACCTAAGGACATCACACACACTCATGCCCGAGGCAGGATTCGAACCTGCGACCGTAGCAGTCGCGCGGTTCTAGACTGTAGCGCCTAGAACCGCTTGGCCACCCTGGCCGGCACGGATTTAGAAAACATCGTTCTTGTGAAAGACAACTAGTACTTTACTCACATGAAGTGCTGAGTGCTATTGACAAGTGATTTTAAATTGATTCCGAATTTCTAGATTTCCAGAAGGCTTTTGACACTGTATCACACAAGAGGCTTGTAGCGAAATTGCGTGCTTATGAAATATCGTCTCAGTTATGCGACAGGATTCGTCTTTTCCTGTTACAGAGGTCACAGTCCGCAGTAACTGACGAAAAGTCATCGAGTAAAACAGAACTGGTTTCTGGCGTTCTCCAAGTTAGTGTCATAGGCCCTTTGTTGTTCTTTATCTATATAAACGATTTGGAAGACAATCTGAGCAGCCTCTTAGGTTGTTTCCAGATGACGCTACCGTTTATCGACTAGTGAAGTCATAAGAAGATCAAAATCAATTAGTAAACCATTTAAATGAGATATCTGGGTAGAGCGAAAATCGGCAGTTGATCATAAACGATGAAATAAGTGAGATCATCCATATGAATGCTAAAAGCAATCCATTAAACTTCGGCTATACAATAAATCAGTCGAATCTAAAGGGCTTAAATTGAATTAAATACCTAGGAAGTACAATTACCAACAAATTAAATTGGAAAGAACGTATAGAAAATGTTGTGGGGTAGGCAAACAAAAGACTTCGTTTTATTGGCAGAGGACTTGAAATGGTTCAAATGGCTCTGAGCACTATGGGACTTAACTGTTGTGGTCATCAGTCCCCTAGAACTTAGAACTAATTAAACCTAACTAACCTAAGGACATCTCACACATCCATGCCCGAGGCAGGATTCGAACCTTCGACCGTAGCGGTCACGCGGTTCCAGACTGTAGTGTCTAGAACCGCACGGCCACTCGGGCCGGCAGAGGAGTTGAAGATGCAACCGATCTACTGAAGAGACTGGAGCACTGCTGCGCGGTTTGGGATCCTTACCAGATAGGATTAGCGTAGTACATCGAGAAAGTTCAAAGAAGGGCAGCATGTTTCGTACTACCGAGAAATAGTGGAGATATTGTCACGGACATGATAAAGGATATGGGGTGGAGATCACTAAAACAAACGTCTTTCTCGTTCCGGCGGGATCTTCTCACGAAATTTCAATCACAAACTTTCTCCTCCGTATGCGAAAAGGGGAGTAACGATCATCATAATAAAGAAAGGGAAATCAGAGCTCGCACGAGGAGACATAAGTGTTCGTTTTTACCGCGCGCTGTTCGAGAGTGGAATAATAGAGAATTAGTTTGAAAGTAGTTCGATGAACCCTCTGCCAGGCACTTGAGTGTGATTTGCAGGGTAACCATGTGGATGTAGATATGAATCAAAATAACACACTACGCTGCAAACCCCTTAACTTTTGATGTGACTTCTGAAATTTTCTCATCGTATTTCTTCTTCTAATAATTTCCCGGTATGTAGCTTGATTCCGTCGACATTCTGCCCTTTACTTTTGTACCAAAAGGCATTTTTAGCTCTAATTAAAATCCTTGACGAAAATATTCTTTCCAAAATAAATTTAGATATTGACATGTTCTAATTTGCATGAACCATTTGGACGTGTTCGGCACTGAATGATTTTCAAAACCCAGATCTTGTTTTTTTTTTCAAATAATTTACATCTTATTTCACAATGTTTACTATTTTTTTCAAATAATTTACATCTTATTTCACAATGTTTACTATTGTGTACGATATTAGGTATTTGTAACAATTTAGAATGTGAAGTTATGCATAAAAATTATAGATTGACAACTGTAACACTGATATTCGCTGTAGTACCGAAATTTCTGACTTAGCTGTTCCTTCACAACTATTTAAAATATTTCAAATCAGCACACCAGAATGCAGTGACCTAAAAATTCTTTGAGGTTACAAATGGTTCAAATGACTTTAAGCACTATGAGACTTAATATCTGAGGTCATCAGTCCCCTAGACTTAGAACTACTTAAACCTAACTAATCTAAGGACATCACACACATCCATGCCCGAGGCAGGATTCGGACCTGCGACCGTAGCAGCAGCTCGGTTCCGGACTGAAGCCCTAGAATCGTACGGTCACAGCGGTCGGCTAATGGTTACACTTAAACATATAAACCCGAAGCATCTTCTAAACAATCAGAGGCAATTTTGTTTAGCTCTGTGTCGACCAACATGGTTATATCGTCGATCATGGTTGCATACCTACTTAAGAACTCTTGATTCTGCCAGTCTACCGAAAATAAGCCACAGAAAACCATCAACATATTCCTACTTGTCATCTGAGATTAGATGGCTGAGAAGTACTTCAGCTCATGGTTAAGAAAGAGTTTCGTAAGATTTATAGAGACTTCCGCTCAAGTTTATCTTGCTGGGACCTAAAAAGACGCAGCTGTCTCCATAGGAATATGAGTGTTTCCCATAGCTTCGTACATGTACATGGAAACCCGTTTCAGTCCAATTATGTGATCTAAATTTTGTAGGCCTATAAATAGGGATTTCACATACATCACGCTTCACTCTTCATAAAGGTTTCTTACTTCACCCACTGACTGGTAGACCTCATCACACTCCTCTTATATTACTACTGTCGGCCTTTTTCGTAAAAGTCTTGCGGCGGCGCGTCTTGATCTGTCATTATCCGTTGAACAATCAGTCCACCTACCTGGATAAGTTTCCGGTTCTCTGCCCTTTCACTCCGCAATGGTAGATATAGGTTTATCTGAGAAAAGCAGTGTTGACGAAAATTCGTCCAAATACCTACCATGCAAAGGCTGCATAACTCCAGTCCATGGACAGCAGCTGAAAGTTAGTAAAACTATTTAGTGTTCGGAATTCTTGCATGACTCGTCTGAAAAATTGTTTAAAATTTCGTTTAAGCTGGTTTATTGTCTTTTAAACACGGAAAATGTCAAATAAAATGGTTAAAATGGCTCTGAGCATTATGGGACTTAACTGCTGAGGTCATCAGTCCCCTAGAACTACTTGAACCTAACTAACCTAAGGACATCACAAACATCCATGCCCGAGGCAGGATTCGAACCTGAGGCCGTAGCGGTCTCGCGGTTCCCGACTGAAGCGCCTAGAACCACTCGGTCACACAGGCCGGCTCGGAAAAGTCTATCAAGTCCTTATCTGATACCCCGACATCAGTTATACAATGGTAATGATTGCGTCTGTTACAAGATCACATCCGAAAGCAGCTAGAAAATATTTAGTCCGACACGATATTTTGAGAGTCCTAAACAGTCACTGACCCACGACTACTTGCGAGTTAACACTTTCAGTCGTTCAGTCTGCTTCCTGGAGACAAGAGCTCGCCACAATATCGCGTAAACTGCACGAAACACGGCACGCGGAGTTAATGGGCGACATGAAATGTTCACATGCGAATATCACCTAAAATAAATCACTCACAACGCTTAAACTTTCACAAAATCAACAACACTGTTTTTTTCGTCCACGACACGAGAAAGAACCTATCAAATGCGCGAATCTCTTCATTTCGGTACAAATCTGATCAGCGTGGTTTAACATAGGTGTTTACGAGAAGACGGCTCCTGAGCGACTATGAATAGTCGTAGATCTAAGGTAGAAAGCCCTACCCAAACGCGCGGGAAATGCAGAATTCCCATCGGCTAGTAGGTTAAGCAGCCAATCAGATCATGTCGAGCACTTCTACACTCGTGGTATTTCTAGTGTCAGCCAATCAGATTACCACAAGTAATTTAAACTAGATATTTCGTAATTCCGAAACTGAACAAAATTTAATGAAAACAAAATGCGATTCCATTCCACAAAATAAATTGCCAATAAATCTAATACTCAATGCCCCTGCTGTCTGACTGTTACAAAATCAGGCTCACTCTGACATACGTCAAAAATTTCCCTATTGCACAACAACTTTCTCACACATACACTTACACAGTTTTAATGAAGTATCACATCCTCACTTTACGTGTGTCCTCCATTCACTCTCTCAGTCTCTTCAAAACACTCGCACAAAGAAAATACGCTGAAATACTAATTTTCCAAACTACTTTTAATTATGAAACTTCGAGCAGATTAAAACTGTGTGCCCGACAGAGACTCGAACTCGGGACCTTTGCTTTTCGCGGGAAGGTGCTCTACCAACTAAGCTACCGAAGCACGAATCAGGTCCGGTCCTCACAGCCTTACTTCTGCCAGTATCTCGTCTCCTACATTCCAAACTTTACAGAAGCTCTCCTGCGAACCTTGCAGAACTAGCACTCCTGAAAGAAAGGATATTGCGGAGACATGGCTTAGCCACAGCCTGGGGGATGTTTCCAGAATGAGATTGTCACTCTGCAGCGGAGTGTGCGCTGATATGAAACTTCCTGGCAGATTAAAACTGTGTGTTCGACCGAGACTCGAAGTCGGGACCTTTGCCTTTCGCGGGCAAGTGTTCTACCAACTGAGCTACCCAAGCACGACTCACGCCCCGTCCTCACAGCCGAGATACTGGCAGCCTTACTCCTGCCAGTATCTCGGCTGTGAGGACCGGCCGTGAGTCGTGCTTCGGTAGCTGAGATGGTGCCGGCACGGTAGCTCAGCGTATTCGGTCAGAAGGTTTAGCTACCCTCTGTAACAAAAAAACTGAGTGAACGAATCAACGATCAATCTGAATAGGCATCATCGGACGTCCGCCACGAACCAATTCAACGGACAATCTAGAACAAAATGAGAAAAAAGAAAAAGATGGTAGAGCACTTGCCCGCGAAAGGCAAAGGTCCCGAGTTCGGGTCTCGGTCGGGCACACAGTTGTAATCTGCCAGGAAGTTTCAGCGCACATTCCGCTGCAGAGTGAAAATCTCATTCTGGATACTTTTAATTAGGTCAGAAATCTGTGGTATTGAAACTAAAGAAAATTCCAGAAAGATAGATTTTGTGAACTTATCCTCTTGCTTGTAGTTTCAGTTGACACTATAGGTGAACACATTACAGTCCCTAACTCCAGTTCCACAATGCCAGCACGTTTATTATGTCTTTTACGTTGTAGTGAATGGGGCTAGGGGATAATTTATATCTATAAAAGTATCGAAAGTATTGATTTAAAATTTTAACAGTATGGTTGTGTTATTCGTAGACTTTGGTATATTAAGTATTAAAAAGATAGTTTAATATTTCACAATGCTTCTTCCGATTCACAGAGAGTGTGTGTAACATGTTGCACTCAGCGTTAGGCAAGTACAGGACTCGCTGGGTCCAGTAGCCATCGTCGGCTGTGCCAGCGTGAGAAACATCTGCTCTCCTCCCAGCTCCAAGGCAAGCTACGTTGTCAGTGCAAGGTGACTACTCGTAAAAACTTGCTACGTTACTGTCTCTCCATCGAAAGTGCGGTCCTCAGACAAGTAACTGTGTTTTCACAATAATAATTATTAATATTAGTAGTACGGAATACTACTATGAGGGAGCACATAAGCATATACCGATGCTGACAGGTACCCTGCGCGGTAAAGTCTGACCGTGACTGGAATAGAAATCACGTGATTGGAATCAACAGCTCTTATTGGCCGTAATGGGCTAGTTCTTCTTTGCACGAGATGTATATTGGAGAGATCTGCTCTGAACCATGAACACTGAAGCGCCAAACAAACTAGTATATGCATACGTATTCAAATACAGATATATGTAAACAGGCAGAACACGGTGCTGCGGTCGGCAACGCCTATATGAGACAACAAGTGTCTAGCGTAGTTGTTAGATCAGTTATTGCCGCTACAATGGCAATTTATCAAGATTTTAGTGAATTTGAGCGTGGTGTTATAGACGGCGCACAAGCGATGGTGCACAGCATCTCCGAGGTAGCGATGAAGAGGGAATTTCCCCGTACGAGTGTGCCGTGAATATCAGGAATCCGGCAAAACATCAGCCAACGACGACTGCAGAGAATCGTTCAACGTGACAGAAGTGCAACCATTGCGCCAATTGGTGCAGATTTCAATGCTGCGCCATCAACAAGTGTCAGTGGGCGATCCGTTCAATGAAATATCATCGATATGGGCTTTCGGAGCAGAAAGCTCACTCGTGTACCCTCGATGACTACACGCAACAAGCTTTACGCCTCGCCTGGGTGAGTCAGCACCGACATTGGACTGTTGATGACTGGAAACGTGTTGCCTGATCGGACGAGTCTCGTTTCCAATTGTATCGAGCGGATGGACGTGTACGGGTATGGAGACAATTTCATAAATCTATGTATCCTGCATGTCAGCAGCGGACTGTTCAAGCTGGTGGAGGCTCCGTAACGGTCTGTAACATGTGCAGTTGAGGTGATATGGGACCCCAGATACGTCTAGATACGACTCTGACACGTGACACGTACGTAAGCATCCTGTCTGACTACCTGCATCCATTCATGTCCATTGTGCATTCCGACGGACTTGGGCAATTCCATCAGGACAATGCGACATCCCACACGTCCAGAACTGCTAAAGAGTGTCTCCAACAACACTCTTTGATCACTTCCGCTGGCCACCGAACTTGTCGTGGCCGGTCCACTCGTCTAATTAATGTGCCCAGAAAGCTGTTTTATCGGATAGCTAGGCTACAATTCAAGAAAATCGTATTGATGGAGGTTATTACAGTAAATTGAATTGACAATACTTCGCTTATTTACGAAGATGGTTAGCAATCAAATGGTGTCATGCAAATAATCAATGTCCTTCGATATATACAATTTCCATGCAAGCAAATAATACTGTTCACACGTCACGGCTCGGCTTCCAGTGAGGCAGCAGCTAGTTTTTTTTTTTATTGATTTTCAATTCCCCCCGAAGGGGGCGGGCTGGCAGCAGCTTAGTACGCTGCTCTACAGCCTACAGACTTTTTTTAAAAAAAAGGAAGAAGAAAGGAACAAGGAAAAACAGGCGATAAAATGGTGACTTAAAGTGTAAAATGGCGTAAAAATGCGGAAAGTTAAAACAGAAAGCAAAAGGGGTTGGCAATGTTGATTAAATACACAGGAATTAGACAAGTAACATAGTAGACACACAATTAAAAAACATGGCGACAGTCTGGTTTCTGTTCGCAAGAGATAAAAAGTCACACCCAGCTGTTCGCTACACTACCCAAAAGACACAACACGGAAACCTCACCGGAAAAACACACACTGTAAAACACTGCACGAAAATGGCGGCACAAATATGGCACTCCCGAGCCAAAGGCAGATGGGGGGGGACCTGGAGGAGGGGGAAAAACAAGGAGGGAGGAGAGGAAAAAACGAAAAGGGGGGAGCGGGCAGCAGCTAGCGCGGAGCGGCGCTTATATTCTCTTCTTGTAGAGGCCGATCCTGTCGTAGTTCTGTTCTAGTCAGCAGGATTGGCTGACGTCGTCTCACACCCTTCTCTGCTGTTACGTTCCTGGCCCATGCGCCGGCGCTTGATGTTACGCTGGAACATATCTCCCCAGACAAACATAATTGAACATATCTGGGATGCCTTAAAACGTGCTGTTCAGGAGAGATGTCCATCCCTCGTATTCTTACGGATTTATGGACAGTCCTGCAGGATTCATGGTGTCAGTTCTTTCCAGCACTACTCCAGACATTAGTCGAGTCCACACCACGTCGTGTTACGGCACTTCTGCGTGCTCGCGGGTAAAAAATAGCAGAAATCAATGTGGGATGTACGATGTATGTATCCGTTAGGATACTGCGGCGAAATTTGGCGTTAATGGGCTATGGCAGCAGACGACCGACGCGAGTGCCTTTGCTAACAGCACGACATCGCCTCTTCTGGACTCGTGACCATATCGGTTGGACCCTAGACGACTGTTTCATTGCGCTCGTGATTTTTTAAGATGATGATTAGAAATTTTATCAGCGGAAGTCATTTCAGGAGGAGGTATTGAATAGAATTGGGGTGAAGAGAAATTTGTGGCACAACTTGACTAGAAGGAGGGATCGGTTGGTAGCACATGTTCTGAGGCATCAAGGGATCACCAATTTAGTACTGGAGGGCAGCGTGGAGGGTAAAAATCGTAGAGGGAGACCAAGAGATGAATACACTAAGCAGATTCAGAAGGATGTATGTTGCAGTAGGTACTGGGAGACGAAGAACCTTGCACAGGACAGAGTAACATTGGGAGCTGCATCAAACCAGTCTCTGGACTGAAGACCACAATAATAACAACAACAAGTGATTTCATATTATTCAAGTGATTTTTCATCTTATACGTTCATAATTATTAAGAAGTATCTTACACTAAATGTTGTTGCATAACGTTGCTACCTAAATAAGGAAGTACGTATGTTGCTGATATAAAACAGGACAAAAATTTCTAAAGATGGAAGTCAGTATTTTAGAGGGCCTTTTTTATAAGGCTCTGTGCAAATAAATGTAGAAATCCTAAATTGAAATACCTAATTTACAAATTTTGTATGAAATTTGTTGGTCACACCACGTAGGGATCATTGTAATGGGACGGAAATCGGTAGATGCGATTTATAACTACAGCCACACAAACGTCTACAGTATCCAAAAAAACTGTCTTATTTTTCCAAGAAATGAGATTCACAAACTGAGCAAGTCAGTAATGCGTTGGTGTCCGTCTCAGGCCCTTAGGCCAGCATTAATTCGGCTTGTATTGACTGACAAATTTGTTGGACGCCCTCCTGAGGGATATCGTATCAAATTCTGTCCAAGTGGCACGTTAGATCTTCAAAATTCCAAGATGGTTAGACGGCCCAGCCAATAATGTTCCAAGCGTTCCCAGTTGGTGAGAGACCGGGCGAGCTTTCTGGCCAAGGTAGGGTTTGGCAAGCACGAACGCAAGCAGTAGGAATTCTCACCATAAGCTATTATCATACCGAAATGTAAGCCAAAGATGGCTTCCGATGAAGGGCAATAAAACGCGGCCCAGAATATCATTGACATACCGCTGTGCTGTTAGCGTGCCTTGGATGACAATCAAAGCGCTCCTGCTGTGAAAATAAGTGGCACCCGAGATCATGTCTTTCAGTGCTTTTACTTTTTTCATTCATTGGTCCTTCGGGAAATGCCCGCTTCCTCTCGTAGTTTATTGAATTCTCCGTTACACAACACTTTGTGTGGTTACCGTAAAGTTAGTAAGTAGCTTTGGAATAAACGCGCTATATGTTGGTAGCCCTTGTAATCTTATCACGTTTCCAGCTGTCACTGAAATGGCTTTTTATAAGTGATAGATTATGATCACGACAGACGAAATGCACATTCGACAGTTTGTCAAGAGCAGGAAAGTTTTTAGTTTCTATTTTCACAGGTAGCGGTAATCTAAGACCTCGAACTTTCTAACATAGGAAGTGCTCCATCACTGGCAACAGAGGAAACAGTTATATTTGGTTGTTTGAAAGCAGCTCATCGATCGCCATGACAGAAATACTTACAGTACACATTGTGCTCAATACACCTTCACATTATTTCTCTCCCTCTCTCTCTCTCTCTCTCTCCCCCTCTCTCTCTCTCTCTCACTCTTTCTATCTCTCACATACACACGTATCTTCTCTTATCAATCATGACTAGGTACGGTAAGGCGTATACGTCATTTTTAAACCACATTAGGAACTAGAACTTCGAACCACACGTCATTGGTAAACGTTTGAAGCACAATTAAGTTCAAGGCGAACAAGAATGAGCGTAAATAACAATGCAGCTGTCGGGATTAACGCCCTGCATATCCAACTGGTTTGAAAGTCGTAAAATTATCTGTGGTGTATGGTAATTTATTGATAACGGTTCAAGAACCAAAATCAGGATTTAACCGTTTCATTATTATGAATAATATTCTGTTTAGGAGAAACAGTTGCTGAAGAGGTAACTAGTAACCCGCAGTGAAACTATTTCTAAGTCTCCTTGCTCGTAAAATTCCTGGACTGTAGAGTTCTGAAAGAACTAGCTGCTTTATGCAATGCCACCCGTGCCCCCATACCCTCCACGAACCTCGGACCTTGTCGCAGCGGAGCAGTTTGAGTCTCTCAACAATATAGAAGACCATACTACGTGTGTAGTCGGAGGGGTATCTGTTGAGAGGGGTGGCTAACCGAAGATGAGCCCCCAGTCTCTTCAGTGGTAGCAGCTGCAACAGTCTGGATGATTAACTGATATTGCCTTGTAACGTTAACCGAGAACACCTTGCTGTGCCGATAATGCAAACGGCTGAAATCAAAGGACAAACTACAGACGTTATGTTTCCTGAGGACATTCAGTGCTCCTGTGTGGCTGGCTGGCTCTGAGCGCTATGGGACTTAACTTCTGAGATCATCAGTCCCCTACAACTTAGAACTACTTAAACCTAACTAACCTAAGGACATCACACACATCCATGCCCGAGGCAGGATTCGAACCTGCGACCGTAGTGGTCGAGCGGTTCCAGACTGAAGCGCCTAGAACCGCTCAGCCACTCTGGCCAGCTCCTGTGTGGCTCGATGGTGGTGCTATCCGCTTGGTTAAAATAGTCTCATATTCTAACGCCCATGTGGGGAATATCCGGAGGGACGTTCTTATCGGGAAAGTAAAAATGGCGTTGTATAGGTCAGGGTTGAGAATGTTAGATCCCTTAATTGTGTAAGTAAACGAGCGCAGGGTTGTGAACACAAAATGAAATATGGGGTAAAGCAAGTGTATGTCTAACAGTTAATAAGAAATTAGAAACCTGGATGTGTTACTATGAACAGCATAATGAACACATTATTGTAGCCAAGATCAATACTAAGCCAACACACAGTACAGTAGTACAATTATATATGTCTGCTACCTTGGCAGGTGAAATATTGAAACAAAAGTCATGACATAAAAAAGAAATTATTCTGTATATTATGGGTGGTGAAAACTTTAATGGTGTTGACTGGAGGTCTGTAGTAAGAAATGGAAGACAAGGAAATATAGAAAACATGATTTCAGGGAAAGAAATGAAAGGGGGTTCAGCCTGGTAGAATTTTGCACACAACATAGTTTAATCTTTGCTAACACGTTATTTAAACGTCATCAAAAATGTGGAAGAGACCTAGAGACAATGGAACGTTTCAGAATAAATAAGCGATACTATCGCCATCTGTATATATGCATATCACTATCCCATGACTTTATCACCTCAGTGTGTAATGATAAATAATTTCTTGTATGTCTTAGTTTTGGTGAAGCACACAATCAACAAATTGGTTCAAAAATGAAAACATCTACATCGAAATATTGCCACAGCAATAATAGAAGATTATTCTTCTTCATCCCCATAAGCACGTAGTTTAATGCTGAGAGATCTTGACTCTTGTATCACATCACCAAGAGATGGGGGCCAGTGGTCAACGCACTGGACTCGCATTCGGGAGGAAGAAGGTTCAAATCCCAGTCCGTCCATACTTATTTATGTTTTCTGTGTATACCATAAAGTGCTAGGGGAAAATGCCGGGACGTTTCCTCTGAAAACGGCACGGTGGTTTTCCTTCCCCATCCTTCATTTAATCTGAGCTTCTGCCCTGTCTCTAATGACCACGTGTAGGCGGGACTCCAGTCTCCCTTCCTTCGTATGACAATTCTTCAGTCAAACGATTTTACAAAATACATGAAAGGGAACGTTTACAAAGAAGGGGGGATAAAAGGGGGACATTAGATGGAGATGATGGGAGTTAAAATATACACTAATATAGGGACATGCACAGGGAAACAGTTAAGAAGTCGACAGAAAGTTAAAAGGACACGGCTGGCAAGTCATTGCACACTTACAGTCATTGGAGTCAAACACAACTTAACAGTCGGCCACAGTATAAAAATCACGCGAACAAACATGGACTATATACAGGTCGAGCACACAATTAAAACCACATCACTTGAGGACACTGTATAACAGCTCCCAACAGAACACTAACACAGCACATTTGATAATGAAGCAAAATCTGGGAGGATCTGCCAGAGGTGGGGGACAAGGGAAAAGGAGGCGAGAAGGAGGGGAAAGAAAGGGGTATGAGATGGGGGTGCGCCAAAGGAGGGCCAGGGAGGGAAAGGATGAGAGAGGAAAACAGCCGAGAAGGGGATACAGGGCCGCAGGGGGGGAGGAGGAAAATCCGCTGCCAGAGAAGGAGTGGAGACGAAAATGGGGGCCCTGGGGACGGGGAGGGGCATCAAGGCCAGGTTACAGTTGTAGAGAAGGGTAGATGTCACAGTAAAGTTCAACATCTGGGAGGGGGAGGTGCTGGAAATTACCCTGATGAAGGAGATGGTGGTTGTGGAGATGGAGAGAGGGAGGAATACAGCAATAGAGGCACAGCAGCAGGTGTGGGAGGAGAGGAAGGAGGAAACCACAGGTTGGTGGGGGGGGGGGGGGAATCAAGCCTGTGGACAGTGTAAAGGATGCAGAGATGTTGGAGGAAAAGGAGGAGATGGGTGAAAGGGATGAGGTCATACAGGAGTCATATGGGGGAAGGAAGGCAGATAATGGAAGGTAAGATGGAGCGTATGATTTCTAGGATTTGTGTGAGGGAGAGGGGGGGCAGAGATCCAAGCAATGCTGGCATAACAGAGGATAGGACAGATGAGGGATTTGTAGTTGTGGAAGGATGGTGAAAGGATGCAATCCCCATGTCCAGCCAGCCAGAGTTTCAGGAGGCAGAGGAGGGAATGGCGTTTGTGCTAGATGTTCAAGAGATGAGGGGTCCAGGTGAGGTGACAGACGAGGGTGAGGCTGAGGTATCTCAGGATAGGGGTGAGTTGGATGGGATGACCATAAATAGTGAGGTAGAAATCGTGGAGACAGAAAGAGCAGGTGATGCGGCCTATGATGCTT
Organism: Schistocerca cancellata; assembly: GCF_023864275.1. NCBI lineage: Eukaryota > Metazoa > Arthropoda > Insecta > Orthoptera > Acrididae > Schistocerca > Schistocerca cancellata. The sequence continues at coordinate 103,653,445 of NC_064634.1, forward strand.
GCCTGGGTTTTGGGGGGGTTGATATGAAGGAACCACTGGTTACGCCAAGTGGTGAACTGGTCATGGTGGGTTTGGAGGGTGCATTGGGACGTTGAAGGGTAGCATAGAGAGCCAGGAAGGCAGTGTCATCAGGATATTGGAGGAGGAGGACAGTTGGAGGTAGCTTGGGCATATCAGCAGTGTACAGGAGATAGAGGAGAGGGGAGAGGACACTATCCCTGGGGAACGCCAGCAGTGGGAGGAAAGGTGTGGTCACTGGTGTTGTGGAGGGTTACATAGTAAGGACAGCGTGAGCGGAAGGAAGCGACCAGATGGACAAAACTGATAGGCAGGACGTAGGTTTGGAGTTTAAAGAGGAGACTGGGATGCTTTACGCAGTTGTAGTCATTTTAGAGTTCGAGGGACACAAAAATGGCGGAGCAATGGGAGTTAAGGAGGAGGGAGAAGTGGTGGACAAGGTTAAGGAGTTGACCTTCTGCAGAGAAGGAGGATCGGAAGCCACACTGGGTAAGGGGGAGGAAGTGGTCTTGATGGAGGTGGTGATGGATATAACAGGAGAGGATGGATTCAAAGACCTTACTGAAGATGCAGGTGAGGCAGATGGGGTGGTAGGAAGAGGCAATGGGGGTGGGTGGTTTGTTGGGTTTCAGGAATAAGAGGGTGCAGGAAGTCTTCCACAGGTCAGGGTAGAAGCCAGTAGAGAGGATGATGTATAAACTGGCAAGGACAGTCAGGAAAGAGAAGGGGCGTTCTTTGAGGTAGCGGTAGGTGACACAGTCATGACCCGGGGCCAGTCTGCAATTTGACTAGAGGATAAGTTTAATGTCATGTGCTGTGATTGGAGTGTTGATGTTGGAGGGGGCAACTGCATGAAGTACTGAAGACTGGGAGAAAGTGTAGTGACCGAGGTGCTGGCACATTCCATGACAGTGGAAAGAGAATAATCAAAGTGGGGATCATCAGGGATGGAGAAGATGGGAAGCGAAGTGGTTGGCCTTACTGAGGTTGTCAGGAAGGGGGCAGTCGTTATGGAGAAGGGGTTAATGGGGTGCGGAATGGGAACCAGTAAGGTGATGGAATGCTGACCAGTACTTGGAGGAGTTGACACGGAGGCTGGCTTTGAGTCATGTACAGGTTTGGTGCCAGTCCAGGCAATTCTTTGCTGTAAGAAGGTTGCATATGCGTCACTGGATTTGCTGGTGGCATTTGAGTGTATCCCTGTCGAAAGTGCGCAGGAAGGAGCGATAGAGGTGGTGGCGTTCACGGAGGAGACGTACAGCCCACGGAGGAAGAGTGGGACGATCGGGGAGGGGGGGATGGTTTCAGTACGAACATGGGCCTCCACGGCGCCAGTAATGGCCTTCTGAAGGAAGGACGAGGCGTGGATGATGTCGTCAGGATGGTGATAGGTAAGAGGGCGGCTGCCGATCTGGGTGGCTATGGGTTCCTGGTAGGCATCCCAGTTGGCGCGACAGTAGTCATGGACTACGTTCGGAGGGGGTGCAGGGCGGAAACCCAGATGGGTGTGGTGAGCAGACATTATGGAAAAAACGATGGGGAGGTGGTCGCTACCTCTGGGATCAAGGATGTCGACGGCGATACACCCAAGGAGGTTGGCGGAGGCAGTGACATTGGGGATGGTGTTGCTTTTGAGATGGGTGTTCTGGGGAAGGGGAACAAGGTCACCTTGGATCTTGAGGAGTAACTGATGCCAGCGCCAAAAGGCGGCTGTGAGTGGCTATGGATTTTGATGTTAGTGACAATCACATAGGTGGAGAAGGTGCGATCAGTGTGGGAGATGAAGACACAGGGAAGAGGAGCAGTGGAGCGGACATAGATGGTTGTGCAGGTAATGGTGAGGGAGGGGAAGGTGGCGTTGAGGATAAGGTGTTCAATGGGGCCATTGAGGAGGGGTTATGTCCGGACTGGGATGTGCTTAAGGTGGCTGCGCTCGAGGACCAGGGCCATCAGTTCGGTGGAGGACACAGGGAGAGGTACGGATAGTATGGTGGGGCTGCAGAAAGGTTTCGTTCAGGAGGAAGGTGTCGATCTGGAGGTGAGAAATCAAACACGCCGCGGCGGCTCCTTTCTACACCGAGCGTGGGCCCAATCCGTGTGCGCGAACGTAACTCCCTTCTAGCGCAAGGCACAACAGCACACCAGTGGTGAAAGCTCGCGATATCAAACACTACTGACAGATTTTGATGACCGAAACAAGGACCGTTGTTTCTTAATATCAAAAAGAACAGGATTCCAACTCGTACATAAAGGATACCGCTTATAACATTGTCAGATAGCCGGATTTCAATTGCTTCTTTCACTACACAGTTCCAATACCGCGACGCAGAGGCAACCACTTGTGTTTCATGGTACAACATTTTTTGTCCTTCAGTAAGACAATGTTCCACCACGGCAGATTTTTCTGGCTGAAATGAGTGCGTGTGGCAATGATGTTCCACGCAACGACCCTGGATCGTACGAATCGTTTGTCCAATATGGGCTTAGCCGCAATGGCAGGGAATCTTGTAGACCCCGGTCTTTCTCAAACCCACATCATCTTTCACTGATCCCAGCAGAGCTGTGGTCTTAGCTGGCGGACGGAATACACTTTTAATATCAAACTTTTTTAAAAAATTTCCTATTTTTGAAGATGGCTCCCGCAAAAGATGGGTATGCCACCGATTTGCTTGTATCATCTGTCGGTTGCTTTGGTACGATGGATGACAAATTGATGCATGAAGATATCGGTCCTATGCGTGGGCGTACGATAAACACTATGTCCTAATGTCCCATCACTTCTCCTGTAGACAAAGATATCTAAAAACGAAAGTTTTCCGTTCTTTTCTACTTCCATCGTGAACTTAATACTGGGATGCAGACAATTAAAATGATCTAGGAAACGACCCAGAGCATCCCTCCCACCACGCGACCATACCATAAACGTATCGTCGACGTATCTCCAGAAACAAGTTGGTTTTAAGAACTCCGTGTTCAGCACCATGTCCTCAAAATCTCCCCTAAACAAATTGGCAACTATGGGGGATAATGAACTCCCCGTATCCACTCCGTCAGTTTGTTCAAAGTATTTGTCATTAAACAAAAAATACGTCCCTATGTACCATGGACCTTGCCGTTGGTGGGGAGGCTTGCGTGCCTCAACGATACAGATAGCCGTACCGTAGGTGCAACCACAACGGAGGGGTATCTGTTGAGAAGCCAGACAAACGTGTGGTTCCTGAAGAGGGGTAGCAGCCTTTTCAGTAGTTGCAGGGACAACAGTCTGGATGATTGACTGATCTGGCATTGTAACACTAACCAAAAGGGCCTTGCTGTTGTGGTACTGCGAACGGCTGAAAGCAAGGCGAAACTACAGCCGTAATATTTCCCGAGGGCATGCAGCTTTACTGTACGATCAATTTGTTAACATCGAGTATAGATTTAAGTGTCAGGAAATCGTTTCTGAAAGTATTTGTATGGAGTGTAGCCATGTATGGAAGTGAAACATGGACGATAAATAGTTTAGACAAGAAGAGAATAGAAGCTTTCGAAATGTGGTGCTACAGAAGAATGCTGAAGATTAGATGGGTAGATCACATAACTAATAAGGAGGCAAACTGCCTATTGGCTTCTGTCTCGGGTTCTTCGGCCGACGTTCATGTAATGATTTTTCTGACGTTTCGCCAGCACGAGTGGCTGGCATTGTCAAAGCTTCACCCTCCATTGTCGGTGGTGAACTGGAGGCGAGCTCGCGGCCGCAGACTATATGTACCTGGCGCGCCAACGTCCGAGGGCTTCTCCGCGGTCATTTCCGGTGCGGTTCTCCTCTTTCTACCTGCGACGGTCGTTCGCTGCAGTACGGGAAGCCTGGATCCGTTTACCTTAAGGCTTTCCTCTTTCTTGTTGAAACTGTTCGCGTGTTTTTGGATTTCTACAGCTTCTCTGAACAAGCGCGTGTGATAGTGCTTCTCTACAGCCAGAACTTCCGTGTCGGCGAATTTTATTACGTGGTCGGTCTCATTCAGTACGTGCTCTGCCACGACCGATTTCTTCACCTGCCCCAACCTGCAATGTCGCTTACGCTCTTTGATCCTGGTGTTAATGGATCGTCCAGTCATTCCGACATATACTTTTCCGCATGTGCAAGGTACTGAATAGAAGTGGGGAGAAGAGGAGTTTGTGGCACAACTTGACACGAAGAAGAGACCGGTTGGTAGGACAAGTTCTGAGGCAACAAGGGATCACCAATTTAGCATAGGAGTGCAGCGTGGAGGGTAAAAATCGTAGAGGGAGACCAAGAGAGGAATACACTAAGCAAATTCTGAAGGATGTAGGTTGCAGTAAGTACTGGGAGATGAAGAAGCTTGCACAGTCTCAGGACTGAAGACCACAACAACAACAACAACAACAACAACAACGTCAAAATCAACGTCGACAAAGCTTACCTGTTCTTCGCCCAATTTTTCACCAACTAACTGGAAAGAATCATCAAAAGGAACTCTGGTAAACACAGACGCAACAACAAAACTAACGAGTAAATGCGTGGGACTGAGACACAAGGACTTCAAACGCTGAATAAAAACAGTGAATTGGATATATGGTGTTCGCATTTTCCGACCTAGGGACTGAGAATGAACCTTAATACTTGGCTGGTAGTAGCGTCCAAATTGCTAGAAATTGGCCGAAGAGGAGTAAATTGGACGCGCGGTGGACCCACGCTCGACGTGTTTGATTTCAGTTCGGGCTAGTTAGTGCGACCGCCCACTCAACTGAAGATGGCGGCCAGGTGGAGCGCCGAAATATTGTGTCCAGATGACGGTATGTTCCGACTGGAGAGCCGGCATGAATACAACCGTTTATTTTTAAGTAATGGACGGGAGGATAACTAAGTAGAAGAAGAACGTTGCGTTGGTTATGTGGCAATTTATAATCATCAGTCACTTTCTAGGCTGTTCACCACTTACGGGTTCTAGGCAGTCGGGTAAGACAGTAATTGCAGTTACATACTTAGCGATCGAAATGGAGTAACTCCCAATACATATGCAACACACCCAAGGTATAGTACGGCAAGAAAAAGGAATAAAAGTCAGATAGTGTTAATACTTTCATCCTTCTTTACCTCCTCTGCATTACTGCAGATGACGTGTCACTGAGCACATTTGTACTGTGCATGCAGTACACGTGAGGTACCTAGTTGTTTCCACTGCCCTGTGTGGAATACATAAGTTCTTGTACACTTCACTAACCTGCTGTCTTCATGATGATGATGTCCCCAGCACAGAGAACAGCACGCAGGTCGTGGATTCTTTTTCTTGAGGCAGAAATTAATTTCGCAAGGAATTGCTGCTACGAATAAACTATAACTCATTTGGGATGCCACTCGCGTTTTTATTGATATAGACACGAGAAACTGTTCTTGATCACAACGTATTGAACATATCATTCCACAGTCATTATATCTGGCTAAAATAACATGAAATACGTCCTGCCACAGACACCATGTCTGTCTACTGGAACCGTCAGAACTAGAGAATAAAATTACATGAATCAAATACTACTATTACACACAACATGTCTGTACCTAGCGACGGTCGGAACTGTAGTAAATGTAATTGCATGAAACAAATACTGCTATAACAGACAACATGTCTGTCGACTGGAACGGTCAGAACTGTAGAGCCGGACCGCCCTAGACACTTCGCGCGCCAAGCCAGCAAGGCGTGACCCGAACGCCACCGAAGTGCATCGGCAGTACTATCGTCAGTCTTTTGTTTTAGTAATACTTTGATTTTAATAGTTTTGAAATGACTGATTGATAGCTGGCTGTTGAGAGATGTTTATTTACAAAAATGAAGTAATTTGGTTGACAGGTTTAATTAATAATAGCAACTAAAGTTTAACGTTTTGGCGCCCTACCACCGAACACAGCAGCCAATGACAGAGCAGCAGCATCATGCAGGCGGTCTTTCTCACGGGAATGGTACCGTATCTAACATCTGTCACCGGTACCTCATCCCACATTGCGTCATCTCTATGCTTCTTGCATCTCCACTGCCCTGGGAATTGCTTCCTGGAGCCTAATATGATGGCTGAATAAGCCAGAAATATTACAATAGGTAATGCGGTTACGATCTTAATTGGCCAACGCTATAAGGAAAATACCAGAGTCTATTCTTACTAATGATAGTTTACGGCAGCCTACAGTAATTTTGTAACTCTAGTCGCACCTGAAGATGTCGGTCAGTTGCACAGATGAAATATTGCGGGGATTCTACAACATCCGACGTCTCACCCGAGAACGATTTCTACAAATGTAGACTACATTGAGAAGCTGTCGGGAAGTCTGCATACCAAGATGATGTTTATTTTTATTTAAAAGTTCGTGGAAATGGGTTGATAATGACTTCCGGATCAGCGTTCGCAGAAGAGGTAGTGCATAAATAGCAGAAATATGACCGCCGGTTGCGCGGCAGTCGTTTCAGAGAAACGTTTTTATTTTGGACGGGACGCACGCAGCACCTGGGCAGAGCGATACAGAAGAATGGACGTAATGCGCGTGGCGATAGCAGGTCAACAGCCTCGGCAATGGACTCGCTGTTCAGCACTTCGAAAACGCGCACTCCGCCACCCGGCTTTAATTAAACAAACAGCGCGTTGGCACACGCAACAGAGCCGCCGGTGGCTGCATAGCCGACGAGAGTGAACGACGAATGTAGCAGGCGAACATAGAGTGCGTGGGAGAGAGAGAGATAAAGAGAGAGAGAGTGTGTATGGAAGAGAGTGATGGAGGCGGGGCAGGGGGGATGATGGGAGAGAGTCGAGGTGGGGGTCGGTGGCTACAGATGCACGCAAGCACGCACAAACGCGCGCGTGCAGGGCCCGCGCAGAGTTGTCGGACACAAAACTCGCCAACTCGGCCCGCGCCGTGTGACGGTCGGGCCGTCAGTAATAAAACATTTCCAATTACGGTCCGAACAATCCGCTAACCGGCCAACTCGTGCCGGCGCTGTCGCCGGCGGCGCGACCGCAGGCGGGCTAGCTAGCTGTTGCAGCTGTTTCTGGGGGGGAGCTGTGTGCCAGGAATGCTTTGCGCGCAGAGTTTTGGGGCGACTCTCCTGCGACAGGTAGCCGGGGAGGCGGCGCTCTGCCAGTCCGCCGACAAGTGCCGGAGACAAGTGTCTGGCCACTGTAGCTACAGCTGCGACTGGACTCCGCGATGTGTGGCGGAGGGTAGGCGCTTTACCTCTATCGTTTTCAGCTGTCCTCCCTTTCTCCTCCATTCGCACACGGTACAAAGGAAACAAGGGAGATTACCTAACCTTCAGTCTCTCAGTTTTTTTCTTAATCCCAGTTCTACGATTACATTACAACAAGGAATACAAAAAAAGCAAATCATTAATACGTTTAAGAACAGATAGGACTAATCCTCGCGCAGCGAGATGGTATATAGACACGTCCGGCAGGTGGAAGAACAATGAAGGCCAAAGTCCAGAATGAGATTATCGCTCTGCAGCGGAGTGTGCGCTGATATGAAACTTCCTGTCAGATTAAAACTATTTGCCGGACCGAGACTCGAACTCGGGACCTTTGCCTTTCACGGGCAAGTGCTCTACCATCTGAGCTACCCTAGCACGACTCACGCCCCGTCCCCACAGCTTTACTTCTGCCAGTACCTCGTCTCCTACCTTCCAAACTTTACAGAAGCTCTCCTGTGAACCTTGCAGAACTAGCACTCTTGAAAGAAAGGATATTGTGGAGACATGGCTTAGCCACAGCCTGGGGGATGTTTCCAGAATGAAATCTTCACTCAGCAGCGGAGTGTGCGCTCATATGAAACTTCCCGGCAGATTAAAACTGTGTGCCGGACCGAGACTCGCACTCGGGACCATTGCCTTTCGCGGGAAAATTCTCTACCAACTGAGCTACCCAAGTACGACTCACGCCCCGTCCTCACAGCTTTACTTCTGCCAGTACTTCGTCTCCTACCTTCCAAACTTTACAGGAGTTCTCGTAGAGCACTTGCCCGCGAAAGGCAAAGGTCCCGAGTTCGAGTCGCGGTCCGGCACACAGTTTTAATCTGCCAAGACGTTTCAAGGCCAAAGTGTTTGCCGAAGTGGTCGCCGTCAGGGAGAAGCAGCCGGGGGGAGGCCGAGGGAAACGTGGAGGGTAACTGTAGCCCAAGCAATAGAGAAGTATATTGGGTTAAGATTGGCAGGATAGGAGTTTGTAGCAGCTAGGAACAGGCAACTGCTGACAAGTGGAAACGTCTGCTAAAGAAAAGTGAGTAAGATTCAGAGAAATCTCTTGACAATTAAAGATATATTGTTGAGCCAAAAACATATGAGAACCGTCCTTCGCGACATTTTATACCACCTGCTGATGTTGCTGTCACGTGGCTGGATAAAAGAAATGAAGAGGTGGACGAAAATATGGGAGTACCAGAAACACACCAGATTACTGTGCACAGCACTGATTAGGAAACCCGTTGGCATTGAAAACAGCGTCTAGTCGTTTCGGGACTGATTTACACCGAAGCGCCAAAGAAACTTGCATAGGCATGCTGATTGAAATACAGAGGTATTTAAACAGACATAAAACGACGCTGCGGTCAGCAGCGTCTATATAAGACAACAATCGTCCGGCGCAGTTGTTAGATCGGTTACTGCTGCTACAGGCCGGCCGTTGTGACCGAGCGGTTCTAGGCGCTACAGTCTGGAACCTTGCGACCCCCACGTTCGCAGGTTCTAATCCTGTCTCGGGCATGGGTGTGTGTGATGTCCTTACGTTTGTTTGGTTTAAGTAGTTCTAAGTTCTAGGGAACTGATAACCTGAGATGTTAAGTCCCGCAGTGCTCAGAGCCATTTGAACCATTTTGCTGCTACAATAGTAGGTTATCAAGATTTAAGTGAGTTTGAACGTGATGTTACATTCGGCGCACGAGCGATGGGACACAGCACCTCCGAGGTAGCGATGAAGTGGGAATTTTCCTGTACGACCATTTCACGAGTGTACCGTGAATATCAGGAATCCGGTAAAACATCAAATGTCCGACATCGCTGCGGCCAGAAAAAAATACACTAAGAACGGTACCAACGACGACTGAAGGCATTCATTCAACGTGACAGAAGTGCAGGCCTTCTGAAAATTGCTCCTTATTTCAATGCTGGGCCATCAACAAGTGTCAGCGTGCGACCCATTCAATGAAACATCATCGATATGCGCTTTCGGAGCCGATGGCCCACTCGTGTACCCTTGAGGACCGCACGACACAAAGTTGGGCCCGTCAGCACCTACATTGGACTGTTGATGACTGGTTACATATTGCCTGGTCGGACGCGCCTCGTTCCAAATAGTATCGAGCAGATATGTATGGGTATGGAGACAACATCATGAATCCATGGGCACTGCATGTTGGCAGGGGACTGTTCAAGCTGTGGGAGGCCCTGTAATGGTGGGGGCGTGTGCAGTAGGAATGATACGGAACCCCTGATACGTCTAGATAAGATTCTGACAGGTACGTACGTAGGCTTCCTATACGATCACCTGCATCCATCCACGTCCATTGTGCATTCCGACGGACTTGGGAAATTTTAGCAGGATAATGCGACACCACACACGTCCATAATTGCTGCCACAGAGTGGCTTCAGGAGCACTCTTCCGAGTTTAAACACTTTCGCTGGCCACCAAACTCCCCAGATATGAACATTATTGAGCATATGTGGGATGCCTTTCACGGTGGTGATCAGAACAGACCTCCACCCTCTCGTACTGTTACGGATCTATGGAGAGCACTGCAGGATTCATAGTATCAGCTCCCTCCAGCACTACTTCAGACATTAGTCGAGTCCATGACACGTCGTCTTGCGGCACTTCTGCGTGCTCGCGGGGGCCATACGCCATATTAGGCCGGTGTACCAGAGTTTTTGGCTCTTCAGCGTATTTATACGTATATAGGTCCTGTATGATTTTAAAGGGAATATACTATTCATTTACATCCACATCTACATCCATACTCCGCAAGCCACCTGACGGTGTGTGGCGGAGGGTACCTTGAGTACCTCTATCGGTTCTCCCTTCTATTCCAGTCTCGTATTGTTCGTGGAAAGAAGGATTGTCGGTATGCCTCTGTGTGGGCTCTAATCTCTCTGATTTTATCCTCATGGTCTCTTCGCGAGATATACGTAGGAGGGAGCAATATACTGCTTGACTCTTCGGTGAAGGTATGTTCTCGAAACTTTGACAAAAGCCCGTACCGAGCTACTGAGCGTCTCTCCTGCAGAGACTTCCACTGGAGTTTATCTATCATCTCCGTAACGCTTTCGCGATTACTAAATGATCCTGTAACGAAGCGCGCTGCTCTCCGTTGGATCTTCTCTATATCTTCTATCAACCCTATCTGGTACGGATCCCACACTGCTGAGCAGTATTCAAGCAGTGGGCGAACAAGCGTACTGTAACCTACTTCCTTTGTTTTCGGATTGCATTTCCTTAGGGTTCTTCCAATGAATCTCAGTCTAGCATCTGCTTTACCGACGATCAACATTATAGGATCATTCCATTTTAAATCACTCCTAATGCGTACTCCCAGATAATTTATGATATTAACTGCTTCCAGTTGCTGACCTGCTATTTTGTAGCTAAATGATAAAGGATCTATCTTTCTGTGTATTCGCAGCACATTACACTTGTCTACATTGAGATTCAATTGCCATTCCCTGCACCATGCGTCAATTCGCTGCAGATACTCCTGCATTTCAGTACAATTTTCCATTGTTACAACCTCTCGATACACCACAGCATCATCTACAAAAAGCCTCAGTGAACTTCCGATGTCATCCACCAGGTCATTTATGTATATTGTGAATAGCAACGGTCCTATGACACTCCCCTGCGGCACACCTTAAATCACTCTTACTTAGGAAGACTTCTCTCCATTGAGAATGACATGCTGCGTCCTGTTATATAGGAACTCCTCAATCTAATCACAGAATTGGTCTGATAGTCCATATGCTCTTACTTTGTTCATTAAACGACTGTGGGGAACTGTATCGAACGCCTTGCGGAAGTCAAGAAACACGGCATCATCGCGCAAAACATTCGCAATTCCAGGTAACGGTAATGGAGGTTAGTGATCATGCACCTTTCTTACCAATGTAGACTACAGAAGTTCCATAATATTGATATCTAGTAACGGTGTTGGCCTAGGGAGATACGAGAATTCATCCACGTGCGCTCAGAACGAGACCCAGATGCTGCGAGCTGTGTGAAAAGGCACGCTATCGTCTTATGGCACAGCATCATCATCGGAGAAGAAACACTGTACCATATAGTGTGTTATGACCTCAAGAAGCTACAATCGCCCCGTGTAACTGTGGCCCCTTTGATTACTCTGGGATGTGGTGGAGTGGAACTACGACTTATGAAATGATAGTTCACCTTATTACGAGAATGATGTAAAGATTTATTTTACTTTGTATAATCGATTTCACCAGGAATGTTCTGAGAATTTACATCTGTCTCTGAATATTAAAGTATCACTGGATACAGAGAAATTTTCAGGACTCTTCACTGGGAGTACATAGACATTATGTTCACAGTAGAAGTTCAGCATAAGACATGAAATACGGTGGTGTCCTATCTAAGACGATAGTGTCGTCTTAACCGTTGACCCACAAATCGGGCGAGCGTGTTCTGCCCGGCTGTATACTGGTGGTTCGGTGTGGTGGCGCTACGAAGCTGTGGCACATGGGGGCTCAGGGATTTTCTCTGCCTCGTGATGACTGGGTGTTGTGTGTTGTCCTTAGGTTAGTTAGGTTTAAGTATTTCTAAGTTCTAGGGGACTGATGACCATAGATGTTAAGTCCCATTGAGCCATTTGAACCATTTTTGAGGCACATGGTTATCTTCGGTTCTATAGATGCGCTACAGCACAGCGATCTTTGGTCAAATGAACAGAATGGACATGAGAAGCAAAAAATGGCTCCCGACCCCGCCATGTTTCATTATTGGGACGTAAACTCGGCCAGAAATTGAAAATAGTGTGAAAAAGAGACTAATCCGACCAAATGACATTCATTCACTGCTCCACAGTCGAGGTTTTATGACTCCGCCACGCCGACCGCCGTGATCAAGCGGTTCTAGGCGCTTCAGTCCGGAACCGCGCTGCTGCAACAGTCGCAGGTTCGAATCCTGCCTCGGGCATTTATATGTGTAATGCCCTTAAGTTAGTTAGGTTTAAGTTGTTCTAAGTCTAGGGGACTGACGACCTCAGAAGTTAAGCCCCATAGTGCTTAGAGCAATCTGAACCATATTTTGACTTCGCCACCTTTTTCCTTTTACGGGAAGTTGATCAGTGGTGTGTGCTTTTGGAATCCAAGCTCACCCTCGAATTCCCAGCTTTGGAGGACCCGTCGTGTTGCTTCGGTGCTGACATTGAGTTCTGCAGTAACTCTGGCAGCTTACGTCCTCTCATTTTTCACGGCAGACCTCTCCGATGACCGTCTATCACCATCACTCAATACGCAATTTCGTCCGCGTTGTGGCTTGGCAGGAAATATGTTTTCCACTTTCCATAGATGCGGTTTAATCTTCGATAATGTGTCTTTTGAAACACCGAACACTTCTCCAGGCTTGGTTATGGAAGCATCCACCATGCAAGGATCAGTAATGTGTCGAAATTGGAATTCACTTACGTCCGACGTAACGCACTCACAAGTACACAGAGCGCTGTTCGGACCACCACTGACAATTTCATCGTGTCGAGGGCACTTGGCAGGAGCCGCCTGTGATGAAATACAACAGCGCCACCCTCAGGCTTGGTTAGCATCTGTATTTATGTTCAAGCATGCATTTCTCGCGGTGTCTGCGTATTTATGTCCGACCCCTGTACGTGAGCGGAGCTGAGATGAATGGGGAATCATTCTGTCGACGGCACTGGCCGCAAATGACAAAACTCATTGGCATAAGAGACGGTGACGACTAACAGGCCCTCTTGGAGCTGCACCTGGGAACGGGCATCCCCGTCCCCTGTTGTCGTGCTACTGTCGTAACGGTATGTAGAACCTTGTTGAACGACAGTGGAACTGCGAGCAGGATAGAACGTGCCGGTCGCCCATACATCATCACACAATGCAGAGGGAACCGGTTTCCCTCCTCTGTAATCCAGGATACGCGGCGATCTGTGGCACAGCAGACAATTGTACGATGCCGGTACCATTCAGCTCAAACTGTGAAGGCGTCGCATGCTTTAATCATAAATACATGTCTGAGTGATGTTAAATATTATTATTTTTACGTATTATCTTCTCAGTAACCACCAGATATTGAGCTTCACCATTAAGTTTTATATATCAGCTAATTAATTTACTCATGGTCAGTTTTGTTGCCTTTGCCTGTGGCCACTTTCAGAACAAATTAATAACCAAATTAATTAATTTAATAACACAGAATCTTAAATTTCTGGTGTACCATCAAAATAAAATAAAAATAGTGAATAACTTGTAACATCACAGCTCTTATGCTGAACGGATTTATTTTGCTTTTGTTTCATTTAATGTTACATCATTGAGCTTCTGTAAATGTGTTTGAGTGAATAGATAACACAGAATTGTATACTCCTTTCTTTGTACAAACTTTGATGTCATGGTTTGGTTCAATGCAAAGTAGTGTATCTTTCATTTAAATGCTTTGTCTCATTTGGAGGGAACAAAACTTACTATATATAATTGTAATTTCTGGATGAATAATTTTTTGTAGAAATGTCAATATGTGCAAATGTTCTGTTTTATTTAATGTGTTTGTTTGCTGTTATGTAAACTGCTGATCCTCACTTAGGATTCTTAGTGAGTTTGTATATAAAAGGTGCAGTGGTTCCCCTCGGGAAAGGAACTGTGTAGCGCGCGCAAATTGTGGTTGGCCTACGTAGAAAAGGTGACACTGATAGTCAGCTGGGGACAAGCTACGAGTCGGGGACAAGCTACGAGTCTGTGCACTGCCATGTAAAAGAGGCATATTCTGCTGGTTCCGAGAGATGCTTTTCCTGCCGCTTTCCAATGCCTCTGAAGAATGGATAAATAGATGGAAATATTCTGGGATTGGTATCAATCATCGCCACCAAGAAATGACAGAGTCCAGCAATTCTACCTGCAATTCCACCTAACAACATGCAGTTGCCACCACATTGCGCAATCATTACATCGGAATACTACAATGTTGTACAGTGAAGGATCAGCTTAATGGATGTGTTAGTGTGCTCAAATATAAGGTAATTTATATCTGAATTTATGTACCTACCCTGATTTTTCTCCTCATCATAACACCTCTCAGGTTCCTCTCCGTTTGAGCTAAAGTGATATCCGAGTGTCCTTACTAAAAGAACATTAAAGCCCAGTATTTTGCTCATTAATGCCTCTTCAACATAGTAAAAAGAAAGTTAAAGTTAATGTGGCAAGAGAGTGAGTTAAAGTAAATGTTGTTTGATGAAAATATTCCCATTAACACTGCTTATTAAAATGCTGTTGCCAACTTCAAAATTAAAAGTTCTCAAGACTGAGGTTTATAAAGTAAATGATCACAGTGTTGTCTGTAGCAAATTCTAAAAGGTGAGTCAGTTTCTTGCAATTTTGTCAACATTGTGTTTCGCTGTAGTAAAAGTGGGAAACTGCAATAGTAGAAATTTATGTGTTCATGATTGCTAAGTGTTTGTCTCTCTTGTGTATTGGAAGTGCATATTAATAGTATAACAAGATACACAGTCTGTCTATTGTACTAATGCTAGGTAACAAGTAACGGAAAGATCTCTATTTATGAAAACCATAATCTGTTTATTAGAAAGACAGTGATAAATAACCTGTCAGTGAATTTCAACTAACTTTCATTTTAAATAGTAAAGTATTTAACTGAGAGAGACTTAACCTATGTCCAATTTATGATCCTGGAGGGAATGTTAATGGTAGTGTTATAAAGACCACTCAGTTTCTGTAAGCCCTGAAAGTAATAGTGTTTTTCGGTATCTGTTATAAATTTGCAAATAGTTTGTGCTGCTCTAACTGTTAGTTTCAATCTTACTGTAAACATATGTATGTGTCAGAGTTCACTGCACTCGCGTGTGACAAAGTAAAGGCTGTGTTTATTCGTTAAAATTACTAATAACTATTTTCTTGAACTAGAATGTTAATCATTCTCTTGCCTAGTTAGGCTGGCGACCGTTTTCTTTATCCATTGAACAGTGCAGATATGCAAAATTTTGTTTGTTACTGTTCTAATACTTACGTAATTCTGACTTTCACTTCCGATAAGCCACCTCCCTTTGGTACAACACGGTCAACGTAACAAAATTAATCTCAGAGGGTAGCACTGCTCTGTTGCTTTATACCATTATTACTCAAACAAAATAATTCTGTTTGCAAACTGCCTCCAGTTTCGAGGTTATGGTATAGCAGTAGCAGGTAGGAGTGTTATAAACTGAGGGAGTATGAATCAGAACAGTGGCGTATTTCAGTTTACAAAATAATCATACGTTTTATTAATCCTTTTGTATCTACAAGTAGCTGGTAAATCTTACATAAAAATGACAAACACAAATCATAAAATGAATGGTGTTTGATTGGCAAAGCATACATTGGGGTGGAAGATACACAATTCAGCTCTGAATTAATCCCTATTACAGCGCTGTTTGACTTTGTTTACATCAATCCAATCTGAAGCCCAACTCTATTCAAATGGAATCAACTACGACCAAGTATACCGCAAACTATGGTCCACCTGAGGAGAAGCAGCTGTGAATATCATTCATCAACCCTATGGCGGTGCAGCAGTACTTCACCCTTCCAGTTTGAATCAGGCAGCAGCAGAAAACTGAGCGCTTCGGGCGAAGGGCGGGGCACTGCGTCAGCTGTAATGTTCTGCCGCGTCCACAAAGTACTCAAATCACGCGGTCTGGCGTTCAGATTATCAGAACACGGGAAACTTCCCCATCAGAGTTCTGAAATTCCGGCAGATTTCAGTGTGAGGTGCGCCCGTTCGCTGGTCTGGCCAAGCCAATTTGATTCGCAGGCACGACGGTGCATGTTAGAATTGTCAAACGTCAGACGGCCGACTCAGGACGAGTACGTTCACCCTCGTAACACACGATATGTCCGAGATAATATGCAGTTCCGCTGTCGGTACACTTGAAATTGCCACAAGCTCTTAGCGCACCACCAGATACAGACAGTAAGTCACACCCCCACTAGCGAAAGACCTGAAGTTCTTTACCAGAGGAGGACCAGAAAACGAAGAAGGCCAAGAATCACAACCACTTTCCAAGAAGCCCCGGTAATGGAGCCAAATTAACAAAATCGAAGCCGCCCCCCCCCATTTCACAAACCAATGGAACTATCCTGTTCTCATTGAGTCTCGCCTCCTAACTGTTCCGTTGGCCTGGCAGACAATCCGGACACAACGCCGGGGTTCCCACGCTGGGGGAGCAGGCATCTACTTTCCGTATCCCGAGATAAGCCAATTACGTATTCCAGATCCCTACTGTATGACGAAATAAGGTTTTAGACCAGGAAAACGTCGTCCTCGCTGTACGTATGACCATGTTTTGGCAAAAAGCATCTACGTACAGGGGACCACAGTCGCTCATGTACGGAGTCATATAACGTTTCCGGACCGACCATTTCCAATTTCTGAAAGAGTCCGCCCCGATAGCTGAGTGGTCAGTCAGTCTTCCTTCGGCAGGGCAGCAGAGCGGACGCGTATGTGTTGACTGCGTGCGGAGCGCGAGCCCGCCTTGTTTACATTCTGACGGCCGTTGCTTAAGTGCCGGCTTACCTTGTACGATCAATGGCGAACCGTTATCGTAAATCAACACTCCGATTTACTTTCTGCAACGATTATGCCCGACCCAAAGCACTCGAGGTGGAGCGTTTTCTGCGAGAGGAAGTGAAGATCCCGGCGACCGGTATTATCGGCATACATTTGTCAATCGTGAGCAGCACGGTCTATGTGAAAATCACTAACGACGCGGCGTGCGAACGCATACTACGTGAGACTAAACAGGGGCTCCGCTTCTGTCATGCTGATGGCAATGTGGGGGAGGTAACCGTCGACCACGCATTTTCGAATTGCCATTCGAACTTCCTGCTGAGGAAGTCGTCGTGGCACTACGCCCATACGGCACAGTCCATGGCCACACTGCGGAGAAGTGGACACAGTTTCGGACGTATCCTGTCCTAAACGGGGTCCGACAGGTCACCATTGATCTCCGAAGCCACGTCCCGTCCTACTTACAGATCGGCGGATGCCGTGCAATAATTATATACGACGGCCAGCCTCGGACCTGTTCCGGGTGCGGCAAAGAAGGCCACCTTAGATCCGAATGCCTACAACGGCGTATTACGCAACTTCCAGCTGCCGAAGGACCACCCACGTCGCAACCTACAGAGCTACCGGTGACCTACGCCGCTGCTCTAGCTTCTCCTACAGTTTTGCAACGTCGCCCAGTCACCACAAACGACGCCACCAACGAGCCCGACCAGACACCGACGGAGAGCGCCTCGGACGGTCCACCGCCTCGGCCGGCCGTCGACGCCGCTGCGACGATGCCGACGCAACCGGACGCTGACCCTGACCTCGGAAACACGATGGAAATAGACTCGCTCATCGTTCCTACAGCGGCCTTTCTGCCAGAACGACGCGACTCCCTTGCGTCGTCGGACACGGAGGGTCGCACAAGGAAACAACGTTCTCCGAAACGTCGCAAGCGAAGACGTCGCACAGTTTCCGGCCAAGAGGAGACGTTACAAGTCGAGGAGGACGTCACCGTCGACGAGGCCTCAGAACCCGCTACTGCTGACGAAGACGTTTTGAGCGCGGAGACATCTATCGGTGTGCCTGCGCCCCGTGCTGACGCTGCACTAAATCATGAACGTATCACAAACGACACTACACCACGCACCATTACAACATCTTCTGCAGACAAAATGGACGATACATCGGTGCCCGCTACCACGGCGTGGCACGAGGAGGAGGTCGAGGTGCAGGACCCGTTACGGGACCCTGCGCCGTCACGGTCGCACCACTAATCATAATCTCCCCAGACTCCCCTACGGGCCAGCGGGATAACGTTCCGCTGCGACGCCCACACCGTTGCGCGGACAGCGGAGTGGACCAGCCTCCAGCAATCCGACACCAGGCTTACCGGATAGCAACCATCAACACCAACAACATCCGTTCCAGGGTGAAAATCCGCCTTATGGAGATGTTCTGGGCTTCGGATATCGATTTCGCCCTTCTGCAGGAAGTTCACTTGGCTAGTCTCCCGGATATCAATGGCTATACCGCCCATGCCTCCGCGAGTGATCCTATGGGCCGCGGAGTGGCCATCTACGTCCGCCACGGGATTTCTGTGACCGATGTCGCCTTCCTTCCATCAGCTCGGGGCATGACACTCACTGACATGGGGACACGCATCGTTAATGTCTACGCTCCCTCAGGCACCTACCGACGGCATGAAAGAGCCCAGTTTTATTCCGAGGAAATCGCTCCCCTGTTTTTAGGGCGTTATGATCATTGCCTACTAGGAGGTGATTTTAACTGCGTTCTCGTGAAGAGACCATGAGGATAAAATCAGAGAGATTAGAGCCCACACAGAGGCATACCGACAATCCTTCTTTCCACGAACGATACGAGACTGGAATAGAAGGGAGAACCGATAGAGGTACTGAAGGTACCCTCCGCCACACACCGTCAGGTGGCTTGCGGAGTATGGATGTAGATGTAGATGTAGATGTTCTCCATCCTAAAGATCAGATTCCCCACTATACTACATGCCAGAAACTACGTATAGTGGTGCGAGACCTCCTGCTTCACGATATCTGGGAAGTTCAACATGGTGACCGTTCTGGCCATACCTTTCTTACCAGTCATTCCGCAAGCCGACTAGACAGGATATATGTCTCACAAACTCTTAGATCTGCGATACGGGGCGCCGAACGCTGGCCGCTGCCCTTTTCCGACCATTGCGCCTACATCTGTACAGTCCTCCTTCCGCCGCAATCAGTATGGCGTAGCCGTGCGCCATGGAAACTCAATACTTCACACTTGCATGACCTGGCGTGTCGCCAACATGTCACTGAAACGTGGACAGCCTGCGAAAGACGCCTTCCACGCTACCACTCGACATTGACATGGTGGTTGGACTGCGCCAAGCCGGCGATCCGGAGGACACTGATTACATACGGGAAGGACATGGCCGACTGTCATCGCACCACTGTTGACTTCTATTATGCGATCCTCCGAGATCTGGACGCTCAACCGCCAACCCCAGACAACCAATTGGAACGGCAAAGAACTAAGGCGAAGATAATTGCGCTGGCACGCCGGAAACTGCAAGGGGTCGTTATACGGACGCGACGCCACGATCACGCGGATTTAGAAATTCCATCCATGCATCATATAGTGTCCGACAAACGACGGCGTCGTCGGCAGATCATCAGCACTCTGACCACGCCTCGTGGCACGCAGGTGACCACTCAGAATGACATCGTCCACGCATTCGTCGAGCACTACCGTCGTACTTATAGTGATGAAGACGCTGAAACTGCAGCAGACGACTCCATTTTGCACTACGTCACGCGCACCCTCTCCCACACTGAGGCGGATGCTTAGACAGTGGCGGTCACCCTAGACGAAGTCAACAACTCAATCGCCAAGGGTGCTATCAACAGATCGCCCGGCGTTGACGGCTTACCGATTGAGTTTTACCGTACCTTTTGGGACCTCATGGCACCACGGTGGACGACTATGTATCAAGAACTGATTACATCTGACCACGCAATCCCGCCCGCCTTTGCTGAGGGCATCATCATACCAGTCCACAAACCAGCCCGTGGTTCGACGGTCACGAGTTACAGACCGCTCACCCTACTCAATGCCGATTACAAGATTTTCGCGCGCTTACTGGCAATGCGGCTCCGAACAATACTCCCTCATATCCTCTCGCCAGAGCAAACGACGCCTGGAGGACAGGTTAACATACAGACTGCCACAGGGGAATGCCACGACTTAATTGCTGATGGCGGCTGTCTACAGACTCCGTGCAGCGGTCGTCGCTATAGACTTCGACAGCGCCTTCGATAAAGTGCGTCATCGTTTCCTGTTTTCGGTGGCGGCCCGAATGGGCATCCCCCTCCGTTTCTCGACGTCATCCGGCGTCTTTACGACAGTGCCAGTTCACATGTCCAAGTCAATGGACGTTTAGCAGGGCCGGTACCTATCTGCCGTTCGATACGGCAGGGGTGCCCCCTCTCTACCCATCTGTACGCCATTGCCCTTGAGCCCCTTATTTGAGGCTTGACGACCAAGCTCTCTGGCCTCACCCTACGCCAACACACTTTTCGCTGTCGGGCATATGCTGATGACCTCCTCCTCCTCATTCGCTCCGGCTCTGAGATTCGAGAATTCTTCGAATTGATTACCCGTTACGGGGCTGCCGCTGGCAGTGCCATGAATGTCGCCAAATCTTCTGCAATGCACATTGGACGAGGCCTCCAGGAGGGTGAAGTGGCACCCCTGCCGCTTGTGCGGACTTTCCGGTACCTGGGCATTACCTTTACCCCCACGATCACACGCACAGCGACAACGAATTTCCGTCGCCTGTTACACGTCATCCGCAACGACGTCTGCCAGAACCTCTTGCGCCGCCAGGACGCACTTCAACGGGTTGAATTTCTTAAACTTTTTGTGGCATCAAAATTGGTTCACATCGCGCAAGTTCTCCCTCTGCCAACTGCAATTGGGCGCAACCTTCAGGCGGCTTTTGGCTATTATCTCATGGCTGGTTCAATGTTCAAAGTCCGTTATGAGACACTTACCCTGCCCCCACGTTATGGTTGCGTCGGACTCGTCAATGTCCGTATGCGAGCTGCAGCCTTGTACGTGAGTACCACGAGAAAACAGTGGATGGGCCAGGGTACATCTCTAACACGCAGCTTGCTTGAGGTCCTCCTGCCTGCTTCCACCTCACCACCGGTGTCTGTCGGCCATATCGTGCCTCATTTGTCCCATCTGTCGACCTTTCTCGTCGACTACAGTTACATACATACCAGTCTCCCAGATACACGCCCACCCAGGACTAAGGATTTTTACAGCCCGTAGCTGCGCTGTGTTCCCCGGAATGTGATGGAGACCAAACATCCCTCCATCCAGTGGCCCATAGTGTGGACTACCGTCCACCAGCCCTTCCTCCCTACGAACGTCCGGGCACTGTGGTATCACATAGTCAACAGGAAATTTGCCATGAAGCAGCGACTGCACAACATTGGCTTGTCATAATCCCCTCTTTGTCTCCTTTGCCAGCAACTGGACTCTGATGAACACCGTCTGACATGCGCCTCATCGCAAGATGTATGGCGCTTCGTGCAGCAAATCATTGCCTGCTATCTCCGGGTGCCACCAGACACAAACCTCGAATGTTTCTATACCCGGAGGACAGACATTTTCCCGCCGCCAAATGTAACGCTATTACGTGGGTCAAAGGGTGGGCGGTCGCTTATCTCTTTCATGAGGGGCCTAAATCCCGCCTCGACTTCTGGACCTATTTACGAACAGCCCATGCAGCTCTCGAAAACACGCCACGTTACCGAACATTATTTGCTAACTATCTTCGAGTGGTCTTTGTTAGACCTCCACTGAGTTGGGGGGTGCCTGGCTCAGAGGGCACCTACCCCTCTTCCCCGCCTACGATTTATTCTACTTCTGACCTCCGCGGATGGGAGAGCGCGTCGCAGATTGCGCGGATTTTATTTCTTTTTGCTTTTCCTTTTTCCTTTATTTTTCTTTAACCAGAATTTATATTTCTGTTCTCTTTCGCCGATGTGTTCACATAATTTCATGATATAGTGAATATTACAAAAACACATGCAAATAAATAAATAACAACGCCTTCCACTACTGTTGATTCCCGTGTCTCCCATTTCCCTAAGCACCACAGGCTCGGTGGTGGTGAGGAGGACACTGTGGCCAGGCCTCGGGTTTCGACCCCTGCCCACTTTGCCCCCGAGACCCCACCAGTCCAGAAAAAAAAAAGATGGATGGAGCATGTGCCATATAAGTGGGAGATCCCGGGTTCGAGACCCTGTCGGGGCACACATTTTCATTTGTCCCCGTTGATATATATTAACGTCCATCAGCAAAAAAAAAAAAGGTCAGCGTGCCGGATTGCCGTCCTACGGGCCCGGGTTCGATTCCCGGATGGGTCGGAGATTTTCTCCGCTCAGGGACTGGGTGTTGTGTTGTCTTATCATCATTTCATCCCCATCGGGCGGGTAGGTCGCCCAATGTGGCGTCGAATGTAATAAGACCTGCAGCAAGGTGGCCGGATTTGCCCCGCAAGGGACCTCCCGGCCAATGACGCCAAACGCTCATTTCATTTAATTTCTGAAAGAAGACTGTTAAGCTTCCCAGACAGCTGTGTCAGTGAAACATATATTTTTGTCGTCGCTAAAAGAACCTGGCGACTTCCTGGCACCAGAGGGGGCTACAACTTGCCTCCACTAAACACGTACACCAATTGCTTTGTCCCTGTCGTCCCAGCTTCTAAAATGAGAATGCATGGCGTTTCATGATATTCCCACTGTTTCCACAAAGGATCAGTTTACAGCAGTCACTCTTAAATGCCTTCCTACACGAACTTTCTGCCAAGTGCTCGCCAACACGACGACGGACGCCTGGCCCAGGCAAAATGTTTTGCGATCTGATGCCGTTCTGTCCTACCCTAAGCTGTAAGGAGGAGAGGGCTTCGACCAGAAGTCCCTTTGAAGGTAAGATTCACTGAACGCTGCTTCCCAGAATCACCCGCACAGCCAGGTGGCTACACTGTACATTTATGGACCCCAGTTCATCTCTGTCCCTGTTCTCCATCGCCTCCACTACGGCCCCTCCCTCGGGTACAACTCCTCTACAGATTACCCATGCAGCTGTAAGAACATTCCATCTGCAGCGCGGTCTTGGTCACAGGCGCCGCCGGGGGCTGACGCCCGGACTTCACAGCAACCCGGACCCACGGCGCGTGGTCCGTCCACGACAGGACATCGCGGACAACGCGACTGACGGCTTCCCAGCCGCCGGTGCAGCAGGCGTCGGCAGCTGACCTCACGGCGACGCGGCTCCGTGGGCGTGTCCGTACGGGGGCGCCGAGCGGCGTCGACTTCATCTCAACCACAGGGCATCCTGGCTTCAGCGGAGCACTGGTGGCCTGAGGCTCCCGAGTGCGATCAGCGGCGCGTGTTGCGCGCATTGTCGGAGAATCTACACAGCAGCAGCCACGCGGAGGGATCCGCAGGGCTGGGCAGCGACGACGAGGGAGAAATTGCAAAGAAAGTTCAATAAATAATTGTAAAACTCCACGCCGTCTCAGTCTTTGGCGCAGCCACTGTGTCTGCTGCTGCCGAGTGGTGCAGAAGTCGTAACACCCTGTTCTCCATCGCCTTCACTACGGCCCCTCCCTCGTGTACAACTCCTCTACAGATTACACATGCAGCTGTAAGAACATTCTGTCCACAATGTCCTCATGTAAAAAGTCATAAACCATACATACTAAATGTAGTTCTGGCAAACACCGAGATCATGATCTAAAATATTAATCTTAATCTGACTGACAGCGAGGTTAAGGTGAGAGAGTGGTGTAGCACCTCTCCATTGTTGATTACGGGACTCCGCATCAATCGAGTGCTAGGCTGCGTGCTCTCTTGTTGACTCAAGACTCCTTCAGTTACGGTGGCAGTGGTCACGACTCGTAGCCGTGAACCTGCGGGAACGTGTCGTCTGCTCGGAAAAACTGCATTTCTTGTTACACGAAGCCGATAGTCAGATACGCCGCCATCCAGGTCAACGGCTGTTCGAATACACACCGCGGAATAGACGCAGGCCGGTGTGAACACACTACGTTGTGGCATTTGGTCGCCTGCGCTATCAGTGGTGCCGTGGTAGTGATCGGAGGCACCATGACAGTTGTGGATTACGTTAGAAGTATTACGGACAGACATGTATGCCTTCATGCTTGAAGTTTTCCCCTTTGGCGATTGGATTCTTCCAGCAGGATAACTGACCGTATCAAAAGGCAAGAATCGTGCTGCAGTGGTATCAGTAGCATGACAATGAGCTTATGTTGATGTCCTGACCTTCACATTCGCCTGATGTGGGCTCGATGGAACACGCGTGGGACGCTGTCGCCCGTAATTTTTGGGAATTAATTGATCTGTTCGTAGACATACCTCAGAGATGTGACTCGGTACCTCAGAGATCCTGGCGAGGACTTGTCGAACAGATGAAATGCAGAACACCTGTTGTCTTCAGTTCTAAAAGTGGACACACCCGTAGGTGCCTACAATGTTGTGACTCATCACTGTAGGGGCAGTCTTGTGCCTTGCAAACACTTTCCTCACTTTCACGTCTACCCAAACCAGTAATGGAAGTTCAACAAACTTTCTCTTTCCATTTTTAAATGATGGCATTCACATAATGTGTGCTGCAATCTGTTTCTGAAATTACAAAAACTACTCCGGAAAACTGAGCACTTTCCAAATGTGCAAACGTGTTCCAAGGTACAGTACAGACAAGTACCTAGGAATTGAAACTGAAAAGCGTTGCAATCGAGAAAATCTTGTAAATATTGTATTTAATGCTCAGTCTGTTACAATATAATTCTATTACACACCAATGATCAGTACGTGTAATTAAATTAAGTAGAATTATTATCAGAAACAGGTTACACGGCAAATTCTTTTTGCAACAGAAGCTGTTGAACTATTAACAAAAATTGCAATTTTCAAGGAAGCTAAATTGTTAACACATTAAAGAAAGACAGTTGATTTGCAGCTATCACATCTTTCATGGTAAAGCATCTTATTCTGTTTCAGGGTACAAGACATTGTAAGACGACTTGACTGTCCACGAGGCTTATGAATAGCTCTAAAAATATATGATTTTACTCACCATAAAATTCTACGGATGAAGAATTAACGACTTACTCCCAGTATCTTTTATATACATATTACACAACTTAAATGTGCAGAACGAGAAATATTATATGCGAATGTAGACTTTCTCGGCGAATCTCGTTGTTGAATTCTTTTCAGGTTATTAGCCTAGACAAGGCGTCGTTCTGTGGCAACGTTGCAACAACTTTCGTACTTGTCATCTTCAAACAAAGATGAAGAAGACTTCAACGAGAAATATTCTCAAATGCTGCAAAAAACACAACCTCAAGGCTACCAAGAACAGAAAAACATAGAAATACGGACTAAATACAGGGAGCTAACCAAACTCTACAACTTGCACAAAAGAAACACTACAATTTAATGAATGGAAGTAAATGAAATGGAAGCAGTATCCGAGAAGAAAATAAGACATGGTCGCAGCCTATCCCTTGTGTTATTCAATTTGCACTTTGAGAAAGTAAAACAAACAACGGAGGAATCTGAAAACAGAAATAAAATTCAGGTTTGCGGGCACTGAAGTTTTCTTAAAGACGGCAAAGAGTCTGGAAAGGTGAACATCAACAAAAGTAAAACAAGAGTAATTGAATATAGTCGAATCAAGACAGGTAATGTTGATGCAATTGTACTAGAAAATTAGTAGAGAACTTCTGTTATTTCTGAAGTAATATAACTGACGATGGCAGACTTAAAGGGGATATAAAATTTAGTTTGGTGATACCAAGATAAGGCTTGAAACTTCCTGGCAGATTAAAACTGCGTGCACCGACCGAGACTCGAACTCGGGACCTTTGCCTTCCGCGGGCAAGTGCTCTACCATCTTTTTTTTTTTTTTTTCGTTGAAATTGTTCGTGCCGGACGTCCCCTGACGCCCATTCATCCATTCACTTAGTTTTTTTATTACAGAGGGCAGCTAGCCCTCTGACCGAACACGCTGAGCTACCGTGCCGGCTATCTGAGCTACCGAAGCACGACTCACGGCCGGTCCTCACAGCTTTACTTCTGCCAGTATCTCGTCTCCTACCTTCCAAACTTTACAGAAGCTCTCCTGCTAACCTTGCAGAACTAGTACTCCTGAAAGAAAGCATACTGCGGAGACATGGCTTAGCCACAGCCTGGGGGATGTTTCCAGAATGAGATTTTCACTGTGAAGCGGAGTGTGCGCTGATATGGAACTTCCTGGCAGATTAAAACTGTGTGCCTTTGGTTCGCCTTCATCACAACATTTTCTATGAGTTGTTTTCAATTTAAGTTTTTGGTAATTGTAATTACTAGGTATTTAGTTGAATTTACGGACTTCAGATTTGATTGATTTATCCTGTAACTGAAGTTTAGCACCCAAGTGGATGACCTCACACTTTTCATTATTTAGGGTAAATGGCCATATTTCGTACCATGCAGATATCTTATCGAAATCGTTTTCCAATTGGTTTTGATCTCTGATGACTTTACTAGGCGATAAACGACAAGCCGCCCGGTGTGGCCGAGTGGTTCTAGGGGCTTCAGTCTGAAACCGCGCGACCGCTACGGTCGCAGGTTCGAATCCTGCCTCGGGCATGGATGTGTGTGATGTCGTTAGGTTAGTTAGGTTTAAGTAGTTCTAAGTTCTAGGGGACTGATGACCTCAGATGTTAAGTCCCATAGTGCTCAGAGCCATTTGAAGCGTTCTGAAGACCACAACAACAACAAATAACAAAGAAACCAAAATCTTCTTGTGGTGACGAATAATTCCGCTCAAAACAACGAAGCTGCCACCGAGAATGGGAAGCATGAAGGAAGAGAATGCAAGTATCCTAGTTGTTCAAGCAGCTAATGTTTCGAAAAAGTGTCCCTTCTAATTCGTTCAGAAGACGATGCCCGTGTGGATGCCGTCTTCAGAGATGCAAGTGTATGACTGCAGCTGATGACTCGTAACGATTAGGTACCTGTTTGTCACATTAAATTGCTCCTTTAAGTTATTTCAGCTCCAACATTTCGTTAAAAAACATGATATTTCAGACTTATTTGTGACGGTATTTAAATATAATTAACACCATGCAACAAAAGATAATCTTAATTTTGCAAATGGCACATGCGATGAACTCACACCTTCTATAACAGATGCTTCTAATTTCATCTGGTACGCTAGCATAGGAGCGGCCGTAAGCAGAGTACAGCAATCCTTTCAATCTTTTGAAACTTCACTAAACAATTTCACTTCGAAAAACTTAGAAGACGGTTATTGTCTCATGGAAACTGGTCTAGGATAATTACTTGTAGTATTTATTGAGTTTACATCTTCATCAGTCTTGACTGGAGAGGGACATGATGGAAATATTTCAGGTAGATGGTACTCGCAACACACGACCTATTCGAGGTAGATTTACGACAGTTTTGCTACCTTTATACTACACCTTACATAAGAACAACGAGGAAAGAGAAATATGTCAGTCATTTTTCCTTTAAAATGTACACTATATGATCAAAAGTATCCGGAAACCTGGCTGAAAATGACTTACAAGTTCCTGGCGCCCTCCATCGGTAAAGCTGGAATTCAATATGGTGTTGGCCCACTCTTAGCCTTGATGACAGCTTCCACTCTCGTAGGCATACGTTCAATCAGGTGCTGGAAGATTTCTTGGGGAATGGCAGCGCATTCTTCACTGAGTTCTGCACAGAGTAGAGGTATCGATGTCGGTCGGTGAGGTCTGGCACGACGTCGGCGTTCCAAAACATCCCAAACGTGTTTTGTAGGATTCAGTTCAGGACTTTGTACAGGCCAGTCCATAAAATGGATGTTACTGTCGTGTAACCACTTCGCCACAGACCGTGCGTTATCAACAGGTGCTTGTTCGTGTTGAAAGATGCAGTCGCCATCCCCGAATTGATCTTCAACAGTTAGAAACAAGAAGGTGCTTAAAAAATCAATATAGGCCTGTGCTGTGATAGAGCCACGCAAAACAACAAGGGGCGCAAGCCCCCTCCATGAAAAACACGATCACACCATAACACCACCGTCTCCGAATTTTACTGTTGGCACTGCAAACGCTGGCAGATGACGTTCACCGGGCATTAGCCATACCCATACGTTGCCACCGGATCGCCACATTGTGTACAGTGATTCGTCACTCCACACAACGTTTTCCCACTGTTCAATCGTCCAATATTTAGTCTCCTTACACCGAGCGAGGCGTCGGTTGGCATTTACTGGCGTGATGTGTGGCGTATGAGCAGCCGCTCGAACATGAAATCCAAGTTTCTCACCTCCCGTCTAACTATCATAGTGCTTGCAGTGGATTCTGATGCAGTTTGGAATTCCTGTGTGATGGTCTGGTTGGATGTCTGCCTATTACACATTACGACCCTCTTCAACTGTCGGCGGCCTCTGTCAGTCAACAGACGAGGTCGGCCTGTACGTTTTTGTGCAGCACGTGTCCCTTTACGTTTCCACTTCACTACCACATTGGAAACAATGGACCTAGGGATGTTTAGGAGTGTGGAAATCTCTCGTACAGACGTATGACGCAAGTGACACTCTTTCACCTGACCCGTTTAAAGTTAGTTCCGCAGAGCGCCCCATTCTGCTCTCTCACGATATCTAATGACTACTGAGGTCTCTGATATGGAGTACCTGATAGTAGGTGGCAGCAGAATGCACCTAATACGAAAAACGTATGTTTCTGGGGGTGTCCGAATACTTCTGATCACATGATGTACCTAACAATGGTAAAATATGTCTTCGACCCTAGACTGTGAAGTTGCTTAAGAAATATGGATGTTCTTCTAGGATGCAGAACCTATGAAGTTAAATTCTGGGATGATTCATTTAAGAATAAAATGATGGACTTCCTTCCCTGTCTTTCACCAGTCTGAGCCAACGCCTAATACCTCGTCGTCCATGAGACGTTAAAACTAATCTTCCTTCTTGGGTATTAATAACCGCTTCTGCTGTATTTTGGTCCTTTATTACTGTACAACTACCTGTTTCGTGGCGTTAAAGTCACATCTTCAGCCGACGTATGATTAAAACAGAGAGAAAAAGCTCGGAATATTTTTTCCCAACATTCGTCGTCCGTCAAAACAAGACGTCGCTAAAACCGGTATGTCATGGACTAAAAACTGCCAAATTCTCGTATAGTGGATGGGTCACAAACAAATAGTACCACAGTGATCGCTTCTCCGATCCATAAGGTACCGCGTGCAGGGGATGCGGTCGCGTGATCTATCACCTTCCTTCCTACCACTTACATTTGACACCTTCGTTTGGCTTTAGAACAACAAATTGACTTTTCAAGTTGTGATGAAAAAATATCGTTATTTCCGAAAACAGATAGCTTCGAGAAATGATATTTGGTATGCTCTCGTGTAATATAATAATTCTACAGCTATAGATACATGTTAATATTTTTAGATTATGTCTGTCTATGTTCAACTGAATCAGTTCGATTTTCGTTAATCTGTTGAGGCATATTCTAGGGCTGTTGTGCCTTTTCGTGCTTGCTGCTCATCTGCCTTCACTATTAAAATAACTACATCTACATACGTACTCCGCAAGTCACCGTACGGCGCGTGGTGGAGGGTAACCCGTACCACTACGTCATTTTTTCTTTCCTGTTCCACTAGCAAGCAGAGAGATCGAAAAACTACTGTATATATGCCTACGTAGATGCACTAATTACTCGTATATTATCTTTGTGGTCCGTACGCGAAATGTATGTTGTCGGCAGAAGAATCGTTCTGCAGTCAGCTTCAAATGCCGGTTCTCTAAACGTCCTCAACCGAGCTCGTCGGGAAGAACGTTGCCTTCCCGTCAGGGATACCCACTTGAGTTCCCAAGGCACCTCCATGACACTTTCAGGTTGTGCGAACTTACCGGTAACAAATCTAGCAGCTCGCGTCTAAATTGCTGACATGGTGCGGATCCCAGACACGTGAGCAGTATTCGACAGTAGGTCGCAGGAGCGTCTGTCGTGCGATCTCCATTACAGATAAACCACACTCTCCCAAATTTCTCCCAATAAACCGACGTTGACGATTCGCCTTCCTTCCTAACGTCTTTAGTTCTTGTTCCAGTCCACATCTCTTCACAACGCTATGTCCGGATATTTAAGCTATGTGGCTGTGTCAAGCAAGACGCCACGACGCCGTATTCGAACATCACGGGCTTGTTTTTCCTATCCATCTGTGTTAACTTGCATTTTTCCACATGCAGAGCTAGCTGCCTTTCATGACGCCAACTAGAAATTTTGTCTGAGTCATCTTCTATCTTCCTACAGTCGCTCAACGACAACAACTTCCGGAACTCCACAGCATCATCAGCAAACAACCTCAGATTGCTACTCAAACATGTTCGCTAGATCACTGATGTACGAGGTATATTCAAAAAGTAAAGTGACTTTATATTTTTTTGAAAATATATTTACTTATTCATCAATATTGATGTTGTACCCTTCAAAGCAACCCCCCTCAGATACAATACACTTGTGCCAACGCTTCTTCTAACCCTCTAAGCACTTCTCATAACCACTTTTTGGTACAGCCTTGAGTACTTCCAACGATGCAGTTTTTATTCACTGAATCGTTGAAAATCTTCGTCCTTTCACAGGTTTCTTCAGCTTTGGGAATAGGAAAAAGTCGCAGGGAGCCAAATCCGGTGAATATGGTGGCTGAGGCATGACTGTTGTGTTGTTTTTGGCCAAAAAATCTCTCACAAGCAACGATGAATGCAAAAGCCATGAAGTGTTTTTCCACAATTCCGGATGTTTTTTGCGCATTGCTTCTCGCGAATGGCGCATAACGCCAAGGAAGGTAATACTCCTTATTGACCGTACGACCGTGAGGCAAAAATTCGTGATGCACCGCGCCACGGTCATTGAAAAAAAAACTGTGAGCAAACCTTCGACATTTGATCGAACTTGTTATGTTTTATTCGGTATTGGCTCTCCGGGATGCTTTCATTGGGACTACTGGGCTTTGATTTCGACGCCATATCCGTAAATCCATGTTTTGTCACCAGTTATGACGTTTCTGAGCAAATCAGGATCATCACTGACGTCATTCGGGAGCTCCTGATCGATGCTCATGCGACGATTCCTCTCATCAAAATCGAGATGTTTTGGAACAAACTTCTGTGTAACATGTCTCATGCGCAAAACATCCGAGAAAAGGTTCATGACACCAGCCGACCGATCTGCCAACACCCTCAGAAACTTCTCTTACGCTAACTCGACGAGTTTCCAAAACAATTTTCTTCACAGCTTCGACTTTATTATCTGTTGTTGATGTGCTGGGGCGTCCAGAGCGAGGTTCGTTATTGCCATCTTTTAGGCCATCTTGGAAGAGCTTGCACCACTTCTAAACATTGTTGCAGCCTCACTGTATGCCACTGTCAACACTTAGAGTGTTTTAGAGCACTTGATTCCATTTTTCACACAAAATTTGATGCAAATTCTTTGCTCGACTTTTTTATAGCAATCGAAAATCGCCGAGAACACTAAAACACGTCAAAGATTTCTGTCTGTCAAAAACAAACGAAATATACTGTACACTTGAAGCTGTGGACATATGTACCAACATAACAAAAAAAGATCGATAGTCGAATACACGTTGTCCGTGCAGTTTGAAGTCACCTCACTTTTTGAACAGCCCTGGTATACCAGCCCGCCATTGTTGTACACAGAGAATGAGACCGGTCTCTTCACACTCCCCTGGGGCACTCCTGGCAGTACCCTAGTCTCTGACGAACACTCTCCGTCATCAGCACATCACACAAACTGCATAAGACCAGCTTAACCAGTAGACCATCAAGGAAACACGCGGGAAATAGCAACACAAACTATCACTGAAGGTACTTCAATAAATTAAATTACAACGGAAGCGTTATTTAGTCAAAATCACATAGACAGACATCACCCAAAAACTGTTAATATAATATTATTTGCACGTAACGGAGCAGACAAACGCATTAAAAATGTGACTACAGGAATGTTGTTAAAAAAAGAAATTCTTCGTGCGAGAGATACAACAGTGGTAACACAAATGTTATTGTCACTGAGACCGTTCTTCTGCACCTCTGCGAATAAATTTAAAACAACCTCAAAGTCTGGTAGCTGGCTGCCTTCTCCGCGAGTTATTTACCGCCGCCGCGTCCGCATTAGAATACAGATGTGGCCTCGGATCTCCTGTAGCAATTTCCCGGCGGAGGGGGAACCCCACTTTCCTATAGACTCGCTGTTCCCCTCAGACAGAAGTAGTGGGGAAGCAATCAAGCGGGAACGAGAACCGCTGTCCAGAATTCCCGACACAGCACCCCCTCCCACTCCCCTCCCCACGTAAACAAGACTCGGGACGTGCCTACGGGCACATCAAGTCGAACCCCACCCCGCCCCCCGCCTACGAACTCCGACTTCAACGGCGCAAACTTTCCCTGTTTCAGACTCGAGAGAACGCTCTGAAGATGCAGAGTTTTCCTATCTCCGAGTGGGAAACGTTAATCGTTTCGTGTAGCGTTCTACACATTTAGAATGCAAATACGCTGATACAATGTAAAACGGCTTGTAATGAATTCGTCTTAATGAGTTTAAAACTATGTAATGATAATCAAAACTGAACATTAGGGATATGTGTTGTTCAAGCTGTACGCGTCACGAAGGAAAATTCTGTCCGCTTTGGTAAAATACATTGACGGAAAAAAATCCCAACAGGCAGAAATAATCTATCGAGAATAATAGAAATTCGGGAATAAATCTTTGTAGGTAACATACACTACTGGCCATTAAAATTGCTACACCAAGAAGAAATGCAGATGATAAACGTGTATTCATTGCACAAATATATTATACTAGAACTGACATGTCATTAAATTTTCACGCAATTTGGGTGC
This sequence comes from Schistocerca cancellata, assembly GCF_023864275.1. Lineage (NCBI taxonomy): Eukaryota > Metazoa > Arthropoda > Insecta > Orthoptera > Acrididae > Schistocerca > Schistocerca cancellata. The sequence goes on from NC_064634.1 coordinate 103,686,284, forward strand.
ATAGATCCTGAGAAATCAGTACCCAGAACAACCACCTCTGGCCGTAATAACGGCCTTGATACGCCTGGGCATTCAGTCAAACAGAGCAAGGATGGCACGTACACGTACAGCTGCCCATGCAGCTTCAACACGATACCACAGTTCATCAAGAGTAGTGACTGGCATATTGTCACGAGCCAGTTGCTCGGCCGCCGTTGACCAGACGTTTCCAATTGGTGAGAGATCTGGAGAATGTACTGGCCAGGGCAGCGCTCGAACATTTTCTGTATCCAGAAAGGCCCGTAAAGGACCTGCAACATGCGGTCGTGCATTATCCTGCTGGAATGTAGGGTTTCGCAGGGATAGAATGAAGGATAGAGCCACGGGTCGTAACACATCTCAAATGTAACGTCCACTGTTCGAAGTGCTGTCAATGCGAACAAGAGGTGACCGAGACGTGTAACCAGTGGCACCCCATACCATCACGCCTGGTGGTACGACAGTATGGCGATGACGAATACACGCTTCCAATGTGCGTTCACCGCGATGTCGCCAAACACGGATGCGAACATCATGATACTGTAAAGAGAACCTGGATTCATCCGAAAAAATGACGTTTTGCCATTCGCGCACCCAGTGTCGTTGTTGAGTACACCATCGCAGGCGCTCCTGTCTGTGATGCAGCGTCAAGGGTAACCGCAGCCATGGTCTCCGAGCTGATAGTCCGTGCTGCTGCAAACGTCGTCGAACTGTTCGTGCAGATGGTTGTTGTCATGCAAACGTCCCTATCTGTTGACTCAGGGATCGAGACGTGGCTGCACGATCCGTTACAGCCATGCGGATAAGTTGCCTGTCATCTCGACTGCTAGTGATACGATGCCGTTTGGATCTAGCAAGGCGTTGCGTATCACCCTCCTGAACCCACCGATTCCATGTTCTGCTATCAGTCATTGGATCTCGACCAAGGCGAGCAGCAATGTCGCGATACGATAAACCGCAATCGCGATAGACTACAATCAGACCTTTATCAAAGTCGGAAACGTGATGGTACGAATTTCTCCTCCTTACACGAGGCACCACAACAACGTTTTACCAGGCATTGCCGGTCAACTGCTGGTTGTGTATGAGAAATCGGTTGGAAACTTTCCTCATGTCAGCATGTTGTAAGTGTTGCCACCGGCGCCAACCTTGTGTGAATGCTCTGAAAAGATAATCATTTGCATATCTCAGCATCTCTTCCTGTCGGTTAAATTTCGAACTTGTAGCACGTCTTCTTTGTGGCGTAGCAATTTTAATGGCCAGTAGTGCATTTAAGTGATTAACGTTGCAAGTTCACACAGGTACAATAGTAACCGATGTAACTACGAGAATGTTGAACACAAGTATGGAAACGTGCATGCATTTTCTTGTACAGGTGCCGGATGTCAGTTTCTGGGAGGGAGTTCTATGCCTGTTCCTTTTGGTCGGTCAATACAGGGATGGTTAATGCTGTTTGTGGCTGACACTGAGGTTGCCGTCCGATGATGTCCCATATGTGCTAGACTGGAGACAGATCTTGTATCATGCAGGCCAAGCTAGCATGTCGAGACTCTGTAGAGCATGCTGGCTTACAATAGTGGTATGTGGGCGATCGTTATTCTGTTGGAAAACACATCTAGAATTCTGTTCATGGAAGGCAACACAACAATCCGAATCATCAGATTCACGTACAAATTTGCAGTCAGTGCGCGTTTGATAACCACGAGAGTGCTCCTGCTGCCATACGATATCGCATCCCATACCATAACTCCAGGTGTAGATCCAATGCGTCCAGCAAGCAGACAGGTTGTTTGCAGGCCCTCTACTTGCCTCCTTCTAACCAACACAACGCCATCACTGGCAGCCAGGCAAACCAGCTTTCATCATAAAACGCAACAGGCTTCCACCTTGCCCTCCAATGATCTCTCGCTTGACACCACCGAAGTCGCAATGGCGGTGGTTTGGGGTCAGTGGAATGAGGGCTACAGGGCGTCTGACTCGGAGCTGTCATTGAAGTAGCCTATTTGTGACAGTTCATATTGTCATGGTGCCAATTGCCGCTCGAACTGCTGCTGCAGACGCAGAGCGATGCACCGCAGCCACCGACGGTCTTCCGCCAGGGTAGTGCCACGTGGCTATTCGGAGCCCGGTCTTCTCGTGACCACCGCTGCCAACAGTCGCGTAAAGTGGCTACATTCCTGGCAAGTCTTTCTGCAATATCGCAGAAGGAAACTCCAGCTTCTCGTAGCCCTATTACAGAACCTCGTTCAAATTCGGTGAGTTTCTGATGATGGCGTCTTTGTCGCCTCAAAGGAACTCATGACTTCACCTCACCACGTCAAATTTGAAAGGTAACAAACGTTCACGACCGTAACAGCGTGCATTTAAAGCAAACCTGATTTGCATGCTCGTAGTGGTGCCACTATCACAACTTTTACGCAACTGGCACGAAATTTTAATACACTTCCTCTTTCAGATGTAGAAACACGCCTACCAATTTTCGTTTATCTCGCGCAACTTCTTTTTCTCTGTCAGTGTATATTGTGGAATTGTACGAGAAATGAACTGAAATGTACGTAGTACAAGTACATACTTGTGGAGAGTAAAAGTTATCAAAGTGTCGCTCTAGCTTAAGTATCGTCGAGAAACAGATTTTGTTCTTTCTGTGAAGCCTGCAGTTGCAACGAATACCGGTAGAAAATATAGGATAAATTGTACAGTTCATGGCAAACATGCACTTCTTAAAATTGGGGGAGAGTTACAGAGGAAAATTCTAATAGCATATCTTTGTGTTATTTGATGAGTTCTTAAAAGGTTAAATTTATGATCTACATCTACATCTACATCTGCCTTTCACGAGCCACCTGACGGTTTGTGGCAAAAGGTACATCTGCTATCACTAACTCATCCTAGCGAGTATGACCGTAGCTGTTTTTCCACCCTAAAACAAAACATAACTACACTCATGCTCATAAATTAATGATAATGCTGATACGTGGTGAAACAACGCTCTGGTGGGCGGTTAGCGCGTTTAAATCACCTCGGGGTATGACCATGCGGTGCATTTGACCTGCGGTCGTCGAAGGGTGGCGCTGGCAGCAGTCCACATACGCAGAGGTGTGTTGGTGCATGTCAGAGTACGGTGCAGCGAGTAAGTGTGCAGACGTTCTCAGACGTGCTAATGCTGACTATGTGTTGAAAATGGCTCAAAGAACACATATTGATGACGTTATGAGGGGTAGATTACTAGGGCGACTGAGGGCTGGTCAAACACAGCAGGTCGTAGCACGGGCCCTCCGTGTGCCACAGAGTGTGATCTCAAGATTATGGCAACGATTCCAGCAGACAGGGAAAGTGTCCAGGTGCTACAGTACGGGACGTCCACAGTGTACAACACCACAAGAAGACAGATATCTCACCATGAGTGCCCGCAGACGGCCACGGAGTACTGCAGGCAGCCTTGCTTGGGACCTTACCGCAGCCACTGGAACAGTTGTCTCCAGACACACAGTCTACAGAGGACTGAACAGACATGGTTTATTCGCCCGGAGACCTGTAAGATGCGTTCCACTGACCCCTGGTCACAGGAGAGCCCGTAAAGCCTGGTGTCAAGAACACAGTACATGGTCATTGGAACAGTGGTCCCAGGTTATGTTCACGGACGAGTCCAGGTATAGCCTGAACAGTGATTCTCGCCGGGTTTTCATCTGGCGTGAACCAGGAACCAGATACCAGCCCTTTAATGTCCTTGAGAGGGACCTGTATGGAGGTCGTGGTTTGATGGTCTGGGGTGAGATTATGACTGGTGCACGTACACCCCTGCATGTCTTTGACAGAGGAACTGTAGCAGATCAGGTGTATCGGGACGTCATTTTGCACCAGTATGCCCGCCTTCTCAGGCGTGCAGTAGGTCCCACCTTCCTACTGATGGATGATTACGCACGACCCCACCGCACTGCCATCGTGAATGAGCACCTTGAAACAGAAGCTATCAGGCGAATGGAGTAGCCTGCCTGTTCTCCAGACCTAAACCCCATCGAGTACGTCTGTGATGCTCTCGGTCGACGTATCGCTGCACGTCTTCAAACCCCTAGGACACTTCAGGAGCTCCGACAGGCACTGGTGGAAGAATGGGAGGCTATACCCCAGCAGCTGCTCGACCACTTGATCCAGAGTATGCCAACCCGTTGTGCGGCCTGTGTATGTGTGCATGGAATTCACATCCCATATTGACGTCGGGGTACGTGTACAGGAATCAGTGGCGTTTTCTAGCACTTATATTTGGGACGGTTTTCTCAACTTATCACCACTATCGTGAACTTACAGATCTGTGTCGTGTGTGTTCCCTATGTGCCTATGCTATTAGCGCCAGTTTTGTGTAGTGCCACGTTGTGTGGCACCACATTCTGCAGTTATCCTTAATTTATCAGCATGAGTGTAACTGATCCTCCCTCCCTGTTCGATTAGCGATAACCGCGTGGCTAGGATTATTGTCAATGTGTCTCTGTATTAGCTCTAATTGATCCAATTTTTTTGTTGTGGTCATTTCGCGAGACATATTTGTGAGGAACTAATATGTTGTCTGGCTCTTCCCGAATCATACTCTCTCTGAATTACAATAGTAAACCTGAAATCATGAAGTGTCGAGTATTCTGCCGGATATCAGCGTTGTTCTTTGACAATATTTCGACAGTGCGATTCGTCTTGATCGTTCTACCTGATGACGATAACGAGTCACGTTGTCGGAGTATTGTCCAAGAACGATGCTGGTATACGGTAGAATATCCGACATCTCAGGACGTTAACAGACTGCCAGGAAAGTGTGAAGAATTACAACAGTAAATCTCTTCCCCGCGATGCACAACGCCTTTCTTGTAGGGTTTGCCAGTGATGTTTGTTGACCATCTATGTAACGCTCTCGCGTCTGCTAAACAATGTCGTGAAGAAACGCGCCACTCTTATTTGAATCTTCTCTATCTCTTCTATTCGTCTATCTGGTAAGGGTCCCAGATCGGTGAACAATACTGAAGAATCGATCGAACAAGTGTTTTGTAAGTCATTTCTTTCGTGGACGAATTACATTTTCCTTCCTGTGACTCTCAGTCCGGTACCTGCTTTTCGTACTGTTAGTTTTGCGCGGCCCAAATGGTCTACATATTTTACAGCTATTGATGTTTCCCGCAATTTGTGGTCAATAGTGTATTTGTACACTAGTGGAGTTCTGTTTCTACGTATGCACAGTGCGTTACATTTGTTTATATTCATGGTGAACTGACAGTCGTTGCATCATTCAACTATCTGCAGGTCTTCCTGCAAATCTCTTCAGTCTTCTTGTGTTGCTACCTTTTTATAGACAGTCGCATAATCTGCGAACAGCGTTATGAGCTCCCGACGCTTTGTAGCGCACGTTTTGAGTGGAATGTTGTTTGCTCTGGGGGATGTGCGAGCGTAGGTATATTCCGAATATTCTTCTATTAGCAATAATATATATCATGACGTCTAACCGCAAACAAACTCCAACCTTTGCACTTAATAACAAAAAACTTCTTCAAGCTAATACCAGACGTAAACAATTTTCGTCCCAGATACAGAAATAGTAATATTCCCGCTTCAAATGGACATATTAATGTATTAATAAAAGAAACGTATCTTAAACGTATCCAGATTTTTCTTAGGCAGTAATCTAACATAGCCTGGGTGGCTTTACCAATGGGCACGAGCGACAGACAACCAATATCAGCCCGTATTGAGTTCAGGAATGGGCACACAGAATCACATCGAATAAGAGACAAGCAACCGCTACTGAACGATGCACCTCAAACAGTCAAAGCAATGCTAACGAACAACAGAAATACACAAATCTGACTACTACACAGACAGATAAATGCAGCACAGTACCCATTACAATGGTGAAATCACAGTCTCCTTGAGATCAATGTGGTGACAAAATAACACTCATATGTGTCACGGCCCCAGCTCTCCACCGTTCCTCGCTTCTGGCTGTCAGCTGCTGTCTGACGCAGACCAATAGACTGAACGACATTACCTCAGTGTTTACATCATTTCCAGACTAATAACTTTAGTTATTACAAGTCGTATGTTCTTAGGTTGGGTAGTACATCCAAGTACATATGGCAAGAGTAAACCATTAGTGCTTATTTCCAGCTGGGCAGCAAGTGTGGTGTCGAAGTGTGGACGCAAAATATTCACTCTATACCAACGGGAATAATCTACTTCGTGGTGCACTTACGAAAATGTCAGGTAGTAAATTATCTAACGTGTCAGCGGGAAGACGGTTCGACGCAGAGAGAAAACAACAGAGAGAAAACAACCAACACACTGATGTGTGCACATATTAAAATATCACATGTAAAAAGTCTGCTCTTATATCCATTAGGCCCCATATGTGGAAAACAGTAACAGTTTTGTCGCACTTCTATGGAGTACTCCTGAAATTACTTTTACACCCGTGGAATTTGTAAAAGTTAAAATTTCGGATCAACGACCGAGACACTAAAATTTTAGTGGGTCAATTCTCCATAATCGGAACTGCTGTGCATGAATCTCTAAGAGCGGTTAAGGTAAATTATAAATAGAAACAATAAGGTAATAACGTCACTTCCCTCGCAATAGTGTCTTCTTATGCTGTACATACACATCATTCACAACTGATAAAAGAGACTTAAATGAAATGGCCAGTGTTTTTCTGAGCATTGGCGGCGTCATACATGCCATCTGCTTGCTCAGCCCGTATACCTCCATGAAAGCCACATCTAGAGAACAAACACAGAAGTAACGTGGATGAGCACTTCGTGACAGCAAACACGAAATCAAACACAGATGATGCATAACTTTACCGACAAGCTAGGTAATTCAACACATTGCCAACGATATTGCTGTAATTGAAGTCGCTAAATATGGACGAACTTTAAGAAAGCTCTACAAAGTTTTTAAAAAGTTGTTTGAGCCACTTGTAAGCTATTTATTAAATTTATTTTGGTTTTTAGGCTATGTATAGCAGTCTCAAATTATCCCAGTAGCTCTAGTTTCCTAACTTGATCTTGTATATGCAAAACTTCGAGACAGTCTGAAATCCTTGGATAGTATGGCCAATTTCACGAATGAAGATGGCAACGACGGACTTATTTAGTCGAAAAGGGTCGCTGTGTCCTTGTATGTCAACCTGAAGATCTTCTCAGTCTGGACGATGTAGTTCACTTCAATAAAGTTATACTGAATTTGGTAGATATCAACTCTTTCTTACCCGACAACTTAATGTTTTAAGTTGTTTCTTAGTTTAAATCGTAAAATACTGTAACTTCAAAACGTGGTTTCAACTAAAAAAGCCTTTAAAGATCTCAGACACTTTCTGAGGTAAAGAATTATGGGGTGGTGACCCTCTTAGTATTCTGCGTGGCGTTCTCATATGCAATCGTGTGCCATTTGTTGCTGTATCTAATAAGCAGCGAAAGGCAGAAAGTTTTTGGCTATTTTGATGACCAGAGTTATTATATATCAAAATGTACGTAGCTGTCAGTTTCCTGTATCCTTTGAAGGCACGCTTGCCATCTTGCTTCATGGAATTCAGATCGAGAAATTGCAGTTCACTATTTTTTACTGTTATACAGTGAATTCAGTTTTACCGTGCAGATCCGTAAATTTATTTGCAATTCCAGTAACTTAGGCTGATCAGCCAGAACATCGCGACCATAGAGCTACTAACGATATAAACGAGTACAGGCGATATCAGCGTCATCTTTGGCGACGAATGACTGCTAGTCAGGCACACGCGCGCTGCATGTTTTACCAGTGGGCGTGGTGTCCCTGTGTAGAATGGGGAAGGCGCGCGATCTATCTGAGTTTCACCGAGGGAACACTGCGGTGGCCCGGAGGCTGCGCACCAGCATTTCGGAAACTGGACGACTTATGTGGTGAATGTCTTCAACACGTGGCTAAACCGAGGTGAAACCACGTCCAGGCGTCGTGGGGTTGGGCTGCCATCCCTCATTACAAATGATGTGTGACGTCGGAGGCTGGACATTCTGGTACACCATGACAGACGGCGAACTGTGGCGGAACACCACTAATGACCATTAAAATTCATTAAAATTGCTACACCACGAAGATGACGTGCTATAGACGCGCAATTTAACCGACAGGAAGAAGATGCTGTGATATGCAAATGATTAGCTTTTCACAGCATTCACACAAGGTTGGCGCCGGTGGCGACACCTACAACGTGCTGATATGAGGAAAGTTTCCAACCGATTTCTCATACATAAACAACAGTTGATCGGCGTTGCCTGGTGAAACGTTGTTGTGATGCCTCGTGTAAGGAGAAGAAATGTGTACCATCACGTTTCCGACTTTGATAAAGGTCTGATTGTAGCCTATCGCGATTGCGATTGCGTATAGCGACATTGCTGCTCGCGTTGGTTGAGATACAATGACTGTTAGCAGACTATGGAATCGGTGGGTTCAGGAGGGTAATACGGAACGCCGTGCAGGATCCCAATGGCCTCCTATCACTAGCAGTCGAGATGACAGGCATCTTATCCGCATGGCTGTAACGGATCGTGCAGCCACATCTCGATCCCTGAGTCAACAGATGGGGACGTTTGCAAGACAACAACCATCTGCACGAACTGTTCGACGACGTTTGCAACAGCATGGACTATTAGCTCGAAGACCATGGCTGCGGTTACCCTTGACGCTGCATCACAGACAGGAGCCGGCCGGAGTGGCCGTGCGATTCTAGGCGCTACAGTCTGGAAACGAGCAACCGCTACTGTCGCAGATTCGAATCCTGCCTCGGGCATGGATGTGAGTGATGTCCTTAGGGTGATTAGGTTTAATGAGTTCTAAGTTCGACTGATGAGCTCAGAAGTTAAGTCGCACAGTGCTCAGAGCCATTTGAACCATTTTTGAACAACAGACAGGAGCGCCTGCGATGATGTACTCAACGACGAACCTGGGTGCACGAATGGCAAAACGTCATTTTTTTCGGATGAATCCAGGTTCTCTTTACAGCATCATGATGGTCGCATCCGTGTTTGGCGACATCGCGGTGAACGCACATTGGAAGCGTGTATTCGTCATCGCCATACTGGCGTATCACCCGGCGTGATGGTATGGGGTGCCATTGGTTACACGTATCGGTCACCTCTTGTTCGCATTGACGGCACTTTGAACAGTGGACGTTACATTTGAGATGTGTTACGACCCGTGGTTTTACCCTTCATTCGATCCCTGCGAAACCCTACATTTCAGCTGGATAATGCACGACCGCATGTTGCAGGTCCTGTACGGGTCTTTCTGGATACAAAAAAATGTTCGACTGCTGCCCGGGCCAGCACATTCTCCAGATCTCTCACCAACTGAAAACATCTGGTCAATGGTGGTCTAGCAACTGGCTCTTCACAATACACCAGTCACTACTCTTGATGAACTGTGAGATCATGTTGAAGCTGCATGGGCAGCTGTACACGCCATCCAAGCTCTGTTTGAGTCAATGCCTAGGCGTATTAAGGCCGTTATTACGGCCAGAGGTGGTTGTTCTGGGTACTGATTTCTCAGGATCTATGCACCCAAATTGCGTGAAAATGTAATCTCATGTCAGTTCTAATATATTTGTGCAATGAATATCCATTTATCATCTGCATTTCTTCTTGGTGTAGCAATATTAATGGCCAGCAGTGTAACATCAGACTTTAATGCTGGTCAGAGTTCAGGTGTGTCTAAGCAAACAGTGCATCGAACACTCCAAGCAATAGACGTCCGCAACCGATGACCCATGCATATGCCAATGTTAATTCTACGACATCGGCAACTACGACTGAAATGGGCACGTGGCAATCAGCACTAGACCTAGGTGCAGTGGCAAAGCGTTGCACGGTCTGACGAATCCCGATATCTTCTCCATCATGCCGATGGGAGAGCGTCGTCTACCAGGGCAACAGCTCCTTGACACCTGTACTGCAGTATGTAGACAAGATGGCGGCCTCTCCATAACACTCTGGGAAATATTCACGGGTCGAGTGGAGCTCTTGCAGGGCATCATGACGGCCAAGGAGTATCGTACACTGTCGTAGTCCGCCCCATCATGACGATACTTTTCCCGATGGCAGTGGCATGTTTCATCAAGATAATGCTCCATGTCACAAGGCGAGAAGTGTGATGGAATGATTATAGGAACACAGTGGAGAGTTCCAATTGATACGCTGACCTTCTCCTCCCCCTCCCCCCTCCCAACTTGCCTGATCTGAATCCAATCGAAAACATTTGGGATGTGATTCAACTTGGAATCATAGCTCATCGGCGCCCTCTGCGGAATTAACAAGAGTTGGGTGACTTGTGCGTATGTCTATGTGGCGCCAACTCCCTCCAGCGAACTACTAAGGCCACGACTCGTCGCTGCTGTTACCCGTCCCAAAGGTGGACAAACTGGCTACTAGGTAGGTGGTCATAATGTTCTGATCGGTGTACCTTTTCTTGCCATCGGTCGAAGCAGCTTCTTGTACACACAGCACTTGCGGTATAAGATTTCATCCGTGGAGTATTGCAGGATAATCAGTATTTTCTTCTAGATTGAAAGGTATGTGCTAAGGTCTGATCAGGGTAGCTCCAGAAAATAAACGGTAGTTGCCAACCACAAGGTGGAACGAGAATAATATCTTTGAGTAGGAGGATCTTTGACAGTTAAGAAAGCCGGGCGCACGTAGTAAAATACCAGAGGGTCGCAGCTAGGTGCGCGGAGGAAGCAGACGTGTGGTGACAGCGTTAAGGTAGGTTGCTGCCCCTGACCAAACTTTAGCACGTAAATGAGAGAAGATATATAATCATTTTTAAATTGGTTTTTGTTAGATGATGTTCAGAGTTAGGATTTGTATGTCCAAGGTTTGACGCAGTAAGTGTTTTGTAAAAATTTTTTGTAAGAGTGATTCATTCTACGAAAATGTTTGAAATGGTAGGTTTTGTGTATGACTTAAAATTTTAACAATATATATTGAGATCAACATTGGGTTCAAATGTAACAGCCTGAATCCACATCCTTTGCTTGTACTGAATATGAAAATGAGTAGTAAACTAAAGTTACCCACCAATGAAAGAACCAAGTAAACATCAGGGCCAAAAGTTAATTTTCCAGTACCATCTTAATGCCACTGCACAAACGGTTTTATTCTCTTAAATTTTATTGCTGATTCAAATACATGTTGCATTTCTCGGAAAAAGGGGAAGTGCAAGAAACAAGTTCACAGACGTAGTCAGATGCAGGTTTTCTTTTTTTTTCTTTTTTTTTTTAAATGGAATCGGTGGGTTCAGGAGGGTAATACGGAACGCCGTGCTGGATCAGAACGGCCTCGTGTCACTAGCAGGTTTGCTGAATAATTAATTTAGAACAATTTTATCACTGATACTTTCACAGAATAATAGGATACAATTTTGGTTAGATACTTTCACTTGGCGACTCTGCCAGGATTTGAACCTGGAATCTCCTGATATGTGTCCCCAAGTGAAAGTATCAGTAATAAGAGTTTGACCATTATTCGAGAACTTATCTCAGGTCGCACGCCTGACTTATATCCCCTCCCGCCACGTCGGCAGTCACGGAAACTGTTTGCTACGGCGTCCTTGATAGAATCGATGTAGTTGCACTGTCCGCCTTGGTGGCCAGATCTTTATTTCTGCTGAGCGTGCAGGTTCCCAAGCCTTGCTGAGATTATAGCGGCAGTTCCGACTGATAAGGATATTCCTGGCACGAATTTCGATCTCTTCCCTAACGAAACTGCCCCAGCATTTGGTCGTCTGCGCTAAAATGGTTGTGCGTTCGTATTCCATGCCACTATTCTTTGACAGTCAGTGCCCTGCGACTGCCGGCTTGTTAGTCTACGCTGTGGAAGGGGATGTAAGTCGGCAGCGTTAACCCAGGAGGTCACATCTACACCTACATCTACATCTACATCTACATCGTTCGCCGCAAGCCACCTGACGGTGTGTGGCGGAGGGTACCTTGAGTACCTCTATCGGTTCTCCCTTCTATTCCAGTCTCGTATTGTTCGTGGAAAGAAAGATTGTCGGTATGCCTCTGTGTGGGCACTAATCTCTCTGATTTTATCCTCATAGTCTCTTCGCGAGATATACGTAGGAGGGAGCTATATACTGCTTGACCCCTCGATGAAAGTATGTTCTCGAAACTTCAACAAAAGCCCGTACCGAGCTGCTGAGTGTCTCTCGTGCAGAGTCTTCCACTTGAGTTTATCTATCATCTCCGTAACGCTTTCGCGATTACTAAATGATCCTGTAACGAAGCGCGCTGCTCTCCGTTGGATCTTCTCTATCTCTTCTATCAACCCTATCTGGTACGGATCCCAAACCGGTGAGCAGTATTCAAGCGGTGGGCGAACAAGTGTACTGTAACCAACTTCCTTTGTTTCCGGACTACACTTCCATAGGATTCTTCCAGTGTCAGTGTGGCACATGCTTTACCAACGATTCCTGTTATACGGTCAGTCCATTTTAAATCACTCCTAAAGCGTAGGCAACGCATTTGACGATGGCGACGTGTCTGTCGCCGAAACATTGTGCCCGCTTTGCACCATGGACTGGCAGTACAAATGGTTCAAATGGCTCTGAGCACTATGGGACTTAACATCTATGGTCATCAGTCCCCTAGAACTTAGAACTACCTAAACCTAACTAACCTAAGGACAGCACACAACACCCAGCCATCACGAGGCAGAGAAAATCCCTGACCCCGCCGGGAATCGAACCCGGGAACCCGGGCGTGGGAAACGAGAACGCTACCGCACGACCACGAGATGCGGGCACTGGCAGTACACCAATAGGTTGTTCCATCAACAAATACGGCGTAATGGCTCTAACCAATTTATCTCCCACATTCGTTTGTCGCTTCAACTTACACTACTGGCCATTAAAATTGCTACACCACGAAGATGACGTGCTATAGACGCGAAATTTAACCGACAGGAAGAAGATGCTGTGATATGCAAATGATTAGCTTTTCACAGCATTCAGACAAGGTTGGCGCCGGTGGCGACACCTACAACGTGCTGACATGAGGAAAGTTTCTACCCGATTTCTCATACACAAACAGCAGTTCACCGGCGTTCCCTGGTGAAACGTTGTTGTGATGCCCCGTGTAAGGAGGAGAAATGCGTCCATCACGCTTCCGACTTTGATAAAGGTCGGATTGTAGCCTATCGCGATTGCGGTTTATCGTATCGCGACATTGCTGCTCTCGTTGGTCGAGATCCAATGACTGTTAGCAGGACATGGAATCGGTGGGTTCAGGAGGGTAATACGGAACGCCGTGCTGGATCCCAACGGCCTCGTCTCACTAGCTGTCGAGATGACAGGCATCTTATCCGCATGGCTGTAGCGGATCGTGCAGCCACGTCTCGATCCCTGAGTCAACAGATGGGGACCTTTGCAAGACAACAACCATCTGCACGAACAGTTCGACGACGTTTGCAGCAGCATGGTGTATTAGCTCGGAGACCATGGCTGCGGATACCCCTGACGCTGCATCACAGACAGGAGCACCTGCGATAGTGTACTCAACAACGAACCTGGATGCACGAATGGCAAAACGTCATTTTTTCGGATGAATCCAGGTTCTGCTTACAGCATCATGATGGTCGCATCCGTGTTTGGCGACATAGCGGTGAACGCACATTGGAAGCGTGTATTCGTCATCGCCATACTGGCGTACCACCCAGCGTGATGGTATGGGGTGCCATTGGTTACACGTCTCTGTCACCTCTTGTTCGCATTGAGGGCACTTTGAACAGTGGACGTTACATTTGAGATGTGTTACGACCCGTGGCTCCACCCTTCATTCGATCCCTGCGAAACCCTATATTTCAGCTGGATAATGCTCGACCGCATGTTGCAGGTCCTTTACGGGTCTTTCTGGATACAGAAAATGTTTGACTGCTGCCCTGGGCAGCACATTCTCCAGATCTCTCACCAACTGAAAACGTCTGGTAGATGGTGGCCGGGCAACTAATTCGTCACAATATGCGAGTCACTACTCTCGATGAACTGTGGTATCGTCTTGAAGCTGCATGGGAAGCTGTACCTGTACACGCCATCCAAGCTCTATTTGCCTCAATGCCCAGGCGTATCAAGGCCGTTATTACGGCCAGAGGTGGTTGTTCTGGGTACTGATTTCTCAGGATCTATGCACCCAAATTGCGTGAAAATGAAATCACATGCCAGTTCTAGTATAATATATTTGTCCAATGAATGCCCGTTTATCATATGCATTTCTTCTTGGTGTAGCAATTTTAGTGGCCAGTTGTGTACATAATTTAGTATATGCTGTGATTTTAGTTGCTACAATCAGTTTCTTCACGATTTATTTAGTAAAATCTGGTTGTGTATTAAATTTGAGACCTCAAACTTAAGCTCGTCTCATGTCAACTTCGTTAACGACTCTGAGGCAAAGGACTCGACCTGTTTGTTGTGCTCTCTCAATTCTACAGTCATTTTCCTGCCACTGTAATCTCTCTGACGTCTTATCTTGAGAATTTATAATTTTTAGCAGTTCGTGCTGTCATCATTCGTCTGTTTCAGGTTTACTTTTGTCCCATGTGGCACTATGTTGGGCATTTCCTGCATGGAAATGAACTTTTTGTAACTGCTCGTATATTACATCGTTTTTTTCTTATGATGGAATTTAATTTCAAGCGAAAGCCAAACTTAAAAAATAGTTCAAATGGCTCTGTGCGCTATTGGACTTAACTTCTGAGGTCATCAGTCCCCTAGAACTTACAACTACTTAAACCTAAATAACCTAAGGACATCACACACATCCAAGCCCGAGGCAGAATTCGAACCTGCGACTGCAGCGGTCGCGCGGTTGCAGACTGTAGCGCCTAGAACCGCTCGGCCACCCTGGCCAGCAAAGCCAAACTTCCTCTGCTTTCTCAATCACTATTTTGCCTACATTGTATTTTGTATGACATAAATTTGATGTAATTATTCAGTACCAAAACAATGTCCGAACTGGCCTTGAAGACACTACACTCTGACAGGCCGCCGTCTCATCTTCAGCTCTTAGGCGTCACCATATGCGGGTACAGAGGGACATGTGGTCAACACACCGCCATCCGAGCGAGGTGGCGGAGTGGTTAGACACTGGACTCGCATTCGGGAGGACGACGGTTCAATCCCGCGTCCGGCCATCCTGATTTAGGTTTTCCGTGATATCCCTAAATCTCTCCAGGCAAATGCCGGGATGGTTCCTTTGAAAGGGCACGGCCGACTTCCTTCCCCGTCCTTCCCTAATCCGTTGAGACCGATGACCTCGCTGTATGGTCTACTTCCCCAAAACAACCAAGCAACAACACACCGCCTGCCAGCCGTTGTCAGTTTACGAGAGCGGTGCCGCTGCTTCTCAGCCAATAAGCTCCTAATTGGTCTCAGAAGGGCTGAGCGCACCCTGCTTGCCAAAAGCGCTCGGCAGACCCGGACGGCGACCCACCCATGTGATACCGACAGCGCGGGATTATCCGAGCGGTCTAGGGCGCTGCAGTTATGGACTGTGTGGTTGGTCGCGGCGGAGGTTTGAGTCCTCCCTCGGGCATGAGTGTGTGTGTTTGTCCTTAGGATAATTTAGGTTAAGTAGTGTGTAAGCTTAGGGACTGATGACCTTAGCACTTAAGTCCCATAAGATTTCACACACATTTTTTGAACTTCAGTGGTCTGGCGGGAACCGGTGTTACCACTGCGGCAAGGCCGTTGGCATTCGTTACATACATCTCATTAGTTCTTGTTTCCAAGTATTTTCACTTACTTGCAAATACGCTTCACCTCTTGAACTTCGATTTTATTCCTACTGGATGTGAGATCCCGGTTGTTATGGTCAAAGATAAAATGTGCAGCTCTGTCACCTACTTACAGTGCAAAAAACATGTTTCGCCTTCTTCATCAGCGCTGTTTCACAAGAACGTATAAAAGCGATAGATGGAGGGGAAAGGAAGTGTTGTATACGCAGGGCTGCGCCTCTGCATACGCGACCACCTCACTTAGAGAACTGTTTCGCTAGTCATCGGGGCTACGTTCGAAGCGGGGCTCATCACTGAAGACAATTCTAGTCAAGATACTGAGATTACAGGCCAAAGACGTGTCTAGATACGCTCCGAAGAGCAGTGGGATACTAACTTGATTCAAATGGTTCAAATGGCTCTAAGCACTATGGGACTTAACATCTGAAGTCATCAGTCCTCTAGACTTAGAACTACTTAAACTTAACTAACCTAAGGGCCGAGGCAGGATTCGTACCTGAGACCGTAACAGCAGCACGGTTCCAGAGTGAAGCGCCTAGAACCGCTCGGCCACTAACTTGATTGCCACCCACCGTACAGCCAGACAGTCAGGAGTGATGCTCTGGGGTTCGATTTCTTTTGACAGAGGGACCCCTTTGGTTGTCATCCGCCGCACGCGTACAGCACAGCGCCACGTCGACGGTGTTCTGCGCCTTGTTTTGTTGTTCTTCATGGCAAGCCATCCTAGATTTACGTTTCAGCAAGATAATGCCCGCCCGCACGCAGCGAGAGTTTCTACTGCCTGACTTCGCACTTGCCGAACCCTACTTTGTCCAGCAAGGTAGCCGGATCAGCCCCCATTAGAAAACGTTTGGAGAATTATGGGCAGGGCCATCCAAAAAACGCTTTGGGATTTTGACTTTCTTTCTTCTTTTTTGAGTCATCAATCTTATGACTGGTTTGATGCGGCCGTAGTGTGTTCCAATCTTCCTCTACAGTTTCTGCCCTCTACAGCTCCCTCCAGTACCATGGAAGTTATTCCCTGAAGTCTTAACAGGTGTTCTTTTTAACTCGCCAATTGGATAGAAGTTGGCACCATATCCCTCAGGAGGACGCCCTACAACTCTCTCAATCAATGCCAACCGGAGTAACTCCTTGAGTCAGGACCAGAGGTGCACCAACGCGTTGCCGTCTCGCTCTATTTGTGAAGGTCTTTCCCCTGAATAAATCTTCCCATATTTGTGAAATTTTACGCATTAGTTTGTCTCTATATGTACATCACATGAAATGATTTCCAACCCACTGGGACAATTCCTTCGTTGCGTGTCATCCTTTGTGTTAGAATGTATTAGGCCTGACACTTCACTGCTTCTGACAGGGATCGTTGCTTGGATTCATGACACTCTCCTTTAACTATCTGCAACCATATTGTACATGCAGTACTTCTGTTAACCTCTCATCAACCGGAATGTCAGATTAAGTGAAAATAAATTGTTATAAATACTGTTATTGTTGTGTTGTGGTCTTGAGTCCAGAGACTGGTTTGATGCAGCTCTCCATGCTACTCTATCCTGTGCAAGCTTCTTCATCTCCCAGTACTTACTGCAACCTACATCCTTCTGAATCTGCTTAGTGTATTCATCTCTTGGTCTCCCTCTACGATTTTTACCCTCCACGCTGCCCTCCAATACTAAATTGGTGATCCCTTGATGTCTCAGAACATGTCCTACCAACCAATCCCTTCTTCTAGTCAAGCTGAGCCACAAGCTCCACTTCTCTCAATTCTATTCAATACTTCCTCATTAGTTATGTGATCTACCTATCTAATCTTCAGCATTCTTCTGTAGCACCACATTTCGAAAGCTTCTATTCTCATCTTGTCTAAGCTATTTATCATCCATGTCTCACTTCCATACACTCCATACAAATTCTTTCAGAAACGACTTCCTAACATTTAAATCTATACTCGATGTTAACAAATTTTTCTGCTTCAGAAATGCTTTCCTTGCCATCGCCAGTCTACATTTTATATCCTCTCTGCTTCGACCATCATCACTTATTTTGCTCCCCAAATAGCAAAACTCCTTTACTACTGTAAGTGTCTCATTTTCTAATCTAATTCCCTCAGAATCACCCGGCTTAATTCGACTACATTCCATTATTCTCGTTTTGCTTTTGTTGATTTTCATCTTATACCCTCCTTTCAAGACATCGTCCATTCCGTTCAACTGCTCTTCGAAGTCCTTTGCTGTCTCTGACAGAATTACAATGTCATCGGCGAACCTCAGAGTTTTTATTTCTTCTCGATGGATTTTAACACCTACTCAGAACTTTTGTTTCCTTTATTGCTTGCTCAATATACAGATTGAATAACATCGGGGATAGGCTACAACCCTGTCTCACTCCCTTCCCAACCACTGCTTCCCTTTCATGCCCTCGACTCTTCTAACTGTCATCTGCTTTCTGTACAAATTGTAAATAGCCTTTCACTCCCTGTATTTTACCCCTGCCACCTTCAGAATTTGAAAGAGAGTATTCCAATCATCATTGTCAAAAGCTTTCTCTAAGTCTACAAATGCTAGAAATGTAGGTTTGCCTTTCCTTAATCTTCCTTCTAAGATAAGTCGTAAGGTCAGTATTGCCTCACGTGTTCCAACATTTCTACGGAATCCAAACTGATCTTCCCAGAGGTCGGCTTCTATCAATTTTTCCATTCGTCCGTAAAGAATTCGCGTTAGTATTTTGCAGCCTTGACTTATTAAACTGATATTTCGGTAATTTTCACATCTGTCAACACCTGCTTTCTATGGGATTGGGATTATTATATTCTTCTTGAAGTCTGAGGGTATTTCGCCTGTCTCATAAATCTTGCTCACCAGATGGTAGAGTTTTGTCAGGACTGGCTCTCCCAAGTCAGTAGTTCTAATGGAGTGATGTATACTCCGGGGGCCTTGTGTCGACTCAGGTCTTTCAGTGCTCTGTCAAACTCTTCACGCAATATCCTATCTCCCATTTCATCTTCATCTACATCCTCTTCCATTTCCATAATATTGTCCTCAAGCACATCGCCCTTGTATAGACCCTCTATATACTCCTTCCACCTTTCTGCCCTCCCTTCTTTGCTTAAAAAATGGGTTTCCATCAAAGTTCTTGATATTCATGCAAGTATTATAAATACTACATGAAAATAATTTTACCGTACCCTGATTTTTACTCACTTATCCTGTATTTTTTCACTTTTTTTTAATATGCCCTCAATTTGGTTACCCGGACGGCATGCAGCTGGAAACAAGTGGCAAAGTGTAGCATGGCACATCGCCACATGCGGCATTTGTCCTTACGCCTGTGTTCCGAGTAGCATGCACGAATCATTGCACGTCCTGGCTACAACTTACCTCAGTGCAAATGGGCATCAGGGACATCGACATACCACGTGACTCAATGTAGCTGTTGTTCCTCCCACCCCCCTCCGACGCCTTTCGCTACTTTCCGTGCCCCACGCTACGTCATTTTCCGGATTGTCCTCGTAGTTCGTAAAGCGAACAAAACGTCTGTGCCACCGCACAGTGGAGCGGAGGGGCTGGCGTCCGTGTGTCCGCTGGTTGGACACGCACTCACACACAATATGGCCCACTGCCGGCGGCCGCTCGTCCGTTTGATTTTCCGGACGGAACGCCTGCTGCCGCCCACGCACAGTGGTGCTGCGCAGACCGCGCCGCCCCAGCGCGGTCGACCACAGCCGCCCGCGTATCGCCAAGGTTTACGACTGGGATTGTCCGCAATTTAAAAGCCAATAACCGGCGGATAAATGCAGCCCGTTTGATACGGCGCAGCAGTCTGTTCAATTAACAATACTGTGGTCTGCTTACTTTCATATACAGCCGCCTTTTTGTGCCCCTGTCAGAGCTACAAACCGAGATAAATAAAATATTGGGAAAAAATTGAAACGGCCACAAAAAAGAAAAAAAAAATGAAGTGAGAACAGTAGGTTTGAAAAGTGGCTGAGGTTTCGCACCCTCGACCAGTTTCACATGATCTCTCATTGCCCTCAAATTGTGGCATTTAACTTTGCTTTTCAAATATTTCTATCAATACCTGCAATAATTGAAAAAATACCTAACCCTTTTTTGTCCCGCTCTGAGTTATTTTTCATTGCTTGTGATTTCCTGGTTCTGGAATATTCTTCCACCTTATTTAACTGCTGTTGAATTGATTCGTCCATTCAAATATTTTCTGATTCATCATTATTTTAGATACGTGTACTTTTTCTCGTTTTGTGATAGAAACGTGAGTAACTACTCATGAACCATATAGCGGATCACCCTCCTCTAACATTACCTTTTTTTTATAGAGATAATCGATAGCGTGTGTAGTATCGATTCTTGCATAGGTTAAAATTATCTCAGCTGTTTCATTAAAAGAATTCTTATGATTTTGTATACGATGTATTACATTTCCGGCTAAAATGTATAAAAAAGAAATTTATGTGTTACAATCGATATGTACTAGCAGTTAAAATTATTGTTCTTTTAATAAAATTTGAAATTACGAAATTTCTGGTATACTTAAAATTCATATTATTAATTGCACAATCTAACGCTAACTACTACATTTCTTTCTAGATTGATTTACAAAATAATGATATATTTTAGGGAACATTCCTCTTTGGTAAAGAAAATTTGCACACTCTTTTGCTTTGTAAACTCTCTGGAAATTGTGAGTTCGGCAGAATGTAAGTAGTGGTTGGTATGCCTCTGATGGAAGTAGACGTTTTTCGACTTTGTTTTTTTTATGTAGAAAGTGTAAAAACGGCGTGATGCTGAAATATGTGACAAAGAATAAAATTCAAGAATAATACAGGCAAATCTTCATGAGTTATTTAGTCATCAAGGACCTACAAAATCGAAATTCCAGCAGCAAGAATGTACCCCTAGACAAGACTTTGAACCATCAACAACAACAACGAGATAATGAAGATAAGTAAAAAGTTATTCTTTCGTATATCTTATGGCTCTCGAAGCTTTCAAAATTTGTGTAAAGTCATAGAGGTTTAATAGTGATGTGTGAGAAGGGAAGATTACAACCATCAACAACACGCGCAGCTGTAAGGTATGCCCCTTTTAACCCTTTCACGGTCAAAAACTATTTTCATATATTTAAAAAATAAAAGGTCAAAAACTGTCTTCCTTTGTGATAAACAACACACCTTCAGTTCCCAAAAAATTTTTACATGACCGGTTTTGAAGTTTGGTGAAGTGGGTCACATGGTTCCCACAGATCTAAGTAGAGCCACATTTTCATGTGAACTAGGATTTCTGGGTCAAATTTTTAATTATAGAATTATTGTTGCAGGATGGCAAAGACGAAAACGTACAAAAATCTGTACCAAAACCCATTTATTCCCCTGACAATGAAAACCATGAAATATCGCACACACGTTTTCAACATAACATTTGAAGATGGCTTTCATATGCAACACACAAGTGTTTTCTACGTTCTACCAAGTTTCCTGGGACATATACGTCCCGCTGCATACAAATTATGTACAAAACAGCAGAGGCACTAAGATATATAGTAAGGTTTCAAAATAATGTATAAGTAAACACAGTCCGTGACTTACACACTATGGAGTTTAGGAGATGCTGATTTGATTGGATTTTCATGAAGCAGTCGCACTATGCCACCTGTAAACACTCGCTGCCCTTTGTGATCGTTCACAGCCTTTTCTATATCCATCCCGTGGTCCACAGTATTTTCCTCCAAGTTCCGAAAGCGTCTCGCTACGCGCTAGTACTAGACAGATATGAGATATAGATGTTCCAATGCTCAAAACTTCGTATTACTCTATTGGAATGAAAGGGGGTTAAACACATAATCAATAAAATCAGAAAGTGACCAAGCTTACAAATGGAGTCAATAAAATAACAAATTGAGCAAACACATGAACTCCCCAAGTTACTTGATATTATAAATCTTTGGTAAGAGCTACAGTTAAGTAGCATTACAGTTATTCTGCTGATTGAAACTTCTTTTTATAATGATTATAAAACCCGCTCAGAACTCACTGTCGTGTGGCGACAGATTCAAAAAATCATCTTTCAATATGTGAACACCAAATACCAAGACTTCACTATACAATGAAATCACATTTACCAGGATTGACACACACCACATAGAGGGGTTTTAAGTTAGTTACACACTGAACATGTACCACCAAACCAAACGTTAGCAGCAATAACTTCTAGAACTGTCAGTCTAGTGGCCACTGATTTCATTATTCCCCAGTTATTACTCACATAGAGCTTTCTTCAATATGCTTAGTCTCAATGACTATAAAACCACTTAAAGCAGGGCATTAAACTCAGTTGCTTCATATAATTTACAAGTAGCGGCCATAGCTCTTTCTTTCTAGCGACAATAGCCGTTCCTTAACTCAGATCTGGCATGGATCAGTAAGACGTTACATGTCCTCTGCAGAAATGTTGCTGTTGTTGTTGTTGTGGTCTTCAGTCCTGAGACTGGTTTGATGCAGCTCTCCATGCTACTCTATCCTGTGCAAGCTTCTTCATCTCCCAGTACTTACTGCAACCTACATCCTTCTGAATCTGCATAGTGTATTCATCTCTTGGTCTCCCTCTACGATTTTTACCGTCCACGCTGCCCTCCAATATTACATTTGTGATTCCTTGATGCCTCAGAACATGCCGTACCAACCTGTGCCTCAAACTCCTCTTCTCCCCGATTCTATTCAGTACCTCCTCATTAGTTATGTGATCTACCCATCGAACCTTCAGCATTCCTCTGTAGCACCACATTTCGAAAGCTTCTATTCTCTTCTTGTCCAAACTATTTATCGCCCATGTTTCACTTCCATACATTGCTATACTCCATACAAATACTTTCAGAAACGACTTCCTGACACTTAAATCTATACTCTATGTTAACCAATTTCTCTTCT
This sequence comes from Schistocerca cancellata, assembly GCF_023864275.1. NCBI lineage: Eukaryota > Metazoa > Arthropoda > Insecta > Orthoptera > Acrididae > Schistocerca > Schistocerca cancellata. Next base: position 103,709,030 of record NC_064634.1, read on the forward strand.
TCAGAAACGCTTTCTTTGCCATTGCCAGTCTACATTTTATATCCTCTCTACTTCGACCATCATCAGTTATTTTGCGCCCCAAACATCAAGACTCCGTTACTACTTTAAGTGTCTCATTTCCTAATCTAATACCCTCAGCATCACCGGACTTAATTCGACTACATTCCATTATCTTCGTTTTGCTTTTGTTGATGTTCATCTTATATCCTCCTTTCAAGACACTGTCCATTCCGTTCAGCTGCTCTTCCAAGTCCTTTGCTGTCTGTGACAGAATTACAATGTCATCGGCGAACCTCAAAGTTTTTATTTCTTCTCCATGGATTTTAATACCTACTCCGAATTTTTCTTTTGTTTCCTTTTCTGCTTGCTCAATATACAGATTGAATAACATCGGGGAGATGCTACAACCCTGTCTCATTCCCTTCCCAACCACTGCTTCCCTTTCATGTCCCTCGACTCTTCTACCTGCTATCTGGTTTCTGTACAAATTGTAAATAGCCTTTCGCTCCCTGTATTTCACCCTTGCCACCCTTATAATTTGAAAAAGAGTATTACAGTCAACATTGTCAAAAGCTTTCACTAAGTCTACAAATGCTAGAAATGTAGGTTTGCCTTTTCTTAATATTTCTTCTAAGACAAGTCGTAAGGTCAGTATTGCCTCACGTGTTCTAGTATGTCTACGGAATCCAAACTGATCTTTCCCGAGGGCGGCTTCTACCAGTTTTTCCATTCGTCTGTAAAGAAATCGTGTTAGTATTTTGCAGCTACCTCTACAACTGACCATAATTCCGAAAGTGTTGCCGGTGCAGGATTTTGTACATAAACTGCCATCACGTCCCATAAATGTTCAATGGTATTCATGCCGGGAGATCTGGGTGGTATCTGGGTGGTATCCCCAATGATCTTCAAACCAAATGCGAACATCTGTGACAAGCCGCACGATCATTTATAAAAATCCCATCGTTGTTTAGGAACATGGAGTCCATGGATGGCTGCAAATGGACTCCGAGCAGTCCACCAGAGCTGTTTGTAGTCAGTGTTCGATTCAGTTGGACCATAAAACCCAGTTCATTCCATGTAGACACAGCCCACACCACTATGGAGCCACCAATAGCTTGCTAAATGCCCACGGCTTCGTGAGGATCGGCGGCACACTCGAACCATACCATGAGCTCTTACCAACTGGAATCTGAACTCATCTGTCCATCTCAAGGTTTTCCTGTCTTTCAGGGTCCAAACGATACGGTCACGAGACCAGAAGCGGCGCTGAGGCGACGTAATGCTCTTGGCACAGCCACTCGCTTCGGTCGTCTGCCGCCATTGCTCCTTATAGCCAGATATCACCGTAGTCTCCTAACGGATATGTTCGTCGTACGTCTCCCATTGATTTCTGTCACGCAGCGTTGCTTTTCTGCCAGCACTGAAAATTCTACGCAAACGCCGCTGCTCTCGGTCGTTAAGCGAAGGCAGCCGATCTCTGCGTTGTCCGCTACGAGAGCTGACGCCTGCGAATTGCTATCCTTGGCACACTCTTGACGCTGTGGATCTCGGAACATTGAATTCCCTAACGATTCCGAAATGGGAAGTCCCACGTGTCTAGCTCCAACTACTGTTTCGTGCTAAAATTCTGTTAATTCCTGTTGTGCGGTCATAATCACGATGTAAACCTTTTTTCATGAATCACCTGAGTCACAAATGACAGCTCCGACAATGCACTGCCCTTTTTATCTTGTCTACGCTGTACTACAGTCATCCGTTTATGTGCACATCACTGTCCGACTACTACTGTCAAGACATTCTATAACGACAGACGGTAGAAATTTAAAAACTCCTGCCATGAACAATCTGTGAGACGTCAGACCGTGAGCGTCGGTAACGTGGCATGGCAAGGTGGGATTATGGGTTTTGGAAGGTGCCTCTTACGTGAGGAAGACATTTTTACCAGTTTTAATAAATTATTCTCTCTTATTGATGTATTCGCGATAGTTAGGAAGTGCTGTAGTCCGTAGCCGGGCATGAGTCGGAGAGCATTTCCCACGCTGGCTGGCTAGGTGACGAAGCGACCATATGTTGCGCGTAGTGGGGTGGGGCTCGGCGCTGGACCGTAGCAACAAGCGTCAGCCTGGGAAATATACATGACGGGGAGTACCGCCATCTTGGCGCCAAAGTCACCGATTTTGTTTGTTTATATTTAATAATTAAAGTAATTTATGACAACATGAATACTGGGAGGAGCCTCTGGATGTTTAAAACTATTTATCATAATTTTGCCTCGTTAAAATTCACACCCGTTCATTAAGCAATGCGTATCTTAGTAAGTACGAACTTGATCGGAAATCTACAAACTGTGACGAAACTAGTGAGAGATACGGATTGCGCGGCAAAGTTGGCAGTCGGCGCTAAGAGCTCTTTCTATCTTGTTCGATGGTAGCCATGCTCTCGGTTACGAGTAATTTGTGACACGAGTGTTTCATTATTGATCTAATAGGAATAAAAGTGATATTACGGCATTCTGAATGTTAATTTCGACTAAATAGATACCCCAAAGTCGATCGACAGCAATTTCAGATAATTTGCTTCCACCGACAGAGACATCCAATGCGCCAATGAAGACTCTGCGCGGGACGACATTTACGAGAGCTGCACCGCGCACAGGTAGGAGGAAATCCGACGACACGACCCACCAAGGCGGATCAAGGAAGGTCCGACTTACACTCGTAAATTCCGGGTGGAAATGCTGACCAGTTATACTGTACGTCACATATACCACCCTCTACGGACTCGCAGCTGAGTAATAACAGTATCAGTTTAGAAGCGAGCTGATCTTGCAGTTTCTCCTTGAAGTACGACTACTGGCTCCCCGTCAAGAATTGTACGCACCACGGAGACATTTTCTCGATCTCTTTTCCATTTAAGTGAATTGGTCCCCGGCTACTGTGCTCTTTCCGTGGACAGCTGGCAGCTATCAAGCAGTGGGGCAAACAGGAGGGCCTCCCTCGTCCTGCGCCGCCCGACGTTTCAGTGCCCTCCCTCCCCCTCCCCTCCCCTCCCCCCATCGCCCCTCCTATGAACCCTTTCTTTCACGAGGCACCGAACCGTTAACCACTTGGAAGCCGCCGACCTTTGTCCCGCCACGGTAAGGAACGGACGGCTGTACTGCAAGCAAAGGGAAAAAGGGCCAGGCCGAGAGGCTTAATCCCTGCACTGGAATTTTATAATTAAACCCAGCGTCTTTTAATAGAGCCCGGGGGACGGGGGCGAGAAAGTTTTACCCCGCTGACAAAATAAACCTTTCGTTCCGTCTAAAAAAAAAAAAAGAAAGTAGAGCAATTATTTTTAATTGAAATCGCACTGGCCACGGCGCTCTTACTTCCACGCCTGCAATCCGGAATGAAAATGCGAGGAGGTGACGAATTAGAAAGTCATTGCCCTTGCTGTGGGCCGTGCGGGGTAGCCGCGCGGTCTTGGGCGCCTTGTCACGTTCCGCGCGGCTCCCCCCGTCGGAGGTTCGAGTCCTCCCTCGGTCAAGAGGCGTGTGTGTGTTGTCATTAGCGTAAGTCAGTTTAAGTTAGATTAAGTAGTGTGTAAGCTTAGGGACCGATTGAGCCATGGTAAATATTGCTGTTTTGAAGAGCGCGCCGCAGTGCGTAGCGTGAAGCAGTCGCCCTCCGTTCTGGCGATGGCGCCGCTGTGGCAATCATAGCTTTGGTGTCTCCCTCTGGTGGGAAAGGGGAAAGGTTGCCTGTTCACTCATGCATTTAAGGGGCGCTATTAGCTCGCCAGTCGGTCAGTCTGGGTCTGTCTCTCGTCCGCATTTGTTAGGCAGTTAGTTTCTGTCTGTCGTTCGGACCAACCTTTAAAGCCGGCAAATTGAGAGTCTTTCCGCTCCGCCAGTAAGAGAAGTCAGCCAGTGGTCGCCCGGTCGGGGCTTAGTTCCTGCATCTGAGTTGGCGCGTTAGGCCGCCAGTCTGCTCGAGTTTTGCTCAGGCAATGGTGGTCATTGGCGGTTGGATCGATTGGTTGGTCGGTCGCGCACTGAGACACAAGATGACTTGTCCGTCTTGAGCTTCGGCGCATGTGAGGTCGCCACGTGAGTCCAGTGGGCCGCGGCGTATAGCGAGGGGTAGTGACTTTGCGGTCGACACGAGAGCAACAGGAATCAACTCGCGACATCAGTCTGTCCGGTCCGAGCTGCGACGCCGTGAGACGGGAGATCGGCGCGCCTTCCTGCGTTCGTTGAAGCGGCTGGCAGCGGACGGTGCGGGAGAGCGATTTGCAGGTGCTGCGCCAGGTCTTCTCGAGAAATCGCAGTTTTTTAGAAGTTAAGTGATTGGTGATATGTTGCTTGATTTACTCTTGTTAATTTCTACTTGTTTTCTTGGTGAGGTCATCAGCCGTTTTGCTTTGGGGTCGTCCCACCACTCTATTCTTTTTGCCCACTCGTGGGAAGGTGGTTGTTTATAAATTGGGTGGTCCGTTTTTCCCTTGTGGAGTAGGGTCGGATTAGAGCAACCTGCGGTTCGGGTTGTTCGATAATCTCCATATCAATGTACCGTACGTTAGTCATGTTTGTCGGATTTGGTGTGTTAACGAAGTTATTGCTTGGAGTGTAACGGCCTAATACCTGAAATATATTTTGATCTTCGAAAACTTTGATATTATTGCCTATGATCTTGGGAGGTGGTGTCTGTGTACTGTAGAGCATCTTAACTATTGTTTGGCCAATTTAATGAATATATATATATATATATATATATATATATAATATTTATTATGTAAAATGAATGGATGAAAATGGGGAAGAAATGGCTTTAAATATTTTTGTTATCTACTCTTTCAGTACGAACTTTGTTGTAGAACCCTTTTTTTTTACGTGTGGTAATAAAAATTCATGTAGACAGAATTAAGCACACCTAAAATTACGTGAACTTTAGCAACCCTCTCATGCTGATAAATTCAAACTAACTGATTAATAACATTTATGACTTTGAAAATTATTTAAATTAAATTTTTTACGTATTTCGGCCTTGGCACACATTTTCTAAATGCAGTGGGTTTTTTAAATATTTACTGAATTCTTTCCCGGCGTTAGCTATGGAACACAAGACCGTCTCTGCTAGCGTAAAATGGTTAAATATTGCCAAACCGACCTGAACGTTTAATCATCATTGACAAAACACTTTTCACTATACGTTTAAGTTATTTGCTTTAGAAATGGAAAGAACCAACAGATTAACCACTTCAACGTTAATTATCCGCCTATGAATGCACAAATGTAAAACCAGTAATAAATTCAGTCAGCCTCAGGATCGCTGTAAAAGAAAAATATTTCGTAATTCACTGCTAATTTTACCTGCTCCAGATTTACGGGTTTGGTTAATTTTATAGCGGAACAATTTTTTAAATGTGCCGCCGCTGCAAACCGTTCGGTCGCGGCACAGCCCAGCAACACCAACTATAATCGCTAAAAGTGCTGAAAATTCTTTAAAGAAATATTATAGATGACATGGGCAAGCTAATTTACATTAGTAATACACAATTTTGATAAATTATAATGTATGTAGACCACAACAATAATTAAAATTACACACCTTTATAATTTATCCTCTAATGGCGGCTAAAGACAGATACAGACAAAAGAAGTCTACTCATGCATATAATGCTACGTCACAGGTTCCTCTCTCTCTCAGCTCTCGAGGAAGACGACAAAGAATGCACATTATGTAGTGCTATTTATACTACTGCTGATTATTAATATCTCTTTGTAATCTTACATTATTTTCGTCTGTGGCTATATTTCACATTTTTTCATCGCAGATATTAGCATATTTCGTAATCACATTATGAGTATAGAAATATTACAATCATAAATACATAGAGAATATTATTACAGAAAATATTACAATAATAACCAACGTCCTTTATACAAAATTAAATAATATTATTTGTTAAAGAATTACAATACATACGAATTGCTTCATAGCGGCGTACATAGTACAATTAAACGTCATTTCAGTTTATTAACAGTGTGTGTGCCGCCAGGGAACGTTACACCAACCATGTAGAATTTTATATAAGATTGCATTTCATGGGCTTTTATTTAAATGATCATTTTAGAATATAAAGTTGCCACCCTTTCACTGTAAGACTTTTCTTAGAAGTTAAATTCGAGTTGCACCCTCGGTGGCAAGGTTAATATTTCAATTGTTAATGTTTTGTAACATTTCCATCCCTCCTAGGGGGGGGGGGTGCATAGTTAGTGTGCTTGTGTAAATTGTTAAAACTCGTAGTTCAAAGTTATCTGGTGTGTTTCAGATTTGCACCAGTGTAGTCTTTCAGAGGCTGTTGTGAGCGGTCGTAACTACGGCTGTGTCAAAAGGGGGTGGCAAGGTTCTCTGCCCGAAAGCTCAAACGGTCAAAAGTTGTTTCTTTCTGCCTCTGAATAAATTGTAACTTTGGTATTTACCGGGTGCGTTCTGATTATAATTTTAAATCTATTTCTTTTAAAAAATGCTTTAGGCACTATTAAAGTGAATAAAATTCCCATTTGTTAAAAGGAATTTGGTTATGATTTCATAAGTTACTCCCTGGCAACTACTTCTATGCTTACATAGTGTGATTAAATGTGTTAACGTTCTTGATGAATCGCTAGTAAATTAAATGAATTCTTAAGAATATTGTTTGAAAATAAATCACGGTTCACCGATAACCTCAGCAGTTTGGTCCCATAGGACCTTACCACAAATCTCCAAATTTTCCTTTCTGTGGTCGCTAACGAATCTATGATATGCGTCTGGATCGTGGACTTACACTCACTATCGTGTCTGTAATAGACAGCTGTCTGAAATGCATAATGATACTAACTCTGCAGTACATTTACAGATCCCCTAATGCACGAAGTTACCTCTAAAGCATGTGACCAAAGAGCAGTGCAAGAATGTGTAATTTTCTACAGTATGGGTTATGTATAAAGATATATTTACTGGAAGGAACGTATGCCATATACCTTTAGCACATATAGGACAACAAATGGCTGCATCAACAGGACACAAAAATAAATGCAAGTAAAAAGCACAAACATACAACTCCAAACAGAAACAGCTCTACCCAAACTAAATGCAAAAGGATCACCCCAAATCTCTCTTCAAAATAAATACAATTAAATAATTTTATATGTATTATAAATCATTGAATATGCCTAACTGAACAGGCAAAACATATCTGGTACTAAAGTTTCATTTGCAAAAGATGGAAGTTTCCTTACCTTTATGATAAAACATAACGGAAGTTATTTGTAGACTAGTTGCAATTAAACTTTCGCTGCATGAAAGACGAGAGATCATAGGGCAAAGAAAATTTGTGGAAACATGTGGAAGAACTTGCGGAAGGAAAATGACAGACAAACCATTCATATAAACACATTTTATTTTCCACGGGAGAGGTTAACATTTGTTAATTGCGTTCCATGTTGACGTTCCATATCAAAAAGTTTGCTCTGTGTGACGAACATCTGCATCCACTATGGCCTGGAAGGGTACTAGAGACTACTCTACCGCTACCCGAAACAACGGTGGACTGTGGAATATTCAGCTGTCGTTACAGAGCTTATGCACGATTTGATGTCACATTGCTTCCAGCATTCTCACTCGTGGCAGTAGTAACTTTTTCAACAATGTGTGGTGCAATTGGCCGTCGGCCTCTCCCAGGAGCAATGCCGTACTCGTCGAATTATTTGTTCTTCAACCCCAGCAGGGAAAGAGGACCACTACACATTTATTTAACGGGAACAGCTTTACGAGTGAAGCCCGGCTTGTCATGTCCACACCCATGCTGACTGTCAGCAACTGTAATACACACTGATGCTTTTGTTTCAAACCCTACGTCGCCGTAGCAGTGGGGGTGATAACGTGGAGAGAGAAGGGGGAGGAGGAATGAAGAGACAGAGAGATGGAAGGAGGAGATGGACACAGAAAGAGGGATGAGCAGATGAGAAAAGGGGGAGGGACAGAAGGAGAAAGACATAGAGAGAGGAGAAATTGGACAAAGAGAAGGAAGTACAGAGAGACAGAGAAAGGAAGTGATAGGCGGAATAAGGGAGGACTAGGCGATGAAGACACAGATGGAGGAAGAAATGGATAGACAAAAGGGAAGAGGACGAGATGGACAGAGGAGGAGGAGGAGGATATTGACAAAGAGGAGGAAGTACATAGAGACGGAAGGTGGAAGTGATAGGCGGTATAAGGGGGCAGTAGGCGATGAAGACACAGAGGGGAGGAAGGAATGGACAGACAAAGAGAAGAGGAGGAGATGGACTGAGAGAGGAGAGGAGAAGAAATGGGCAGAGAAAGAAAAGGCGAGGAGATGAACAGGGAGAATGGAGGAGATCGACAGAGAGTCACGGGTAGAGGATGTGTGTGTGTGTGTGTGTGTGTGTGTGTGTGTGTGTGTGTGTGTGTGTGTGTTTTAATAATTAGAATAGGGCATTAAAGCTCTATCTGACGCGAAACTGTTGCTTCCCACATAAAAGACTGTTTTAATATCACAATTTACTTAAATAACCACAACAATATTGCAGAGAGTACCAATAACGATACGTACAGAAGTAGAGAAATATGTTTGGAACAGGATTTGCATATACTGATCTAATGCCATCTGGAGTATCAGCATTTATTAGGAACTATTGGCAATAGTATTGGAATATTGCTAATACTCATGCTGTTATTACTAAGAAGAAAAATAACAATAATAATAAAAATAGTGAAAGATGCTAACGTATTTCAACAGTGTACAAAAAATTCTCACATGGCGAAATATCGCAGCTCGCACAGCTATAGGCGATCAAAATTATCTTAATTTCTTGACACGTGTCTGTTCATCAACAGATCATTTATCAGTGTACAATCGATGTTTACGAGGTAGCATATCTCGAGACAACTGAAGCACTAGTCATTAAATAGACAGCAATGAGCAGCAGATTAACGGGGCATTATTTGACAAGAGAGGTCAACATTTGCTTGATTTGATTTATGTTAATACACACACTACTTAGGGAGTCAAATTTCCCAAACTAGAAGTCACTTAAGTATACACATTCTTTCCTCACTTTCATAAAGGTCAGCACTGAGTTTATTGACAACCCTCAGGTCAAGCGACTATGTACTGGAGGTCGTTAGCGTACATGGGATATTTACAGTGGCACAGAACTGATGACACGTCATTGACACAAAACGAGAAAACTGTGCAGTTTGATACTTAAGCCTAGGAAATGGGTTATACTGCCTGCCTCCACTATGGCCTTGTTGTCACCTACATGACGCACTATTGGCAAGGCGCTAAGTGTATGACCATAAACATTGTTCTTTATTTACGAGAAAATATAGGCTGCCATGTGAAACCCTGAGGTCAACAAAATCCAAAGGCCCCAAATCTAAATATCACATGAAATGTGCCTATTGGCCGTCCGTCACTAGCTTCAGTTTCTTTGTGACTTTTACTAAAGCGAATGTTGTGCTCCAGTGGATGCCGAGTCCTGCTCGGTATTCGTCCAGTAGGCTAGTCTATCATCTTGTACCCATTAACCTTAGTACTCGTGCTTGCTAAAACATAATTAACACAGTCCGCCTAGTAATAAAACATAGTTGCATTTTGGTATTTCACAAACATGTTCCCCTACAGAATCTAAAGAGAAAGAAACTAAACGCTCACAGAGAGTGGCATAACTGTGGTGAAACATGTTTGTGTGAGCACGAAAACATAACCTATTTTGTTAGCTGGCAGATTCTGTTAACTATAAGTCAATCGTTTATAAACCCCTGGACTAGAACTGATGCGATAGTCGAAAGATGCTGTGGTATCGTCTCTTCTGTGTAGTTATTTAACAACTTCTTTTCCATGTAGCAGGGAAGACGCTTGTGGTCAAGGAGTAGTTGAAGATATTCGTTATTGTGTGTTAACGTACAGGAGAACATCGATTATCCAAAATAACGGCGACGGAGCGTGTTCTTATAATCAATTTTTCGGATAACCGATTACTTACGAAAACATGTATCAGTGGTAATAGAGTATGAGAAAAGAGCACTTGGCGAAATGAGAAAAGAGCACTTGGCGAAATGCAAAACTACACACACACACACACACACACACACACACAAAAAGCGCACTCATATCGTACAAATAACACAGTGAACTGACTGCATGGTCTAGTTACAATAGTGGTCTAGTTACAATAGTTCAAAATGACTCTTAAAGTATGCTCCACTTTAGAAAGGCAAGGTTAAAATTTGACTTACACTCATTTCTTTACCTCTAAGTCTTGCAAATCATTTAAAGACTTGAGTTGAACATCGTCGTATTTTTCTTGTTGTTAGAATTTCTCTCGGGACGTCAAGGCAGCGGAGACCTCATCCACTGGATGCTGGACGGTCCTTCTTCATGACGCTCGTTGTGCCTGGGCTCCCCTCTGCGGTCGCTGAGGTGTTTGTCGTAGACGACAATAACAGTCATTTCATCGTCGGTCATCTTCTTTATAGAAAGGGGTCATCAGCATCACAATCGAGCTCGTGTTGAATATTTTTCTGATCGCATCCTTCAAATCAAGAAGATTCTTTAATCAGCCCAGACAGAGCGGCTCCAAAAATGATTCATGAAAGTATATTCCACCTTTGCAACTAAAAGAAAGCTGTTTGTTTTTTAACACGGGTGTTTCGCTTCTTTTTTTGTGAAGCATCTTCAGTCACCTGCAATATATATTTGTTTTGTGTATATAAAAATTTCCTTATTCAGTAGTTACAAGTATTTTACTACATCATGTTTGCTCATCTAATTCTCTTGTTTTTTTAGGATAGAACAACTTTCTTGAGGTTAAATCATAGTTTCGTGTCACTTACAATTTCTTACGTTGTTAATTCATGAACGTCGTTCTGGAGGTGAATTTACTCGGTCTAGATACTCCAGATGGCAGATTTTTGTCGTTTTTCCGATCAAATTTATCTTAACACTTCAATTTCACTTTTGACTGTGTACCGACTTCGTGTGTTTTCAGCGTGTAGTGTTGTCAACTGTCGCTGTGCGTTTATCTTTTGTCTTTTGTTTATGTTGTGGTGTGCATGTGTGGTTTGATATTTGTTCATTCGACATGTGTATATGTGGTTACTGTACGAGTGAGATTCTTCATGTGAATGGACTGGATTTTTTCTCTTTGTGACGTGTATATGTGGTCTGATATTTGTTCTTTTCTTATGTGTTTGCGTTTGTTTGCATCTGTTTGCGCGCGCGCGCGCGTGTGTGTCTGTGTGTCTGTGTGTGTTGTTATGTGACTATGTGTTATGGGTCACTGATTGTGTTAGTCACTTAGTCACTAAAATAGTAACAAACACGGATGTAAAACATTACACACTGAAAACACACAGAGGCAGTGTTCAAATAAATGTGGTCGCAAATAAGCCGAAAATTGGCCATCTGGAGATTGCAGACTGAGTAAATATCTTTCCATACATGGATTAAGACCCTTGGATATCTTAAGTAAAACCGAACGAAAATTTAACCTCACGAAACTTGTGCGGCAAAGCTTTTTAACCTAAAAAGAAAAAAAAAGAGAATAGCAAGAGAAAACATTATACAGTGACATACTTGTAACTACTATATAAACATTTGTTACATAAAAATCACAGACGTATCACAGATGACTGAAGATATTCAACCAATAAAAGAAGCGAAAATGGTATAGCAAAAAACAAACTGTCTTTTACTCTGTCGCAAAGACGGAATAGACCTCCGCGAAGTTTGAAACAACTAATGAACGACGGAAATTGAGAAAAATGACGGCAAAAATGATCGTATCGTTGTCGTTTAGTTGCAATGACAGACTTTCTGTAAAACGGATGCTTTAATTTGATATCAGTTCTGAAGAAAAGTGTACAATACTGGTTACTCAATCAGTATGTGCAGTATTTAACTCTCTTGTGCAGGAAACCGCCGGAAGACACGTGTGACTAGTAATCGCTTTGTATCGGAGTATTAATCAGTTTAGGTTACGCTTTCAGGAATCTCCAAGTCAATCCGCTGAACGATGAATTTGGCAAGTGAGCGTCAGCCGACGAAGACGGGTGGCGGAAGGTCGTCACACTAATTGGCAGGACGGCGGCCCCGCGAGTAGACGAGGTGAGTCTTCGCCGTCGCCTTAGTACTCGACGGGCAGAAGAATACTTAGGAAAGTTCTACCTTCCGCTCACGTGGCCGCCACAGTAAAATAGTGCGGCAAAGTCGTCACCCTCAGTTTGCCGTGTAGGAACTATTGATGCACTTCGCCGCAGACGCCTAAAGTTCAGGCAACCTTTCTAACTCTCCTTTTCCGCGTGGAGCCTATGAGCCTCTTGGACACAGCAAGACGCGTGAAGGAATGTTGTTTTCCAAAGCTTTGTGCTGTGTCTAAATTCTGATTTCTGTGATTTTCCTAGTTCTTCTCTGCACCCTTCCACCTTCACTGTCAATTATAGCAGCAAGTTTTGTAATGGACTCTGCCTTTTTTAATGTCTGGTGTTGTCCCATTCAATTCTCCAAGCTAAGCTCTTTCTACTAGCACGTTTCTTCAACTGCTCTATTATTTTAAATTATTTGTAAACACCAGGGGGGAAAGCGTTTATGTTCAGATGCTAAAGCGAACAGCACGACAGCAGTATGAACTGTAACAAGCGGATGTTTTGACGTCAACACAGAACAGCAACGATTGGCTTTTGGCTATTCGATATTGCGCCGTAGTTCAGTAATAGACTTGAACATTTGCACCTGATACGCATGACAGATTTGTCTACCATATCTACAGTAACATTTTTACGAGAAAATTTTTCACGGTTACCTACCTGTACTCCTATCAAACAAAGAGTATGTCTTTGATTTATTTTCGGTTCAATGCTAGTTACTCGTAAAAGGTCTCCATCTTTGCGGTGGCATAAGCACTTAACAAACCTGATTAAATAATTTTCTGCAGTCTGCATCAATAGCCTAAAGTTATAATCAGTAATGGTGACCGGACGTACCTATAATTATACGATGAACTATTGAGAGCAGATTGTTCAAAAAATGGTTCAAATGGCTCTGAGCACTATGGGACTTAACTGCGGAGGTCATCAGTCCGCTAGAACTTAGAACTACTTAAACCTCACTAACCTAAGGACATCACACACATCCATGCCCGAGGCAGGATTCGAACCTGCGACCGTTGCGGTCGCGTGGTTCCAGACTGTAGCGCCTAGAACCGCTCGACCACTCCGGCCGGCAACAGATTGTCACACACTATTTCTAAAATACGTTCTACACACGTGTGTGGCTTTCCTTCGACTAAGTTCTCTACACTGCTACGTTCATACTTCGTGTTGTCTACATATGAGTTTACTAAGACACTCCTTCCGTACCTTCTTCTGATACACCGACATACTGCTGACCACGACACCTGTCCGCAGATGACAACATTTCAGCCTTAAGTTTGTACACGCTGCTTCCTGATGTTTCAAATACTACTGTTGTATTTACTAGCTTGTTCCTGTTATTGGATGCTACTTTACGTTGTGCGATTCTGCGTTGTAGCTCTTTTTTCAAGAACCTATCCGGCCTCGTGTGTTCCACTTCTTACTTAAAGTTGTCGGGATTTTGTTATTTATTTTCATCTAGCATATCTCTGTTTGTTTGTTTTACGCTTCCTAGGGTCTTCTGGAGCCTGTATCCAAATCGCTTAACACTAATTTCTCGTCTTCATATCTAAGCATTTTCTGCTTTACCCCTTATTTAACTGTCAAATTACGGCCATTACTGCTTCTGGTGTTGATTTTGCATATATTTCTTTCGTCACCTATTTTTCCTCATTTCATTTAACTTCCAGGTTTTTTTCGGGTAGCGCAACATTTTAAACCCTACATTTAATTCTCTTGTTAGTCAAAATTCCCTGCTTGGCTGTTCATGTAAATGTTGAGCAACGACATAAATAAATCATAGAAGCGTATAGAAATTGATCTGGAGCAGATAACAGACGAGATAACACAATCATTGACATCTATAATGTTCCACATGGCGAAATGGAATCCGTGGAATTTAAGTTCAGCTACTACAATCATTAGTTTCTTCGAGCTGATTAACTATATATGAACCGCAGTCAGCTCACATTTGTACAGATTGGTTTTCTCTTTTCTATACACGGCATGCAGTAGCACTTCCGACGCGCCGCCGGTTTATGCGCGTGGTCACCACGTCCATTATTTGTGGAATTCTTTCCTCTGTGTAATTTACTTCACGACTATTTTGAGTTCTTGCTATTAGTAAAGATACTGCAGTCTCTCTCAAAGTGATGCACGAATAGCCATGGATGAATTCCAGTCGCAATGTCCTATAGCGATTTTGTTTTACAGAGAAGGGAGCTTTTGTCTAAAGCAGTAGCACTTTCAGATATCCGTTCCGGCGTCTACTACTAAAGAAAGAAATTAGTGACTTTACTACGACAGTGTGCCTAGTTCTAAAGTTCTGAAATATTTAGGTGTTATAACAAACGTTTGGTGAATATTTTTACCAGTTGTGTCATGACTCTACCCAGGCTGTAGAAACAATTATTCGAACGGGAATCTTTCATTAGTGAAACAGATCATCGATGAACTATTGGCATCTAAGTGTAACTTTTTTCTAGATACAGTTACATCACGAAAAGGGCTGGCTTAGGTGGCGGTTGTCATTTCACAGCCGTCCGTGTACAATGCCTTATCATGTGGGAATCTAGAAACAACTCATAGCGTATAGCTAAAATGGCAGGTAGCGAATCAGTTTATAGCATACTAATATACCTAGTTTAAAACACGACTGAATGCCGACAATTTACAGATAGGTTCAAGCAACAGAAAATATTTAGTTTACTAACACAGGAAGTTATGTAGTGCTTTCGCACTGAATACGCTACAAGTTTCTGAATAAGAAAATGTTTTGTGGAGTAGGAGTTGCCCTGAAGGTATTCAGCTACCTTTCCAATTTCGCTGATTTTAGAGTCTTTGTGAGTTAAGGTCAGTTTTACAGAAGATCATTCTTTCCTCTAGACTTAAAATATCGATCTTATTATCCCTCCTGAACTCTAATGGGTTGATTACAGTCACTTTCAAAACAGAAATTTTAACTGTGATGTTGCTTAGTTAATATACCGCACTACGTAATTCAATGGTTCCGTAGAAGATGATCAAGGGAGATCAGCACATACTATTCTTATGCCATGCTTTTCTGTAATGAATGCATTCTATCTTAGAGATCGATTACCCTAGAATACATTTCTATACGAAATTTATGAATGAAAATAAGCATAGTCATTTTACTTGTTGACTTACTTTGAGGCTTGCAAACCTCGGCATACGAAAGTGGCTGATCTGAGATGTTTAAGAAGCACCAAATCATTCAGTCCAACGCATTTTCGCTTGTCGCAGTTTCGACGCATCAGCGAGTTAATAAACTCTGCCTATTTAACCCTTTGGTGACAGAATTGATTAAAATTACCCATATTACTGTAAAACGTGTGGTCCTGCTTTAGGAATGGATACTGAGTCAGGCCATGTTTCCAAACATTCTTTACCACTTCTAGTCAGACGCAATAAAATCATTTTCTGAGTTCTAAGTATTTTCGAAAATACAACTTTCACTTCTTTCAAGGTTAGAAAATCTGATTCCGACACTTCAAATTACTCACACTTACAACAGAGTCTTCGACTCCTGTTACTGTAATTGCTGCGTAGCATACACAGATACAATACGGGGCATAACAAAATTATCCCTCTTTTCTAATCGCTTATGCTAGTGGACTTTCCCATTTGCGTCGCCACAATGATTCCATAGGCGTCCTGGACGGGGCTGAAGGCTCGATGGGGTACTTGCCCACCTCCCTGTATTCGGTAGTACAGACATTATATCCATTGCAGAATTCTGGTATGCTTTTCATACACCTTTACACTCTGAGATATAGTAACCTTTCTCTGTCATCTAAAAAATGTAATTAATGTGTGTCAGATGGCGTCTGTAGAGTCTTTAGTCTGGCCCCTTCCACTGCCCCCTCCTCCCCCTCCATCACCACCCCCACTACTTCACTGACTAGATTTCTGCAGACTGATGATCCGCTGTTAGCCTCTGCTCTACATTGATGACCGCTTTCCCACTACACCAGTAGGCAGCTTTCGGTCTTTGGCAGGCCGTGGTCAAATACAGAGCCAAAGAAACTCGCATAGCGATGCGTACACAGATACAGATATATGTGAAAAGGCAGAATACGGCGCTGCGGTCGGCAACGCCTATATAAGACAAAAAGTGTCTGGCCAAGTTGTTGGACCGACTACTGCTGCTACAATGGCTAGTTATCAAAATTTAAGTGAGTTTGAACGTGATGTTACAGTTGGCGCAAGAGCGATGGGACACAATATCTCCTCCGAGGTAGCGGTGAAGTGGCGATAGTCCCGTACGACCATTTCACGACTGTACCGTGAATATCAGGAATCTGGTAAAACACCAAATCTCCGACATCGATGCGGCCGGAAAACGATCCTGCAAGAACGGGACCAATGACGAGTGAAGAGAAACGTTCAATATGGGAGAAGTGCAACCCTTCCGCAAATTGCTACAGACTTCAACGCTGAGCCATCAACTAGTGTCAGTGTGCGAACCATTCAACGAAACATCATCGGTATGGGTTTTCGGAGCCGAAGGCACCGTCGCGTACCCTTGATGGCTGCACGACCCAAATCTCTACGCGTCGCCTGGACCCGTCAACACCGATGTAGGACTGTTGATGAATGGTTCAAATGGTTCTGAGCACTATGGGACTTAACATCTATGGTCATCAGTCCCCTAGAACTTAGAACTACTTAAACCTAACTAACCTAAGGACATCACACAACACCCAATCATCACGAGGCAGAGAAAATCCCTGACCCCGCCGGGAATCGAACCCGGGAACCCGGGCGCGGGATGCGAACTGTTGATGACTGGAAACATGTTGCCTGGTGGGACGAGTCTCGTTTCAAACTGTATCGAGCGGATGTACATGTACGGGTAAGGAGACAACCTCACGAATCCATGAACGGTGCATGTCAGCAGGGGACTGTTCAAGCTGGTGGCTGTTCTGTAATGGTTTGGGGCGTATGCACTTGAAGTGATATGGTATCCCTGATACGTCTAGATACGTCTGTGACCGGTGAGACGTACGTAGGTATCCTGTCTGATCATCTGCATCCGTTCATGTCTTGCGCCTTCTGACAGACTTGGACAATTCAAACAGGACAATGCGACACCCTACACGTCCAGAATTGCTACAGAGTGGCTTCAGGAACACTCTTCTGAGTTTAAACACTTCCGCTGGCTACCAAGCTCCCCAGATATGAACATTGTTGGACATATCTGGGATGGCTTCCAATGTACTGTTCAGGAGAGATCTCTACCCCTCGTACTCTTACGGATTTATGGACAGCCCTGCAAGATTCATGGTGGCAGTTCTCTGCAGCACTACTTCAGACATTATTTGAGTCCATGCCAAGTCGTGTTGTGGCACTTCTACGTGCTCGCGGGGGCCCTACACGATTTTAGACAGGTGTACCAGTTTCTCTGGCTCTTCAGTATATATTGGATCATAAGTGTATGTTAGGCCTGGGAGTGTAGAAATGTCCTCCTTCTTCTATCCTATAGCTCTATTACTTGTCCTCTCTCTCTCTCTCTCTCTCTCTCTCTCTCTCTCTCTCTCTCTCTCTCCCTCCACCCCCCCCCCCCCCCCGTCTCATTCTGTTTCTGTCACTATCTCATAGCATGAATCGGCTTCTGACGAAGAAGTACTGTACTGAGACGTTGATTTTGTGCTGAGAAATTCTGTTCAGCATGGGAAAGACGTACATACCAGGCAATGTCGAAACGATGTAAGGGCATTCATGTGCACAGAAACCAGTCAGCTACATCTGAGAAATGACAGTCAAATGCATCAGGCTTTAGCTATCCTCGAGTTTCATTCTAATTACGCACACTTACCGAATCAGTGACATGATTATCAGATTTTGTTCTCAACAGTGTAACGTATACCCAAGGCAGGACTTAATTCTTCGGGGACATGAGTGATCGTAGTTGAGATTACCTATTTCTAATTTTAATACGTATTGCTGAACTGAATCTCTGTGTAGGTAGAGGGCGGAACAGCAGAGCAATGGCCAAGGCGTGCCCTTAGGACAGGGCTAAAGAGCAGGTGAATGCCCGGCAAGTCGCCCACAAGCCATTGTATAGGCGAGGGCCGCGGTCTCCCTGTCTGAGGGGATTAACGTTTCGTCGAAGTGGCGGCGTTTGCGCTGGTGTGGTCCGCCGGTCAGTCCTGCACTTCTGCGAGGCCAAGAATTTTCTATACAGCGACTAAATCGCTATTGACCACCCGCAAAATGAGTGTGAATGTCCGGTCAGCAGACAGTGAAATCGTGTGACTCCGGGCTCCTTGGAAAGATAAAATAGTTTCGTAGCGTGGGTAGAGCAAAATTCCACTGTAAGGAACAGCTTTACAGCTTGCCAACGTATCGCTGCTACCGCTATTACAAATACGGTCCTCCTTGGAATGTAGGTTACAAAGTAAGGCTGAGTTATGGTTGGTCGGTGTTCGCTAACTATGGTAACCACAGAGCATTGAAATAAACAGAATGGCTTTCAGGACGACCGATGTGTGTCAAGCTTCCGCCCCCCCCCTTCGTCTGGGTACCCACAACCACACTGATGCCGGTCGTTCCACGCATTACGTATCGCACGATACGCAGGGACTGAAATTTCAAATCATTCGATTCGCTTAAAATGAAAATTGTGTCATGTAGGTGAAGCAAAGCTACAGGGTTAGTTTGTAAGTAAAACTTCCACCTTTTGCGTAAAAAAAATGAAAACCACTGTCTTGGCATCTGTGCGTGTTCTAAACTAGACAGCCTTTCTCCTTACATTTTGAGGAAACTATTAGGTAAGAAAATTTTTTTTTATCATATCTTATAGGCACACATTGCAGCTTGATAATGAACAAGTTTTCTTTCGTTATGGCCCGTAGTTATTGCAATACTTATAGTAGAACATTGCACATACAGAGGGGTCCAAAAGATGTATCCACTGTTCAAATGTCCATAAATGGCAAACTAATTGACGGAGTTGTCTCATTTTTGGTAAAAGTGTAGCCTAAAGTCCAACTTCAAGATATCACTGTTAGTGTTCTAAATGGTCATCATTGACACACACACACAAACGATCCCGCCGAACTGCAGCACGAACTACTGACTGCTACGTGTTCAGTTGGATATTTGCACATGAATGTACGATGGATTATCGAATTTAATCCAATGTGCGTGGCTTTTGTCGATAAACAACGTCCTCTAGTGTTCCCCAGAGGTAAAAGTCCAGAGGAAAAATGGCTCTGAGCACTATGGGACTTAACATCTGTGGTCATCAGTCCCCTAGAACTTAGAACTACTTAAACCTAACTAACCTAAGGACATCACACACATCCATGCTCGAGCCAGGATTCGAACCTGCGACCGTAGCAGTCGCGCGGTTCCGGACTGAGCGCCTAGAACCGCTAGACCACCGCGGCCGGCAAAAGTCCAGAGGAGTTAGGTCTGGGGAACGTGGTGGATACTCGACAGCACCTCTACGGCCTGTCCATCTTCCTGGTAGATTTTCGTCGAGATACGCCCTAACACGATTTTGGTAGTGGGCTGAGGCACCATCTTGTTGAAAGTAAACTCTTCCGTCTCCATACAAGTCTAGGATGGCAGGTAAAATGGATGTCTGAAGCTTCTGAAGGTACACCTCACCGGTAACTGTGCCGTCAAAGAAGAATAGCCCAATCAAGCGCCGGTAAGACAACCGACACCACATATTTACTCCTGGAAAATTCACGGCTTTGTTTACATGGACGTTCGGATTTTCGGCGGCCCAGTAGATGCAAATGTGGCGATTTACTGTACCACTGAGTTTGAACTGTGTGCCTCATCAGACCACATAATCATCCCTGCAAACTCGTCAACGCTGCGCGCCATGCTAGTAAACCACTTGCAGTACTCCATTCTACGATATGAGTCATCCTCGTTCATTGCGTGTAGCAGTCGTGGGATGTAGCACTTCCACTTTGCTGTCTTCAAAATTCGTCGAACACTTGAGCAACTCACTCCAGTTTCACGGGCACACTGTCTCACAGACTTCTGTGGTGAGGGAGTGAATTGTTGTAACACACGACGGGAGTGAGCTGGACTTGTTACCGTTACAGGTCATCCAGATCGTTGTTTGTGTACGTCTTTAACACAGCCTTCGACTTCAAATTTGTCTCGAATGCGACGACTCGTTAAACGTGTCGGTGCCTCTGTTTGATACTTATTTCGCCATTGCCGTTGAACCTCATTAATGTTTTCGTACTTGAAATACCACTTCAAATCTGACATCCTTTCGTCGAATGTAAGCCTTGCGCCAGTCATGTTTACTCGAGTAACTAGGTGCAACTAAGAACAAAACACTGACTATCTGGCGACTGTCATCTGAAAAAACAAAACAACGTAATACAACGCTTGTGTGGCGATTGCCGGAACTACAAACTATTACACTACCAAATATGAGACAACTCCGTCAATTAGTTTGCCAGTTATGGGCTTTTAAACAGTGGATACATTTTTTTGGACCCTCTGTATTGTGAAAATGTTGCAATGAAAAAATATAGTCACTGTCCAGTTCACGTTTCATGCCTTTCATGCCAATCATTACTGAATACAAAATGTAGCTGACATATCGAAATTGTTTGTAATTGTGGAAGGAGAGTCTTTAGAAAACACGTGAGATATATTAGAGATTATCTGCGGCGAGGTTGGCAGGTATGCGTCGCACGCGTAGCTGTTGCCGCCTTCTAAGGGAAGTGCGGAGCTGCCTCCTGTTTCTCATCTTCATGTTCTGCCGATACAAACCGAAGATGGAAACGAAAGAAGGTTCAAATGATTCAAATGGCTCTGAGCACTATGGGACTTAACATCTGAGGTCATCAGTCCCCTAGAACTTAGAACTACTTAAACCTAACTAACCTAAGGACATCACACACATCCATGCCCGAGGCAGGATTCAAACCTGCGACCGTAGCAGTCGCGCGGTTCCGGACTGAGCGTCTAGAACCGCATGGCCACCGCGGCCGGCTACGAAAGAAGGACAGAATGAAATGAAAACATACCGTGAGTAATCAACTGATGACGCTGGCTGTCTATGCTGCCTGGTTTCAGGCGACAATGTTACCTATATTATTTTGTTCGTAACGTTAACTGTATTACTGAGTTTATTCTGTCATGTGTCTATAGCCTGTTCACTTTACAGCTGCCGTTTTAGGTGAGCGTGCTTGAACTCATTGAAGCATTTTGCTGCTGTTGGTTATTTCAAATGAAGCGTGAACGACGTCATTGCACTCAGTCAAAATGTAACACGCTTCCTAAACTGTACTTGGTATATGTGAAGCAAGTAAAACATACATACATTCTGTACACACATTCTTCTTCAGTAGAACCTTCGAAATGAACGACAGGAAAACAAAACTTGTTTTACCCTCCAACAATGCAGCTGTGTTCTAGGAGACAACTGTAGTTTCGTTTTCGATATAATCTCGTACACGAGAGAGTAGGAAAATAAAAGAACCGCTGTGTTACTTTGTGATAACTGAAACGAAAGCGTAGTACATTTAATATTATAACAATCTTCTGGAGAGAAGCGTACGAAATCTTTTAAAAAATTGTTGTTTTATGATCTAGTAACTGCAGCTGGGGTTTCCTCGCACATTTCTCGTTTTCTCTCATTGTTATTAAATGAAACTATATGTTTACTGTTACCAGTCATCGTTTTATTTATTTCCACGACGCGTTTCATAGGTTTAAACCTCCATCATCGGGTGGATTTACATTAGTTAGTATGACATTTGTGTGTGTGTTGTGTTACGATTTTTTGGAGGAGCTTGTGGCACTACCTAGTGGAGAAACAAGACACTATTTCGGAACATGGTTTTGGATTTCTTCAGACAAAAAATTAAACTGATATCTAATGGTAAATACAAAATAAGTAAAATAGAGTACTTCCAGTGTCGAAACACATCACATGTATGTTGTCACATTTGTAAACAAATATGGCGTCTGGAATCTGCTGGGTGCAAGGTTCGTATAGCAGAAGAGAAGACATACTTCGTAACAATATTATTACAGAATAATGTTGTTACGATGTATATTCTTTGCACTTTGCGATTATGTCTTCTCTTCTGCTATACGAACCTTGCACCCAGCAAATTTGGACCTCCAAATCCCTTAAATAATTATTCTGTAATAATGTTGTTACGTTGTATATTCTTTGTACTTTGCGACTACGTCTTCTCTTCTGCTATACGAACCTTGCACCCAGAAGATTCCAGACGCCATATTTGTTTATAAATGTGCTAGTATACACGTGATGTGTTTCGACAGCAAAAGGAACCTGTGACCACTGGAGATACTCTATTTTACTTATTTTATGTTTACCATTATATATCAGTTTAATTTTTTGTCAGAATAAATCCAAAACCATGTTCTGAAATAGTGTCTTGTTTCTCCACTAGGCAGAGCCACAAGTTCCTCCAAAAAATCGTAACACAACACGCAAACAAATGTCATACTAGAATGAAATTTTCACTCTACAGCGGAGTGTGCGCTGATGTGGAACTTCCTGGCAGATTAAAACTGCGTGCCAGACCGAGACTCAAACTCGTGACCTTTGCCTTTCTCTGGCAAGTGCTCTACCGACTGAGCTACCCAAGTACAATTCACGCCCCGTCCTCACAGCTTTAATTTCGCCAGGTTCACAGGAGATCTTCTGTGAAGTTTGGAAGGTAGGAGACGAGGTACTGGCGGAATTAAAACTGTGAGGAGAGGCCGTGAGTCGTGCTTGGGTAGCTCAGTCGGTAGAGCACTTGCCCGCGAAAGGCAAAGGTCCCGAGTTCCTGTTTCTGTCCGGCACACAGTTTTAATCTGCCAGAAAGTTTTATATCAGCGCACACTCCGCTGCAGAGTGAAAATCTCATTCAGGTGGTAGCCTTCTTCGGAGACAGTGGAAGAGGAGCAGCGGAGGGCAGATGTCACCAGCTGCACTTTTTTACACCTTCACTCCATTTAACTTGTATAAGATTGTAACGCCGGAAATGCATATCCTCCTATTTCCATCTATTGTACTATAAATTTTTTACTTATTTTGTTTCCTGAAGATATGACATTTCTGTGTCTTTATATATTGTAATTGTTTTACTATTTGTATATGTATATTTATGTATTTATGTCGATGTATAATTGGTTTGTTTTGTAAATACTATTTGTATTTTTATGCCCGGTCTTGTCTAGGGAAAACTATGGTATCGAACGATTACATCGATAGGTCGTGTGGAGAACCAAAGTGTTTAGGATCTTTGGTAATGTGAACTCGGCCGCGTGGAGCGCGGGTAGAGCAGAGTCTGGCTGGAGGAGGGCAGTGGAGCAGGTGTGTTGTGTGACGCTCCCGCGAGTTGCCGCGCTTTCGGGGTTTGGCAGCATGTAATTGCGCTCGACTTGCTATGATAGTTTCTGACACGTTGTCACGGACGGGAAGCGTTAGCTGGCAAACATCAAGAGTCCGTTTCGGCTGGAGACCGTGTCGAGAAGAAGGCGCGCCAACATCCAGCTTCTGCAACAGCGACGGCCGACAATGAGTGACTGTCGCCACCTCCTCGATCGACGACTTCAAACCTTCAGTCAACCAACAAGGAAGACTGGAAGCACGTAAAGTTATAGAACTGTATGGCAGACCTCAGCTTTTCAAACTGTTAAATTTTTCTCACTAAATTACAGAAACTTAGCACGAAACTTTGTTGCTCATTGTCCCAATGGCATTACCAAGCAGGGTCCCTTCCTTTTCCGAAATGATCCCGAGTGTCGTTGAAATTCAAACGCCAGCATTAAAGTAGTATCATTCCATTTCACTTCTTTAATTTCAAAGTTCAGTTAAAGTATTCATAGCTGGCTACAATATTTAGATTACTCAAGCACAAATTAAGAGTGCGAGTTTTGTTACCGTATTTTAGCTTATCTGTGACTGCAGCTCAGCTTGGTACGTACTAAATTTTAATATTGTTAATTGTTCAGAATCATTTAATTCAAGTTCAAAGTTAAATATCTTATTTCTAAATTGCGTTGATTCAAGTAGCTTTTGAAATGATTGTTGAGGTAGCCCAAGACTAAAAGTGTATTACTGAATTTCGATGTGCTTCAAAAACAAAGCTCACTATTAATTTCAGTCACTAAATTAACTTTCAGTTTTCCGGTTTCATTAATTCTTTTGCTAAATTAAGTCAGAGTGTAGCGAAATTTATTACTTCTGACAAACTTTCAATTTTCACACTACACGTGTCAACCTTCTGTTGCCACGCTTCTAGTGCTAATTATATGTGTAATAACCTTTCTTTTTCAGTAACTATAGTAATTGTCCATAGGACTGGCGACTGTAATTTCCCCCAAATCTCAAATATCTAATTACCGCTAGTTAATTGTTAACGTAACGGACGCACATTTACTTTCTTTATTAACTTAACCCCTTTTCAAAATTAATTTCTACCAGTTTCATTTGCATTTTTCCTTTCATTTAGATGTAACCCTTTCCTCCCTCTTTACCGACAGATTAACTTCGGTGACGATTGCTTTTCCCAAATTTCCATTAGGTACACGCGGTTTAATTTTTCACTGTCATTAAGGTCGATAAGTGAGGGGAGGTTACAAGATGACGAAGCAGTGTGACGAACGAGTAACATTCGCGAGGGAACGAGCGCGTTTTGGCTTCATGGTATTAATTGGTCACACTCAGTTATGACTGTATTGTTGGACTTTCTTGCATGTCTATCCATCGCACTTGCCAAACCGATACAATGATTACGACCGAAACAACCTCTCACATAAATTCAGTTAGATTCTGTGTAAAGCTTTGTTACCAGAGTAATTTCAATTCCTTTATGGTCGTTACTTCTCACCCCAACAGTTAACGTGATTATTTCATGAACTCAGGTTCGGCAGTCATTTCTTCCCAGACGGAGAATCTGATCACTTAATTTTGTCCAGTGATAATTTACATGCGACTAAGCTGTCAACAGATCATAATGTTTTGGAATTCCTGTTTTATTCCAGCAGTAGTCTGTCCTCAAGGATATTTATTAATTTCATAGAAGACCCACATCTGGGGTTCATGTGTCAGATCCTCCCTTCCGTTGCCTTCCGAGTACTTCATTTCCATGCATTTGAATCGTAGTGGCGGTGATCTGCCATATCGAGAGGGGATACTTGGTGCATATTAATGGCTCATTTAGTAAAATATGACCATAAAACCAGTGGCATCTTGAAAAATGTAGACAATTAACCGTTGTAAGCATCTGAAATATTTTTTGAATTTCACGTCACGACTGTATCACTCACCGGTTCAGACGAAATAATCTGTACTATGCAGATGGTTTGAAGCTGAAATCGACCACCGTCAGGTCATTCGCACGAAATTGCAAAATAAAATGAACGATGGCGTACATTGGCAATGAAGGATAACGGAAACAGTGTACACGAAATTAAATAACGACACACTAGGCAAATGGACTTACATTTCATATACATCAGTTCTTTGGATGTTTCCAGTCTTATTGACAGTACCATTAAAAAGCCGTAGAGCTCTGTTAATATGTCCGATCTGTATACAGGTACACATGCCTCAGTGCGTCAATATTTAATTTCATGAATACCGCGTCACTTCTTATTACTCACGTACGATTTCTCTTACTGAGTCGCCTGATGAAGTTTGATTTCAGATTGAAACCGGTTTTATAATAAATACTTTTTAATCTGAATAGCAGACTGATATAATAAAGACATTAAAGAAATAGAGCTTTCATATTTTCACTTTGTGGGTGATACTTTAGATGCGCGAGAGGATGTACATTACCTGGTGGCAGACAAAAGTTTGGTTACACGATATTACGTAGTTTATACGCATAAGGCCGAAACTGCCATTTTTGTGGTCTCGGAAATATTATTTGTCTGACAATAAATAGACCGATAGATACTAATTTTGAGTCACCGTTATTTATTTTGTATTTTCTTTACTGAACTGAACAGCTGTGCTTGAAGTGTTAATTAATCCAAATTATAAAGGAGAGCTATATGGAAGTATAAAATGTTATAATGTGAGTCATAGCATAGTGTAGTACCCTTTTTCTTTCTATACATTCCTTCCTCTTACATCAGATTTCCGATTCAGTGTGGATTATTAACTTTGTTTATACTGTTGACGGGAAAAGAGCATGAACTGATCGCAGTGTATCGTTTTATATCTCTGGCTATAGCTTCCATGAGATTTAAAGGTGTTTATGATCCTGTGCTTGTTGCCTCGGCTTCTGATTAAGGAGAAATTGGACTTTTAGCTGTACTGATGAAGCAAACAGGTGCATTCATTCATAATTATTCCGATCGTGTAAAATGATAAAGCTAAAGAAGAGTTCGAGTTGATTGTCGTTTTACTCAGGAAAAATACATTTCTGACACTCTAAAAATCATTCGCCACTCCTGTTACAACCTTTACCCCCATTTATTGTTACTTGATTCAGTATTATGTAGTAAATTTAATGTTCCGTTGTGTTACTGTTGACTCATTTAAATTTTCACTATCTTAAGTAGACAAAAGTACAGTGCATTCCATACAAAAACACTAATAAACAGGTTAGAAATAGTATGAGACTTCAAACTGAAACACACTGCCTCATATTAACACTTACTCTCTTTATTTCTCACTGTTTCAGTATCACAAAATCGAATTTTACGTAAGGATAATACTAAGAAACGGAACAACGTTGTTAAGTAGAGCACGTTTCATAGCGTTGCTGAACTGATTGCTTATTTTGAAGTAGCAAGTACAAGCAAATGCCTTCCTTTCGTAATACTAAAGTTTCCAAAACAATTATTTCACTGCGCTGTTCTTTGAATAGTAAATACTTCTGTGCAGTAAACATAAAATTTTAGTAAGCAGTCTTACATGGTTTTTATAAATTTATGGTCATGGCGCTGAAGTTTAGGTTTAAGGATGTAGACTAGGAACCTATATGAAATGACATGACGTCGGTTAGTCAATGCTTGAACAAAAATTTGTAATTAACACGTTCAGATATTGAAAATAAAATTTTGATCCATGCTTACAATTTCCTGCAGAATAAGATACATCCTGTCGAGCGGAATATGAAGTGAGAGCTAGTTCCATTAAGCCTCTATGTCTAGATAGCTCCTACAGTCACTTTTGTTTCATGAAACACGTTCTTCTTTATAGTGCAAAATCGTACAACTTACCAGGGGGCTTAGAGTCTTCTTCTTATAAGATAAGCACACAAAGACTTTGCTTTAGCTTTACTGCACAAGAGACCCATGACCTTGCCATTGACGCATAGCTTGTCACGATACTGTATAACCAGACCATTTTATGGGCTTGCACTGCACAGTGCAGCTTTTACTGCATGCCAGTTAGCACTCAGCTGATGGCGCCGTCGGGTGTTCACAGTTTGGCTGAGTGGACTGTCTTGGTAAGTACTCGCTCCTTGCTGTTCTTGTTCCTTTGGCACCTTTGCGCCTACCAAAAGGAGAAGGAATTCCTCGTCTTCCCCCTTACCTGGCTTCCCTTCCCGAAGTTTATATTGCTTGTACTACACAGTTCAGTCACACTAATATGACTACCGCAGATGTTCGACGGCAACGTGCAATAACCACTCACAGACGGCAGGTGGCAGCACAAGCAAAGGAGGCTATACAAAGCGTTTCAGAGGGACGTGGTAAAGAATGCAGTCGTTGTATAGTACGGAAATGGAGCGATTTATCTGATGTTCGAAAGGGAGTGATCATTGGCTTTTGGGCCAAGGATGGAGGCATTTCCGAAATGACTAATTAATGAACTGTTTGCTTACTGCTATGGGAAAGGGGAGTTGGAACGCCCTATCCCGACAGTGTTAAAGTTAGTGACTTGGCTTCCCTGTATTTCAGGAACCACTCTAGCTATTGACATGAAACTTTAACAGGCCATTAAGCTGTATGTTCTGCGTCTACTGAATTGTAATAATTGCATTTCATTCACTGCTTTCAGAAATACAATTTTTAATTACATGGTTAAAATTTTGTGTACTTTTTTGTACGTTATCCTAAATAATTTTAACTGTACGTAACATTATGTTCTACTTTTAGTTCAGTGGACTCAGGATACATATGTTATTACTCCCTGAAAATTTGAAAATTCTACTCGAAGTGGTTTCTGAGATTTAGAGAAAAATGCAACAAAAATCGAAAATGTTCAGGAACGGCTTCTAAGTTTCAAAAGACTGTAACTCACTTAATATATGCTTAATTTTTTTTTATTTTTAGTCACTCAGAAGCACCCTGCACCATACTGTATATCATCTCCTGGATCTTTTCCAAGTTTTTTCTTCTTTTCTTCTTTGTGGACTCCTTAGTACTCAACTGTGCTGCATACTCTGCTTTATCAATGCGGACCTTGTCCATCTGTTCAAGTTCTCTGATGCAGTTTGCTCCAGGATTAATTGCCATACGCTGTAGCACTTTCACCCTACCAATGTTACCATCATTAAAAGCAATAACAGCATCACTCCCCCCCCCCCCTTACTTTAGTGTCTTCATTCCAACAAAAATATTTTTTGGTAAACGAGTCCATATAAGGTTATTGAACCATTCATTGGGATTTTGAGTCGAACCATGCAGACACTTCTTCAGTAATTCAGGATTTGTCGGGTCTCTGTAAATAGGATTTATGATATCTATGACTGCTGCTGAGATGGAATGTTTATTGCTGTATGAACTGTTTGAGTACTGGGCATTGAGTTAATTGCACCATGTATCAGATCCAGGAGGGAAAAGGTGGTGTACTGGTTTTTCATCTGCTGGCAGTCTGTAGAAGAAGGTAGCCTATACTGCCTTCTTCATTTTCAACAAATCCTCAGTATTATTTCTAATGGAATCCTATAATATTGTTGTATTCATAATCATTTTGTCTGTCAGCCTGTCTCTTATGGTTTTACCATCAGAAAGTTTGTTGTCTTTCAAACTTTGTTTCAACTTCCTCAACCTGGTGCCCATCCTCTTCTGGACATGACATTTATAAGACAGCAATCCACACTCTTCTATATAAAAAATTACCGATTTTATTAGATAGTGAAGTAATGCACGTAAAAATTTTAACGTTTTCAGCCGGTGTAGATTATATGTAAAAAGAAAATACTTCCTATGTGAGCCAATGAGTGACATGTATATATTTTATTCGGAAAATTGCGAGTATTATAATGAGATAAAAATCCGAAAAAGTGAAAAAAGGTTTTTCCATAAGTGTATCGTGTATAGCATAGCGACGCAATCCAAAACAGGTGCAGAGGCAAATATGATTCAACACAGATCATAGATGACAGGGGTCAGTGATGGCTTTGGTGATGTGTATGAAGGACTAGATGTGGCACTATTGAGCAATTCACTGCCCAGTCGAACCAAGAGGCTACCAGTAGCGTC
Source organism: Schistocerca cancellata (assembly GCF_023864275.1). NCBI lineage: Eukaryota > Metazoa > Arthropoda > Insecta > Orthoptera > Acrididae > Schistocerca > Schistocerca cancellata. The sequence continues at coordinate 103,738,630 of NC_064634.1, forward strand.
TCCTGTATTACTGTTTGGTGAACACTGCTGTGTATGGGTCTCCACAGAAGAATCTGGTTCATACATCCATGCTGTCTGCTGTACATCTGCGGGGAAGGCTGGTAATTGCGCGCCAGTGTCACACTGGACATCAACTGAGCAGCGACAGTTGGACTTTACAGATGAATCACATTCTATGCTCCGTTGGACAGATGGCCTTTGGAGTGTATGGCATGAAACATCTGGAAGCAAAGCATTGAGGCCTGAGGAGGGAGCATTATGGTCGGGGAATGTTTTTGTGACGTTCCCTGGATGATCGAGTCATTAAGCAAGGAACAAAGCATCAACACAAGTACACATCTATCCTTGGGGACCATGTCCACCCCACATGATTTTTTTTTCCACAGCATAATTGCATCTACCACCAGGAGAGTGCAATCTATTACGCAGCTCACAATGTACGTGCGTGGTTTGAAGAGCATGAGGATGAGTTTATCATGCTCCCCTGGGCACCATATCCCTGGATATGGGACCACACTAATTGGGCTGCTCGCGCCATGGATCTTCAACCAAGAAATCTAACGCCGCTGGAGTCAGCATGGCTCCACATCCCTGTTTGTACCTTACAGAACCTCATTGACTCCCTTCCTGGATGTGTCACAGCAGTGTGTGCTGAAAAAGGGGATTATTCAGGACATTGACAGTTGGTCACATTATTGAGATTGCACAGTGCATAAACCCTATGGATGGACTAGTACATGCACACGATTAGTGACAAAAATAATTCAGTAATTACAAACAATTTTGAATAATTAATACAGATTATAGAACGTGTCTGAGAAAAATAAAGAGACTGAGTTTTTATCTACCAATGGTTTATTTTATTTTTTTAGTTTAAAACAGTAACACTGTCAATTTCAAAGTAGTTGTGTTTGGAAGCTATACACAGGTGGAGTCGTTGTTCCAAGTTTTGGTAGCCGCCCCTTTAACATGTCGGTCATATTCTTCTGAATGTTCTCCAAAGTCCCCAAATAACGCCCTCTTAAGAAATTTTTGAATTTTCGTGAAATAAAAAGTCACGAAGACTTAGAGATCAGCTGAATATAGTGACTGTGAAACCACAGGAATGACTTTTGACGTCAAAAATTAAGTGATGGAAGCGGCCATGTGACATGGAGCTTTCTCAGGATGCAGGATCCACTTGTCTGCGATGTCCAGTCTCACTTGATTCACCATTTTTCGGGACCAGTCAAAGATATCTTTATTAAAACACTTGGTTGGAAGCTTGCACTGGAGAAACCATGTCTTTATCCATGATATTCCTACTGCCTTAGGATCGTACTGAAGTACGCAGAGCCTGCCGGTGTGGCCAAGCGGCTCTAGGCCCTTCAGTCTGGATCCGTGCGACCAATACGGTCGCAGGTTCGAATCCTGCCTCGGGCATGGATGTGTGTGTTGTCCTTAGGTTAGTTAGGTTTAAGTAGTTCTAAGTTCTAGGGACTGATGACCTATGTTAAGTCCCACAGTGCTCAGAGCCATTTGAACCTTTGAGGTACGCTGAATTTATCACGTGTGATTACACCACTGTACCATTCGTTGTCATTGGTAATCCTGTCAAGAAGATCAACGCACTTGTTTCTTCGGCTATCGTTTCGTCAGTTATGAGGTTTGTCAGCAACATTGTACCACCAAACCTTCGCATGAGCAAATTTTTGGCCAAAATTTGAAATACAGGGAAGCGTTTAAATATAGCAGATAACCCATCGTCCTTATTGTTAAAAGTCGGCCTCCTATCAAAGAGCGTGCACACATTTTTTGTCGATATTTCAAGTTTAGGGTCTCCCTAAGAGAGGTTTATAAGGAACGTGTTCTTGGCCTTCCCAGAATGATATGGGTCAGCGAAAAAAATTGTGTTCTTGATAAAAAATGTTCTCCATAGGACTGCTTCAACATTTCGGGGCTCACATTCATGAATTCCCCAAATGTAAGACAAAACTTGATGGCACAATGTTGCTCTAAATTCCGCTGTTCCATTTTCGTGAGACACAACAAAAACGCGAATTCACTGATGGCGCTCTCAGAAATCACATGATGGCTTTACGGAACTGAAACTGTGACTAAGCACACTGAAAGGGATGAAAACACCAGACTACTCAAGTACAACAACACCTCGTTGCCAGATTGATTGCAGTGTTGTCAGTCTCATTACTGTAAATGAAACAACAAGTTTACTCTAACCAGTCGCTGTTTATTTAACCACACCACGCGTTTCAAAGGTTTAAACCTCCATCATCAGGTGGATTTACATTTGTTAGTATGTCATGAGTGTGTGTTGTGTTACGACAGGGAAAGGAACCAGTGACCACTGCAGACAGTGCCATAAGTTCCTCCAAAAATATTAACACAATACACACACCTATGACATACTAACAAATGTAAATCCACCTGATAATGGAGGTTTAAACCTTTGAAACGCGTCGTGGTTATTAATAAACGGTGACTGGTGACAATAAATTTGACGTTTCATTTAATGTCAATAACAGTCACGATAAAGCCTAACCTAAAATGTTCGCATTTAAAGTCTCGTTACTTTCCTCACACACATTGTGCTTCTACGAAGCTAATTAATAGGTCTCAGTCAAAAGATCAGTAAAAAAGTTTCCTGTTGTATGTATAGGGCACGTGACCCTTGTGACAGAGTTAGAGTGCCGTTGTTTAGGAGTGAGAGAATGTAGAACATCTAGACGGAGACAGGAGGTGTCTGCCTGTGACGTGAGGTGAGCATCTCCCAGCGGCACTGGCAGCAAGTGTCGGCTCCCTCTCCCCTTCCCAGCACCCCACCCTGCCGCTGCTACGCGGCAGTTAAGCACCGCCCCCCCCACCTACCTCCACCCCCACCCATCCCCTACGCTGCTTGATGAGTGAAAGCGGCGTCAGCGTCAGCAGTGAGATGCCCTCGCAGCCTGCCCGGGGCACGCAGCCAAGAAGCCGAGGAGAGTAGAGGAGAGGAGAGCAGGACAGAGCGGCCGTCAGCAGGCAGGGGCGCGGCAGCCTACTGCCTGGCTGCACCCTCTCCCCACCTCCACCCTCCCAACACTCACACATGTAGTAGACCCGGCGACTCGCTGACAACGACGTTAGATTAGATTAGATTAGTTTTTCGTTCCATAGATCCATGCTGAGGAGGTCCTCGTATATGTGGAACATGTCAATATTTTTTTAAGCTGATGTAACAATACTAATAGTATGAATATATACAATACATAATTTGTTTCTATTAAAAAATTCGCCAATGGAGTAGAAGGAGTTGGCCACTAGTAAGTCTTTCAGGTTCCTTTTAAACTTATCTTTATTTGTAACTAAATTTTTTATGTTTGCTGGCAAATTATTGAAGATGAGTGTTCCTGAGTAGTGGACCCCTTTTTTAACTAAAGTAAGTGCTTTTAAGTCCTTGTGCAGATAATTTTTGTTCCTGGTACTGTATGTATGAACTGAGCTATTTGTTGGAAAAAGATATGTATTATTATGACAAACTTCATTAAGGAGTAAATATACTGAGAGGCAGTAGTTAGTATACCCAGTTCTTTGAAGAGGTTTCTACAGGACGTCCGTGAATTTACTCCACAAATAATACGTATTACACGCTCTTGCACTCTGAAAACTTTTGTTTGGCTTGGAGAGTTACCCCAAAATATTATACCATATGACATTATGGTATGAAAGTATGCAAAGTATGCAAGCTTTTTCATTTTTATGTCGCCTGTGTCAGCTAACACTCGAATTGCAAATACAGATTTGTTAAGGCGTGTCTGCAGTTCTGTGGTGTGCTCCTTCCAACTGAATTTATTATCAAGTTGTAATCCCAGGAATTAAAGACTGTCAACCTCTTCTATCTGCTCTTCTTCATACTTTATGCATATGCTGGGTGGAAACCTCTTACAGGTTCTGAATTGCATATAGTGAGTCTTTTCGAAGTTTAATGTAAGTGTAAACCATTTATCAATATCCATGAAAATATCATTAGCAGATCTTTCTAGAACTACACTCGGTAAACTATTTATTGCAGTACTTGTGTCATCTGCAAACAAAACGAACTCTGCTTCTGGCAGTGTAAGTGATGAGAGATCATTGATGTACACAATAAAAAGCAATGGCCCTAAGATGGATCCCTGTGGGACACCACATGTAATTTCTTCCCATTCTGATGATGACTGATGACTTAATTCACTAGTCCCATGCACTGACACCCTTTGTTTACTGTTAGCGAGGTATGACTTGAACCATTTTCCAGCACTGCCCGTGACACCATAGAATTCAATTTATTTAAAAGGATGTTGTGGTTCACACAATCAAATGCCTTTGACAAATCACAGGAAATACCTGCTGCTTGTAATTTATTTAATGAATTAAGTACATTTTCACTGTAGGTGTAAATAGCCTTCTCGATATCAGAACCCTTCAGAAATCCAAACTGTGTTCTTGATAATATGTTATTTATGGTCAGATGGTTGAGAAGCTGCCTGTACATTACTTTTTCTAAAATTTTTGATAATGCTAGCAAAAGTGAAATCGATCTGTAGTTTGGTTCAAAAGGGCTCTGAGCACTATGGGACTTAACATCTGTGGTCATCAGTCCCCTAGAACTTAGAACACTTAAACCTAACTACCCTAAGGACATCACACACATCCACACCCGAGGCAGGATTCAAACCTGCGACCGTAGCAGTCATGCGGTTCCGGACTGAGCGCCTAGAACCGCTAGACCACCGCGGCCGGCGGTTTGTAGTTTGATGGTTTCTCTTTATCCCCTTTCTTGAATAGCCAGTCAGGAAATGTCCCAGTTATAACTGACTGGTTACACAAGTAACTTAGAATTGTACTAAACTCACAAGAACATGCCTTACTTAACTTTGTTGATATTTCATCGTAACCACTAGAATGCTTTGTGTTTAATGATTTTATTATCGAAGTTATTTCTTTTGGTGAAGTGGGTGACATATTAATGTACCTGAAGCTATTTGTAAAGGTTTAGTTTCAGATATTCAAGGGCATTATTTACTGATCCTGAAAATCCCATTCTATCAGTAACGGATATAAAATACTTCTTAAATAGATTTGCCACACTATGCCCATTGGTTACTAATGTGTCATCTACCCTTAATGCTACTTGCTCCTGTTCCTTTCTGGTTCTACCAGTCTCCTCTTTCACTGTATCCCATATTCCTTTTATTTTGTTCCCTGACATTGCTATCTTTTTCTCGTAATGCATTTGTTTATATGTCTGAATTACTTTTTTAAATATTTTACATTATTCCTTGTATTTATCTAAACCATGAGCACTAAAGCTATTCTTGGTCGACAGATACATTTTCCTTTTTGTCTTACAGGAAATCTTTATTCCTTGTTTTATTATAGACTTCTGTTTAATTTGAGTAACTTTTAGAGGAAAACAGTTTTCAAACATGGTACTGACATTGTTCATGAATGTGTTGTACTTTTCATTCATGTCATGAGCACTATAAACATCATTCCAGTTCATATCTTTGAGCAGTTTTCTAAAACACTCAATTATTGGTTGATTGACTACTCTCCTGTACTCAGATTTAGCAGTCTTTACAATCTGCTTAGAATTTACATCTAAAACAAGGAGCTGCATGTCATGATCTGATAGTCCATTTATTACAGGTTTTATGATATGATTTTGTTCATTTGATTTGTCTATAAAAATGTTATCAATGGTTGTCCTTGAGGGTTTAGTGATCCTAGTTGGAAAGTTTACAGTGTGAGTTAGATTGAAAGACAACATTACTAACTGCAGTAAATGTTTACTGGAAGATTGCATTAGAAAATCTGTATTAAAGTCACCAGAAATCAAAATTTCTTTGTTTCTTCCTATTAAATAACCCAAAAGAGCTTCTAGATGATTTATGAATAGATTATAATTTCCTGCAGGTGCTCGGTAAATAGAAACTAAGGAGATGCAAGAATGCTGTATGTATCCTGGAGGCTTTATGTTTGTACTCACCTAAATAAACAGATGGTTTTACTGGCCTTGCCCCTCTGCCTAGTGGATGGACATAGATATGCCTCTCTACTGACACTAATGGCATAGAAGGCAGGGAGTTCGTAGCTCAGTGTCGGATATCAGCGAAAGTGGTTATCTTTGTTTATTGTTTACTGCTGGTTCTATCATAAAGGGAATATTGTTATTCCAAACTGCTACAGTTTTAATTGTATGCTCGCAGTGTACTACAGGTCACCATCTCTGAAAAGTAGTTCACACAATGAGCATTATAACAAGATTTGGCTGATGTTAATTTTTTCACTATTTATCATGAGCCGTGTATTGAATACAGACTTATCTTTTATATTCCTGTTCTTATATAGACTGCTTCTTGTATCTTATTTTATTCACTGATGCTGTTTCTGCAAAATTGTTACACTTTCTCTCATTCTGCAGTTAACTTTGTAAATTTTGATCTGATGGAGCTACATTTTGCTGGAGACATAAGAGTCTCTACTTTGTCTTCGATAAGGATAGAATCTGAAGTAATGAATTAAAATTTATGCCATGGCGAGGGCTTGAACCCAGATCGCCTTTTTATTAGACTGATGTGCTACCAACTACACCATCATGGTGCTGGGGTTCAAATAGCTCCAACGATGTTAGGAAATAAGGAGGTGCAAGAAAGCCATTGTGTATCTTGGAGCCGTAGCTCAGAAATGGTTCATCACTTACTTTAATAACAGACAGCAGAAGATCATTCTCCATAGTCGTGAGAATGGCTATGATGTAGGGTCTGAGTGTGGCACAGTTAAATGGGGGGAGCCCCAGGGATCAGTGCTGTGGCCACTCCTGCTCCTTATTTATGTAAATGAAATGCCCTCTAGTATTACAGGTGATTCTAAAGTATGTTTGTCTGCTGATGACACTAGCCTGGTAGTAGAGGATGTTGTGTGCAACGTTGGTACTGTTTCAAACAGTACAGTTTAAGGTGTAAGTTCATTGCTTGTAGAAAACAAACAAACGCTAAATCAGAGTAAGACTCAGTCTTTACAGTTTCTAATATACAATTATAAAAACCAACGTTTTAATTTCACAGAATGAGCACATGACTAGTGAAACTGAACAGTTCAAATTTCTAGACGTTCAGACAGTAAAGTGTCGTGAAAAGCTCACGTTCAGGATCTCTTTCAAAGACTTAATGCAGTGATTTTTAAACGGTATCTGAAGTAAGCGATAGCTAGACACGAAAAGTGTACATAGATTATTTTCATTCGTTTATGACGTATGATATTATATTTTCCGGTAACTCTTTCCATTCTCAGAGGACATTTTTGGCCCATAAACGGGCGGTTCAGGCAATAAGTGGTGTATGCTTGCAAACTTTTGTCGACCCCTGTCCACTAGTTTGGGTATTCTGACATTCGCCTTTCATGTATATATATGATTACCTAGTTCTATTGTTGATTTTATATATATATATATATATATATATATATATATATATATATATAAAATCAACAATAGAACTAGGTAATCAGCTTAGATTTTCAAGGAACTCCTCAACAGAACAGAATGGGTGACCCATGAGGAATCTCCTCAGTTTCGATATATATATATATATATATATATATATATATATATATATATATATATATCGAAACTGAGGAGATACCTCATAGGTCACCCATTCTGTTCTGTTTAGGAGTTCCTTGAAAGACTAAGCTGATTACCGTGTTATATTGTTGATTACGTTTACATAAACTTATGGATTGTTTTTTGGGTTCATAAACATTTCATTTTTTTATTAGTGTTACGTTGTAACTTCATATACTGACAGGTTCCATGACCTTGGAGATTTGCTCGTCAGTTTGGTTCTACAGAACTAGACCTGTAAAATAATAATAATAATGATCATCATCATCATCATCATAATTATAATAAAATTACCCTAGTCCATTGCCGTCCCCAACACAAACCTCCATTCACGCTTTCAGCACATTTTCGTATCCCGCTAGGAAAATATAATTCCATCAGATCAATAGGTAACATACACTTGAGGTACAGGGAGAATTACCGCATTACGTACAAAGCTGGGGTGCTATGCCAGTATTGGAGAGCCTCAGCAACACTAACTATTCAAGAAACGAAAATAGTCTGAAGGCATAAAACGACGTCAGTGTTACGGAGGGCAGTGGACTAGGATGTCTGAGCCGTAATGCCACAGTGGTGCAGTGTTTAGCACGTCTGCCTAGTGAACAGGGGACCTGGGTTTAAGTCACGGCATTGGCACAAATTTTAATTCACTACTTCAGCTTCTATCCTTATCGAAGATAAATTTGTAAATTTTGTTTTATCTTATGGTTTGTAATACCAATAAACTGATTTTAACGTTTGTGTATATGCATTTCCGGATACTAAATTAGGCAACTGTTGTAATTGATTATTTGGTTGAACAGCTAGATGTTCGCGTATGTTCATTACGTTTTTGTACATTGACGCCAGCTTGGGGTGATGATTTTCAGCAGCCTCTTTGCACCAGATGCGTAAATGTTAGGTAATAATCTGGCTAATGTAATACGTATAATAAAATATTATTTGTCATTAAAAATTACATTGTATCAATGAGCTGTGTCAGTACTCCTGTATTTCAAAACACGCAGTTTCCATAAAAGCTGTATAATACAGTCTTCTGATGGTCTTCTTTATCAAATACTTCGATGTGTATAGTGATTCAGTTTGCACTTAACTGTCGTGAAGAAATGTACACCAGACACTTTGTATCCACGTTTGGCACATTCAGTTTCCTTTTAATAAAAATGTGTTATGCTTTGGTAAGTTCTGCCTCTCTTCGTTTTTTATGATGAGTATTTTACGTTTTTACCAATTTTTTTTCTGTGAATGCTTGCTTCTTCCGCTTTCACCTCATACGTTGTATGTAATTCTACCAATGTTTATTCACTGATAGTCTTTCACGTTTATCTTTTGTAGACCCATCGAGAAGCGCGTAAGGCCGAAATACGTAAGGACGTATGAAAGTCAAGACTAATATCAGTTTTTGAAAAAAATTAGAATTCTGTCATAACCACTCATTAAGAGTTTTGGTCTTACATTAAGGCTTTACACAATAAGTAACATACACTACTGGCCTTTAAAATTGCTACACCACGAAGATGTCGTGATACAGACGCGGAATTTAACCGACAGTAAAAAGATGCTGTGATATGCAAATGATTAGCTTTTCAGAGCATTCACACAAAGTTGGCACCGGTGGCGGCACCTACAACCTGCTGTCATCAGGAAAGTTTCCAACCGATTTCTCATACACAAACAGCAGTTGACCGGCGTTGCCTGGTGAAACGTTGGTGTGATGCCTCGTGTAAGGAGGAGAAATGCGTACCATCACGTTTCAGACTTTGATAAAGATCGGATTGTAGCCTATCGCGATTGCGGTTTATCGTATCGCGACATTCCTGCTCGCGTTGGTCGATATCCAATGAATGTTAGCAGAATATGGAATCGGTGGGTTCATGAGAGTAATACGGAACGCCGTGCTGGATCCAAACGGCCTCGTATCACTAGAAGTCGAGATGACAGGCATCTTATCCACATGGCTGTAACTGATCGTGCAGCCACGTCTCGATCCCTGAGACAACAGATGGGGACCTTTGCAAGACATCAACCATATGCACGAACAGTTCGACGACGTTGGCAGCAGCATCGACTATCATCTCGGAGACCATGGCCGCGGTTACCCTTGACGCTGCATCACAGACAGGAGCGCCTGCGATGGTGTACTCAACGACGAACCTGGGTGCACGAATGGCAAAACGTCATTTTTTCGGATGAATCCAGGTTCTGTTTACAGCATCATGATGGTCCCATCCGTGTTTGGCGACATCGCGGTGAACGCACATTGGAAGCGTGTATACGCCATAGCCATACTGGCGTATCACCCGACGTGATTGTATGGGGTGCCATTGGTTACACGTCTCGGTCACCTCTTATTCGCATTGACGGCAGTTTGAACAGTGGACGTTAAATTTCGGATGTGTTACGACCCGTGGCTCTACCCTTCATTCGATCCCTGCGAAACCCTACATTTCAGCAGGACAATGCACGACCGCATGTTGCAAGTCCTATACGGGCCTTTCTGAACACAGAATATGTTCGATTGCTGCCCTGGCCAGCACATTCTCCAGATCTCTCACCAATTGAAAACGTCTGGTCAATGGTGGCTGAGCAACTGGCTCGTCACAATACGCCAGTCACTACTCTTGATGAACTGTGGTATCGTGTTGAAGCTGTACGTGGCCAACCAAGCTCTGTTTGACTCAATGCTCAGGCTTATCAACGCCGTTATTACGGCCAGAGGTTTTTGCTCTGGGTACTAATTTCTCAGGATATATGCACCCAAATTGCGTGAAAATGTAACCACATGTCAGTTCTAGTATAGTATATTTGTCCAATGAAAACTCGTTTATCATCTACATTTTTTCTTGGTGTAGCAATTTTAATGACCAGTAGTGTGTATAGAATCTGCGTATATGCCTTGAAGCGGTGTAACTCATGGCGTGCAAATTCAAGACACTCTATTCACCTACATCTACATCATATTCCACAAGCCACCTAATAGTGTGTGGCGCTGGATACTTTTTGTACCACTAAATGAGCGCTCCTACCCTGTTCCACTCGCGAATAGCGCTTGGGAAAAATGATTGACGGTAAGCTTCAGCATTGGCTCTAATTTTCTCCTCACGGCCATTACGCGAGACGTATATGGGAGGTAGTAATTCTCTAATGCTGTTCACAGATGATGCGGTTCTCTGTAACAAAGTAGCAACGCCGTGAGATAGTAACGATTTGCAGAAGGATCTCCAGAGAATTGATGAATGGTGCAGGTTTTGCCCGTTGGCCCTGAACGTAAATAAACGTAACATGTTGCGCATACATAAGAAAATAAATCCACTACTGTGCAGCTGCATTACGGATGACAAACCGATGGAAACACTATCTGCCGTAAAATATCTAGGAGTAACTATTCAGAGCAACCTTAAGTGGAATGACCACATAAAATAAATAATTGGAAAAGTAGGTTCCAGACTCAGCTCCATAGGAAGAATCTTAAGGAAATGTAACTCATCCAAGGAGGAAGCTGCTTATAAGGCGCTTCTTCGACAGATTCTTGAGTACTGTTCATCTGTATCACGGGGTTCCGGGCTCGACACCCGGTTGCGTTGGGGATCTTCTCCGCCCGAGGACCGAGTGTTTATGTTGTCGTCATCATTTCATCTTCAGTCGGGTACATCGCGACACTGGACAATGAATGGATTGGGAATTTGTACGGGCACTGATAACCACGCAACTGAGCGTCTCACAAACTAAATATCATCATCATCATCATCATCATCATCGCCATCATCAGACAGGACTGACAGAAGAGATCACGCGACTCTTTCTACTAGATGATTTATATATGTTGTAAACAGTATCGGCGCATTCATACTTCTTGGGGTACTCTGGAAATTACCTTCACATCTGTCTATTTCATCCAGTATTTGAGAATGATGTCATTTAGCTACCTCCAACAAACTTTACATATTAACCTTTCCGAAACTTCTTCTTACTGACACCCTCCCTCCCCCCTCCTCCACCCCACATAAAACAATGAAAGGAGACTTCTATACCAGGCGTGACCTGTCACGGTTCGGTTTTAACAACCGCCCGTCAAGAGCGCAGTTCATTGACAATGTTGGAAAGATAAAGATTGATGAGAGAATAACGGACGTCCAACCTGGGAGCGTTTTCAGAAGGTTAATAGGTTTGAAAATGTTTCAGAATTGCTAGTCTCACTAAGCTGGTGGTGCAGCAGCTGAAATGACCCGTGGATTGAGCAGCTTGTCACCAACATAGAGCAGTCGATGAAGTTGCGATAGCACACCGGGTATCTGGGAATCCACATCTAGGCGGCCGGAAACTGATGTCATAGATTTTTTTTTCATGTTGGCGTTATATAGAAGGAAGATGGTGGCGCCACACGGAGACTTTTATATTAATGGTTGTCATTGAATGTAATTCAACATTGTATAGGTATGGACTATGATGGTCCATCAGCTATAAATTGAAATACTGGGTGTACGAAGGTTTGAAACAGATTTGTGTGTATCTGACTTGTTGAGAATGAGTGAAGAAGTTTAGTTATTTAACATTGAATTTCCGTAATATATACTCAAAATGTATGTAGATAAATGAAGAAATGCAACAGCTGATAAATGATCCTTTATTAAAACGTCCGGGTTTCGCAGATTTTAACTGCATCCTCAGGTATATACCTGAGTAAGAAAATGGGGGAAAATATAATAAACAACATTGTGTATACCCAAAATTAAAAAAGGGTGTAATAAATAACGGGTGGAGGTATTGACAATGAATTCATACGTAATCCGGACAGGGACTGAATGGACGACGGACCATTCTCACTGTCCGTCAGAAGATAGGAAGTCAGGTAACAAATCAACAAAACGATGGAATCGACCGCCCCACACAGCAAGCGAGTCTACAGTCAAAACGAAGAGAGCTGACAGGGTCTGAAATTCAAGGTTTGAAAATGTGCAATTGAAATAAATATAATGGAGAAGATAGCAATACAATCAGATGACTCATCATTGTAAGAGCAACACATGCGGAATAAACTTGTGTGGCAGAAGCATACTTTGAATATTAGACCCTATCAGTTCTCTTGGTTTTTATTCTAGGATCCCTTGCTCTCCACCACTGAAGACGACGTTCTGCGTTTTCTAACGCTATCTGTCAAATTCTTACTAACTTTTTTGTAGCATGACGTTTTCCCCTGTGTCAGTAATATTCTGTTCAAATTTAACGTCATTCTGAGCAGTGTTTCTCTTTCTACAGCGTTTTGAAAAGGAACTTTAATTATGGATATCGCTTATATGATATTTACTTTTCTCCTAAAATGAAAAAAATGGAAGCATTGCTTTCCAGCTGATTCTCGAAAATTTAAATCTTTAGGTGGTCTCACTTTTGTGTTTATTTGCAGAGGGGATATTCAACCGCCAAATAATTGTTAACATTCATGGTGAAACCTTCAGCTGGCACTTATTTTGTAGTTTCGGTCAGTGACCATTATCGAGCTGGAAAGTTATACCGTAATTTGAACAAGAGTAATTTGTTCTTTTAAGCCCTCCATAGTACGTAAAAATGTCCCACAATAATAACTGTGTACAATAATTTTCGTTAAGAAGCAAGTCCACATCGACAGCTAGTAACAAATTCAATTTCCCTCACGGCCGCTGTGGCCGAGCGCCTCTAGGCACTACAGGTCGCAGGTTTGAATCCTGCCTCGGGCATGGATGTGTGAGATGTCCTCAAGTTAGCTAGGTTTAAGTAGTTCTAAGTCCAGGGGACTGATGACCTCAGTTGTTAAGTCCCATACTACTTAGAACCATTTGAACCATCAATTTTCCACAATAATTCGGTAGCTGTCGGTGTGGAATTGCTTCTTGACAAAAATTTTCGTACACAGTTATTAATGTGGAAAATTGAATGTGTTACTAGCTGTCGATGTGGACTTGCTTCTTATGGAAAATCATCGTACACAATCATTATTATTGGAAATCTTTAACGCACTATGGTCAACTGAAAAGATCAAATTACTTTTGTTTAAATTACTGAGTAACTTTCCTGCCGCTTATGCCAGGTAAGCTCGATAATGGTCATTGACAGAAACTACACTACAGGCCATTAAAATTGCTACACCAAGAAGAAATGCAGATGATAAACGGGCATTCATTGGACAAATATATTATACTAAAACTGACATGTGATTACATTTTCACGCAATTTGGGTGCATAGATCCTGAGAAATCAGTACCCAGAACAACCACCTCTGACCATAATAACGGCCTTGATACGCTTAGGCATTGAGTCAAACAGAGGATGGATGGCGTGTACAGGTACAGCTGCCCATGTAGCTTCATCACGATACCACAGTTCATCAAGAGTAGTGACTGGCGTATTGTGACTAGCCGGTGCTCGGCCACCATTAACCAGACGTTTTAAATTGGTGAGAGATCTGGAGAATGCGCTGGCCAGGGCGGCAGTCGAACATTTTCTGTAGCCAGCAAGGCCCGTACAGGACCGGCAACATGCGGTCGTGCATTATCCTGCTGAACTGTAGGGTTTCGCAGGGATCGAATGAAAGGTAGAGCCACGGGTCGTAACACATCCGAAATGTGACACCCACTGTTCAAAGTGCCGTCAACGCGAACAAGAGGTGACCGTGACGTGTAACCAATGGCAACCCATACCATCACGCCGGGTGATACGCCAGTACGGCGATGACGGATACACGCTTCCAATGTGCGTTCACCGCGATGTCGCCAAACACGGATGCGACCATCATGATGCTGTAAACAGAACCTGGATTCATCCGAAAAAATTACGTTTTGCCATTCGTGCAGCCAGTTTCGTCGTTGAGTACACCATCGCAGGCGCTCCTGTCTGTAATGCGGCGTCAAGGGTAACCTCAGCCATGGTCTTCGAGCTGACAGTCCATGCTGCTGCAAACGTCTTCGAACTGTTCGTGCAGATGGTTGTGGTCTTGCAAAGGTCCCCATCTGTTGATTGAGGGATCGAGACGTGGCTGCACGATCCGTTACAGCCATGCGGATGAGATGCCTGTCATGTCGACTGCTAATGATACGAAGCCGTTGGGGTTCAACACATGGTTCCGTATTACCCTCCTGAACGCACCGATTTCATATTCTGGTGACAGTCATTGGATCTCGACCAATGCGAGCACCAATGTCGCGATACGATAAACCGCAATCGCGATAGGCTACAATACGACCTTTATCAAAGTCGGAAACGTGTTGGTACGCATTTCTCCTCCTTACAAGATGCATCACAGCAACGTTTCACCAGGCAACGCCGGTCAACTGCTGTTTGTGTATGAGAAATCGGTTGCAAATTTTCCTGATGTCAGCAGGTTGTACGTGTCGCCACCGGCGCCAACCTTGTGTGAAGGCTCTGAAAAGCTAATCATTTGCATATCACAGCATCTTCTTCCTGTCGGTTAAATTTGGAGTCTGTTGCACGTCACGTTCGTGGTATAGGAATTTTAATGACCAGTAGAGTAGTAGCGACCTGTGCGAAATAAATGACAGCTGAAGGTTTCACCATCAATTTTCACAAAGGTCTCACTTTTAGCAGGAAAAAGCACGTTTCATACCGTGCTTTGATAGGGTAGACAGTGCTTGGGCTTCCCAAGATGTCGGACTGCCACGCCCCCTGGGCTTAAGTCAGTAGCTTTGCCACGGTGTGGCTGTGGGTTCCTGGCTCCCTGCCTTCACTCCTGTCCCCTGCAGGGTCCCAGACAGGCAACCAGCGCAGCAGCGCGCTGCGCCGTATCGCGTGGTCCGCCGGCGCGGCTGTCAGGGTCCGCTAATATACGACTGCCAGGGCGGCACACAGCGCTGATAACAGCTTATTGCATTATATTTCGCCAGCGCAGGGCGGGTGACGCCGTCGGCGGAATAATTCAGCCGGCCGTATCAAAACGGCGCGCCGCCAGGCCAGAACACTGACAGGCGCGAGGTAACACGGACCGCGACAGCGCGGATGTCGATACGTAATGTTGTGCGAAACTGCTCGCACACGTGTGCAGGCCGCGAAGGAGGAGCTGGGGTAGGTCTCGACTGATAACTCCCATTTAGCGAAACAAAGATATCGCTCACAACAAGAGAAATGCTAGAGGAAACAGAAAAAAGGCTTTGTAAACTCGTTACACCGACAGCGTTTCACAAAAGTAAAATTCTTCCCGTCACCCTTTCGCACCATTATAAATCTCTCTTCTTCCTCTTTCCTGCTCCTGTCTCCAAATCCTACGTATTGTTCATCAATGTTTCTTACCTCCTCCTATTATGAACTCTGATGACCACAAGATCTCCAAGCTCATTTTCGTGTTTTTCAGCCTCGCTCAGTGTCATACGATTTGTTTGTGTCACTTTGTATCTTCAGCAACAGTTTCTTCACCTACATAATACTCAGAAACTACAGATTATTAAGTAAACTGAACGGAAAGTTGTCTTTGTCACCGGTGCTACTTCTTTTTATTTCCTTCGTTCTGTCTATCCGTCTCTTCATCATTTTTCGTCATTAGGTCTGTGCGGATGTCGCGTGACACCTTTTCAAGTTCATCGTTGAAAATTGAATACTTCTTGTTACAAAGAAGGAACACGGCGAAATACCACGCCAGGTGATCATTCGGCTAGGGAGGCTATCGAATGACTCCAGTACGAATTTAGTTTTAAAATGCCTCCGTTAGCAATAACTTTGATACGGTACTGCTTTAGCGTATTAAAGTCCCTCTCAGCTCTGAGCCGTACCTGCTACGGGATCCGTTCCACGTGATTCCCTCGGATTTCGATGAAATACTGCGCCCATCTCTACAGTGTGCTACGAATCCTTTCAGACACCTTCAACATCTACGTCTACATCTACATGATTACTCTGCAATTTACAATTAAGTGCCTCGAAGAGGGTCTATCGAACTATCTTTAAGCTATTTCTCTATCGCTCCACTCTCGAACAGTGCGCTGGAGAAACGAACACTACAATCTTTCCGTGAGAGCTCTGATTTCTCTTAGTTTATTACGATGAATATTTATTCCTATGTAGGGGGGGGGGGTCTACAACATATCTCCACGCAGTAAAGAGAAAGTAATTGATTGAAATTTCGTCAGAACATCCTGCGGCAACGGAAAACGTCTTCGTTTTAATGACTACCAACGCAATTCGTGTATCATATCCGTGGCATTCTCTCTCCTATTTAGTTACAATTCAAAACGAACTGCCCTTCTTTGAACTCTTTGGATGTCCTCCATCAATTCTATTTAGGTGCGAATCCCTCACAGCGGAGCAGCATTCTAGAAGAGGGCGAACAAGCGTCGTGCAAGCAGTCTCTTTAGTAAACCTGCTGGATATTCTAAGTGTCCTGCCAATAAATCACAGCACTTGGTTTGTTTTATCCACAATATTATCTATGTGATCGTTCCACTTTACGTTATTCGTAATTGTAATCCCCAAGTATTTCGTTGAGTTTACAGCCTTTAGATTTGTGTGATTTATCGTGTAACTGAAATTCAGCGGATTCTTTTTAGTGCTCGTGCAGATGATTTCATACTTTTGATGATTTAGAGTCAATTGGTGCTTCTTGCAGTTCGTTTTGATTATCTGATGACCTTACATGGCATTAAATGACAATATAATCTGCAAACAATATAGCAGAAATGCTCATATTGTCTACTAAGTAGTTCATGTAAATCAGGAACAACAGAGGGCCTATAACACTTCCTTGGGGAACGCCAGATATTACTTCCGTTTTACTTGACGACTTTCCGTCAGTTATTACAAACTGTAATTTACCTGAAGGAAATCACGAACCCATTCACACAACTGTGACGATACTCCATAGACATGCCTTTAATTAGAAGTCGCTTGTGAGGAACGGTGTCAGAAGCCTTTTGGAAATCAGAAATATAGAAACAATTTGACGTCCCCTATCGATAGCACTCATTATTTCGTGAGAAGAAAGAGCTAGTTGTGTTTCACAACAACGATATTTTTCTGAATCTGTTTATTATTTGTCAATAAATCATTTTCTTCGAGGTGATTCATAATCCTAATTCATAATATACTCATAATAATAATATAATAATAATTTATAATATATGTTCCAAAATCCTGTTGAAAATCGACGTCAGTGGTGTGGGTCTGTAATTCAACAGATTACTCCCATATCCTTTCTTGGGCAACGTTCCTGTCTTTGGGTACGTATCTTGCTACATGATTGCTAAGAATGGATCTATTGTGTCAGCATACTCAGAAAGGAACGTGACTGGTGTTGAATCTCTACCAGAGGCCTTGTTGCCTTTCTTAAGTGTTTTTAGCTACTTCTCTACACTGAGGATGTCTACTTCTACGGTACTCATGTTGGCAGTGGTTCTTGATTCGAATTCTGGAGTGCTTATTTCGTCTTTTTTGGGAAGTAATTTCGGGAAATCATGTTTAGTAAGTTTGCTTTAGTGGCACTGTCACCAATAGCATTACCATCGTCTTGTAAACCTTGAGAAGACTGTACTATTGGCTGCTGCAGTTCTTCGCCCTTACCCACAGAAGTGATGCACACTTCATTTTTGGGATGACGCGTGATAGAAGAAAGTGCAGAAAATTCATGTGGGCTGATGTTGGCGGCCAAAGTACAGGTGTTGCTCGACGTATCCACCTTGGGACGTATCGCCGCACTGTGTGTTGCTCACATCAGCAGCAAAATGTGCTATGTACAGGTATGTATCATGTTCCTCATCCACGTGCCATGAGTGAAGTTTGAGCCCAATTAGACGTGGGACCTGATGGGAAAGCTTACACTTAAAGTACATTTCAGCTGACTAACACAATATATCATAGTAATCTCCGAGGCAGCTCGTAACCACAGCCTAGCAATAATCTCCCAAAAGACTCGTTTGTAGACTCAAGTTTCTTCAGACGTTTTCGCTTCTACACTAATGTAACAATAACTGCAGCACCAAAACGTGATGAAGGTATGGTAATGAAATTTCGGGAATACATTTATCTAGGAAACATACTGAAGTGACTTACATTGCAAGATCATAGGTTAATGTAAGCGCGAGATAAGTCACTGCAAATGGGAAATGCTGGTGCCGGAATGTTGAATGCAAGCATGCAAACGTGCATGCGTTGTGTTGTACAGGTGGCGGGATGTCAGTTTGTGGATGGCGTCCCATGTTTGCAGGTCTTGGTCGGTCAATACAGGGACGGTTAATGCTGGTCGTGGTTGACGCTAAAGTTGTCGTCCAACAATGTCCCATATGTGCTCGACTGGAGGCAGATCTGGTGAACCAGCAGGGCAAGGCAACATGTCGACATTTTGCAGAGCACGTTGGGTTGATTGTTATCCTGTTGGAAAACACCCTTTGGTATGCTGTTCATTGATGGCAGCACGACAGATAGTCAGCAGACTGACGTACAAATTTGCAGTGATGGTGCATGGGATAAACACGAGACTGCTCCTGCAGTCATAAGAAGTCGCACTTCAGACTATAACTACAAGTGTAGGGCCAGTGCGTCTAGCGCGCAGACAGGTTGGTTGCTGCAGGCCTTCAACAGGCCTCCTTCTAACCAACACACGGCCATCATTGACACCGAGGCAGCATCAGCTTTCATCAGAAAACAAAAAAGATCTGCACTCTGCCCTCCAATGATATCTCGCTTGACAGCAGTGAAGTCCTTCCCAGAAGCGAGTGGAGTGTGATGGCAGTCACCTTGATATGCCACGAGAAACGTGGAAGCCCTGCTTCTCAGCCAGAGAAGCCACTCAATTGTCGAACATTTGCAGACGGAACTTCTCATTTGTTAACAGTAATAATCTGGCAGAGCGTTGAAACCGTACGCTAGATTCCAGAAAGTCCCAATATGGAGCTCAGCTCATTGGCTGGTGAGAAAACTCGACTGCAGAGAGGGGATATCAGACAGAGTTGTTAAGAACTGTGTCGTCTATACGTTGCTACTGTAAACAATGGAAATTGTTGGTTTATTTACTTCTGTAGCATTGGTCCGAATTTTGTAAAAGCTTCTCATTGGTACACAGAACGTCGTGCATGCTCACAAGCGAGACAATTCGGAGAGTGAGGAGAAATCACTTTTCCACCAGAGGCCAACGGGGAAAGACTACAAGTAGTCTCTCTCGACCTACCACTAAAGTGCATTAAGTATTACTCCTGACGTGCTAGAAACGTTTCTGGTTGTTTACTTCATTTTAAAGTGTTGCGCAATATTTATGACGTCAGAGCTAGTTACAGAGGACTAGGCTGGCATACAATGGAAAGACTGATGTGAATTTTATAAGGCGTGAGTATGCTGCTTCCCTCCACACCCTTTAACCGTAAGACTTTTCTTAGAAGTTAAAATCAAGTTGCACCTTCGGTGGCAAGGTTAATATTTTAATTGTTAGTGTTTTGTACAATTTCCATCCCTCCTACAGGGGGTACATAGGTTGTACGCTTGTGTAAATTGTTAAAAAACGGTTCAAATGGCTCTGAGCACTATGGGACTTTACATCTGCGGTCATCAGTCCCCTAGAACTTAGAACTCCGGCCGGCTAGGAAGATACAAATCTTTGTAGTGAATCTGGTGTTTTGGTATTCAAGAACACGACACCTACAGCCATGAGGCTGATGCGAAGTCATTTGTTTTGTTAAGATAAATATCAATAATGTCAAGAGTGGGAGAAAAGGAACCACCGCGTATACGTCAAGAAGGGATGGTTGGCTAAGATGCGGGGCAGTCAGGAGCTGCTTTTTTCTGAACTCCAGAGCTAAAAATCCACACGACTTGTTAATTATGTTTAATCTGATTATGGTCGGAGGGCTATTGCCCTATTATAACGGACCTGATCGGTCAACACTCGGAAGAGCCACTGTTATTGGTGCAAAAAGCTCTGATGTAAAATGATAGAACAAAGATTCTGCTTCTTGCTGCGAGCGTTCTGTGGAACTAATTTCCATGTGAGACTCACCCGTGGACTTTGATTTCGGTCTCCGACGGAGATCAACCTTTGGTGCAGCCTAAATGACTCAAAATTTTCAGTCACCACAGGCACCATAGCCGCCATTCGCAGACACTAGCACGCTGAGAACTGCGAGCCTCTGCAGCGTTTGCAAACCACATGATAGAATGTACGCGAATTTTTCAGATCGACGTTAGTGATTTAGGTTTCTAATTTATTAGCAGTTATTAGCAATATCATACTCAACACGTCAACTATCAAGATAGTAGGTGTATGTATGATTCATTCTGTAGTTCTTTCTTTAACATTTAGCAATCACTTTGCAACTCCCGCTGGCTTAATCGCTTCCTCAGATGTTATGTTGCCTTTAACGCATTCACCTCAATCTCATTACCTAATCTTTGCCAAGGAGCTGTTATTGTATTTCCGTTTAACTTGTACTAATATTTAATGAAATTAATGGGTTGATGACCATGTGTACTGGTGTTTAACCTGAAGTCCACAGCAAATTATAATAAATAGGGTTTTTTAGTGAGAAATATTTCATTGAGTAGTTTGACGGAACTCTCTATTTTTTATCTTGGGGGTTACAGCATCCGTGTTCAACGTATGTTTGGGCCACCCTGGTTTAGTAAAATGAATTGATTAAGTTATCCGTTTTGGGACACCTCTGATTAAATTCGCGAGATTCTGTGGGGAGCGACGTGATTATCGTTAAGGTCACCTGGTACAGTACCTTATGACATCCACAGGGGTTTGTCGATGGCTGAGCAGTAACCACCCAGCTTAAATGTTTCCAAGACACCACTTCTAAACTACAACCACTCAACTCTCGAACAGCACGTGGAAGAAATAAACATCTAAATCTTTAGGTACGACCACTGATTTTTTTAAAATTTTATTTTAACCTGGTGTTCATTCCTCACTATGTAACTGCGACGCTACAGAATATTTTGGAGGATGTGGAAAGAAGTTGTTGATTGAAACTTCGTGAAAATAGTTCGCCGCAATGAAAACCATCTTTTGCTTTTGTGATTCACACCCCTACTCACTGATTACACCAAGGACAACCTCACGCATATTTTGTTTTAAAACAATATGAACTGCTCTTTTTTAAATTTCTAATATCTTCATTCAGTCCAACTAGTAAAGATTACATGGCGCACTGAAATGCTTAGAGAAGTCCTGGGAAGTGTAATGTAAGTATTTATTTTACTGTATTTGTTGCATCTTCGAAGTGTTCTTTCAATGAAGCACAGTCCTTGATCCGACTTCTATACAAATTTCTAGGTTATGTTGCCGTACCTGCAATCACTAGGTCCACTTCAGTCGACCCTTTGAATTCCCGCGATTTATTATGTAATAAGAATTTGAAGTACTTCTCTTAGTACTCATATGGAGGACTTTGTTGTTCAAGATACACTGGCAGGTTCCACTTCACTGAGATTTATTGTCTAAATTATTTCGTAGTTCGTTTTCATCTTCCGGTGATTTCACTTAATGGTAATGGATTATCTACGACCAATCTAACAAGGCTGCTCAGATTATCTCCTAAGTCATCTATAGTAGGTAGCTGAATCTTATTTTCAGCGGCAAAATGTCGGAGGTCGTTCACGGCTATTTTCTGAGCGTTTTAGTAGGATGGATTGGTGACTTCCCGCGCCTCGTTGAAGACTAATCATGTAATTACGATTTATTCTGTTTGTAACCTTCACCACCTTTTTTGCCGCGCGTGGTTAACCGACCGGTCTAGGGCGCTGCAGTCATGGACTATGCGGTTGGTCTTGGCAGAGGTTCGAGTCCTCCCTAGGGCATGGGTGTGTGTGTGTTTGTCCTTAGGATAATTTAGGTTAAGTAATGTGTAAGCTTAGGGACTGATGACCTTAGCAGTTAAGTCCCATAAGATTTCACACACATTTGAACATTTGAACCACTTTTTTCCGTGAAAAACCCTTCAGAACGGTGGAAAAGTCTGTGATATAAAATCACCAAAACGTACGACACAAAATATAGAGTAATGCCGCAATTCACTTCTACAGGGGCATAGGACTAGTCAATACGTACAAAAAAGGCAGAAGCAACCACGGCTTGCTATTTCAGAAAAGTGCATTAATAGCAAATGATTACTAGTGCTAGCCTGCTCTTTACTTCTAGATAATTAAACTGCTACTCTTTCAAAGGGCTGAATGCATTTAAATTATTTTTTAAAAATTCATGAAAGGAAGCCGTTTAATTGTATTTTATTATACCCACCGATTTCAGTTTATATCATCGTCACGGTATAAAAGATCAAACATTAATCTCCTGTCCTAGCATATGATATCAGTACTACAAATTTTGTACCATGATGGTGTAAACTAAAACCGGTAGTATTAATAAAAGGCAAGCAAATGGATATAATGTATGTTAACAAGCGCAACAACTGTCGGATATCACATTAAAAAAATATTCAAATTGAAATATGCATCGGGTCAACAAGAGTCGCGTATCGGGTGCTTTTTACATTGCGTCAAAGCGTTCATCACTGCCGATATTGGCGCTCTATTTGCAAAACGCACAAGCCGATTTTTTTTTCTTCTAGCACTGAATAGTTGTTTCGAAAGATTCTTAAAAATGGAAATAACAATGTCACAATGGAAGGACGTGGCATCAGAGATCCCACAAGGATCAGCACTGGCTCCATTACTGCTGTGTCAACTGACCTCTCAGTTTGCTGCTATCGCCTACACGCTTAAGACCTGCAGTCGTGCTTAAGAACAAATGCAAGAGAACTGCGCAAAGACATCTGTCGTGCAAACTCTCACTTACCTACCGTATTACAACGAGCAAAGGCAATAGGTAGAAATGCATCTAAAACGAAAACAATTTTAGTCACTCATGAAAGACAATTTACCCCTCAGTTCAGAGAATCACTTCCACACCTAATCTGAAACGTCACATAAATGAAATTTGTTTCTCTGCAACAAATTTCGGTAAATTTTCTTGGCTTTCACTCAGACTGGACTGAAGACAGAATTGAAGTCTGTAAGATCCCATTTCTGCAAGAAGCCAGTGTCTCACCATACACTACAGAAATATAAAAAACATATTTGCCTTTCAGCTTAAAATGTAACTCGTAGTATTACTGTTATTCGCAATAGCTGATATTGTTAAGGCTATTCATCAAAGACTTACGTATGACACATCACACCAAGTAGAACTGAATGTGAAGGCTTGTGTTCGCTACTTTCGTGACGTCCGTTTTGTCGGACGTTGCTCTGTTTATCATCTGTTCAATAATCGTAAACTCTACTACATGTCTCCAGCTCTAACACTGCAATCTGAACAGCATAGCAAAAATTCTCGTTCTCAGCAAAAGAAAATTCTCACTATGCTAATACATAAAGCAGCCACCTTCTCGATATCACTCGCTTTGGAACGATCTTCCCAGAAATCTAAGAGAAATTACACTCCTTTTAAATTTCAAAACGCAATTAATAGTCCACTTTCAGCTGCGTTTACCAAGTAGGTAACAATAAATATTACAGTGTGTTTATAATGTTGGGTGAATATTCGGATGTAAAGAAGGATAATATTTATCCTTTTATACATGATTAAGAATTGAAGTAGCAACTGAGTAGCAATGGCTACAAATACTAAAAATATTAGCGCCACCTTCCGTTCAGCTATCTCTTTCACGCGCCTGGTTACACAGTTCACTCTAACCAAAATCCCTTTCTCTTTATTCATTGCCATCTGTTATTAAAACAATCCACTCTTTCCTAAGAGGTACATAGGTACTGCCATAATCATTTCAATCTCCTCACGTGTCCTTATCTTTTCTGTTTTTGATGATAGGACATGCGGTTTCAAAAGTCATAAACTACTTTCTCTCTCTCCTTTCGAACGGGCCACGTAAGATCCAACTGTACCGACCGACCGTCATGTCATCAAATCCCCGTAGACGTTACTTTATGCCGATATGTAGGGGCATATTGTGGCCAGCCCACAACTCTCCCGGCCGTTGTCAGTTTTCGTGACCGGAGCCGCTACTTCTCAGTCAAGCAGCTCATTCACGTGATGATCCACTGATTACATTCCTTCCCTTCTGCGGCGCTACATCCAGCAAAACAGGCAGATTCCTTGAAAACGAAGTATCAGATCTATTTGCCGATCTCATAAGAAGGTAAAGGAGATGCTACGCCCTGTTAAGGGCAGTCTCGGTCTCAAGATTAATTGGATTTACAACATCCCTTGTGAGTACGGAGGCAATTTAATAGGTCAGTCCATCCGCGCGGTTTCCGACCGCTGTGCAGAACACCAATAGCACATTGAAAATCGATAACTGGAGAAATCTGCAGTTTCTGAGCAAAGCCTCACAAAAAAACATAAAATACTGTCTGAGCACTATGGGACTTTAAGGTCAACAGTCCCCTAGGACTTAGAACTACTGAAACGTAACTAACCTAAGGACATCACACACACCCATGCCCGAGGCAGGATTCGAACCCGTGACCGTAGCGGTCACAGAAGTTTTGTCCCAGGCTCCTACATACTGTGGCTTTATAATTAAAGAGGCTGTAGGAATATGTGTGAGAAAATCTTCAACCGTGACAGCGTATGTAATCTTAGCGGCACATGGAAGCGAGCTCTCGATGCAGATAAGTCAGAGCGATATTCGTAGCAATGTTTACGCTACGGCGGGAGCGGTCGCACCACTAGCGCAGATGTTGACGTACGTGTAATTACCGACGAATCAGAAGCTGTCTTTCGGCTATATAGGGCCACCACAGTAGCAACTTTGACAGTCTGTTCCTCCTGACGAAGACGGTGGAGGTAATAGACGAAAGCTCGAGATTTTACACTGAATTGAGGCTGCAAGATGTCGGAGAATGTTTTATACAACTACCTCTTCAACTGTCCTCACAAAGGCTGAGTAAGTGTTCCCCGCTTGCCAACAGCACTCGGCAGACCCGGGCGCTGACCGATCCAGCCTATCCAAGAACTGGCCAAAAAAAAAGGAAAAAAAGGAGAGAGAGAGAGAGAGAAAGAGAGAGAGAGAGAGAGAAAGAGAGAGAGAGAGAGAGACAGAGAGACAGAGAGAGAGAAGCACCCAGAAAGGGACGAGGAAACGAAATGAAACTTCATAGGTTTAGTGGCCTACCCCCATAAACCATGGACCTTGCCGTTGATGGGGAGGCGTGCGTGCCTCAGCGATACAGATGGCCGTACCGTAGGTGCAACCACAACGGAGGTGTATCTGTAGAAAGGCCAGACATACGTGTAGTTCCTGAAGAGGGGCTACAGCCTTTTCAGTAGTTGCAGGGGCAACAGTCTGGATGATTGACTGATCTGGCCTTGTAACACTAACCAAAACGGCCTTGCTGTGCTGGTACTGCGAACGGCTGAAAGCAAGGGGAAACTACAGCCGTAATTTTTCCCACGGGCATGCAGCTTTACTGTATGGTTAAATGATGATGGCGTCCTCTTGGGTAAAATATTCCGGAGGTAAAATAGTCCCTCATTCGGATCTCCGGGCGGGGACTACTCAAGAGGACGTCGTTATCAGGAGAAAGAAAACTGGCGTTCTACGGATCGGAGCGTGGAATGTCAGATCCCTTAATCGGGCAGCTAGGTTAGAAAATTTGAAAAGGGAAATGGATAGGTTAAAGTTAGGTATAGTGAGAATTAGTGAAGTTCAGTGGCAGGAGGAACAAGACTTTTGGTCAGGTGACTACAGGGTTATAAATACAAAATCAAATAGGGGTAATGCAGGAGTAGGTTTAATAATGAATAAAAAATAGGAGTGCGGGTAAGCTACGTCAAACAGCATAGTGAACGCATTATTGTGGCCAAGATAGACACGAAGCCCATGCCTACTACAGTAGTACAAGTTTATATGCCAACTGCGTCTGCAGATGATGAAGAAATTCATGAAATGTATGATGAGTTAAAAGAAATTATTCAGGTAGTGAAGGGAGACGAAAATTTAATAGTCATGGGTTACTGGAATTCGAGAGTAGGAAAAGGGAGAGAAGGAAACATAGTGGGTGAATATGGGTTGGGGGAAAGATAAAAGAGGAAGCCGTCTGGTAGAATTTTGCACAGAGCATAACTTAATCATAGCTAAGACTTGGTTCAAGAATCATAAAAGAAAGTTGTATACATGGAAGAATCCTGGAGATACTAGAAGGTATCAGATAGATTATATAATGGTAATACTGAGATTTAGGAAACAGGTTTTAAATTGTAAGACATTTCCAGGGGCAGATGTGGACTCTGACCACAATCTATTGGTTATGATGAACTGTAGATTAAAACTGAAGAAACTGCAAAAAGGTGGGAATTTAAGGAGATTGGACCTGGATAAACTGACTAAACCAGAGGTTGTACAGAGTTTCAGGGAGAGCATAAGGGAACAATTGACAGGAATGGGGGAAATAAATACAGCAGAAGAAGAATGGGTAACCCTGAGGGATGAAGTAGTGAAATCGGCAGAGGATCAATTAGGTAAAAAGACGAGAGCTAGTAGAAATCCTTGGGTAACAGAAGAAATATTGAATTTAATTGATGAAAGGAGAAAATATAAAAACGCAGTAAATGAAGCAGGCAAAAAGGAATACAAACGTCTGAAAAATGAAATTGACAGGAAGTGCAAAATGACTAAGCAGGGATGGCTAGAGAACAAATGTAAGGATGTAGAGGCTTATCTCACGAGGGGTAAGATAGATACTGCTTACAGGAAAATCAAAGAGACCTTTGGAGAAAAGAGAGCCACTTTTATGAATATCAAGATTTCAGATGGAAACCCAGTTCTATGCAAAGAAGGGAAAGCAGAGAGGTGGAAGTAGTATATAGAGGGTCTATACAAGGGCGATGTACTTGAGGACAATATTATGGAAATTGAAGAGGATGTAGATGAAGATGAAATGGGAGACACGATACTGCGTGAAGAGTTTGACAGAGCACTGAAAGACCTGAGTTGAAATGAGGCCCCGGGAGTAGATAACATTCCATTGGAACTACTGACGGCATTGGGAGAGCCATTCCTGACAAAACTCTACCATCTGGTGAGCAAGATGTATGAGACAGGTGAGATACCCTCAGACTTCAAGAAGAATATAATATTGGCTTATGTCTCGGGTTCTTCGGCCGACGTTCATCTAATGATTTTCCTGACGTTTCGCCAGCACGAGTGGATGGCATTGCCAAAGCTTCACCCTCCATTGCCGGTGGTGAACTGGAGGGGAGCTCGCGGCCGCAGGCTATATGTACCTGGCGCGCCAACGTCCGAGGGCTTCTCCGCGGTCATTTCCGGTGCGTTTCTCCTCTTGCTACCTGCGACGGTCGTTCGCTGCAGTACGGGAAGCCAGGATCCGTTTACCTTAAGGCTTTCCTCTTTCTTGTTGAAACTGTTCGTGTTTTAGGATTTCTACAGCTTCTCTGAACAGGCGCGTGTGATAGTGCTTCTCTACAGACAGAACTTCCGTGTCGGCGAATTTTATTACGTGGTCGGTCTCATTCAGTGCGTGCTCTGCCACGGCCGATTTCTCCACCTGCCCCAACCTGCAATGTCGCTTATGCTCTTTGATCCTGGTGTTAATGGATCGTCCAGTCATTCCGATATAAACTTTCCCGCATGTGCAAGGTATACGGTATATTCCCGACATTGCAAGTGGGTCTCTTTTCTCCTTCGCCGATCTAAGACACTCTTTGATCTTCCTTGTCGGTTTGAAAATCGTCTTTACGCCGTGTTTGCGCAATATACGGCCGATTCTGTCCGTCACTCTGGGATTGTATGGCAGAAAGGCCGTACCCGACATTTCTTTTTCTGGTTCCTTACTTCACCGAGTGTTTGGCTCTGTTACACTTCTAATGTAATTTGTGGAGTACCCATTGCTCCTCAGAACAGTTTCCAGGTGTTGCATTTCTCGTTTGAGGTGTTGAGGCTCACATATTCGTCCTGCTCTCGTTACGAGCGTACTAATCATGCCTCTTTTCTGGCTCGGGTGGTGGTTTGACAGTTTGTGCAGGTATCGGTCCGTGTGTGTCGGTTTTCGATACACGCTGTGTCCCAGGTTTCCGCCGTCCCTTGTGACCAGCACATCTAGAAATGGCAGTTTCTTGTCCTTTTCTACTTCCATGGTAAATGTTATGTGGACATGGAGGCTGTTCAAGTGTCTCAGGAATTCACCGAGCTGTTCTTCACCATGGCTCAACACCACGAAAGTATCATCGACGTACCTGTACCACACCTTAGGTTTGCAAGTCGCCGAGTCCAGTGCCTGTGCTTCTAATTGTTCCATGAAGAAGTTGGCCACCACTGGACTGAGAGGACTACCCATGGCGACGCCTTCCAGCTGTTCGTAGAAATCGCCATTCCACGTGAAATAGCTCGTGGTGAGACATGCATGGAAGAGCTTTTCGATGTCTTGCGGGAACATGGAACCGATGTGCTCCAGAGCGTCGCTGAGTGGCACTTTCGTAAATAAGGAAACAACATCAAAACTGACCAGGATGTCGTTTGGCGCAAGTTGCAGTTTCTTCAGCTTCTCAATGAAATGTCCTGAGTCCTTAATGTATGTGTCGGTCTTTCCCACGTGTGGCTGGAGCAGAGAGGCCAAGTGTTTCGCCAGTTTATACGTTGGTGAGCCAGGAGCGCTAACGATCGGTCTCAGTGGAACGTTGTTCTTATGGATCTTGGGTAATCCATACAGCCGAGGTGGTAGGGCTTCTGTGTTGCGCAGGTTTCTCTGTATGTCCGCCGGCAGAGAAGATGCCTTGATTAATCGATTCGTATTCCGAGTGATACGCTGCGTCGGATCTGCGCTTAGTTTTCGGTACGTCGTCGGATCTAATAGGTCTCGGATCTTTTGCTCATAATCTTCGGTCATCATTACGACGGTCGCATTCCCCTTATCGGCAGGCAGTACCAATATACTCTTGTCGGCGTTGAGATTCTTAATGGCTTGTACCTCTTCTTTCTTCAAGTTGCAAGCTGGTGGTTTTGCTCGGCGCAGTATCCTGGCTGTTTCAGTGCGTATTTCCTCTGCCCTTTCACAAGGAAGAGTCCGAATGGCTGCTTCGGTGTTGGCAATGATGTCCTCCATAGGTATAGTTCTCGGAATGATAGCGAAATTCCCTCCTTTTTGAAGAACAGACACTTCCTCTTCGGTCAGTTGTCGTTCAGTGAGATTGATCACTGTGTGTGACATGTCGGGCATCGCTGCACCGAGCGGCAAAAGAAAAAGTTTGAAAGATGCAGGAAGCAGACCGACAAGGCGATGCCCGACATGTCACACACAGTGGTCAACCTCACTGAACGACAATTGACCGAAGAGGAAGTGTCTGTTCTTCAAAAAGGAGGGAATTTCGCTATCATTCCGAGAACTATACCTATGGAGGACATCATTGCCAACAATTCGGGGGTACTTCCATCTGTAGCCTCAGCAGTATCAATAGACTCAGAGAACTTCAGTTATTATTATTATTTTTCATGGTAATTCCTATCCTTATAACAGTATTTCATATGTAACTGAGTCACAAGTATGCATACAAATTGAGAAGCTAGGTAAAAAATGTTTTATGGTGACGAAGAGTAGGAAGCAATAAGAATGAGAGACCGAGAACAAATTGCTCGTTTTAAAAAGGGCCTACGCCGGGGATGATATAATTTTGCTCCTACTGTTCAACCTATACATCAAAAAAGCAATGATGGAGATAAAAGAAAGAATGTGGGATTAAAATTTGGGGTGAAACTGTAAAAACCATAAGATTATGTGATGACTCTGCTGTCCTCAAAGAAAGTGAGAAATTTCAGGAGCTCTTGAAAGGAATCAACAGTCTAATGAGCACAGGTTATAGACTGAGTGTTAACCGAGGAGTGACGAAAGTAATGAAGGTGGCAGAAGAGAGAACAGCGATAAATGTGATATGAAAATTGGTGGCCACGAAGTAAACACAGTTAAGGAATTCTGCTATGAGGGACGTTCAAAAAGTAAGTTTCGTTATTGTTTTTGACACGGAAACTGTATTACCAAAAGAAATACACCCTGCCATCATGAAATATAAAACTTTGCACTACTTTTTTCGACATAGTCGCACCGACATTGAGGCATCATCGAAGTGTGCAATCAGTTTGAAGAAAACACTACCGTAAAACTCGGTTACCTTTGATGCAAAGAATTGTACCGTAGTCTCGTCCATGTCGTTTCCATTTGTGGATGTGGAGGGACGCCCACTTCGACTTTCATCTTCAACACTCTGCCTTTCTCCTCTGAACCAGTGGCCAACCATTTAACGAGACATGACGGTCTGTAGGCGTTCACGGTTGACGGGCACACTACTCCCATCTGGCCGTTCGTACCGGACGAAATCACGCACATCCAGTGGCGACCACGTTGTCAGTACACGTCAGTGTGTCATCCCGAATGTGTCGAATAATCGTGGGCACGCTGATCTGCTGCTGCTCTCTCTTCTTCAGCGATCTGCATATGCGTCATTCCTCCTCCGCTGACGCCCATTCCGGCGTTGAACCAGTAACCGTTGTGAATTCGTATGGCGTTTGGTTGTTGTCACCATATTCTCTTTCAAAAAGCATGACGAAACTTAGTTTAGGAACGTCTCTCGTACCTCAGAACCGAAATGACACAAGACGAACGAAGGAGGAAGGATATAAAAAGCAAACTAGCACAAACCAATGTAATTGTACTAGCATCAAACATAGCCTCAGTTTATACAAGAAATTTCTCAGAATGTATGTCTGCAGCAGAGCATTGTGTATAGTGAATACTGAACTGTTTGGAAAACTGAGGAAGAAGAGAATGGAAGAGCCTTGGACATGGACTGATAAGTTAAGAAATGAGGAGGTGATCCTCACAATCGGCGAAGAAAGGTTCACATGGAAGACACTGACGAGAAGATGAAACAATTTGATAAAACTCCTGTTCCGACATCAGAGAAAAACTCCCGTGATACTAGAGGAAGCCGTAGAAGATAAAAACACTAGAGGAAAATACCTAAAAATAACTAAGTATGCTGGGGGCAAGTGCTACTGCGGAATGAAGAAGTTGACACCGAAGATTAACTTCCGCCGAGCCACCTAAAATAGTAAGAAGACTGATAACTTGAAAATAAAGTAGCTTTTGGTATTATAGTCCGTGGTCCGGTAGATCAGAGAGTCTGAAAGCCCTCTTCTGGACAGGCTAAATCAAGCAATCAATGAATAAAGAAATGTTCATCAGAAGAAAAGCAGTTACTTTGAAAAAAAAAGTCGCTACAATTACATACTCATTTCGAGTTTCTATGTAAAAATTACCACATAGCTGTAGCGTAATTTTTCACAGCCAATTATTGACTGTATATATACCTGTAAAAGTCGGAACCTATATTTTTGATACAAATATTTGAGCTGAATTTACATCTCTCAGTTTTAACTTTCTGACAAATTATAGAAGGAATGGCTCATATAACTTTTAGTTTCCTCCATGATGCCTGCCGGCAACCCGTTATACACTTTTGTACCATAGACAGGAACAAATAGTGCACGCGGAAAACATTATTTCTTCCAGTATTGTTGTTGTGAATTTAACAGTTAATCTTAAATTCACTTTTATTATCACCCAGACATGCAACTAGGAAGTAAATGTACAGGTACATTCAGGGGTTGTACAAATATATGTAAACACCAAAAACAAAACACAACATCATGCGTAATATGGTGCAGGAAACCTGTTGGCATTCAAAATAGCTTCCAGTCGTCTGGAAATGGATAAATACATGCGCTGTATGGTTTTCAAGGATATCTTATATCATTTTCCTGCAAAATAGTGGCAGCGTCAGGTAATGGAAACGGAGATGGATGAGTAGTGGATCAATAATATTAAGACCTAGTGACTGCGGCGGCCAGGGTAGATGGAACAGTTATTCCTCTTGATCACAGAAACAACCACGGACGATGCGAGTTCTGTGAACAGGTGCTGTGTCACCTTGGAAAACACCATCACCATTGTGAGACAAATATTGCACCATTGGTAGCAACTGATCAGCCGCCGGCCGGTGTGGCCGAGCGGTTCTAGACGCTTCAGTCTGGAACCGCGCGACCGCTACGGTCGCAAGTTCGAATCCTGCCTAACGCATGGATGTTTGTGATGTCCTTAGGTTAGTTAGGTTTAAGTGGATCTAAGTTCTAGGGGACTGATGACCTCAGATGTTAAGTCCCATAGTGTTCAGAGCCATTTTTGAACTGATCAGCCACGTCGTAATGCGACCATGCACAGTAACCATAGGGCCCATGGAATATCACAATGTGGCTGCCCAAATCATCACCAAACTCACGCCATGTTATACTCTTGGGACGTAAACCAGAACTTTCTTCCATTGCTACATAGTCCATGTTTAGTGACTGCGGCACCACAGTTTCCTTTCACAGGCATTTGCATCACTAATGAGTGGTGTTGGAATTCCTGTTTCCCCTGCGGTTCCCTGCGTAAGGAGCTCCTTCCTGTTGTTTTGGTACTGATGGGGTTCACTAGTTAACTATTGCGACTTTCAGCTGAGTAGTGACTTTTGCAACTGTCGGCCTCTTATTTTTCGTCGCAGCCCTCTTCAATGACCACCTGTCAGGATCACCCCACGGATACTTTCATCCGCATTGTGACTTATCGCATAATTTTTCTCCGCTATCCCCGTATGAGGTGTAAATCATCGATATGGTGATTCCTGAAACACCAAACTCCGGCTGCCTTGGTTACTGAAGCCCTCGGCGTGCGAGCTCCAACGATTTGCCCACATTCTAATTCACTCAGCTCCGACGTAATGCACTCACGCCTGTAGATATCACTGTTCCGACGACGACTGGAACTTGCGAAGTATTGAAAACAGTGGCCAGGTGCCGTGCATGGTCAAATACAGCAGCGCCCCTCCTGCCATTTGCATTTATGTTCAAGCAAGCATTTCTCGGGTTGTTTCCGTAATTTTGTCCAACCCTGTGACTGTAAAAACCGCGAAGTCCCTGGAAAGGCTAGTGCAAGACTTTCTGTTAACAACTTTACACAATTTTCTTACTACACGCTAATGTGAAACAATTTGTACCTATTGTTCCTAGCTTCTGGTACCTGTAAGTCAGTTTTGTTTGTCTAGAATTGTGTATAACGAATAACTTCAAGTTTAAGGGTAAAGTAGTTTGCTGTGAAGCCGTAGCAAATTTATTCCATTATTCTTCTGGATGTTACTGCTACGGATGTGTTTGGCCATTAGCAAGTGAAACAGCGAAGTCGCCCTCTGATAAATCGTTTTCTTAAATGCTAACAACGCTCACCTCTTGTTAAGACTTTGCTTCTGAACATTCAGATCAAACTAGACCGCTCAGCACACACACACACACACACACACACACACACACACACACACACACACACACACACACATATATATATATATATATATATATATATATATATATATATATATACTCCTGGAAATTGAAATAAGAACACCGTGAATTAATTGTCCCAGGATGGGGAAACTTTATTGACACATTCCTGGGGTCAGATACATCACATGATCACACTGACAGAACCACAGGCACATAGACACAGGCAACAGAGCATGCACAATGTCGGCACTAGTACAGTGTATATCCACCTTTCGCAGCAATGCAGGCTGCTATTCTCCCATGGAGACGATCGTAGAGATGCTGGATGTAGTCCTGTGGAACGGCTTGCCATGACATTTCCACCTGGCGCCTCAGTTGGACCAGCGTTCGTGCTGGACGTGCAGACCGCGTGAGACGACGCTTCATCCAGTCCCAAACATGCTCAATGGGGGACAGATCCGGAGATCTTGCTGGCCAGGGTAGTTGACTTACACCACTATTCAGTGTCCCCTCGACGATCACCAGTGGTGTACGGCCAGTGTAGGAGATCGCTTCCCACACCATGATGCCGGGTGTTGGCCCTGTGTGCCTCGGTCGTATGCAGTCCTGATTGTGGCGCTCACCTGCACGGCGCCAAACACGCATACGACCATCATTGGCATCAAGGCAGAAGCGACTCTCATCGCTGAAGACGACACGTCTCCATTCGTCCCTCCATTCACGCCTGTCGCGACACCACTGGAGGTGGGTTGCACGATGTTGGGGCGTGAGCGGAAGACGGCCTAACGGTGTGCGGGACCGTAGCCCAGCTTCATGGAGACGGTTGCGAATGGTCCTCGCCGATACTCCAAGAGCAACAGTGTCCCTAATTTGCTGGGAAGTGGCGGTGCGGTCCCCTACGGCTCTGCGTAGGATCCTACGGTCTTGGCGTGCATCCGTGCGTCGCTGCGGTCCGGTCCCAGGTCGACGGGCACGTGCACCTTCCGCCGACCACTGGCGACAACATCGATGTACTGTGGAGACCTCACGCCCCACGTGTTGAGCAATTCGGCGGTACGTCCACCCGGCCTCCCGCATGCCCACTATACGCCCTCGCTCAACGTCCGTCAACTGCACATACGGTTCACGTCCACGCTGTCGCGGCATGCTACCAGTGTTAAAGACTGCGATGGAGCTCCGTATGCCACGGCAAACTGGCTGACACTGACGGCGGCGGTGCACAAATGCTGCGCAGCTAGCGCCATTCGACGGCCAACACCGCGGTTCCTGGTGTGTCCGCTGTGCCGTTCGTGTGATCATTGCTTGTACAGCTCTCTCGCAGTGTCCGGAGCAAGTATGGTGGGTCTGACACACCGGTGTCAATGTGTTCTTTTTTCCATTTCCAGGAGTATATATATATATATATATATATATATATATATATATATATATATATATAGAGAGAGAGAGAGAGAGAGAGAGAGAATTACCGGTGCCGCCTGTCCCCTTAACTTACATTAAATTTTGTTATGGTATAAAACAGCTCTCTGACTAGCTTTGTTGAAATCGTATCAATTTTGATTCGTTATAAGTATCAGTTTGTTCACTTTGAGTAAGTTCATTTTAAAAATTGTTGTACTAGTTTATGTTTACTCATGAATTGTGTTTTGACCACTACAGTACCAATTACCAATTTTCTTTTATCGTGAGTGGCCGTAAGCTGTTTGTTGTCTTTTGTTTAAAACTCGGGCTAGGAATATCTACGGAATGATGTCCCCAACATCAGACCGAAACAGTCACGTGATGTTGAAAAGACGATGTTGTTTACATTTTGCGCTAACGATAAAACCGAATCCTTAATATTACACTATTTTCCATGTTTCCAAACATTTTTTTCAATGCGAACCACAATTACCGAATTTTTGCTGCTAAGAATGCAAACTTAGATCCGTTAAAAGAGAAAAAGTTACTTTTGACGAGTAGATCCTTAGTATCACAAACAATTAGATCTGAGTTGTGAGACGACTGGCGCTTATCTCTTGAAAGCTTATAGAAAAATTTAGTTCCAGACACGGAATGCAAATCGCGAGGATGCTTGTGATTACGTGTACAGACACTATGATACTTTTGAAGGGGAGCATTCGAAATACGCTGGGCAGTTACTGACAAACTACGTTTTACCATAGTCATTTGACTCTTGAAGTCACTATACACTGATGAGCGAAAACAATGTGAACACCGCTCACCGCGAGATGAAATTCCGTCTAGTGGAATGGGAAATAACGGGTGGTTACAATTTAAACTGACAGTGAGCCGAGTGAAGTAGTACGGGCTGTATACTTCTCAGGATGCTAAAACGTCGTAGAATGCTAAAAAAAGTAACAGATCCACTTCGTGTCACCAGACGAAAATATGAAGGTTTAAGCTGTCAGAATATGAAATGTTTCCTGTTTTGACGTCAGCATGCTGTTTAAACGTCCCCTTAGAAAAAATTATGAATTACTGTGCTGATAAACCTCTTACATTATTTGCTTTTCAAACAGCTGAGCAAAACTGAACGTACTCAAGCATTCACTAAAGTGACACACAATATTTTTAGCGCAACGCAATCTGTCTTTCAAAAATCCCTACAAGAGAATGGCCCTGACTATCATTAATCTATACCTTTCACAAATCACTTACCTCACCAAAAGTCTTCGTTACTCGAACTACTGCAACACAGCGAGCGCCACTACTGCCAGCTAAATAAAAGATTCAAACTACGGAAGGCACTAACTACTGATAGGCATAGTTAGCAAATGAAAGATTTTAATAGAGGACAAACAATGTATTTACCTTAATAGTCATCAAAATTCATAATATATATAGCAGTTCATGACATCCAGTCTTACAGATTTCAAAACTCCGCCATTTCTCTCCCCACATCCACCACTGCTGGCGGCTCACCTCCAACTGCTCAACGCTACGCGCTGTTCACATCCATCTGCCCAACACTACAATGGCAGACAACAACGCAAACTAGCCACAGACTGCACACAGAGCAGCCAGTGATTTTTCATACAGAGCGCTACGTGGCGTTACCAATAAGAAAACCTAAACAGCCTACTTACACTGTTTGTCACTTGGTTCAAATGGTTCAAATGGCTCTGAGCACTATGGGACTTAACTTCTGAGGTCATCAGTCCCCTAGAACTTAGAACTACTTAAACCTAACTAACCTAAGGACATCACACACATCCATACCCGAGGCAGCATTCGAACCTGCGACCGCAATGGTCACGCGGTTCCAGACTGTAGCGCCTAGAACCGCTCGGCCACCCCGGCCGGCTGTTTGTGACTTGGCGACGTGTGTTGATTTCTACTGTGTAGTGACTGCTGATGTAAAGTGTTAAGGAGACTGAAGTTTTCCTTACGAAACGCAATGACTATTAGGACGGAAGAGCGTGAAGTGCTGGAAAAGTTGTTTTATCAGATCAACAGCAATAGTGGCGCTGCTCTGCGGGGATATCGCCGATGGAAAAAGCTGCGAAGCGGCCCCATTTAAATAAATGGGCTTGTGTGTGTGTGTGTGTGTGTGTGTGTGTGTGTGTGTGTGTGTGTGTGTGTGTGTGTGAATTCCTAAGGGACCAAACTGCTGACATACACACTATTTAAACCAACTTAAACTGACTTATGTTAAGAACAATACAGGCACGCATGCCCAAGGGGGGACTCGAACCTCCGGTGGGAGGGGCCGCGCAATCCGTGTCATGGTTTCTCAAACAGCGCGGCCTCTCATAAATGGTCTTAAAAATATGGTCAAGAAACCTGAAGAAACAGGTGAATTAGGCGGTGTAGCAGGGAGATGGTCCATTGCAACAGCAGTTCTTGATGGCACTGCTTGCTTAGCTGTAGCCTCAGACTCTGCAGTCAGTGTTCTAGTAGTGTCACAGCGACTGTCTCTCCCTGTCCAACAACGCAAAAGAATTTGCGGCGTATTTTGCACTCGCATTCCTACAAGATTGAGAATGCGCACCAAATGAAGCTGCAAGATATGTTACAACGCCGTGACTTTGCCCTTCGTGTTTTGACAAGCATGAAAATGGATTAGATGTGACCAGGAAATATTCTTTGGATGGAAGAGGCGCATTTTACTATACACGGTGCCGTGAATTCGCAGGCACTCTGATTACACCGGATGCGCTGCGAGTAACTGTCGCCCATGCTGTGTACAGATGCAGCATGTTGCTGAGTTGGGAGACCAAACAGAACGGGTGCTGTAAGTTGTGACAATATTCTAATAAACGTTCCAGAACCACCTTTATCATGTTCTAACATTTTGCATGGTGTCTGTCTGTTCTATATCGTGTCTCCCTACCACTTTCGCGCAACGACGCTCTGAGCGTGTTTTTTAGGGAATTGACTAGTTTGAACCTGGGACCTGTTTCTGGTAAGGAGACGCCAGACCACACAAGACATGCAGAGTTCAGAAGAGTTCAGTGAGACTAGCGATGATATAACCAAATACTTAATGATTTCAGCATCAGCTCCACTGCACTCCCTGTAAAAGAACCTTAATACTAACTAAATTTGGTGGAAGGGGTTCAAGGCTTTCCTATTTTTAATTAGCTGGTAAAATAACGTCGAAAAGCAGTTAAGTTTACCATTGGAAATTTTATTCTACTCACAAAACATTGTTTATAAATTGCACTATTGATAAAAGGAAATGTTTTAATACAGGATGGTAAAAACCAAATGCGTTCAACAAAAATGTGAACGAATATTCCCTGAATGGGTTTCCAAGTTCTACAATAGATCAAAGGATGACCTATGCCATATCACATCTAAAATCTAGGTTTAAATTAAGTTTCACAAGAGAGAAAACTATCAAAATGTTCTACAGTGACCCTCAATTATCTTTAATTACTTATCTAACTTGTCGTAAATTACAGTGGCTGATGTGGCTTCTCAATAACTATATAACAGAAAAATCATCGCGTTTCAGATTTTTAATTCAAGTGGCAAATGTGAACACCATGAGTTTTAATTGATGATCGACACTAGTATTACGCAAAAAGGGGGTGTAACAGATGAGACTTCTGCAGTTCTGAGTGAAGCTTTATACGCTGTTATGCGGCATCGCGTGCGTTCATTAACTTGTCGGTGCTCGTCAGGGAGTTTCGGGCAACACAGCTCCGCTCACCTCGCCGTCTCTGAAGCAACTCTGTCCTAACTTCTCCTTACTACAATTTACCGAAGTTGGTTTAAAAAAAACTATCTGGCTGTGTTTTCATCTGACCAATCAGGATCTCGATGTTAACCTTAAGCTCCGCCTTCAAAAATTCTGTCTATCCAATGAGAAACGTTATAATTTTTGTGATGGGGCAATGTTTTTAAAGTTTGCAACGTAACAGAGACGCAAAAAAGTCTCACGCTAAAACTTGCGGGTGGTGTGGTCCTAGCGGTTAGCTGGCGCGTGGGTGTCCGTCCGTCCCTTATCGTAGGGCCTTCCAGCTTAACACGGTTCTGCTCTCGGCTTCTGTTCTGGTTTCTCCCCTCAGAACTGCGTCTGTCTCGCGGTGGGAAGGTATGACATGCATTTAGGCATTCTTGTGTTAGTCTGTGGTATTCCATTTGCTCACTCGTTACTCGTATTACTTTGGTTAATTTAATGTCACGATTTATTCGGAGCTATGTGATATACTACTGGATTTGCTTATCATGACAGGGTTTTCATGGAAGGTGTTGGATTTGCCTGACACCTTATAATGTGTGTGGTCGTTTGCCCCCTTTTCCTTCACCCACTCCACATTCTAACTGCTTACAACGCCATATTTTCACCTGGCGGCAGAAAGTGGAACTATTTTTTTTTAAATAATTGAAAAGCCACGATCGCTTCAATATCGTTTAGTAGATGACCGGTTTCAGCACTCTGAAGGTGCCATCATCGTATCCGTGAAGGTATAACATAACAGGTTTGAGGGAGGGCTTACAAGAGTTAACTATATACATTACAATTATTATAGAAAGGCATACCTGAAACGTGGATTAACATTTATAAAACCATAAGGACAACTTTTCAGCTAGTATCACACTTTCGGAGTTATTCTAAGTGGCAATAGTTAGTGACTCACCCTGTATACTGTAATTTTGCGTGTATGTACGGGCTGTGTGCTCTACAGACCGGCAACCCTCCTCACAGATGTGGGTTACCAGCAACCTAACCTCGAAGGGGCAACATAAACAGACGATAGGGCTTCATTCATACACACTGCTGAGCTAGCAGCACCAGAGCTCTCTGTCCGAGCAAATCTGTTTGCCTCCTCGAGGAAAGTGATCACATATAGTTCCTCTAGAATCTGTACCCAGCCTGAGTATCTAGCGCGGCGCAAAGCCACTTCGAGGCATCTTCCATCAAGTTCTGGGACAGGCACCGTCTGCTTCCGCAGTTCTTCAGTCTGAGTCTCAATTGGAACTTTCT
Source organism: Schistocerca cancellata (assembly GCF_023864275.1). Taxonomy (NCBI): domain Eukaryota; kingdom Metazoa; phylum Arthropoda; class Insecta; order Orthoptera; family Acrididae; genus Schistocerca; species Schistocerca cancellata. The sequence continues at coordinate 103,779,011 of NC_064634.1, forward strand.
CTACATAGGACGCTGCACCGCACCAGCCGCAACCGACCCATGGAGCTACTAATGTCTGCCTTCCCCATCACCAGGACTTGGTCTCTGCATCAGGGCCGATTAGGGACTTACTATTGGCCGTAGACTTTCACTACGTTGGATTTGTTTTCGGAGAAGGTCCGCCTTGAGCAAAACAGAATTTTTTTTCCACTTCTTCCGACAGATGTTTATCTGAAGTTTCAGCATCATCAGTGGGCTTTTATTTTCTTTCTTGTAACAACATGCCGTGGTTCGCCTGGGTTATAACGATCTTATTGTAGTTGTTTTCCTCCGAAACTACTAGTTTGTAAACTTTCACTCTCACTTTTTACGAACTAGTAATTAGTCCAATGGGCATAGGCGCAAACTGTATGATGTTTTATTTTAATTTTGATTTGAGAATAGCTGCTCCAAATTGCTTTTTAGCAATGAAATTTTACGATTTTGCAATGTTTCATCCTGATAAAAACATCCCTAGTAAGTGTCCAAAGCTAGTTGGCTGATTAATCCTTTCTTGCAGATAGTAATTATCGTTTTTGCAGCTCTGACCCAGAACTGTCAGCAGACCGACATGACATGGCTCGGCCTTTTCCGGCTCCAGCACATCGGTCGGCAGGTCGGTCGCTAAGAGAGCAGCGCCAGACCAATGACCGACCAGGGCAGCGGAAACCTACCCTAAGCTCTCGACCGTTAATTTGGGAGATGACACAGGGCGCGGATGGGCAGAACTGCAACACACTAAAACTCTAAATCAACAAACTGATTAACAGTTACAAATGCGTAACAAATCAGTTCCACTTAAGCGAAGTGAGAGTAACGTTCCTGCATTGGTCCACACAAACAGTGTCTACACACGTTAGGAATGACTTTGAACTGAAGGTACGAGAAACTGGGAACTCTCCCACAAGTCAAACAATTGATATTGTTCCAGGAACATCAGTAACGGCCACCAAACTCGAGGTAGAATATTAGTCTTTTAGGGAACAGCGATCTATCCAACTAGATAACGTTACACTATCACATGTAGTGTGACAATTATTGAACGATACGAAAAAAACGTAAATTAGTTACAAACTACGGGGTCCACACACATTACGAACGTCACTACAGATATTTGGATGTAGGTCATGACGTGTTCGATATGCCTGTCATCATTGGCGATGATGTGGCGCAGACGAATTGCGAAGTGACTCGCTGAAGTGTCGTAATATCGATGCTGTCGATGACCTCCTCAACGCCTGTTTTCAGCTCAGGAGCGGTTTTTGAGTTATTGCTGTACACCTCATCCTTAATATAGCCCCACAAAAAGGAGTCGCTAGTCTTCAGATACGGAGTATACGGAGGCCAATCAAGGCCAAGGCCAGTGGCCCTGGTTACCCCAGAGCCAGAATGTGGTCCCCAGAGTATTCCTCCAGGACATCACACACTCATCGATGATGACGCTGATGTTTAGTGAGTGAGGCGCTCAACAGCGCGGTTAGCACTGTCCTTACAAGTTCCCAATCTTTACACAGTTCAACAAGCTCGCCACTTTCACGAATTATGATGAAATGGTGCGTACAACACAAACACCGAGTCCTCCGGCGGAGGAAATCTCCAACCCGGCCGGTAATCAAAACCGGCACCCTGGGACCCAGAGGCAGCAACGTAGCCACTAGAGCACGAGTTGCGGACCGATGGGGTCGAGTTTCGTCTTGGATGAACCGCATCTTGCCGAAATACATGGGTCACTTTGTATAATAGGGATGAAATCATCTTGCAAAAGCTTCATGTACCGTTCGGTAGTCACCATGCCATCAAAGAATATCGTACCGATTATTCCGTGACTGGACACTGCGCACCACACATTCACCAGTTGAGGGTGAAGAGACTTTTCGATGGCCAAATGCGGATTCTCAGTCTCCCAAAGGCGCCATTTTTGCTTTTTCACGAACCCATCCAAATGAACGTAGGCTTCGTCGCTAAACCAAACCACATTCACAGTAAAGTTCTGTTCGTCAACTCTGTGGATAATAGCGTTGGCGAAACACAACCGCTGTTCCACGGTTCTGGGGGCTTAATGGCTAAGGGGTTTGAATTTTGAATGGGAAGAGATGCAGGCCTTCAACAACAATTCGTCGTGGTGTCTCCTCGTTATTCTCACCTGTTGTGCAGCTCGTCTGATCGATTTCCTGGGGCTGGTTTGAAACACGGCGCGTGGCTTGACGATGTTGTCAAGAATTTTCACCCTTTTTGGACGGCAGACATTGCCAACACCGTCATCACGAGCACTATCCGTCCTCTCAAACTTGTGAATCAAAATCTTGATCGTTAGCACAGTTGGACCGGTTGTCCTTAGCTTGAACTCGGCAGCAAAATTCGTTTGGTCCGCAGTTGGGCTGTTACTGCTCCCATAGTAAGCCTTCACAAGCGTTATACTATCAGGCACTATGTACCGCGACATTGTCACGTGCAGATGGCCGACAACAACAAGACGCATGCGTATATTAATTCCTATAATGATCCGCGTCCAATCGCGCAGTTTGAACGGCCTAACGCGAACCTCTCAGAAGTTATGACCATTGTATTTCGTATGGTTCAGTAATGGTCAACCTGTATTATACTGCTTCATAACATTGGTTGTCTTAAATGGTGGCTTATTAGACCACAAAAAATGGTAGAATTCTGGTCTGTAAGCTCCAATAGAACTTCAAAGCAGCGCAGGACGTTGTGCTTCACATGTAAACATGTACTTGTCAGACGAAGTATCTCACCAGATTCAGAAATTGGATTTGGCCTCATGGGTTTCCGGGAAGCCCAGAATGGAAATCAGTACCTGAAGATTGTCGCTCCATCCGGTGGTGGTATCTGCGTCCAAACACCACACGCGCCAACACGAAGGCAGCAGCCTCTTCACAGTGCGGAGCCCCTTCCGTATCCTGCGGCCTCACTTGTTGCCGATGTGCCACTTGCGCCCTCTCTCTGACTTTCCTCGTACCACCAGCCAGCCAATACTACATGCAAGGATCGCGAACCAGCCAACTAGCCGTATATCGAATCGAGCGCCACGTCTCACTATTGGAGCGAAAGGTCAGTTTATGGCTTGCATTCAGTATCATCTAATGTGTTCACAGCACGTACCTTGGTTGTAAACAGTGAAGGACTCACCCACATCCTAGGTTTAGACCATTTAATGCTTTGGGCTCAATCAGCAGCAGTCCACTGTCAGGGGCTAGAACCTAATTAAGCGATCTATGCTCCAAACACAAGTCAGTCTTTTTGTCTTTCTGCTATTGATGTCACTGGTTTTGAGGCTCATGGTCCATGTCCCCCATCTTCCAACAGCCACTCCCCGCTTCTTCATAGCACAGACTGTTCCATTTTCTCTCAGGGAACTCCAGTGCCTCACCAGCAGTCAGAGGACTCCACCCATCGCTACTTTGGAAAATCAGAACTTTGAAATTGCGATGACTACAAGGCTACAATCGACACATAGTCCATCACTGACACGTACTCAGTTCCAAAAGTAGATAACATTACGGTACAACTCTCAGGAGGAGAGATTTTCGCCAAGATTGCATTGCCGGCTGCTTATCTTCAGCTCCCTCTGGACGTGAAATCACGAAGTATTATGGTCATTAGCACTCCATTTGTGCTGTTCTGCTATTAACAGGCTTTCTTTTAACACTGCCAGTGTTCCATCTATTTTGTAACGGTACTTGGGACAGCTGATGCGTGATGTGCTCGGCACAGCTACCTGAACGGCATTCTAGTCTTTGGTAAAATCGCACGGGAGTTGGCCGCCCTTTTTACTATTCTCCTATAAGGCAGTGTCAAGCAAAACATAGACAAATTCCGTTTTTTTATCTCTCAGTTTGAATATCTGGGTCACTTATGTTCTCACTGCTTCAGCAGTTCGACCCACACCACAATATACTCATGTCGTCCAGCAACTTGACGTCCCAAAAGACGTTAAACAACTGCAATCAATAATCGATCGATTTAATTGCAATCACAAGTTCATCCCACATTCCATAGCCATTGCAGAACTGCTCCATCAGTTGCTGCACGAAAATATGAACTGCAATTGGACTCCTGCATGTGATAAAGCTTTGCTCCATCTGACATGCCTTATGGCCAACAACCCATCAAAATCCTTAAGAGCGGCAGCTGATTCTTGTGATTAAAGGTTTTGCGTGGTGTAATGAAGTAGATGGTGTGTAAGCCCTACTGCATACGTATCCAAAACTCTGACACAGGTGCAACGCAGCTACGCACAAGCAGAAAAGGATGCCCTGGCTACAATGTTTGCCCTCTACAAACACCATTGGCAGTGAGATGTGGAACTTAGGGAAAGGCAGATTACTCAGTTACCGTTGGTTGCTCAGTGTTTTTAAAAAGCATCACGCACACTTTATTTGGAACCAACTGCAAATGAGGTTGACAATAAGAAACAATTATCAAATATGACTATCAAGACACCATGTCTAATAAAAGAACTCTTAAGCAAGTTGCACTCACGGCTGAAGGCCTTATTCACTAGAATGTCAAATTATTTGTCTGCTGAAGGCCCCAATAGTAATTACTTGAAAACAATATGACGGCTGAAGGCCTAGATAGCAAATTCTAACTAAAATATTATAAAAAGGACAATCGTATTAAGAGACAATATCTCATTAAAAATTCTTAAGGGAAATTGCATTCACTGCTGAAGGCCTTATCGACAATCTGATCAAATCAAGAGAGAAGTGGGCCTCAGACAGTGCTCCGAGGATCGACCTGGGAAAATCGCTCAACTTCGTAAACCATTGGACAGGCAGCCAAGACTTGTATTCACTTAACCAGATGGCAACTCAAACTAGTGACAGTTTAAATGCCGGCCAACACTCTTGCAACATCTACCTAATGTCTCGTAACCAACACAGTGATGGAATAACCCAGGCGAGGCGGAACCGGCTGACAACACTGCGTCTTCAGAATCCGGTGTTTCGAACATCCAGAACCACTACGACCAAGGCAGTCCAAAAGAACAAAAGATCCGAACCATAATCAAGGAGGCTGTCGAACTACATGCCTTACCAGACAGCAGCGGCAAGGCGAGAAAAAGTACACTGCCGCAAAATACATTAATCTCCAGGGCAGGTAACTGGGACGTTAGCGGCCACTAGTAAGAAAAATATCGCTGGTGGAACTTCATGAATAACACAAGGAATTAAATGATTAATAACAACAAGTGGAGGACGGCTAATTAATTTCACTAGCTACAAGCACTCCACTCGTTGCCCTTCGTCTCAGCGATCCTGTGAGCATCAACGCAGGAACAGACGGCGTGATCCCAAATAGTGGAGGTTTCACTACTGGGTTAATGTTCACTCAACTCAAACGTCTGGGCCCGATGGACAATGAGGTTGTGGCGCTCACAACTACAGCTCCTCGATCCGGCAATACCTGCGTGCCACCAGCGGTTCCAGCATGTCCTGGCGCTGCAGGACCTCACTGCTGTTCCGTCCCAACGAACTGCCGACACACCCAACCAGGAAAACACTTGACGTCCTACCAAAGATAGTACCACTGTACTAGATATAGATACACGCTGCTGCTGCCACTCATGGACAGATAACGCTAGCCACACAGTGGCGTCAGTAAACACAAGAAGAAAAAGAGACGGCACTATCCCTATTACATGATGCCAACCTACCAACGGCACCAATGCGAGACGCACATGGCTCAGGCAGACCATAAATTTCTCTTACCATTATTCAAGGAAGACTCCAATAATCCAATAAAATTGGCACACAGCTCCAGAACTGTGCACTGTTTTTGTCCAGCAACGTTTTTCTAGAAATACTCCATCTAGTGCAGTGAGGATGCCAGATGGTAGAATGAAGGCTTTCACGACCGGGTGACATGGCTGTTGATATACTTTCCGGGATGTGAGGTCGTGGTCCAAGAACTTTTCTGCTCCTTACGTTTCGTCCAGGACTGCGCTGGACTTCCTCAGAGGCGCTGCACCGCTGAGTCTTGCCGACTGACTGGTCGGGTGTCTGAGAGCGACTTATATATTGTGAGAAAGTCGCTCTCAGACACCCGACCAGTCAGTCGGCAAGACTCAGCGGTGCAGCGCCTCTGAGGAAGTCCAGCGCAGTCCTGGACGAAACGTAAGGAGCAGAAAAGTTCTTGGACCACGACCTCACATCCCGGAAAGTATATCAACAGCGATGCCAGATGGACCAGAAACAGTTGGATCAACCAGAAATCCAAGCATTCTGGCACAGACACCAATAGTTCTCCACCCTTTACCGAGTTTTCGTTTTTCAAGGAGAAAATTGCCGGGCCCAGATCTTGATCCCAACCGCCTTGCAGCACCACATTCTGTCTCTCCTATATCAGGGCCACTAGGAACTTGGTTTGATGAAGAGGACGGCACGTTAACATGTAAATTGGCGAGGGAAGGTGTAACGTCGCGAGTTAATGCGCGATAACATTCGTCGCTATACAGCCCGCAGTATTGGAGCTATAGGCTGTGAAAGAAACCGCCACTTGTGTCTTAGCCAATGAGTCATGAACACCTGCTACTATGGCAACATGAGAACAACTTCTGTGTCTCTTACTGGACGTATACATTCACCACCTATAAGAACCTAAATAAATGATATTAAATAGAATTCAATCATTTTCAAAATCACTACACTACCTTTTGACATTCAGGAGAAAATTGTATCCAAATTACAGCTTTATAACTATCATAGTTCAGAGATAGAAAAAATTGCTAAAAAGTAAAAAACAGACACTTAGGGAACTAAATTCAGTTTGGAAATATAATAGTTTAACCTCTGGTATTATCTAAAAACATAAACAGAACTCTCAGTGTGCATATTAAATTAATTGATATTTCCATATTAAAACTTTAATTATTTTTCGTTTTCGTAATATAAAAATCAGACAAAATTATTATTGGTGTCTAAGGTTGTTGTGGGAGTGTATGTGAGTGAATGTGAGTGTGTATGTAGGACATTCGTCAAATTTTAATGTTGCATTATATATCATCTTAAGTAACCTGCAAGAATTACGCAAGCCTGTCGTGGGAAAATGTTCATAGGCATTTTACGCACTTTGCTGATGACGTATGTCTAGGTGTCATTGCTATTGTAACAGAGCAGCAAGAAAGTCAGCTGGAGTAAGATCTGTATCTAAAGTATATTTTCACAATTATTGTCTTTTAGTTTTCGTTTATTAAACATTACTTTAATATTTGTATGTCAGAATGACGTAAATGTGTCAGTGTGTAAGGATTGGTGCAGGCCAGTTTTGGCGCGAGTATGATTTTGTGCGAGCATTCTTATTGGCAACGAGTATGGCTAGCCAATCAGAACTGAGACAGTTACTGCTTGTTACCTGATAGTTATACTGGGAGTGAGGCTGCAAGAAAGGGGTCGCTCGCCAGCTTCGGTCGAGGAAGGACATGTTAAATGTGATGTTTCTAATTATGTGTAAAATGAAGGAATATTGAGCTCCTCGTATGTGATACGTGGCGTGACTAACGCTGATGTAGTTACAGACAGTTTTGTGAAGTTTGGAAGTTTTGGAATTGTTTTGTTGGAATGATATTCACGTGTCAAAATTTGACCCTCATAGTATGCACATGGCAATATTGCAGTATTTAACCACTGAGTATGTTTTGGCTAGCAGTTCCTTTTTTGAGAAAGCCACATGAAGAACCGAATGTAATAACTCATGTTATTAGTGAAATTAATGACTGTGATAACGTTGTTTTCTTCGGGTCGGGTTTGGACAGATTTCTGGCTGCTGTGCTTTTGAAATGAGTGTACAAATTGTGAACGTGAAGAAAATAGCCAATAGTTTAAATGTGGACTGAATGGTACCGCTTCTTAGGCTAGATGGACAAAAAAAAAATCTTTTTGTGTGGAAATTTCGGACATTATTTTCCAGAAGCCAATCCACTTTCTTACTGTCTGATAAAATTTTTTCATGAAAAAACTTTATTTCATTACTAGAGTTGCGCGGACTCATTAATTGTAGATATTAGATGATATTTTTTATCAATGCTGCTTTTACGTCAATTTTTAAGTATCTACGTTGCCGAGAGGAGGGACATCGAGCAGACGACGTTCTGAGGTAGGTGAATTCTAATATTCTGTTTGCACAGCACTGAAATTTCAAACTTCGTTATGCTGCAACTGGTGCATGGGCCCGGGAACAGCAATAGAAAAGTTCGGATGCGTAGGAACTTTATAAAAAAAGGCAGCAGTGATTAAAGTATTCACATGCGAGTGATAAAGGCGCTCTTGTGGGACAATAGACACGTGTGCTAATGAATTGTAGATGGAGCTCAGCAGCAAAGAACTCGAGTGCAAAGTTACTAGTGAAGTGTACCATGCAGCGAGAACAAGAGAGGGTGCGCTGGAGCAGAGTAGGTGCCGACAACTGACGATCGAGAGGCGACGTTCTACAATAGCAGCAGACAGCGGAGCAGTTGGCAGCCGTGTATGGAGTGCTGGCCTGTAAACTGGACCGGTGGAAGCAGGGCCTGGAGAACGGACCCGCGGTACCATCTCGCCGTGATGCCACCCAGACGAGGCAAAAGATAAGTTGTGTTTTACTGAGAGTTTTGTGTGTGTGTGTGTGTGTGTGTGTGTGTGTGCGTGTGTGTGTGTGTGTGTGTGTGTGTGTGTGTGTGTGTGAGTGAGTGCTGAAAAACTGTATGAAATGGCTTAAAATAATCAGGAAATCGAAGAGGGGAGGTAGATTTGGGGAATGTAAAAGATGAAAAAGATTCCTTGATTGGTAATTTCAGTTCTGAGGTGTCACAAGCAAATGTTAGTATTAGTTTGTCAAATTTACTGTATTAATTGTGGGACTGTTAGTGAACAATACATGATGGGAGACGAAATTGAAAATATACTTGTTGTTGGTAAAGACGTAAATCAAGAACCAATGTCAGCTGCTTGTGAACCAAGAGATAGTGTTTCAGATATGTTAGTAAATATTCTAAAGAATATGAATCAGATGAATGTTAATATAAAGGTAATGCCTAGTGAAATAAAATCGTCATTAAGTTCTGGTAGTGACGACAAAATTAGTAAATTGTGCGTTGAGATGGATTCCAAAACGTCGAAAATGAGGAGAGACATAAAAACTTCACAAAGCTCTGAAATAAGTGAATTACACAGTGAAGTTGTTGAAATGGAGTCCAAGATGGAACGTAAAATTTCGAATTTGAGGGATTTGTGGAAAAATGACGTGATTTTGTTTGGTAATAATATTAAAAGAGAAATTAATCAAGTAAAATTCGAAGGTAATACTGCTATTGTTGCAGTGAAAAGTGAACTAACTCCACAAATTGAGCAAGAAGCTGAGAACAACCAGCAGATAGGGCAACAATCACATTCAGAAATAAGTAATGTTCAGGAACAGATTCAAAAGGTAGAAAAGAGCTGTGAGGAAAGTGACATTGTATTAAAAAATAAGATTAAAGAAGGAAGAGATTCGTGTGTTAAGTTTGGTATGCAAGCTGTTAGTAACATTACTAACACTGCAACTAATATCCAGCAATTTAGTACTAGTGTGAATGAGCAATTGTGTAACCTTGAAAGTAGACTAACGAAAGTTGAACAGAATGGTAATATCAATAATGTTTGTGTAGTGTCTAATGGTGTTCTGGAATCTTCAGAAATTGCCTATGTTATGCATCGCCAGTTTTTGAAATTTGATCCAAATAGCAATCTTCACCCTAAAGAGTTTTGGAGTGATTTCGAAGACGTATTACCTGAAGTGGGGAACGACAAGCAAAAGATTGGATTCATCACCTCTAATCTAATGGGAGAAGCTAGAATCTGGGGTAATCTAGCTTCAGATAAATACGACAGTCTAATGTTCAAACAAGCGTTCTTTGAAGAATACTGGGGAAAGATAAAGCAGATGGAGGTGTTGAATAAATTTTGGTCGGGGGAAAAATAAGATCCCAAGGGAGACAGCATCAAAAGGTTTGTACAAAAGTGGGTGACTACCTTGCCATATTTGAATGACAAAGTAGAAGCAGAGCAAATTATTATAGGGATTTAAAATAAATTAACGTTGTATTCGCGAAATAAGAAAATTTCTACACCGAGATATGACATTGACCGGTTTATCCATTATTTGCAAAGGGTGGAAAATATTTTAAAAGAGGAAAAAAAGTACTAGGAGTGATTTTAGGCCTCCCGCTAGGCCAAATGACAACAGAGCCGAAGTTAATGTAAACAGAATAGGCTTACAGCGTACGAACAGTTATAGAAGCAGATATCAGGCGAGAGGTGGCTCTGTTGGAAAAAGGTTCAATGACCAAGTGTAATACTTTGATTGCCGTCAGATGCAGTCTGATGACGTAACGGGTAGGCGCGGCCCGACAGGTGACAGGAACGTCAGAGGCAATGACGTCACACAGGAGGAAAACTGTTAGCAGTCTGTAATGACGCTAGTGTTAGCATACTGAAATCACGTAAGTTAAACCCGCTAGCGACGCCCTTAAGAAGGCAACTACAAAACAGCATTGGGATAGCATAATAGAAAATAGAAGGGTAGAGGAGAATGACACTATTAAACAATTTGGTTATTCAGTAAATGCAGTAGTTTTTTGTGAAAGGGAAAGCTCAAACAAAGATCGCGGGAATCATATTAAGAAGGAACTAAATACAGAAAGTGAAGACAGATCAGGAGGTTTGGGTGAATCAGCACTGCAAAACAGATGAGACGTCTACCAGAGACGGTGGAAGTAGCATTGTTATCGGGGAAACAGTTGGGGAGGTAACCAAGGAAGAACATACTAGTGTAGAGGAGCTGGTATATAGGTTGAATGAAGTAATTTCCAATAGTGAGGAAGAGGGGTCGGAAGGAGTAAATGATTTTGAAAATTCTGACAACACCTTGGAGAGGGTTGCGGAATTACAGTTTATTAAAGAGGGTGAGAAGCTAGAAAAATATTTGGATTTATCAATATTGGGTTAGGATAGATAAAGATGCCACTACTAACGAAGTGATAGGGGACCCAGTTAAGGTATGTGTACTTTCCAAAGAAGGGGTAGGTTTTGATAGGCGTGAAGTACTGCGGGATTTACTAGATGAACCTAAGTCTGTAGTCAGAAAAGAATATATTGGACAACCTATAATTGAAGTGACAGTGTTTGGAGAAAAGGTTCCTCGTCTAATTAATAGTGGTTCGGAAGTGTATGCTGTATCACAGAATTTTGTAAATGCTCTCCCAAAGAATAAACAAATAGTTGTAATGACAGTGAGTGGTTTAAACATTATTGTAGCTACTGGAAAAACTAAGAAAGTAGTTAAACAAGAAGTCCTATTACCCATAGCTGTAAGTGGGGTAGCCATAAAACAGAATTTTCTAATTATAAATGGTATAATTGGTAGGTGCAGACTTCTTGAAGAAATATGAAGGGTGGGTAAATTTTGGGTCCAATGATGTAATTATAAGAATAAGTGGAAAACGTGTAGTTATTCCATTCACTGGAAAAATACAAAGTGTAAACGAAGAACAAAGTGACATTCCAATACGGTACTGCAGGGCAGCTACATTGATCGAAGGCCATAATGAATATGGTGAAAGAAAGGAAGTGGATCCTTCTGAGATAGAAAATGTCAGGATCAACATCGACGAAAAATTAGAATAATTAATGCATTTGACTGACTTACAAAAGGATGACTTGAGACAAATTTTGAATAATCATTGTGAAGTATGTTCAGATCAACCGGAACTAGTTTGGAATTATGAGTGCTATTTGACTGTAAAAGAGGACACACATTTTTTTCAGAAAACCATTTGCTGTTCCGGAAGTACAGAAAGAAGCAGTTCAAGATATGATTCAGAAAATGCTCCAGTGGGGAATCATAGAGAGGGAAATCAGTGTATATAATAACCCATTGGTTGTAGTACGTAAGAAGGATGGTTCCTTTAGCCTTATTTTGGACGCTCAAGCGCTAAATAAAAATATATTTCCAGAAAGTGATAGGCCTGAAAACACAGAAGAATCATTACAAAAATTTAAAGGTTCTAAATGTTTTACGTCCATGGATGTAACGTGTGGTTACTGAAATCTAGCTTTGGCAAAAGAATCTCGAAAGTACACAGCTTTCCTATTTGAGGGTAGATGTTATCAATATAAGGTTGAGCCCTTTGGATTAAACATTAGAGTTTGTGGATTAGTACGAAGTGTACAGAGAGCTAATGTCCCAGTAGAAACTAAAAGGACTAACCAGAAAGAGATAGGAATGAAAAGTATGCTTTAATGTGACGATACAGTAATATGAAGAGTACTAAAAAAGTTATTGGTGACCTGTAAAGACGCTGCAGTGTACGAAATGTGTTTAAGGCAAAAGAGGGCCTATTCAAGAAAGTAAAGTTTACAATTTGATGTGTTTTGGAAGCCACAGAGGTGAGCTTAAGATGTCTAATTTTCCTGAAGTTTTATGTAAATGGTAGAAATGTTGTTGTAAAGGTAATGCGTTTATAGGCAAAAGAGGACTGCCTGTCTAGAAGGTAAAAAGAAGTTTGTGTTTGACAGGATGAAGAGCCACAGTAATTGGCTAGTGGTTTCAGTACTTCACTATAAGGACTTTGTGGTTTTTTTTCTGGAATATGATGCATGAGAAGTGCAGAGCCACAGAGGTGGCATGAGTTATGTTCAAATTTTCTACATAGACATTTGGTGTTCTTTGCCAATAATAGTGTATTCCTCATGTAATATGTGTCTAATGTGAGGACTTTACTTCAGCCACAGAATCTGACAAGGATATTTTTCAGAGATTTTTCAGAGGACTTTTCTGTAGAATAGATATTCTTTGTATACAGTAGTATGTAAGATGTGTCTCAAAGTTACTGAAGTGGGCATAAGTAAATTTTAGCAACGTGAAAAAATTGTTTTCTCTTTTTGTATGATGTATGTAGAAGGTGCTGCCAGACTGCAGAAGGGTGACTGAATTATGTTCAGTGTTCAATAATTGTGTATTTCTTTACGTAATGTGTAATAATGTTATTCAGAACCGCAGATGGTGGCGGACATAAGTTTTCAGGATATTTTATGATGTATTTTGATATTTGTGTACCATAGCTTGTTGTGTGAAGGCAAGCACTAAATTTCGTTTTCTGAAAAAGAATTAAGAAACAGTGTTTTTTATGAAGCAGCAGATTTTGTAACAGTAACTTGCTTAATCGGTAGCAGATTTTGAAAAAAGAATTCAGTGATGGTGCCAATTTTGGTGTATTGTTGATTTTTTTTTAGGGATAGTTAATTCACTTTTTACTGAGATGATTAATATTAAATTAAACTACTGCATACAAGATGTTGTGTTTTGAAGACCTAGGAATTTTTCTGAGAAAGAGACTTTGTGTAAATAAGAAGTAAATTATGAAGGACAGTAAAGTTTTCGAAAAAAAATTTCATGGAGGGTTTTTTTTATGTTGAGGCAGCAATTGTTGACTAAAGTATATATGTGTGTTAGGTTAGAACGTAGAGGTTAAGAATGGACCCTTAGACGTACTGTATATTGCAGGTACGAAAATATGACAGAACCTGACACGAGATTGAGAGAGAACCCGATTGAGACAGAGCTGGACGCTGTACCCCAAGTGACAAGCCAATGATGTGACACATATGTAAGTGTTGAATAGAAGTGATCTGCACCCATTTTATTCATCGGTGACAGTTATCAGAACACCAACGTGTTATCAGAGAAATGTTAGCCCTCCACAGTGCTAAAATTATATTTTTAATAGTTTTTTGGACGCTGATAGAGTGGAGAGTTAATTAATTGCTTTTTGCTTAAATTCATTATGGAAGGTTAAGAACATTTTGTTGAAAAAATAAAGCATGTAGTTTCAAGGGCAAATGTAAAATTTGTCCCATGTAAATATTTTCTTCATTCAATTTTGAAAAAAATGTTCAACAATAACTTTGTTAGAAAAATGTGATATGGGAGAAAGGTAGAAACTTAATTTGATTGTATGCCATTCAGTCCTAGCTCTTGATATTAGATGTAATTGTATATAATACTGTTACGTAATTTAGATATTTGGTTAATTGAGGAAATCAAAGATTGATTGGTAGCTAAAGATTCAAATTCTAGACTTAATAAGAACCATAAACTATGCTCAGGAGAAATTTTAGGTTCTTAGGGGGGGGGGGGGGGGTGTAACGTCTTGAGTTATTGCGCGATAACATTCGTTGATATACAGCCCGCAGTATTGGAACCAGAGGCTGTGAAATATACCGCCCCTTGTGTCTCAGCCAATCAGTCATGTACGCCTGCTACTACGGAAGCGTGAGAACGACTCTTGTACGTCTTACTGAACGTGTACATTCACCGCCTATAAGAACGTAAATAAATGATATTAATATTATTGAATCATTTTCAAAATCGGTACACAACATTTTGACATTCAGGAGAAGATTGTATCCAAATATGAGCTTTATAACTGTCATAGTTTCAGAGATAGAAGAAATTGCTAAAAAAGTAAAAAACCGACACATAGGGAACTAAATTCACTTTCGTAAATATAATAGTTTATCCTTTGGTATTATATAAAAACATAAACAGAACTCTGAATGTGCAGAATTAATTACTTGAGATTTTGGTATTAAAACTTCAATTATTTTTCGTTTTCGTAATATAAAAATCAGATAAAACTATTATTGGTGTCTAAGATTGTTGTGGGAGTGTATGTGAGTGTATAAGAGTGTGTACGTGGGACATTCGTCAAATTTTAATGTTGTATTACATACCGTGTTAAGTAACCAGCAAGAGTTATGCAAGCCTGTCGTGGTAAAATGTTCATAGGCAATTTACCCACTTTGCTGATGACATATGTCTAGGAGTGATTGCTATTGTAACAGAGCAGCCAGATCGTTAGCTGGGGTAAGATCTGTATCTAAAGTATATTTCCAGAATTATTGTCTTTTAGTTTTCGTTTATTAAACATTACTTCAATATTTGTATGTCAGAATGATGTAAACGCGTCTGTGTAAGGATTAGGACAGGCCAGTTTTGATGGGGGTATGATCTTGAGCGAGCATTCTGATTGGTAGCGAGTATGGATAGTCAATCAGAATTGAGACTGTTCCCACTCGTTACCCGTCAGTTATACTGGGAGAGGGCTGCACGGAAGGGGTCTCTCACGAGCTACGGTAGCGGAAGGACATGGTAAATGTGATGTTTCTAATTATGTGTAAAATGAAGGAATATTGAGTTCCAGGCGTTTGATACGTGGCGTGACTAACACTGATGTAGTTACAGACAGTTTTGTGAAGTTTGGAGGTTTTGGAATTGTTTTGTTGGAATGATATTCACGTGTCAAAATTTGGCCTTCATAGTATCGACCTGACAATGTTGCAGTATTTAACCACTGAGCATTTTTCGGCGAGCAGTTTCTTTTTTTAGAAATCCACAAGAAGGACCGAATGTATTAACTCATGTTAGTAGTGAAATTAATAACTGTGAGAACGTTGTTTTCTTCGGGTCGCGTTTGGACAGATATCTGGCTGCCGTGCTTGTGAAATGAGTGTACAAATTGTGAACATGATGAAAATAGCCAATAGTTAAAATGTGGACTGGATAGTAACCTTTTTTTGGCTAGATGGACAAAATAAACCTTTTTGTGTGGAAATTTCGGACATTATTTTCCAGAAGCCAATCCACTTTCTTACTGCTCGATAAAATTCTTTAATGAAAGTTTTTCTACATAACTTTATTTCATTGCTAGAGTTGCGCGGCCTCAGTAATTGTAGATATTAGATGGTGTTCTGTATCAACGCTGATTTTACATCATCTTGTAAGTATCTACGTTGCCGAGTGGAGGAACATCGAGCAGAGGCCGTTCTGAGGTAGGTGAATTCTAATATGCAGCCTGCACAACACACGGAATTTCAAAGCCCGCCTCGCCGCAATGGGTGCAGATATTGCCAATAAGGATGCGGTATGCGAGACCTGCCGAAACAAAGAGGCAGCACTGACTTCAAAATACCTTCAGCGCCCTGGTCGCCAGTCCTGGACACTTCCTTAGCCATTCGCGGTCTATCTTGGTCGACACGGGAACTGGATTCCTGTAAGTTTCTCGGATGTGTTCAGTGTCCTCAGCAAAGACAATCCAGTCTCTGTGATGGATCTTCTGCATGGGACTCCCTGAAGCCACAGTTACTGACAATAGGCCTCAGTTAACATCTTACAAATTTACATCTTTTTACTCTAACAACGGCATCGTCCTATTGCTCACAGCGTTGTTTCGCCTCATGCCCAATGGATTATCAGAAAGTTTGGTTCACACTTTCAAGTCACAATCAGAAAAGTTTCACTCCTTCATGATTTAAATGAAGTCCTGACATTGTTTTTGGAATCTAATCGCTCCACCTCTCAGAAAGGCATCAGCTCCAATGAAGACTTGAATGGATGGCAGCACTGGCCCAAACTGTCGACCGTCCACGCTACGAGAACTACGTCTCTCATTCCACGATCTCGACGCCACATTTATGTCATCAAAGATGACACCTGGGCATTGGTTTCCTCCAAAAATCGCCACTGATGTGCCCCAGTAGCGGTCACCCATTTATTTGGACAGGCCGTGGTGGAAGTACATCTACACAGTGTCCCCATTTGCCGCAAGCACCTCAACCAGATGCGACCACGAAAAACAGCGACGGATCCTACTAGTGGACGGTCACGATGTTTCGAGCCAGAACCTCGGGAAACACAGCACAACTGCAGCAGTCACAGGATCCACACAGTCTGGCTCCTGGTGAGGGCAGCCCATCCCCTCTCCAGACAGAAACTCTGATCGACATTCAACTCAGCCCACCAGGGACTGAAAAACACCTGGAAATAGGTCAGGTCTGTACAGTGGGCGTTGTGTTGTTGTTGTTGTTGTTGTTGTTGTTGTGGTCTTCATCCCAGAGACTGGTTTGATGCAGCTCTCCATGCTGCTCTATCTAGTGCAAGCTTCTTCGTCTCCCAGTACCTACTGCAACCCACATCCTTCTGAACCTGCTTAGTGTATGCATCTCTTGGTCTCCCTCTACAATTTTCACGCTCCAAGCTGTCCTCCAGTACTAAACTGGTGATCCCTTAATGCCTCAGAACATATCCTACCAACCGATCCCTTCTTCGAGTCAAGTTGTACCGCAAATTTCTCTTTTACCGAATTCTATTCAATACCTCTTCATTAGTTATGTGATATACCCATCTAATCTTCAGCATTCTTCTATAGCACACATTTCAAAAGCTTCTATTCTCTTCTTGTCCGAACTATTTATCATCCATGTTTCACTTCCATACATGGCTACACTCCACACAAATACTTTCAGGAAAGACTTCCTGACATTTAAATCTAGACTCGATGTTAACAAATTTCTCTTCTTCAGAAACGCTTTTCTTGCCATTGGCAGTCTACATTTTACTTCAATCATCATCAATTATTTTGCTCCTCAAATAGCAAAACTCATTTACTACTTTAATTGGGCGTTATATGAGCTCAAAATCAAGGTTTTGACCACAATGGGTTATTATCCCAGCTGGGATGTCAGCACAACATGTCGTATGTTTTATTTGTGTGTTATTTCATTTGTGACATGCTGATGTTCTCAGCCACTTTTTATTACAATTTGACGATGCATTACTATGTGACTTGCAGTTTTCCAACTAAAAATGTTACAAGATCCGATGATGACAGCGTAGTTATGTACAAACCAGTCATAGTAATAAAAATAATACCTACCGACCTTGGCAAATGTGATTCTTCAAGAATAATATAACTTTTATATCCTTTGGGTCATCAGCAGATCTGGAAGTTTTTATTTCTTCTCCATGAACTTTAATTCACTATCAGAATTTGTCATTGCCTTTCTTCACCTCATTTTCGATGTACAGATTCAATACATGTTTACATTAAACTGCTGAAACCACACCAGTGCATGTAGCGTATCTAACGGTGTCCAGGGGCAACAAGAACTTGATTTTCAGTGCCTTATATAATTACAGACCAGTTTAAAATGATCTTATACTACACTCATTAAGAGATATATTCTTACATTAAAGGTTTAACACAACAAGTCAAGTATTAAAGTTACGAAATGAGTGTATGTCTTGAGGGAGCGTAACTGACGGGTCGAAAAATTACCCAGTCTATATGCGTCCAGTACTTGACAAAGAGAGCAGTTAGGGACTTCCAATAAACTTTACGCATAATTTCAAACGTTTTGCTCTCTGACATCCTCCAGAAAGATATGAAAGGAACAATAGTTTATCACTTACTACTGCTTGTTAATGTAATACAACTTCATCATCATGCATGAAGTTTCATTTTACTTCGTCTGTTCTATCAAACCCATTTGCATCAGAGCTCGCAGACAGTACCCACATATACCACTGAATGTACCTGCAAAATTATATCATTCTACTACACATAGTTCAGGGATACGACGTGATAAACCTTCAGATAGGTGAAAAATCAGCTTTTCTTAAAATGTAGCGCAGTTGATTTAAATTAACTCCTGACCATGAGATGGCACATCGCGGAAATGGCTGAGAAGAAACTTTACCAACAGAAGTGGCCGTGCATGCGCGTCCTGATGGAATGCCAGCAGCCAAATTGGCAAGTCTTAGGACAACCAAGAGAGCGTGTTTTGGGGGCCATACCACGGCGAACAAGTTTTGCAACTATCTCAGTAGGTGGCGGCACCTTTGAAGCTATTTGATTGGCAGACCTCAAAGTGTTAGAGATCCCGAGTGCAGGTTAGCTAACTGAAGACACAGACTTCGTGGTGGGGAAAAGTCCTACTATTTGAGTGGACTTGGAAAGATAGCCACCATGGCCGAAATGACTGAATAATCAAAATATTACATAAGGGAAACTATATAAATAAAAGCTACCCTTAAACCAGTGACAGAGAAAACCAGTCGCAAAAACTAGTGCGCGAAAAAAAGATGTGCCCTTGCTACGACATTTAGTTTTTGAATTACTTGATGTCAAAGGCCTTAGATATAAAAAGATGTTTAAAAATTAGCTCACTACCATCCTAAGCGATTCATACAAAAGTAGTCTCAAAGGATCGCTCACGGTGAGTACTATTGAACAGTTATGGCAGTTTTTTGTGAATACTGCGTATTTTTAATTACAGGCCATATTGCATATTCCATACATGAAAGAGTTAATTGTCTCGTTAATAAAACATGAAATAGTAAAATTAGTGGCAGCATTTGTAAATAGACGTAATTAGGTACGTAAGGCCGTATTTAGTTTCATTGTTTGATATTTGTTAACGCTCATAACACTGTTGGTGGGGGAGGTGGAACTTTCTACCGACCTCTGTAAAATATTGCAATCTAGTCAGTTACTTGGTATTTTAAAATATTGTTTTTAGGTATTTCTTATACCAGATTTGGTATGTTTCGAAACTTTCAGTTAGAGTTAAGCCAAAAATATATTGATAATGCCCCAAAAGGGTAAAACGCGTCATTACCATTAAATAATTTTGCAACCGAGATTGTTTTTACCTGAAACATTTTTGAACCGGTTGCTGTAACAGCCTGCCACGATGGAATGGAAAAATTTTTCCATAAATTTGAGCCTGTCTCTGAAGTAGATCTCTATTTCCCGGAAATATTGTATTCAGTACTTCCGAGTTTAGGGCTTTATTTATACATAAGTATCTCTTTAAGAAGTATGTTGAGAGTAAAGAGCAACAACAATGAACTAGATTCGCATTTTTAATTTTTTGTGGTGCAAATGAAGTAGGTAACACACATTATTGAAAGTGAGTTGATACTCTTAAGAGTCTGCTAAAAGTTATTTTCAGATTTTCAGATTCTGAACACCACTTACACACCAGTAGCTCAACAAAAAGTATGTTGTAATTGTAACCTAACACCAATTAACTAATTTTAAGTGTTTTACTTTTTTCGGGTGGGCATAAATTCCGTCCTCCACCTCTCGGTAATGTGCGTAATGGAAAATATATTGGTGTTGTAAAAGTTAAGGATATAACGAAGCAAAATTGCGTTAATATGAACGAAAACACTATTTGAGACTGAAACATTACAGATACACGAAACACGAAAACTACAAGCAGCATTGAAAAGCTCATAAAACTTGCGTCCATTTCATGTGCAAGATATATACATATGTAACATTGAATTTATAGTTTATATATGATTTCGGATGTCGGACATGTACGATCTTGAATCACGTCAGTGCGAGGCTACAAGTAACGGCAGCCATTTTCACACAGGGGGTACTTCGTATTCGACGGCTAGTTGAAGCGGAGTTTCCGAACGGAGGGGGGGCATATGAGTGGCTGGACGTCGCCTAATACGTGTATCAGAAATATTTTCTAAGTGTTTGGTCATAGACTTCTGAAAATTTCGCATGCTACGATCACCAGGACGCTGAAGTATTTATAGCTTGTGCGGACGTAGAAAACACACACATCAGGCGAACCAGCGGGCTGGGAATTGTAGCTTTTAGAGTGTGGCGCTCCAAAGCCTTTGAATCATTTTCAGTAACAAAACTGAATAATTTCTGATGTGGCGAGTAAGTCTTAAAAGAAATTAATAACAGTGTGAGTGATCAACGTGTAACCTCCCCCTCACTTATCGACCTTAATGACAGTGAAAAATTAAACCGCGTGTACCTAATGGAAATTTGGGAAAAGCAATCGTCACCGAAGTTAATTTCTCAGTAAAGAGGGAGGAAAGGGTTACATCTAAATGAAAGGAAAAATGCTAATGAAACTGGTGGAAATTAAGTTTGAAAAGGGGTAAAGTTAATAAAGAAAGTAAATGTGCGGCCATTACGTTAACAATTAACTAGCGGTAATTAGATATTTGAGATTCGGGAGAAATTACGGTCGCCAGTCCTAAGGACAATTACTATAGTAACTGAAAAAGAAAGGTCATTACACATATAATTAGCACGAGAAGCGTGGCAACTGGAGGTTGACACGTGCAGTGTGAAAACTGAAAGTTTGTCAGAAGTAATAAATTTCGCTACACTCTGACTTAATTTAGCAAAAGAATTAATAAAACCGGAAAATCGAAAGTTAATTTAGTGACTGAAGTTAATAGTGAGCTTTCTTTCTGAAGCACATCGAAATTCAGTAAAATACGGTTAGTCTTGGACTACCTCAACAATCATTTCAAAAGCTACTTGAATCTACGCAATTTAGAAAGAAGAGATTTAACTTTGAACTTGAATTAAATGATTCTGAACAATTAACAATAGTAAAATTTAGTACGTACCAAGCTGAGCTGCAGTCACAGGTATGCTAAAATACGGTAACAAAACTCGCACTCTTAATTCGTGCTTGTGTAATCTAAATATTGTAGCCAGCTATGAAAACATTAACTGAACTTTGAAATTAAAGCAGTGAAATGCTATATTATTATTTTAATGCTGGCGTTTGAATTTCAACGACACTCGGGTTCATTCCGGAAAAGGCAGGGACCCTGCTTGGTAATGCAATTGGGACAATGAGCAACAAATGTTCATGCTAAGTTGCTGTAATTATAGTTACGAAAATGGTACAGTTTGAAAAGCTAAAGTCTGCCATACAGTTCTAAAACCTTACGTGCTTTCAGTCTTCCTTGTTGGTTGATTGAAGACACAGAAATGTTATATATTCAGGTAACAAAAATAAGGAAAACAAATTTATAGTACAATAGACGGAAATAGGAGGATATGCATTTCCGGCGTTACAAACGATTTGAATATCGTTATATTCCGATTACAGAAAGTCAACTTAGAATCGTGCTGTAGCAGCTTGAGATATTTTTTGTGGGTTTTGTAAAGTTTGAGCAAACACGTGACTGTTGTCAGCTTACATCGGCTCGTGACTGACCGATATTACGAGGGCTATTCGTAAAGTAAGGTCCCATCGGTCGCGAAATGGGAAACGCAGTGAAAATCAAAAATGTTTTATTTGCAACAGTTAGCTATATCTTCCAGCTACTTCTCTGCATAGTCGCCCCTCCGACTTTGACATTTGTTGTGACGTTGTACCAACTTCCCAGAACCCTCGTCATAGGAGGTAGCTGCCCTTCCATTCCACCAGTTTTCTACACTGGACTACAGTTCATTGTCTGTGCCAAAATATTGTCTTCGTAACCTGTGGTCCATGCGTGCAGAGATGATACTCATGAGGAGCCAATTACGGGCTGTATTGTGAGTGATCAAGCACTTATCATCGAAAACGATGAAAGATCACCTTCATTGCCCCTGCAGAGTGCGGTCAAGAAGTGTCATGCAGAATTAAACGCACGTTAGTTGTGTTATGTAGGCTGCATGTTATCAGTGGGAATCTCTCACCAGTCCTCATACGAGGGTCACTTCAAAAGAAATGAACACTATTTTGTAAAAATACAGTTTTCATTCTGCATGTGTGAAAGTTTTACGGCGTGTAGATACATCCTTCCCGCTTGTTTTCAAATTTAGTTCAATCTGTTCCCGTGAGTGGTACCGTCATAGCATGTCTTCAAGATGGCTGCTACACTTGACTTTCGTCAGAAGCAACGTGCTGTCATAGAATTCCTGTGCTGTGAAAACGAGACAGTGGGAAACAACCACGAGAGGTTGAAAAAGGTGTACGGAGATGCTGCTGTTGATCGCAGTACAGTTAGTCGGTAAGTAAGCAGGTTACGAGATGAAAGCGGCCACGGCAATATTGAGGATTGTCCTCGCAGCGGCAGGCCTCGTACTGCACACACTCCAGACAATGTGCAGAGAGTTAACGAATTGGTGCCTTCTGACAGATGCATTACAGTGAACAAATTGTCACGCTACGTTGGGATAGCGGAAGGAAGTGTTTGCAGAATACTGAAAGTGTTGGCGCTAAAAAAAGGTTTGTGCTAGGTGGGTTCCCATGATGTTGACAGTGGCTCACAAAGAAACAATAAAAACGGTATGCAGAGAACTTTTGGAACAGTACGAAAATGGTGGAGATGAATTTCTTGGAAGAATTGTGACAGGTAATGAAACATGGCTCCATCATTTTTCATCAGAGACGAAGAGGCAATCAATGGAGTGGCATCATGCAAATTCACCCAATAAAAAAAAAGATTCAAAACCACACCTTGTGCTAGAAAAGTTATGGCTACAGTGTTTTTCGATTCCGAAGGACTCTTGCTTGTGGGCATCATGCCAAGTGGAACAACCATAAATTCTTATGCATATGTGATGACACTGAAGAAGCTCCAAGCTCGACTGAGTTGTATTCGACCACATCGGCAAATGCAGGATGTTTTGCTGTTGCACGAAAATGTCAGTCAAAAAACCATGGAAGCGATCACAAAACTCGGATGGACAACACTGAAACACCCACCCTACAGTCCTGACCTGGCTCCATGTGACTACCATCTCTATGGGAAACTAAAAGACTCTCTTTGTGGAACAAAGTTTGACGATGATGACTCCATTGTGCACGCTGCCAAACAGTGGCTTCAATAGGTTGTTCCAGAATTTTATCGTGCAGGTATACAGGTGCTGGTTCCAAGATGGCGTAAGGCACTTGAGAGGGATGGAAATTATGTGGAGAAATGAAAATATTGTTCCTAAAGGACGTATCTGCAGACTGTGAAACTTTCAAACATGTAGAATAAAAGATGGATTTAAAAAAAAATAGTGTGCACTTCTTTTGGAGTGACCCTTATATTTGGTGGGAGACAGTATTCTCTAATCTTTACGTGCTCTTTATGTGTTCAGAACTAAAAAGAGCGACATGACGCGATCGACAGACATGCTAGAGACACTGCCCAACACATCTGTCCAAGCATATTGTGGTGTCGTGGAATAGTAAAGAGTTGGAATCGTGGAATATTGTCAAAGTTTCGTTGCTTATGCCGAGAGCCAGAGGCAGTAGGTTATCCAAGAGGTAAGAGGATTGCACATTTATCGGAATGTGTCGTCACGCAGTTACAGTGGCCTGGTTACACACAACAGGCGAGAGAGAATTGCTTAGCACGCAGGTTTGTGTTAGACGGAGACTTTCGTAGAGTTTAAGACAAAGGTATAGCGTCAGCTGTACTGCATTTCATAACTTTGCGTAAGTATGCCGCAACAACACGTATCTCTGTCACAAGAACAGCTAAGGGGCGAGTACAACAGATAAATGAACAGTATATGTGGAACAAATGCGTTCATTACAAACGAGCATGACGTCAGGACGTCGTTCGTGCTTCCTTTAAATACGCCAGCTTTGATAGCAACAAGGCACTCGCAGTTAGACTTGCAGTTAGATGTGTACTGGGACGCTGCGTAGCGCTCAGCTCAGTGCCCGACTTCTTAATCTTTATTAAGGAGATGTTGCAGTAAGGGCGACCCATCCAGCAGCAGATATGAGGGGACAGTACCAGCTCTGATCCTCTCTGCTGCCACTGTCAATCATCAACCCAGGATTAGGAGACATCGCGGCGGACTTGCTCGAGGCCAATGATGACCACATCAGTGAGCTGTCATCGAGATCGTGCGGGGCCTAGGCGCTGTGCATCTGCCGTCACAACCGGGTGAGCCGACGACGCTGGGGGACTGCAGCCCGTTCCGCCCGTCCACCGCGGACGAGCCACCAGGAGGAGCAGGGAAGAAGACGGGGTGGGATAGAGTACACTCCGCAATATGAGAATGCCTCTCGTGCAAACAGCGCCGGGACTCAAACCCGGAGCCTCCTACACGCAGCGGCCTGCTGTCCGCTGCTGAGCCGGCCGGCCAGCTAGGCACCACCAGCCTCGCGCGGCCGAAGTAAGGGCATTCCATCGCAATGTCACAGCACGCGGCACTGCGCTAGCAAGACTAGTGCGGCCCGGAGGTGGTGTCATTGCTCCAAGTGAGCGAGGACTCGGGGAAGGTCGTTGATATCATCAAGCTCAGCCAGCCTGTGTTATGTGGGCCACATTGTACACAGAAGAAATAAAGGTGTCATGAATTAATAATGTTTCTTTGACGTTTCTGACGCGTCCACAATCATTTTCTAGCATCCTGACAACTGGAGAAATCACCGCTCGGCTTCCAGTCCACCGTAGGCGACCGGGACCACCGGGGCGCCTACAATATGTTAAACTTGTGACTGATTTTATTTGGGTTTAATGCGACGCGTAATTTGGGTGGCCCCTGGAGGGTGACGTAGCCAACAATTTGAAATCCTACCACGCTTTAGGAGGTCCTAAGACAAGTGCTTATGGGGTGTCAGTAATCCATCTTTGGTGGAAGCAATAGCGATTAAATTCATCATTAGACAGTTATTTATCCGATATGGATCAGCATGATGTACAGTGTGAACGTTTATTATCATTTTACATTCCTTAATTTATCCTGCAGTGTCACAACTAATTCCAGTTTTACTAGCTGTGCGCAGCATCGTGTCTGCCATTATCAGGCACATACAACAGAGCGGGCAGTTTCACGCCTCCGTGCACCCTGAGCCACGCGAATACCGTCGCTGTCTCTGCTGCCGGTGTAATTTACAGATAAACGCCGGTGATTTATAGCCGGTCGCTGCCACCTGGAATTGCGCCAGAAATCCATTAAGATTTACGGGCGGTAGGGACGCGTAGGCGAGAATAACAATCGTAAAGAATTTGCTGCTCATTCGTCCGTCGCTGCGGCGGCCGCTGCCGCGAATGTGACGGCGTGGGTTGCGGGCGGTGTCCGGTACGCAATCACCCGGTGGTCGCACGCACGTACGCGCGCACACACACACGCGTACTGCACAGTCCTCGACAGCTGCTGATGAACCGGACACCGACCGCAGCGCAGTGCGTTTCCACTGCCACTCGTGCACAAGAGCGCACCGGCTCTAAGTGAGCACTTCGCACGGAACGTACCACTGCTCTCTGTCCCTGCCGCTGCAATCACCGACAACGACCTCCATAACGAAAAAAATCCGCGCCACAGTCGCTATTTAATCGGATACTCGAGAAGGCGATGGCCGCGACCGTAATACGTAGAGCCCTTCACAGTCAGCGTGTGTGTGCGCATTCGCGTTTGCTTTAATATCACTTCAGTTGCTCCAGTAGTTTCTGTACGAGCTGCCTCCCGTATTTGTAACTTCGGTCAGTGCACATTGTCCACAGCCCGTCGTTGTTGGTGAGAGATATAAATGGTGAGGGACGATGCCAGTTTCAGAGGACTGCTTTCCGACGCTGAAAAAACTCGTTGCACTCTGCGGTAGAAACGGGAAAAATCCACCAGCTGAAACAGATACCGGTATTTTAGTAGCAAATAACCGATATTTATCAGTATTTGTTTGGTCTCGGTTATAACAGGTGTTTTCTTTTTTTTACGAATAACTGAGTAGAAAAACAGAAAGATCAATTAGCCATAACAAAGAAGTAATGTTTATTCGTAAATTTTGCACTGGTTTGAAATGTTGCGGTATTATAGAAAATGGAAAAAGTGATCAGTGTATTTTAATAACAATTCCGACAGAAACGGACAACGAACACGTGGCATAAGAACTGGTACTGAGACAATAATGTCTCTCTTGCGGTATGTCGTGGCTTAAGATACGTGTGCTATACGTGTATTGCTCAAGACTGGCCTCCACCTGGTGCATACGGTAGTTTCTCGGTGCCGTCGCCGGACATCCGTTGTGCTGCAGAACGGTTCAACGCTAGTGTGGAAATATATTTATAAAGTGACGTAGCAGTGACATACAAGTATCCATTACCTAAAAGTTTAAATATTTGTCTGCTATTTCTATTAAATAACAAAAGACGAAGGAAATTATGGTAACAGTAATAAATTAAAAACTTAACCATTCATTTATAGTACACAATGAAAAGAGAAATTAGCTGATCTGCTCGTAGCCCATAAAAATTGACGAATTAACACGAAAAACAGTGTTTTTCAACCTCGGTTTTGATCCTTAAGCCGTGACTATTCATAATGGACCTACAGTCACACATGATCCCAGATTTTTGAGCAGCGTTTCAAAAAGCTGTGTGCCTGGCAGGTATAGTTAAACTCTCGAAGGCGCGGGGGGAAAACGAGTACTTAAGCCTTTCCGCACCTGCTCTCATTTATTTTATTTTATAATGATTGTCGGTAGGCTGTATAGGTTTTTTTTATTGGTAACGCCACGTAGCGCTCTGTATGAAAATCACTGGCTGTGCTGTGTGCAGTCTGTGGCTGGTTTGCATTGTTGTTGGCTATTTTAGTGTTGGCAGTTGGCTGTTAACAGCGCGTAGCGTTGCGCAGTTGGAGGTGAACCGCCAGCAGTGGTGGATGTGGGGAGAGAGATGGCGGAGTTCTGAGAGCGGACGATCTGGACGTGTGTCCATCAGAAAGAGTAAATTTGTAATATTGGATTCATGGACTATATATATATATATATATGACTTTGGAACACTATTAAGGTAAATACATTGTTTGTTCTCTATCAAAATCTTTCATTTGCTAACTATGCCTATCAGTAGTTAGTGCCTTCAGTAGTTTGAATCTTTTATTTTGCTGGCAGTAGTGGCGCTCGCTGTATTGCAGTAGTTCGAGTAACGAAGATTTTTGTGAGGTAAGTGATTTGTGAAACGTATAGGTTAAGGTTAGTCAGGGCCATTCTTATGTACGGATTTTTGAAAGTCAGATTGCGTTGCGCTAAAAATATTGTGAGTCAGTTTAGTGTTGATCAGAATAGGTACAGAGCGAAATGTCTGAGTATGTTCAGTTCTGCTCAGCTGTTTGAAAACCAAATAACGTAAGAGGTTTATCAGCACAGTCATTCATTAATTTTTCTAAGGGGACGTTTTATGATGTTATTACTCCCTTTGTATGTCGCCGCCTACTGAATGTTTTCACAGTCGGAGAAAGTTTGTGACTGAAATTTCACGAGAAGATCGTGCCGCAACGGAAAACGCCTTTTTTTGCTTTACCCACAATATTATCTGCGTCATCGTTCCAATTGAAGTTATTCGTAACTGTAACGCCTAAGTACTTAGTGAACTGACAGCCTTTAGATTTGTGTCATTTGTCGTGTAACCTAAATTCAGCGGATTCCTTTTAGTACTCATGTGTGTGACTTCACAGTTTTCATTATTTAGTCAATTGCAACTTTTCGCATCATACAGACATCTTGTCTAAATCATTTTGCAGTTGCTTTCGATCATCTGATGACTTTACAAGCAGTAAATCTGCATCAATCTAAGAGGGCTGCTCAGATGACCTCTTATGTCGTTTGTGTAAATCAGGAGCAGCAGAAGGCCTATAACACTTACTTGGGGAACGCCAGATATTACTTCTGCTTTACTCCGTGACTTTCCTTCAGTTGATACAAACTGTGACCTTTACGACAGGAGGTCACAACCTTTCTCTGTAACGGTACAAAAGCATGGTGCCCTCCAATGTCGTCCTCAGGCTAGGACGTGTTTCAAACATCGCCACAGGGGTAGTATAAATGACGTAAATGGAATCTCCCCTTAGCCTGGAGCATTGATTCCCACTGAGCGAGGTGGTGCAGTGGTTAGCACACTGGATTCGTATTTGGGAGGACGACGGTTCAAACCTACGTCCAGCCAGCCTGATTTATGTTTTCCATGATTTCCCTAAATCGCTTGAGGCAAATTCCAGAGTAGTTCCTTTGAAAAGGCACGGCTGATCTGCTTCCCCATCCTTTCCTTGCGCTGCTTCTCTAATGACATCGTTGTCGACGAGACGTTAAACACTAATCCGCTCCCCCCACCCCACCCGTCTAGCATTGATTCCCACACATTAGCGGTTGAAAACGATTATTCAAGGTGCGATGAGGAAGTGGACATTCGTGACAACCTTTGACATTGCTGAAACTCATCAGATGGTACAACCCTTCTCTGAGAACGTCGTGAGCCTGTAAACTCATTAAGGTGACCGTACCTCTTTGGAGCCTAAGCGATCGTTCGCAGGGCACAACCATTGGCGGCTGTCAAAACAGTTGGGCGAAATTTGAACGTGATCCAAGGCAGCAAAGTGTGATTACGCTTTCTCAGCCCTCCTGCTTCGCAACCTTCTGTGGCGTCATCGCAAGGGTGTGTGACATTGACATAGGCGTGAATAAAATGGAAAGACGTCTATTTAAGATCCCCAAAGCTCGACAACACCCTCCGTCCAGTCGATGAACGTATGTTGAGCACTTTAAAAATGTACCTGTAAAGACAAAGCTAGTCAGTGATTACCGGGCGCCGATGTGGCAGGCAACCATTTCAACACCTCTGAGCTGAGTGAAGCTTCGCCGCTGAAGTAGCGCTTGCTATTCGCATGTGAAACCTGTGGGGTCACACTGGCGCCTAGTAATAAGTGACTGGACGTCTCGTTACAGATAAATTTTCAGAGTGCTCAATATAGGTGCACGTTTGGCACCGAGGGTATTAGCCAACTCGATCTTAGAGGGAGTCTTTGCAGTTTTAAACATGCATGTGTCTCTGTAAACCCTCCTGAGATTGCCCCACAGGGGGGCGCGTAACATGAGGGCTGAAAAAGCATAAGCACTGAAACTTCCTGGCAGATTAAAACTGTGTGCCGGACTGAGAATCAAATTCTGGACCTTTGCCTTTCGCGGGCAAGTGCCCTACCGACTGAGCTACCGAAGCACGACTCACAAACCCTGG
The DNA here is from genome assembly GCF_023864275.1 of Schistocerca cancellata. Taxonomy (NCBI): domain Eukaryota; kingdom Metazoa; phylum Arthropoda; class Insecta; order Orthoptera; family Acrididae; genus Schistocerca; species Schistocerca cancellata. The sequence goes on from NC_064634.1 coordinate 103,808,621, forward strand.
TCACAGCTTCATGTCTGGCAGAACCTGGTCTCATATCTTCCAAACCTCTGCGAACCTTGCAGACCTAGCGCTCCTGGAAGAAAGGATATTGCGAAAACACGGCTTAGCCACAGCCTGGGGGATGTTTCCAGTTGTCTCTGCCAGTACCTCGTCTCCTATCTTCCAAATGTCTGCGAACCTTGCAGAACTAGCGCTCCTGGAAGAAAGGATATTGCTGAGACACGGCTTAGCCACAGCCTGGGGGATGTTTCCAGATTCTCACTTTGCAGCGGGGTGTGCGCTGATATGAAACTTCTTGGCAGATTAAAGCTGTGTACCTGACCAAGACTCGAACTCGGGACGTTTGCCTTTCGCGTGCAAGTGCTCTACCGACTGATCTACCCAATCGCGACTCACTATCCCTCCTCATCAGCTTCAATTCTGCCAGTACCTTGTCTCTTACCTTCCATGTCTCCACGGTATCCTTTCTTCCAGGAGTGCTAGTTCTGCAAGGTTCGTAGAAGAGCTTCTGTGATGTAGGGAAGGTAGGAGACGAGGAACTGGCAGAACCGAAACTGTGAGAACGGGTCGTGAGTCTTTCTTGGGCAGCTCAGTCGATAGAGCACTTGCCAACGAAAGGCAAAGGTCCCGAGTTCGAGTCTCGCTCCAGCACACAGTTTTGATTTTACAGGATGTTTCATATCAGCACACACTCCGCTGCAGAGTGAAAATCTCATTTTGGAAGCATGAACACTATCCGACACTTATAATCGCGTTCAGATTTCGTCTAATGCGTTTGACCTACCCGTAGTGGTTCTACCCTGTATGTCATAGCAAAAACTGCGGTCGTTCTGCACTCTAAAGGGGTGCGATCACGGTGAATGGTGTTGCAGGCCCATGATGTTCGTACAGACAGGGGTGAATCGACCTCACGAGGGGTAGGTAGATAGGGGAAGTGTCACAGGTTGTCAAAATCATTGTCCTGTTGCTCGTTTGCAAACTGTCGTTTCCGAATGTGAAGTAGGTGGGAATCAAAATTCCAAGCGAAAGAGTTGTTTCATTGACGCCCTTAATGTCATCTACTGAGGGCTTTTGGTTTCGATTCTGAGCGGTGGCGCGTTTGAAATATTTTCCTCGACCAGCCATAAGGAATCAGCGCAATTACAACGCTGCATTTCGCGATTCTGAGCGCCATTGCAGAGACGTCAAAAGAAGGGGTGGAATATGGGAAATAAGTGATGTCCTTACCAATGTGTGACACTGCCACGATGGCGTAGCGCAGAATTATAGTGAAATTTGGTACCAGTGTGACATCATTAACCCACTTTACAATTCATATGGATTTCTCAGCCATGGATCTTTCGTCGCACCTTGTTATTTGCCCGAGGGTCACATCGCAGGGAACACCATCAGAGAATCCCGGCGTTTCCCTGGTATTTATTTGCAGCTGCGGGTCCGCGCCCGTGCCGCACAGCGTCTGAACTAGTGTTCAATGTTTATGAGGTCACACCGCTTGAACTATGTGTCGTACAATGGCGTAATTTTGCAGTGACATTCAGTGGTATATGTGTATACTGTCGCTAATACAGTTAGCTGTAAAGAAGCAATCAATTACAATATGACGCCTCGTGCGGTACATTTACTGCTTGAACAACGGAATAGTAGTAGGTGATAAACTTATTTAATTTCATAATTTTGTAGAGGTTGTCAGCGAGAAAAAAAGAATCGTAATGATTTGTAAATATGTATAAAGTTTCTTACAAGTCACTAAGTGCTCTCATTCTCAAATAATGGGTGAATAAAATCTGGGGGTTCAAGCGTCACGGGCGATGCTTCTTCATCACCTCATCGCACCCCTTTGATGGTTAGGGTGCTGCTTACACCCACAGAGATTGTTACCCGTCAGTGATGTGTCAGTGTGCCAAGTTTGGCTGAAATCGGCCCTGTGATTTAGCAGATGTGGAACATACATATACACACATACATACTCCGATTATCTTCTTCTTCTGCTTTTACAGCCTCATTGGATTACTTCAATCGTTTTCTGGTCGTCTTCTTAAACAGGTTTCCTTTTCGAACTGACCTGTAACTTCTCTTTCGTTCTGATCTTTTGTGTCTTAGCCGGCCGCGGTGGTCTCGCGGTTCTAGGCGCACAGTCCGGAACCGCGCGACTGCTACGGTTGCAGGTTCGAATCCTGCCTCGGGCATGGATGTGTGTGATGTCCTTAGGTTAGTTAGGTTTAAGTAGTTCTAAGTTCTAGGGGACTGATGATCACAGCTGTTAAGTCCCATAGTGCTCAGAGCCATTTGAACCATTTGAACCATTTTTTGTCTTCCTCATTCGTAAATAACCTTTTTAATGTTTGTCATTTGTCTGTGTTTTAATGAAATCTTATTTTTATGGGTTTCAGTTCCTTTAAATTTTGTGTTTTGTTTCGCAAATCGTCCAGGGCTAACTACAGCTCTTTCATATCCTCCTCGATTTCCTTTATCCATTTTAGTCGTTGCTTCATGTTCCGAAGTTTCTATTTCGTTTGGTAATCTGAGTTCTGATGTCCTCACAATGTAACCAAATAAAGGGGTCTTTTTTTCTGTATAGTATCTGTAAAGAGCTCCATTTCACTGTACACCATTCCATTTGGGGCAACCCGCCATTGTCCAACTTTTTGATATTTCTCATTTATGCTTGTTCTAGCTATTCTTCTCTTTGCTTTAAGGATTTATTGATTCTGTTTTTCTGAGTGATTTTGTAAAGAGTTTCACTTCCGTATCTCACCTCTGCTGATTGACAGACATTTTCATTGAATGAAGACCTTGTTAATTTTCGAGCTTTTATCATTTTGTTACTTCTTACTTGCCATGCAGGTTTCTCGTCCTAGTTGTTTGTTAAAATTTCTCCTTAGTATTAAAACTGTTTCACTATTTTTACTTTCCAGTTACATACTGTTACGTGATTGATTATTAGTGGATCTGTTACCATTATATCAGTGTTTTCAAATGATATCTGGTGTCTTATTTTCTTGTGCTATATTTTGTAGGCTTGTTATTTGATTTGTGGCTTCTTTTATGTTATTAGTTAATAATGCTACGTCATATTGAAATCTCAGAAAATTTAAGTTTTCTTGATCTTTCTTGATTCTAATTCTTGTTTCTAGAAACCCTCATTACGCACTCGAGATGCACAGCTGAAAAGTAGCGGCGACAAACCATCTCCATGTCTTATCCCCGTTTTAATCGTAAGTGTTTCAGAAATTTCTCCTCTGAACTTTGCTTCAGATTTGATGTTTTTAGAGCTAAGTATATCACTTTTATGACTTTAGGATGGAGACCGAAATTCCTTAGCATGTTAATTATTGAAGATCTGTGGATACAATCATAAGGTTTTTGAAGTCTACAAAGGTTTCGACTGGTTGTTTTTGCCTTCTTTTGTGGTAATACACTACTATTTTCAAAGTGATTATACACATACATACACAGATTTTTATTTCATGTGTTTGTCTTTTTTGATTTCAGGAATCATCCCAGTCGAATGTTACAAATGCTTCGGGAGCAATAGTGAGTCTCGAAATACGATCTTCATTAGAGAATGACGTCTAGCTTGTGTAGCCTCATTATCCCTACAGCCGAGCGCAGAATTCTTACTTAACAGTGTTTCGCTAAGGACGTCTTAATACAAGAAATTTTAGTAAAAAATAGACAACGACGATGTCACGTGTGTAATTGTTCCATGAGAAAAGTCTGATCTCCTGACGCCGCTATTGGCTAGATGAACCAACGATAAATGAAGACAAAATTTCCAGTGTTAACTAACACTGAAGTTTTAAACAAGCCTGTATCTGAATTAAATTGTATTCCGTTCGGACTATTTATTTAAAAGATGCTTTTATTGCAAGGTGTAGGTTGAGATCACATGATACAGAGACATGTCATCACACAGCCACCACACATGTTTCGTTTCCTCCGCGCTATCGTTTATGCCTTCTATTTCGCCCTTGAATTTTTCATGCGCTGATAAATTGATTCGGAGCCATCTGCAAACCCCAGGCTATCTGCTTCAAACATTCACTACAGATTCAAAATAAAAGTTTTGAGAATGTATGACTCTGCAAGGGTATTTGGATTCGTCCAAGACAATGACCTCATCCTACGAGGTCCTACAAAGCACCTATGGCAGGTAAGTCTATAGTAGGTACGTTACCTTTCATTGAGGTTACACCCACGCAAACTCGGACAGATGATCATTGATCTGCCCGAATTTTCGTGGTACTGACTGTCAACGGTGTCATTGCCATGAATGTTTGTGAAACCCTGCAGTGTTTTGGTTTTATGCAGTTGACGTGCTATAAATCTCATTAACTCGGTCATACAGTTTATTTAAGCCATTTAATTACACGATTCGTGTTTCCACAAACAGCTAATAGAGCAAAGTATCGGGTGACGAATACTCTGTTTGTGGAACTGCAGCTGCTCTAAGGCCGATTGAACAATAATGAATGATATCTGGAAACAGCATTTATGAGAATCAATGTCGGCTGAACAGACTTATTAAGTGCTTTCAAATTAAATTACGTTTTGTGATCTACCTAGTGTAAATACTGGTAAGTAACTGAGCCTGCATGACTTTACGTTAATAGATACTTGAAACCAAAACTCTTGTGGATACACTTATCTATGTTGACGTCATCTCTTTGTCCAAAGATCAGATCATGACGTTTCTTGAAGGCTGGGTGAGATTGTAGTAATACTGGTCCCAACTTAATGTAATGTTTGCTTATATCGTTCACCTGTAGCTTATGTGAAAATGTTTGACTGAAACTTACAAGTGGGTAACTGCTTATTAAGTCTGAGTAAGAGTTCACAACTTTGATTATTGAATGAAATATGCACAGTTCTTAACTCCCTTATAAAGAATACCATCGACTAGTAATCACTTTGTCTTAAAGTCCTAAGTTATACCTCTGAGTTGCGCTATGTCCATTGTCGGAGCAGTTGATTTGGTGAGCGAGTGGCAGCCCTGAAGTCAGGTGGTGGCACTCGTCGCACTAGCATGCAGGACGCAGGACGCCAACACCAGAATTACGCTTGCAGACTCTCCAGCTGAACTCCAATTGACTCCCCACTTTGCTCTGCTGTCGTCGGGATGTGCAGCCCCATAAATGCTAGGCGAGTGGAAGGATACTGAGTGGAGTTGTAAAATTACCGTAGGTTGTATTACAATACAATAAGTATGGGGTACACTATTGTAATTTCCTTAGTAGCTTTGTTCAGCTAAGCTCGTTTCCGCATTACCTGTACGTTACGTACTTTGCATACTACAACACTGTTCCCTAATAACTCTACGTTTACTTTTGTCACGGGAAAAGCTAAGTATAACTCGAACATGCCATGAAACAGGCTAATGTTATCGTCTGAGAGGATTTCAAAGTTCGACCCTGCGTGTTTCTAATGGAAAGTGTTTTTTTGGTCATCAGTCTACTGACTGGTTTGATGCGGCCCGCCAAGAATTCCTTTCCTGTGCTAACCTCATCTCAGAGTAGCACTTGCAACCTACGTCCTCAATCATTCGCTTGACGTATTCCAATCTCTGTCTTCTTCTACAGTTTCTGCCCTCTACAGCTCCCTCTAGTACCATGGAAGTCATTTCCTCATGTCTTAGCAGATGTCCTATCATCCTGTCCCTTCTCCTTATCAGTGTTTTCCACATATTCCTTTCTTCTCCGATTCTGCGTAGAACCTCCTCATACCTTACTTTATCAGTCCATCTAATTTTCAACATTCGTCTATAGCACCACATCTCAAATTCTTCGATTCTCTTTTGTTCCGGTTTTCCCACAGTCCATGCTGTACTCCAGACGTACATCCTCAGAAATTTCTTTCTCAAATTAAGGCCGGTATTTGATATTAGTAGACTTCTCTTGGCCACAAATGCCTTCTTTGCCATAGCGAGTCTGCTTTTGATATCCTCCTTGCTCCGTCCGTCATTGGTTATTTTACTGCCTAGGTAGCAGAATTCCTTAACTTCATTGACTTCGTGACCATCAAGCCTGATGTTAAGTTTCTCGCTGTTCTCATTTCTACTACCTCTCATTACCTTCGTCTTTCTCCGATTTACTCTCAAACCATACTGTGTACTCATTAGACTGTTCATTCCGTTCAGCAGATCATTTAATTCTTCTTCACTTTCACTCAGGATAGCAATGTCATCAGCGAATCGTATCATTGATATCCTTTCACCTTGTATTTTAATTCCACTACTGAACCTTTCTTTTATTTCCATCATTGCTTCCTCGATGTACAGATTGAAGAGTAGGGGCGAAAGGCTACAGCCTTGTCTTACACCCTTCTTAATACGGGCACTTCGTTCTTGTCGTCCACTCTTGTTATTCCCTCTTGGTTGTTGTACATATTGTATATGACCCATCTCTCCCTATAGCTTACCCCTACTTTTTTCAGAATCTCAAACAGCTTGCACCATTTTATATTGTCGAACGCTTTTTCCAGGTCGACAAATCCTATGAAAGTGTCTTGATTTTTCTTTAGCCTTGCTTCCATAATAAGCCGTAACGTCAGAATTGCCTCTCTCGTCCCTTTACTTTTCCTAAAGCCAAACTGATCGTCACCTAGCGCATTCTCAATTTTCTTTTCCATTCTTCTGTATATTATCCTTGTAAGCAGCTTCGATGCATGAGCTGTTAAGCTGATTGTGCGATAATTCTCGCACTTGTCAGCTCTTGCCGTCCTCGGAATTGTGAGGATGATGCTTTTCCGAAAGTCAGGTGGTATATCGCCAGACTCATATATTCTACACACCAACGTGAATAGTCGTTTTGTTGCCACTTCCCCAATGATTTTAGAAATTCTGATGGAATGTTATCTATCCCTTCTGCCTTATTTGACCGTAAGTCCTCCAAAGCTCTTTTAAATTCCGATTCTAATACTGGATCCCCTGTTTCTTCTTCTATCACATCAGACAAATCTTCACCCTCATAGAGGCTTTCAATGTATCCCTTCCACCTATCTGCTCTCTCCTCTGCATTTAACAGTGGAATTCCCGTTGCACTCTTAATGTTACCACCGTTGCTTTTAATGTCACCAAAGGTTGTTTTGACTTTCCTGTATGCTGAGTCTGTCCTTCCGACAATCATATCTTTTTCGATGTCTTCACATTTTTCCTGCAGCCATTTCGTCTTAGCTTCCCTGCACTTCCTATTTATTTCATTCCTCAGCGACTTGTATTACTGTATTCCTGATTTTCCCGGAACATGTTTGTACTTCCTCCTTTCATCAATCAACTGAAGTATTTCTTCTGTTACCCATGGTTTCTTCGCAGCTACCTTCTTTGTACCTATGTTTTCCTTTTCAAGTTCTCTGATGGCCCTTTTTAGAGATGTCCATTCCTCTTCAATTGTACTGCCTACTGTGCTGTTCCTTATTGCTGTATCTATAGCGTTAGAGACCTTCAAACGTATCTCGTCATTCCTTAGTACTTCCGTATCCCACTTCTTTGCGTATTGATTCTTCCTGACTAATGTCTTGAACTTCAGCCTACTCTTCATCACTACTATATTGTGATCTGAGTCTATATCTGCTCCTGGGTACGCCTTATAATCCTGTATCTGATTTCGGATTCTCTGTCTGACCATGATGTAATCTAATTGAAATCTGCCCGTATCTCAAGCCTTTTCCAAGTATACCTCCTCCTCTTGTGATTCTTGAACAGGGTATTCGCTATTACTAGCTGAAACTTGTTACAGAAGTCAATTAGTCTTTTTCCTCTTTCATTCCTTGTCCCAAGCCCATATTCTCCTGTAACCTTTTCTTCTACTCCTTTCCATACAACTGCATTCCAGTCGCCCATGACTATTAGATTTTCGTCCCCCTTTACATACTGCATTAACCTTTCAATATCCTTATACACTTTCTCTATCTGTTCATCTTCAGCTTGCGACGTCGGCATGTATACCTGAACTATCGTTGTCGGTGATGATCGGCTGTCGATTCTGATTAGAACAACCCGGTCACTGAACTGTTCACAGTAACACACCCTCTGCCCTACCTTCCTATTCATAACGAATTCTACACCTGTTATACCATTTTCTGCTGCTGTTGATATTACCCAATACTCATCTGACCAGAAATCCTTGTCTTCCTTCCACTTCACTTCACTGACCCCTACTATATCTAGATTGAGCCTTTGCATTTCCCTTTTCAGATTTTCTAGTTTCCCTACCATGTTCAAGCTTCTGATATTCCACGCCCCGATTCGTAGAACGTTATCCTTTCGTAGATTATTCAGTCTTTTTCTCATGGTAACCTCCCCCGGGGCAGTCCCCTCCCGGAGATCCGAATGGGGGACTATTCCGGAATCTTTTGCCAATGGAAAGATCATCATGACACTTTCTTCAAATACAGGCCACATGTCCTGTGGATACACGTTACGTGTCTTTAATGCAGTGGTTTCGATTGCCTTCTGCATCCTCATGTCGTTGATCATTGCTGATTCTTCCGCCTTTAGGGGCAATTTCCCACCCCTAGGACAAGAGAGTGTCCTGAACCTCTATCCGCTCCTCCGCCCTCTTTGACAAGGCCGTTGGCAGAATGAGGCTGACTTCTTATGCCGGAAGTCTTCGGCCGCCAATGCTGATTATTTATCAAAATTTAGGCAGTGGCGGGGATCGAACCTGGGAACGAAGACGTTTTTGATTATGAATCAAAGACGCTACCCCTAGACCACGGGTAGCAAAGGGCATCGGTCTATAATTTCGCATTTTGTGAAATTAACAGTAAAACCAAACGGGAATTAATCTTGGGAGTTAACAGAAGTGGTAAAATTATAAGTGAATGAACAAAAAGTGAACAGTCGCCGGCTAATTCGGTGCATTAATTTGGAAATATGTATTTGAGAATATTGGATATTAGTTACTGAAGTTACTTTTGTTGAGATTTCCCCTTGAATAGCAGACAGGATACAAACTGACACAGCGCGCTCCATGTGTGTAGCAATAGTTAGCAATAACACAATGGCTTCAAGAGCAGCGAGTGCAGTTAGCCGCCATTTCGCCTGCCACTAATCTTCGCCACTGCTTCACAGACTTCATACATCCAGTTACATAATGTATATTGGCATGGACCTGCAGCCATTCCATTGCTCCGTGAATACCAAATAACAGCCAGAGCCACATCCCTTCTAATGCAGCTTCCAACTGCCTCTCTTAGCACCGTCGAGGTGTACTGTGATAATGATAGCCACACACTGTGTGCCGCTCTCACAAATGAGCCGCTCAGTTCGACTGCCAAACCCACCTTTTACATCGCGCCATACCCTAGGCATGAACCAGCTTTTAACAAACATACTTCTTTCATAAACATATTCATATTACAATAATTTAAAATTTCAACATATTCTTTTGCTTTTTTCATATATACTTTACAGAACTCTAAATTTCTTGCCTTACATCAAGGAATTCAAACACACAGACTGCACACTTCATATATTGCAGGTACACAGTTACTTAAAATAAACCTACTCCTAATCGATATAAGTGTTACAATACCTATCGGGCGTTACCTCATAACGATCGCATTGTTTAGGTATGCGACCAGTGCCCTCCTAGATCTCCCTGAAAAACTGCAGCGGTGAAACGTCTAGAAACTCAGTGATGATGTATAAAGCGCCGAGTAACGCACGAAAAATTTTTGTTCTAAATATTTATCCTCCTGCCTGTTACTGAAACGTGAACACTATTTATAGTCAGATTGAAACTGTCAATGTTTAATTCCGGTTTTATTAGAAAATTTTTAATTTTTAACTTGAAACAGGGAGAACCGATAGAGGTACTGAAGGTACCCTCCGCCACACACCGTCAGGTGGCTTGCGGAGTATGGATGTAGATGTAGATGTAGATGCTGTAGTACAAATAAAAAAAAATACAGATTTATCACACAGCTCTGGAAAACTTCATTTCCTCAACAAAATGGTAAAATAACAATGAAAAAACGCAAAACTAAATATATCAAACAACACTTCAAGACTTCATAGAACTTACATAAACTATGTCTCATGTTTCTGTTACTGATAAACAATTTTCGTATTTATCAACAATAACAGGAAAATAAAAATATGTACTGGCTGATTTTGTCCACCGTGTAAGAACTCTTGGGACTCACCAGTGAGATACGGAACAAAACAGGTTTAATGATCTTATGTCCTGAAATGCAAGATTTCCGTACTAGAGACCATTTTTTCAATCATACATTGTTACAAAGACTGGAGTGTATATGTGCTGTACCATGAGGCCACAGTTGCAGTATGCACGGTTTCCTCCTAGAGGGTGGTACTGTTCCCCAGACTTGAAGCCCTAGCTCCCTCTCCTGCCATAGTAATTGTTTATGTTGTGTCCGATTAACTTCTCTTGCTGACTCACCTTACCGTGAATGTCATAGAGCTTTGTACACAATGGTTCCGCATTCGAATCGAGAGCTTGCCGACAAGGTGTTTTATTTACGGAAAGGGAAACGGTTACTGGCAGTGGACAGCAAGACCTGTCGCTGCCGACAACAGTCACAGCACTGCAACCGTGTTTCTTCTTTTGTCTGAGACAGGATCGTTTCAGGAAGCAGGATTATGAAGGACGTACCCGAAATATTCGTACACCAGACCTGGAGGAATATGGTCCGCAGCTCGTGGTCGTGCGGAAGCGTTCTCGCTTCCCACGCCCGGGTTCCCGGGTTCGATTCCCGGCGGGGTCAGGGATTTTCTCTGCCTCGTGATGGCTGGGTGTTGTGTGATGTCCTTAGGTTAGTTAGGTTTAAGTAGTTCTAAGTTCTAGGGGACTGATGACCATAGATGTTAAGTCCCATAGTGCTCAGATCCATTTCTGAGGAAAATGTGACCAACACTGTGGAAGGAGTCTGCTATGTCAGTACCAGGCAGTTGCCCTGCCAATATATGTTAAGCCAAACAACCATTTGGAACATTCTCCATGACAATTATTGTTACTACCCTTATCACTTACAGCGTGTATGCAAGGCTTACTGGCGACAGACTTTCTACATCGGGAGCAGTTTGGACACTGGTTTCTTCACCAAGAAATCACGATTCCGGGATTTGTGTCATCCATCCTATTCACAGATGGGGCCACCTTTTTGCAGAGTGGTATCTTCAACTTTCATAAGAATCGTCTGTGGGATGGTATTCAGAAGAACTGTGCGGTGACAGAGGATCATCAGCATCGGTGCAGCCGGAATGTGTGGGCCGGGATAATTGGTTACTGTATTTTTGGAGTAGTCTTCTTTCCACGTCGCGTAACAGGCCATAACTAAAGACGTTTCTTGCTGGTGATTTTGCCTCTCCTGCTGAAAGAGGTGTCATTGACGATTCGAAGCGTTATGTGGCTGCTACATGTTGGTGCTCCAGCTCTCTTCTCCGTTAACGACTGGACGCATATCAATCGTGTCTTCCCAGATCGATAGATCGGACGAGGGGATTCAGTTGCTTGGAATTCTTTTCACCGGATATCAACCTGTGGGATATCTGGTTACGGAGCCATTTCAGAATTATCGTGTACGCAGAGCCCATTCTAGATATGGAGACACTGAAGCAGCGTATTCATACTGCCTTTGACACCGTTCGGATGCTGCCTGGCCGATGTGAACATGTGGGACAGAACATGCTACGGCACGTACACGTATGAGTTGAAGCAGATGGAAACCATTTTCAACACATACCGTAACTGTGGCTGCATGGTACAGAGCGTATTAAACAACAGTCTCTGTAACAATGTGTGATTTAACAAATGATCTCCAGCATGGAAACCAAGCATTTCCGGAGATAAGATCATTAGACTTTTTTGTTCCGTATCCTCCCATCGATCAATCCCGAGAGTTTGTACATGGTGGAAAAAATCACCCTATATATATATATATATATATATATATATATATATATATACTGGGTGATCAAAAAGTCAGTATAAATTTGCAAACATAATAAACCACGGAATAATGTAGATAGAGAGGTAAAAATTGACACACATGCTTAGAATGGCATGGGGTTTTATTAGAACAAAAAGAAAAAACAGTTCACAAAATGTGCGACGGATGGCGCTGGACAGCAAAACGTCAGTGACTGAGCATGACAATCGTCATGCTTGGCCTCCCAGGTACCCAGACCTCAGACCGTGCGATTATTGGGTTTGGGGTTACCTGAAGTCGCAAGTGTATCGTGATCGACCGACATCTCTAGGGATGCTCAAAGACAACATCCAACGCCAATGCCTCACCATAACTCCGGACATGCTTTACAGTGCTGTTCACAACATTATTCCTCGACTGCAGCTATTGTTGAGGAATGATGGTGGACATATTGAGCATTTCCTGTAAAGAACATTATCTTTCCTTTGTCTTACTTTTTTATGCTAATTATTGCTATTCTGATCAGATGAAGCGCCATTTGAAGGACATTTTTGAACTTCTGTATTTTTTTAGTTCTAATAAAACCCCATGTCATTCCAATCATGTGTGTCAATTTGTACCTCTCTATCTACAGTATTCCGTGATTTATTCAGTTTTCAAATTTATACTGACTTTTTGGTCACCCTGTATATGTAATGTTCTGTAAAAATATAAAATACATTAAGGCATTATGGACTAACAATAAATGATGTACAGTTCTAAGTATGTGCAAAACAACAACCAAATAAACGAAAGAACCACGAGAAGTAGTTCGTTCCCAGTTTCTCACTTACCCTTTCATTGTTGTTTCTTTCCCTACCACTGCTGCCAAATAGTACCGGTAATTCTACCATTTAGTTCGTCATTTTATGTACTGTACCAAAAATGCCAAACCATAGTTTTGGTAGAGCACAACCCTAATACTGAGCAATGCTCTAGTTCGGCCAGTGTCGTCGGGGCAACTGAACAGTGCGACGTGTGTGGTGTCTTCCGTCTCTCCACTGCACCCTCTGTAAACTGGTGCGGAACCACGGAGCTGTCCCGACGCCTACGCCTGCTGCATAGGCAACCTCTCTGTCTTGGCTGCACTGCGTGGAGCCTCTATGTCCCGGCTATACAGCAGCTGGCATTAGTGTTGCCACCATAAAATAGCTTCAGAGACGAAAATGCTGTTACAGTACAAATGATAGTGTATGTCGACGTCCGATCGAGGCTGTCGGCCATACACTGCCCACCTACATCTGACGGACCTACTTTTGACATGTTGACTCCTGACATCATCGTCGTGGCGCCAATTGAGTCACGGTAACATTGTGTCTTTTAGCTCCGTTCATATTTTATGTAACTATAAGGTAAACGCCACTTATCTCTATGATTCAGTACTTTGCAATAGAAAAGGGAATGTGTCACAGATTGATAATTCCGTTTGCATGCAATTCAAAATTACCATTCAAACCGGGTTGACACTTGGTCAGGAGAGCTAAAACCATAAGGAAAACTACACTTTAAACTGCCAAAATAGACATAGAATTGATGCTGTTAGTATACATATTAAAGTGCACCAATTAATTCGAGGAGTATAAATATGTTGCGGGTTATTAATGTTTTAATTAACTAGTTATAACAGAAAGAAAACATGTTCTTTATCAACTGGTATTTAACACTCCTGCTTCGGATCAGAAATCTCAACGACTTCTAAAGACTTTTCCAAAAGTGTCAGAAATATGTGGAGCAGTGCTCATATATGACCCAGTTGCCTAGCCTGTCCGCCCCGATAGCTGAGTGGTCAGCGCGGCGGTCTGTCACGCCCAGGGGCCCGGGTTCGATTCCGGCTAGGTCAGAGATTTTTCTCCGCTCAGGGACTGGGTGTTGTGTTTTCCTCATTATCATTTCATCATCATCAGTGGAAGGCAACGGGAAACCACCACTGGAATCACTTCCCTAAACGCTCATGCGGTGGACCTCTCTGACGAGGCTTCCCCCATGACCAAACCTGCCGTAAAGCAGAACACAAGGTTTCTTTTGGATAGCCTTGCATGGTAGCACACCGCTTCTGTGATTTATGGAGACGCGCCGGCCGCGGATAGAATCCGCCCGGAGGATCAACGATGGACGAGGGCCTATCTGCCAGCCATGCTGTGTATGGTTCCTAAAAAGTAGAAGTTACCGTTACACAATACAGAAACATTTAGAAGACGTTCGCGCACTTTCAGAAATGATGATCGTAGACCACTAGATGGAGACAGTTGGAGTACAAAAATTCCGCTATGGAAGAAGATGGTGGGTGGGAGGGGGGGGGAGGAGGACGTTGGAGAGGAGAGGGGATCGGGGGTTAATTGGTAGTGGATGGTGACAGGAAGATCAACCGATCACATTCCACCACTAACATTGCCAAAGCCGAAAAATCAACACGTCGACTCCACGCAGGTACGGGATGAAGGCCATCAAACAGAAGAAAGGATCAGTGCTCATATACCGGAACTAGTGGACTTCGGTCATCAAAGTTATCCCCAAACAAGCGTATCATCTCACTGTGACTAAAATGTTGTTCTTTCACTAAATATGTGCCATATGTGGCTAAATTTCTATAAAGGGAACAAAAAGAGACAACTTGGGTAGCTATGGATACGAAACACGACGATAATGAGCGTTGTACATGCAATAGATTGATATTCCGCCAAGCTCCATTGTCAAACTGGCAGCAGATGGTGGGCTTTTCGAAGTACATAAACTGAAAGTATTAGTTCTGGCTGCACACGTACGGAAAACAGTTATCAAATTTGAGAGCAGCTGGTTAGTTTCATTGATGGATTTTGCTAATAAACGGGTATTTTCGAGTTTGTGGTGTGTTACTCGGAACTAGGCTTGGTAGCTACGCAGTTAACACTTTCCAGTAAGTTCTGCTGGTGTGTGGAGAGTGAACGGTTACGGCCTGTCTGCTGTTTAAAGGTGAGTGATTAATTCAACGGACGTCATGCTCGCTTGGACATAGTGAATGTACAAATGCACCACACACGTTTTGCTACGTAATACGCCACGTACAGGTGAAGGCGATACAGCCAAAGATCACAACACAAAGAGTACCCTCAGGTCGTACTTTTGCCTATTATTTAGAGGTGGATGAACACTTAAAATTAATCGCAGACGCCGGAATGAGATTCGCTGGAAAAATCAGGAAGGGATGTAGTCCATCAAGTATGGAAGTACCTCACAAAACACTTGAATACAGCTAGTCAGTCTGGGATCCGAACCAGATAGGTCCGATAGAGTAAATGGAGAAGGTCCGAAGAAGAGCGTCAGGTTTCCTTGAAGGGTCAATTAGCAAGCAGGAAAGAGTCACGGAGATACTGAGCTAACTCTAGTGGGAGACACTGCAAGAGGGGCATTCTGCATCATGACGTAGTGCACTCTTATTGAGTTCCAACGGTATAAGTTGCTGGAAGAGTCAGCCAATATACTGCTACCTCCTACGTATATCTCGCGGAAAGACCATCAAAACAAAGTGAGAGACATACGAACACACACGGAGCCTTACCGACCGTCGTTCTTCACGCTAAACGTACGCGAATGGAACAGGACGAGGGAAAAGCGACACTAGTACTCAAAGTACCCTCCGCCACACACTATAACGCTGCTAGCGGAATACGGATGTAAATGTAGACGTGCATGGTCGGTATGCATTGCTTTTCTCTTTACTGTCATTTTGCTCTTCACCATGTCATAAACAAAAGAAGGAAATGAGTGCGAATTTATGTTAGTGCACAAATTAAAATTTTAAAGTTGGAAGACCAATATCTGTGAACTCTGACAATTAGGAGAAATACAGTGCAAGAAACAAATATAATATTTGCCGATAGTGCGCAGCTCATGATACAGAGCCGATATACCCATGCAATTCCTTCTGAGTCCACCAGTAACGTTTAGCATCACTGTATCAGGATATATATATATATATATATATATATATATATATATATATATATATATATATATATATATGTGTGTGTGTGTGTGTGTGCTGTGTAATTAGCTTTTGTGAATAATTTGAAAGAAAGGCAATTTTCAAGAAGGTGGAGGGATGGACTTTGGTGAGCAAGTTATGAACATTAAGATTCTGAAGAGAGACTTTCTACTTGAAATAAAGGTGTGGTTGGACAAAAAAAACAAGAGAACTATGCATCTTAGTTACGTAGGAGAAAACAAACTGTTAAATAATCACCTCCGCCGTCATAAGTAGAGTGAAATCTAACCTTTCTTTGCCATTTATCTAGCCGAGTACGCAGAGATAGTAATAAACGTTTGGTTCAGTAGATACATACGAGTACTGTTGTGGTCATAATTCCTGTCTTAGTCAACACAACAAGGGACTTTGTTGTCCGAGAATCATATTAAACTGAGGGAGGCAACTGGACAACTTCACCAGGTGCTTTGGACATGATAGTCCCAATGGTTAATGGACAGAAAAATTAATCATTTATCGAGAGACGTTATGGTACCAATATGTGGATAAAGTTCGAGAGGCATTTAAAACTGTTTACAGAAAACATTTTAAGCTGCAAATATCTTCTACTTAATAGTGATCAGAAAAATCTTACACTTCCACTGCAATTTTTCGCTACCTCTTCTTCGTTGAATTCTGTCGTACAAGATTAAAAAAATCAATTGGGTGGTCAAATGTTTCGTGAATAATTTGCCTGAAAGTATAAAGCTTGATAAATAAAAGTAATATACGACAACTCTTTGAATGGTAGTCGAAATCACGTACAGGAAATGAGATGGCGATTGAGGATTGAAAGTTCACTGTTTGATTTAGAATCTTGGAATTCTAAGGAACAGCAGAGGATATTTGTCTGGTGAACTATGTAGACGGTGTAGTCTGCGGTCATGTGGTCTTCACCTATTTGTATCATCAATGCCGGAAGCTGGAAAAAAATTCCAAAATATTTCAATCTGATTTTTTTTTAAAAAGGGAATCCTTAAAATGTCAGGTAGCGAGCGAGAAAATGCATTCTCCATCGACACATCATTTACTGTCGACGATGTCGAGCGTTTTTCAAAGGAATGTCAAATGGTTTTCTAATATATTTTATTTCTCACTTTTGGATAAATCATTTCACATTACCTTTTATAGTTTTGTCAAATTTATTTTTTTTATTTTCAACTTTAGGTAAGAAAGTTGTTCTCGAGAAGTGCTAAATTTAGTACTTGATTCGAAGGAAACCATCTTATCACACCAATGTTAATGTCTTTGCCTGGATGGGATCAACATGTTGACATCTTATTTTACTTTTTAGCGTCCTCTGTTCTAGAAATGTCCTGTGTTTAGTATTCTTTTCAAAGAAAGCCATTGACATTGTTAAACGTCACACCAACGCGATTTTTAATGCGCGAAACAGGTAAGGTTTGAAGAGCTGAACTTTATGACATTGCATTTTCCTTCCTAGCGCCTTCTTTTCTCGATTTTCTTAAATTCAGTACTTGATTCGAAGAAAGTCTTTTTTACATTTAAACATCACCCCGTTATAACTTTTCACGCGTTAAATGGCTAGGCAACGTACAGAGGAGGTTTTTGACCCTTGAGAACTTAGACAAGAATCCATCACTAAATAAGTTTTTCTTAATTAGCCTGGTTACTTTCGTTTCTTTTAAAAGTATGAACGTGACGATAAGGGTGGTAAAAAGTAAAATGCCTGCCTGACTTCCTTTTCCCAATTAAGAGGTACTACATTTGACCTTAACTGATAATCTTCTGCTGTTGTCTTCACCATAACGGTATCGGACCTCATCTCTTCTAGCATGTTTTTGATTACTTATTTAAGTGCTGCAGAAGGCAACAGCGGAATTCTGCAGACCAGAAGTTGGGCATATGTGATAAAATCTTGAATACATTTCCATAAACACACAAGGAAATCTGACGTAGCCTGATACAATTAAAATATCAGACACTACACAAACAGGAATAGTGCATATATGACAGAAAATGTGTTGCTGGAGGACAAGACGAAGGTAACAATTTGAAATGTAAACGAGCGTTCTGTTAACTTGCCCAGCCCTTCATCGAAGAGAGAAAGAGAATGTGAGTGTACTGAGAGATAAATTGGAGTGATTATTATCCACTAGAAAAAAAGTACAAAACACTATCGCTCAAGCATGCTTAGCTTTGTTGAGCTAACCATTGCATTTCCGATGGTTCACGACCGAAGTGATCGTGGTCACATTACTTCACATACGTAATAGTAATAAAAGGAGCTACAAGGTCCATGGCTGTTACTGGGAACAGTAAGCAAGTTCAAAAACTTAACAAATGTCTACAACTTCTGTGCTACTGAACTCTAAGGGTGTACTCCAACTAACAGCTGCAAACACCTGAGGACGAGAGGACTCGTCACATCAGTTTTATTGCCGCGAGTATCGAAACCCAATAAGCGTCCGTCTGCAGAAACAGGGGCCCGTAGCCAACCTAACCAGAGTGATGTTTACTTTTGTTCTGGTCTGCGAGGCCTGGTCTCACGATTCCGAAGTTGGGTTCTTTGCAGTGGCGGCAACTCATCGAAAGAGGACGGACAGATTGGTGTCCCTCTCTCACCAAGGAATCCGTGGCAAGGAATTCGGCCTTCGTGGTTGTTCGCCATATTGGAAATTATTAGGAACATTTAAATCAGGACTCGGAAAATTAATCCCCCCTCCCCCCCCCCCCCCACGCCACGAGTAAACATGCATCTTGTTAGGCAATACTATGGTGACATCTGACTGCGATTTAATTGATAATTCATTTCATCGACTTTCTGCATATTAACCGTGACGACATTTATGATGTGTCAAATGATTATGTTATGACAATCTCTCTTTGTCAGAAAGGCTGGACAGTGTAGCAAATATTCCTACTGCACACTTTGTGATAGGCCAGAGAAAAGCATTTGGTCCCCAGATTTTTCGATTTCGCGCTTTTCATCTGGCTACGAAAATTTGGCTAAATTTTTCCCACGAATCAGTTAATAAATTTTTCTTAATTACCATCGTTACTTTAGAGAAATGTACATCTTTGCTTACAAAACAAGACCTCACGATGGTCAGTTTGATCCCTCCTCTGTCATTTCTCGTGCCACCAGCCTTGCCCCAGTGGTAACACCGGTTCCCATCAGATCACAGAAGTTAAGCGCTGTCGGGATGGGCTAGCACTTGGATGGGTGAACATCCGATCTGCCGAGCGCTATTGGCAAGCGAGGTGCACTCAGCCCTTGTGAGGAAAACTGAGGAGCTACTTGACTGAGAAGAAGCGGCTCCAGTCTCGTAAATTGACCAAATGCCCCTCCATATCCAGTGACGCCTGAGGATGTCACGGCTGCCGGTCGATACCGTTGCGCATGTCCAGGCGCAGTTTAGTTTTCAGTTTTTTGTCATTTCTCAATCTTCGTTTGGCTGTGAAACTTCGTACAACAACCCGTTATGTAATTTATAGGGAGTCATGTTTTCGTTACACCTAAGTACTTGACCAAAAATCGACCAGTCCGTGAGGTCCTCTTGATAATACGGGAACAATGCGCCAGTGGGGGGCGGGGGGAGGGGGGGAGGGGCAAGTAGCGCCAAGTGCGACGACCAGTTTATTCAGACAAGGAAAGAGACTTCATACTGAGCCGTGGAGACAGCCGATGTGGCGGGTGGCGGTGGACGCCTAACCGCGTGCGCACTGCGCTGATACGGTAGCTCAGCGTGTTCGGTCAGAGATCTGACTGGTCTCTGTAATAAAAAAAAACTGAGTGAAGGGATGAATAACGAACTTCAACGAATCTCATGTGACACCCACTACGATCAAATACAACGAACAATTATGAACCGAACATGAAAGAGAGGGGGAGAGAAAGAGGCGTGGCGTGGTGTGGTGTGTGTGGTGTGGTGAGGTGTGTTGCCGTGCTGGGAGCGGCGTCAGGGCCTCGGCAGAGCCTGGCGCTCGCGTTAAGCGCGGCCCGGCGCGTCCCGCCCATTAGGCTGCGCTGCCATAACAGCCGCCTCCAAACAAGCGATAACGCCATTAGCCGCCGCCGAGCACAGGCAGTGCAGCGCAGGCAGGGGCGGCGGTCCTCGCCTCAGGCGCCACCACTTCCGCCCCCCCCCCCCTTCCCCCATACACACACACCGCATTGCTCCCATATAGGCCGCTACGGCACACGGGGGCGCCTTCATCGCACCAGCACTATCGGCTACCCAGATTTCACTTTCATCGTTCCGCCCCGTCAGCCGAAAGAGGCAGAGGGCCATGGCTCCGTATCCTGTGACACAGTCCTGTATCTACACAGCACAAGTACGCTATCCGAAATAAAGTATCCGAACACACCTAGGTACGAAGTGACTGAGCACTATGCAGGGTGCTTCAGAAGTAATGGTCAATAATTCAAACACGGAAAGTACAGGCCAAAAGTAACTAGAAATCGCCAATAAAAATGGGTCCTCAAATCAACCGTTGCCGAGGAATCTCATTAATTCGAGTTGCGATCCAACTGCAACCGCCCCTTGATACTGCGGTATTTACATTGGTATCTCAAGGTTTGGCATTGACTACCTGCTTGTTTACGCATGCGCAACTACTTCCCTTTCCCCCTTCATGCACTGATCCGTACCGGTCACCGGACGTGAAGTCACCATGGATAGAATTGAAACAAACGAGCCCTCGGTCACAATTTTTTAGTCTTAATTACCAGGTTTCGACACTTCTAAGAGTGCCTTCATCAGAATTTTGAGATTCGTAGTGGTCTATAACATAATTACAAATTAAAGGGAAAAAAATTATGTAAAAAAGTGTAAGTACTGGCTAACAATACGAGACAGAGACAGTACTTACAAGTCACATATAAAATAAATAACAGGCCAGACGGTCTTTAGTCACAAAATATTTAAAATGAATGTGTGAAGGCGAGCAACCTGTGGCTGTACAGGTATGAACAACCCTTAGAGGCTCGCCTTCACACATTGTTTTTAAATATTTTGTGACTAAAGCCCTTCTGGCCTGTTATTTATTTTATACGTAACATGTAAGTACTGTCTTTGTCTTGTATTGTTAGTCAGTACTTACACTTTTTTACATAAAATAAATTTTTTCCCTTGATTTGTAATTATGTTATAGACCACTTTAGATGTCCAAATTGCGATGAAGGCACTCTCAGAACTTTTGAAACCTGGCAAACAAGACTAAAAAATTGTGACCGAGAGCCCATTTGTTTCAATTTTGATTTATAAACGGTCATTGAACCAAGCAGACATGTTCAGAACCTTACCATGGGTAGAGGTTACACTAATGAAGAGTACGCTGACACGACTTCATGAATGACAATGCGAATGGCTGAGCCCTTGAGGCTGCACGATTGTATGAAGAAGCTTTTCCTCCTCTCCGCTGGCAGCCCGGTAGGCGGCTACATCAGCGCCTTAGAGAAAGCCGGAGTTCTGGACACCGTGTACGAGAAGGTTGTAACGGGACATCCTCCTCTAGCGTTAGTTTTCCTGAACAGCAGTTGTCGATACCAGTATTATTTTTCGAATTTTGGACAGGTCAGTATTATCTCAGTTGCTTCTTTGAAAACTGTCATATAATTTTTTACACAATGTGTTATACGTCAAGCTAAAATTTATGAAAAGGAATTACTTTATAACATATTCGCGTGTGCCACATTCAGTTTTACAGTGACTTTTGTAGCTTTCGTTCTCTTATTCACAATAGTCTCCAATGATCGTCCGTCATGGTTACGTCACATATACTTTCGTCGGCGTTGTGACTTAGCGGATGATGCTTTTCCCTGTATACTGAGTAAATCTTCGGCACGGTGCCTCTTGAAACAACAAACACATCGGCTTCTTTGCTTACGAAAGCATTCATAATACGAGCAGAAGCAATTTCCCTACGTTCGAATTCGCTTAGCTCCGACACAGTGCACTCACAACTATACAGAATGCTCTTCTGGTCACGACTGACGCTTGTAACTTATTGAAGACAATGCACAGGTGCCGCTCGTGCTCATGCACAACAGCGCAACCTTCAATCTTGGCTTGCATCTCCGTTTATGTCCAAGCATGCTTTTGTCGCTGTTGTTCCATATTTCTGTTTAGCGGGTGCGAGGAGAAACAGATTTTAGATTGCTTGAACGATGTACGTGAAACACTCTGCTCTGAGACTGGAAGTATTGACTACAAATGGACGAATTTTAGGAACCTTTGACGGGTATACGCCGAGTAAAATTGTGAGAGATGAGAAAGACATTCGTACACAAAAAATTGATTGAAGGTAGAACTATCGTAAGGAGACCCAGCGGTGGTTTCTTCAACGAATTAGACAGTAAAATTGTATCTTCCAATCTGTTAAAAAACTCTAAGAAAGTTAGGTCTTATGTAAAATCAGTCTGTGAACATAATGACATTAAAACGGATGATTACAGTAGGAAAGTCGAAATATTAAATTCCTTTTTTCGAAAATTGTTACCCAGAGCAAGATGGTACTGTGGTTCCTGCTTTACTTTGGCACACAATTGTATAAATAAGAGATATCGAAATAAATGAACGTCGGGTATGAAATTAACTTAAACTGGCCCACAGAGGAAGGGCCACTGGACACGATGGGATAGAAATACTATTCTGCACAAACTATGCGGAAATACTTGCCCAAGCGGTATCGGCGCCTACAGTTCGAGAAGCCTGCAACCGCACGCATCCGGGTTTCGCGGGCAGCCTAAGCTCCAGGCGTCACCCCTTCCTGCACATGCGTCTGCAATCCTGCTCGACGATAGCAGTTTTCGGTGGCAAGCCAGCACCACAGCAACAACGCGACTTGTTATCGTTTGGACCTGAGGATGCCATCAGTGCAGGAGTTGCTCTCGACATCTGTCGGCATTCCAATCGATATCAGGAGCAGCAGCCGTCCCTGGACTACTTTCTTCCTCAAGACAGATGCTTGAAAATAGTCCATGCTATATACTTATGCTTCAGCAGTACTTATAAGGGAACATTCCCAAGTGTACGTAAACGATCTTGAGGAAACTTGACAGGTGTGTATAGAGGGCAAAATTATGCAATATGTATTTTTTTTGCCCAATTTCACTTTTCAGTGGCACAACACACCCCAAAATGCAATTTGTCCTATTAGGTAAAAGGAAATATCTTCGAAATGATGATACATACAGAATGTTTTTCAGATAAAAGTTGACATATCTTCAGCTTTATTGAAACATGTGTAATAAGTCTTCGCTATGATTTGAAATTTTGCAACATAACCCACCAAAACTGGTATAAGCCGACCTTGGAGAAGATCAGTTTGGATTCCGTAGAAATGTTGGAGCAAGCGAGGCAATACTGACCCTACGACTTATCTTAGAAAATAGGTTAAGGAAAGGCAAACCTACATTTCTAGAATTTGTAGACTTAGAGAAACCTTTCGACAATATTGACTGGAATATTTTCTTTCAAATTCTAAAGATGGCAGGGGTAAAATACAGGGAGCGAAAGGCTATTTACAATTTGTAAAGAAACCAGAAGGCAGTTTTAAAAGTCGAGGGGCGTGAAAGGGAAGCAGTGGTTGGGAAGGGAGTGAGACAGGGTTGTAGCCTATCCCCAATGTTATTCAATCTGTATATTGAGCAAACTGTAGAGGAAACAAAAGAAAAATTAGGAGTAGGTATTGAAATCCATGGAGAAGAAATAAAAACTTTGAGGTTCGCCGATGACACTGTAATTGTCAGAGACAGCAAAGGAGCTGGAAGAGCAGTTGAACGGAATGGACAGTGTCTCTAAAGGAAGATATAAGATGAACATCAACAAAAGCAAAACGAGGATAATGGAATGTAGTCGAATTAAATCGGGTGATGCTGAGGGAATTAGATTAGGAAATGAGACTCTTAAAGTAGTAAATGAGTTTTGCAATTTGGGGAGCAAAATAACTGATGATGGTCGAAATAGAGAGGATATACAACGTATACTGGCAATTCCAAGGAAAGCGTTTCTGAAGAAGAGAAATTTGTTAACATCGAGTATTGATTTAAGTGTCAGAAAGTCGTTTCTGAAAGTATTTGTATGGAGTGTAGCCATGTATGGAAGTGAAACGTGGGCTATAAATAGTTTAGACAAGAAGAGAATAGAAGCTTTTCAAATGTGGTGTTAAAGAAGAATGCTAAAGATTAGATGGGTAGATCACTTAACTAATGAGAAGGTATTGAATAGAATTGGAGAGAAGAGAAATTTGTGGCACAACTTGACTAGAAGAAGGGATCGGTTGGTAGGGCGTATTCTGAGGCATCAAGGGATCACCAATTTGGTATTGGGGGGGCAGTGAGTAGGGTAAAAATCGTAGAGGGAGACCAAGAGATGAATACACTAAACAATTCAGAAGGATGTAGGTTGCAGTAGGTACTGGGAGATGAAGTAGCTTGCACAAGATAGAGTAGAATGGAGAGCTGTATCAAACCTGTCTCTGGACTGAAGACCACAACAACAACAACAACAACCCCACCATCAACAATTAATTTAGAAAAATGCAAACTTTTTTAATTACATAAATTAAAGAAGCTATGAAGCCACATTCATCAATGTGTAATAAACACAAGTCTTCTTGGTGTTCAACCCGCGTCACATCGGACTCCAAACTAGAGCTTGTGAAGATTAATACCATAGTCTTTGTCAGGAGAGAAGTGTGCCTCACCTATAGTGCCGTTGAGGCTCGACTGGTCAGGTGACATGGGGGTGGAGGGGGTTTGACTTACCGCCGCATTACAGATTTCCTGCGTTTCTGCATGAACATCACGCCCTCCAGACGACGTCACCGGCAGTAGATGTTGGAATTCCAAGCGACGTCATCCAACCAATCACAGGCCTGAACGCCACTGTAAAGGAAGCAGGCGTCGCTCCTGACGAAGATATGAGACTTGCCTGACAGAATTATTAGCAGTTTCATCGCAGCCTTAGCTGTCCACACAGGTCATCTCAAAAGCTCGTGTTTTAACTCCGATCTGACATGGTCTGAACACCGGGAAGATTTTATAAGGCTTTGGAAATTTTAGAGAAAGGAAAGCAGGAAGCTGCAGACCCTCCACTAAGTAAAATAATAACAGAAAGATTGACTTCCCGATCTCAAGTACACATAGCTATACTCTGCTGACAATTGTTCGCAATAGTAGTGCTAAATGAAATACTGACAATACTGCATGCACAGCCTGATTTTACATTATGTAATTTATGACGCTGTCAAATATGTGGTAGTTGCTTACCGTGATAGGTCCTAAATTACTTGCATGACATATATTCTCAGATTTTTTGATGGAATCTCTTCAGATTCTATTTGTAGCTGAATTGTTACTCCTTTGACGTTATACTAAAGCGATGAACTAAAAACCGCTGTACACAAATTATTATTATTATTATTATTATTATTATTATTACATTAAATCATTTTCACTTCATTATTATTACAATCGTGGACATCTGTGGCAGGTTAATAATGTGTGTATTTGGGAAGGGGGCGTTGTAGAGCGAGAGGGGGGATAGACACAGAAATAAATTGTCCAGGAAATTGTTCCAGTAAATTCTCTGGAATTACGTGAAACCATAATCCCTGTTTAAGCTTAAAACTGCCATTGAAGATGAGCTACCTGTTGAAACAAGTCCTCTTATTAAAGCCCATTTACGGAAGACTAAGATCTTTGGTTTAAATGTCTTTGAAACTGCCAGATAAGTTGAGACGCTACTTGCATTCCTGTACAGGCTGAAGAGGTGGCCCAGATTAGTAGATACGATTGGACGTGAATTTGTGGCAGTATTAAGGGAGGAGGGAAAGACCTACAGTTACTTCCAGCGGGATGGAGCAAGTGCCCATACAGCCGACCGAACCTTGGAGCACATTTACTCTGTCTTGACGCCTGACAGAATTATTAGCAGAGATCAGTTTCATCGCAGCCTTAGCTGGACACACAGGTCATCTCATCTGCCAGAGTGCGATTACTGTGTGTGAGGAGAGCTCAGGTCTAAATTGTACCGCAACACCCCTAACAGTCTTCAAGAACTGCAGCAGAAAATTTCGGATGAAACTGCTGCAATTCCAGCAGTCCGACTTCGATCGGCCTTCAGTAACTTGCTGACCCGGGCACAAAAGTGCCAGGAGATGAATGCTGCTCAAATCGATATGTGTTACAGTCGGGTTAGTACTGTATTTCCTTTCCTCTGCTGGGTTTCTACGTGCCCTGGAGCTCTGTTCCCCGCGATATTTCGTTTGCCCCACGCTGTAAAAACCTAACTCTGCCAGTGGGAACACTGGCCGTTTCTTGTGCTATGATACGAGCAATTTTCATTCTGGTTCCCAACTTTTATTCTACCGTAATTTTTGACATTAGGCCGCCATAGCTTGGCAACCGATGTAGAGTTTTGTTGTCTCAGGCGCCTACTGATCCGGTTTAGGTTTCCTTATCGTCTTTCGAACCATGCTGCCTACATCTTGGCAACAGGTAAAGTTTTCTCAAAAGAACAGGATGACCGCTAGATATATGTATTTGTCGACAATTGTGCAGAACTTGAACCGATTCGCAAAAGTTTGCAACAAAGAAGAGGCGTGCGTGAAAAGAATAAATAAGTAAATAAAGCGTAATTTTGTACGTAAACTGCAATTGAAGTTACATTTTCGAAGAGAGTTTTCTATTTTTATTGTAAGAAAGCATTTTTTTAAAATTTTTTATTGACTTTAAACAATTTCGGCGCATTCATTTACCGTGAGAACGAATTTCACTCGTTACATTTATCTCGACTTTAAACCATCGTATCACGACAACGGATAAGGATTATTGGATAGAAAAATTTCGTTTGCTCGTTATCCATTTATCTCCTAACATCGTGCATAGTTTTCTTCTTAAATTTGTGGTAAGCACCTATGGGACCAAACTGCTGAGGTCATCGGTCCATAGCCTTACACTCTACTTCATCTGACTTAAACTACCTTACGCTAACGACAAAACACACACCCACGCCTGAAGGAGGACTCGAACCTTCGACGGGGGGAGCCGCGTGAACCGTGACTAGGCGCCCTAGACTTCACGGCTACCCCGCGCGGCGTGCAAAGTTTTGGCCGATTCGTACAAGTTCGAAGTATAGAAATGGCACACTTCAAAAACCTCCTAGGAAAGTGTGTTGTTAGAAGGTAAAATCCAAACGAAGCAAGATTTTTTCAACTTACCTTACATCAAGCTCCGATACACGGGCGGACCAAATTTGAGCCATCGATCTCGCCACAGTCCGGAGTTATTTAATTGTGACGGGTTTTGCATGTAAAATCCGTACGAGGACGACTCTTTTTACACGTAAAATGTAAACAGTGCACTTACAGATGGTGCCATTAGCTGAACATTAATTTCAGCCAAATTAAAATCCTTTGTAAATGTAATTAATCGATTCGCCAACTGCAGTTCGTCGTATGCTTAACATACAGTAACGTAGCTACAGTATGACAGATGTTCGAATGGCTTAAAATGGCGTCTGATCCGGGCTAAACCAAACACTTTTTACCCCGTGTTCTTAGTTCAAATTGGAAACGATCACCAAGACCCCTTCCCACCCAAACTGCTTTTCTTCACGTGTGCTTTTCATACATAGTCGTGTTTGTTACAACACTTCCACGCTTTAACAATGCAAACAGCAAAGGTTCCTATATACTCGAATATGACTGAGACAGGCCTGAAATTATTTCCGCATTTGTAAACGGCTATCCACTTAAGATAAAATGCTGAGTCCTTCCTATTAAAAAATCTCCAATGGAGTCCCAAATTTTGTATGATACGATGAAACGTCCCCTTAGAACAATTATACATATGAAACGTCCACTTAGAACAATTGTACAAGACT
The DNA here is from genome assembly GCF_023864275.1 of Schistocerca cancellata. NCBI lineage: Eukaryota > Metazoa > Arthropoda > Insecta > Orthoptera > Acrididae > Schistocerca > Schistocerca cancellata. The sequence goes on from NC_064634.1 coordinate 103,836,407, forward strand.
GTGCTTAACCTGGCACACAATAATTTTAGCGCAACGCGATCTGACTATCAAAAATCCCTGCAAAAGAATGGCCCTGACAAACATTAAACTATACCTTTCACAAATCACTTACCTCACAAAAATCTTCGCTGCTCGAACTACTGCAATACAGCGAGTGCCACTACTGCCAGCTAAATAAAAGATTCAAACTACTGAAGGCACTAACTACTGATAGGGATAGTTAGCAAATGAAAGATATTAATAGAGAACAAACACTGTATTTACCTTAATAGTCATCAATAGTCATAATATATACAGCAGCTCATGACATCAATTTTTACAAATTTCAAACTCCGCCATCTCTGTCCTCACATCCACCACTGCTGGCGGCTCCCCTCCAACTGCCCAGCGCTACGCGCTGTTCGCATCCAGCTATAGCAGTTCATGACAACAATGGCAGACAACAATGCAAACTAGCCACATACTGCACACAGCACAGCCAGTGATTTTCATATAGAGTGCTATGTAACGTTGCCAATAAAAAAACATAAACAGCCTACTTACATAGCCCCCATGCTCCCCACAAAAAATTTTACAAATTTTTTTGGGCAGTGGCCAATACAGATTTGAAAAAATTTTTCATAATTACAATAACAAAGATATCAAATGCACACACTGATTAATACAATGTTGGTCAAAAGCTAAAATTTTCTCACAGTCAATAGAGACAGTCCTGATCATTCACCACAGTAAAACTGCCGTTTCTTTTATCAAAGTCTGAGCAATAAAAGACAATGCACACGGAAGTAGTGGATGTCCATGCAGTCTTGAAGAAGTAGTGTTGTCCTTCTAACAGAAAGACAGTGCTGACTCTTGACATGCTGACAGGTAATGCGCCACAATGGAGCAAACCCACAGCAGAGTCAGTCGAAGTTCTGACGAATATTGGTAGGTAGGTCATCACAGAGCAGACCCACTGCAGTCCTGGTAGAGAGTATTGGTGGGCCACCAGAGGTGCAGACCCACTGCAGTCCTCGTAGAGAGTGTGGACAGGCCCACTGTAGTCCTGGTAGAGATTGTGGTATTGGTGGGCCACCAGAGATGCAGACCCACTGTAGTCCTTGTAGAGACGGCCAGCAGCCATCTGCTGCGACTGTGCAGGTGCACAATCACCATCGAAGAGTCTTGCAGAGAAGATAGCAAGTCCATATACCCCCACTTGTGCACTCACAAAGTTTGTGGAATTGTCCTTAGAACCAGCAATGCTGTTATCCAGTCCCTTGCTGAATTATTAACACACGTGCAAACACTATCAGTCCCTACTTCTCACATATTGTCCATATACTATGACCAACAGAAATGTGTGCAGTGAAATGAATGCTTACAAGTTACTGAATTTGAGTAACTGGTGTCAATTACAATTATATAACATAAGAATACAATTACAAAGATACAAAATACATCATTAAAAACATAACAATACAGATAATATTTGTAGTAATAGGGGCTTTACAAAAGAATAGAAATAAACATATACATCAGTGTTACAGGAATGATGACATGAGTACATACATAAAAGATCAGAATAACTTGCGAAACATCAACTTCACACATGAGCATTAAAACAAAACAAAACAGAATAAATAAAGTCTAAGCATCTTTACAAAGAAAATAACAGAGTATTAGAAAAATTCTACAACATAGCTCTCATCAGCTAAACACATAAAGACAGGAAAAAAAACACAAATACACAAGGGTACCCAAACACATAGTGGGATAACACCAAAAGGAAAGGACAACACACAATTACATATTGGGAAAAAACAGCAAAGAGGAAAGGACAGGGTTTGTTTTACTGCAGTATTTTGCTTGGAGATCTCCCTTCATTCCATAGATCGTTCGTCTTATTTCAACCTTTGCTTCCACCAAAAAAAATCCTATCTAAGCATGCTTTCTGTATTTATATGTTCACATATTGCTTACCCCATCATTTATTTACAAGAAAATCCTACCTATACCTCGTTCCTGTATTCTATTCATATTTCTTTCAAAATAATTATTTCTGATTGTACAATACTGATTGGGGCCCAAATCTTTCTTCGCAATGCATTCTTTACCTATTCTCCATAGTCAGTTTCTTATATAGTCTACCCCCTCTTAAGCTAACTTAAATCTACTGAGCTCAGATATATATACCAAGGGACGAGGCAATGCAGCAAAAAAAAAAAAAAATAATTAACACAAACATCAATGACAAAAAATAGAAATGACAAAGCAAGCAGCATAAATTAGCAAAGCAAGTGCAATATTACAACTAATATAAGGCAATGCAGGAAACAAGAAAAACTAGCTTAGAAGAGTAACACAAAGTCAAATTCAGTAACACTATGCCTGGCAAACAGCAGCAACTTATACCTAAACATGACATAGCTCAAGCAGAAAAAATATTACAGTAAAAACAACAATGCAGACAAGGGAAAAGCATATTCACATCTTAATGTCTATGTAATTAAAGTGGTGCACCATAACAACTTATTGTAAAAAAAAAAAAATATTACCATGTACTTGAAAAGAAAATTATGTGTTACTGTTTCTAGTTCCTTCTTATTGTTCTTTCCTTTCCAAGTGCTCCTTTTTTAAAGAATGTGGATCATAAAATAATTATTTAATAGATCTGTTGACAGAAAGAGTTCACATTAGCAAATGCATTTCATTTTATAAAAGCAATGCTGCAACACAGCTGGAAACCAGATATCAAATGAAATAAGCAATTACGCAAACCAAAGCATAAAAATATCATTCAATAGTCATGTGGCATTTCGTTTCATAAGTTAATGGCTCTCAACTCTCGTAGAAAGACACTTGTCATAATCAGGTGAGCATATGTACGAATATTTCCCATCAATTCATAAGCATTTCAATAATTAGCACAAAGTGCGAGTAATCATATGTTTTTAAGTAACGAGGGTGTCGCATTAGCGATGAAAGGCACATCCTAATGGCTTATTCTCCAGGTGTTTGACACAGCTGTGTGCCCACAACGCATTACAAAAATCATATGTTTTTAAGTGACGAGGGTGTCGCATTAGCGATGCCCTCTACAAAGGAATGTCATTAACAGCTATATAGGCCTCTCTTTGTCCTTCTCTTCCACCTGTGCCTCTGGCACACCCTAATGGCTTTCTTTTCTACCTGAGCGTCTGAAAAGGCTTGTTCTCCAGGTGTCTGACACACCTGGGTGCCCACGTCACATTATGTGCAGGTGGTCACTTAACTTTCTTACGGAAATATTTACGACAGTAGTTTCCGCTACAGTGACAGTCTCATATAAAAACATTTCACAGGTCAAGAATTTTATTGACATAAACATACCTCAACAGCATAATACACATCGTCGTCGTAAAAATAACATCATAACACCTCAGTCAAATGTCAAAAACGTCGTAGCTTCCTCCAATGATTTCAAAACCTAAAGAAAATTCTATGCTCATTTCAGTAGTGTCATCTACCTCAAACGTACTTTAAAAATCATGATCTCATACCAAATACATCATTCAAAGCTCTCATAGTATCACAATGGTACCAAAAAAATATGAACAGTTCACAAAGTACAGACAAAGTACAATTTCTTAAGTGTGAAGTAATCCAACTCTGTAATTGCGTAAACATGTGTCACTGACGTAGTAAAAGGATGTTTGTTTCTCTGTTAAATGATCAGATAGCTGTGTAATTTATGTGTTAGAGAAATATGGTACCGATGTGTTAAATTGTATAAGCAAATACCATATTAGCTAGGGCTCCTTGTGCTTGCCAAACACATGGTACACAAAGTAGGCGTGTACCCCCCTGAGGTTTATTGTAATTATACCCTCAGGTGTTACAGATTACAGCAATGGAATGAAATGTATCACGAAAAACTTTCTTTGTAATTCAAAACTCTTTAAAAATAAATGTTTTAAGTACAAAATTAATCACTCAAATACGTGTCCTGTAGCGCTAAATATGCGTCTTGCTGTAAGATAATCTCTGGGAAGTGTCGTAGTTATTGTCCTCCGAAAGCTAAGTTCTGCAGAAGTCAATGTACTTACCTCATGATACACAAAAGTGAAATGCTTTGCGTATAGATTTCTTAGTTATTACGCTTATTGCCGTGATGAGGAAAGTACTGTGCTGTAACGTATTGTTGTCCTACGGAAAAGGCTGTCTCCTTGTAGCAATAGCACAAAAGTCACCACTAAAACATGTCTCACTTTATAGAAGAATTCAGAAAAAACTGTGCAGATATAAAACAGATACACCGCAAAAGCGACATTGTAAATTGTCACTCATTAGTAACATCGTGATATAATCGTGTAGCTGTCACATAAACTAACCACTGTGTCATCTGGCATTTCACATAAAGCACCTCAAATCCAGAATCCACTCGTAAGCAAACCAAAATGTTGCATGAAAATTTCATTAGCAGTGCTGGTATATGTTCTAAGTATGTAAGCCTAATAGTCGTTACGTAATCATGCAACTAACAAGCAAGAATGTACACACACAATAACACTGTGTCGTCTGTTCGCAATAACAATGCATTCGTAATTTCTGTTTAAATAAGTTCTCTTGGTTCTTGACTGGATGGTTAGTTAGCTTTAAAACATAGTTGCATGTTAACAGTTTCTCAGTGTGACAAATTGTACAAGTAACGTGAAGTGACAATTGCAAAGACTAAGTTAAAAAGCAGATTATCTGTCAATAAATGGTTTTACATGAGAAATGTGGTGCAATCTTTTACCCTTTGCTCTTCTCAGTACGCAGAGTTTCAACTTGAATGCAAGTATCATGCGGTATTCGTCCGTAAAGAATACGGGAATTTTGCTCAAGGTTAGCGTCAATGTTATTTTTCTCGGAGCCAGCCGGCGCACGCAGCTGCCTGCGGTGCGAGTCATTGTCTGTTTCTTTGTTGGCGCGCGCCGTTATTGGGATTAGGAGGCCTAACTTCCACAAATTCGCCTTGCCCAGAGGGCCCAGCTCTGTTTAAAGCTCGCCAGTTCTGATGGAGTTCAGGTCTGTCGTTACGATCATATCGCCTGTCGTCATGTCGGTAGTTTCGATAGTTTCTTTCATGTCGGTCATGTGGTGGAGAATTTCTCCCAGAATCGTAACTACGCGCTGGACCGTTGCGTCTAAAGTTATTCTGTCTCCCTTGATAATCATTATTTTGGTTCCCATATTGTCTGTTTCTCTGATTGTCTCTGTGATAGTCATTACCGCGGAAAGGTGATCTTTCCCTGTAACTATTACTCTGCCAGTGGTTGTCATATGGGTGGTGTCTGTTTTGGTCACGATTTGCGTTGTAAGAATAGGTTTCTCGTGGCCATTTATTGTTTCTGTCGTCACGGAATTGAGACGGATGTGACCTGTAGTGATTGTTTTCCTGTTTTCGCATCCCGCGACTGTCTGTGTCAATTTCCAGTTCTTGTAACAGTCCCTGAAAAGCTTCAATGTCGTCTTTGCAACGTCCTGCTAAAATAATATGTCTCAAATGTTCAGGCAGTTTGATTAAGCAAATGCGGATGAGTTCTGAGGGGCTGTATGGGTTTGACAGGTACTGATTCTTGTGCAACATGTCTTCAAAATATTTCACAAGACTGGAAAATTCAGATTGCTCGAAGTGTTTCATCATTATGATGCTATGTTTTACGCGGTCTTGTGTGGCTTGAGACCAATATGCTGAGAGGAAGGCATGGTAAAATTCTCCTTCACTGTGGCAATCGTGAATGACCGATCGCATTCTTACAGCTGGTTCATTCTCCAAGTAGCCACACATAAATTCTAATCTGTGCTCCAATGACCAGTTGGGAGGAAAACAATGAGAGAATTGATGGAGCCATGCTTGTGGATGAATATCGTTGCCAGAATTCTTAAATGTTTTGAATTTACGTGTAGTAATGAACAGCTTATAGTCAAAATCATCATGTCGGCGAGTCACATATCGGTCATTGTTACGTCGTGTCGGCGGTTCCATATCAAAATTCGGTGCACCTTGCCAATTCCTTTCATAATTACCGAAATGCTCTGTGTTATTATATTGTGGCTTTTCCGTATTTCTATGGCCCTCTTCCAGTGTTGGGGCGCGAGTGTCCTCTGAAATACGCAATTCTTGTATCACCTGCGTCAACTGATCTTGTACTTCCCGGATTTCTCTTTTATACTGTGTATTAATTTGATTTTGATTTTGTTTGAATTTTCTTATTTGTTCATAGTCTTCTGTGTCAGTGAAGGCTACGGGTCTTGTGTCATTCAGATCATCATCTACCTTTGTAGATAAGTTAGTGACCTGATTCGAAAGTTCAGCTACTTTCTCCGATAGTGAACACATTTCCTCAGTGTGTTTTTCTGAACCAAGTTTCAGAGTGTCCATTTGTGTTGAAATCGAATCTACTGTGTTCTTTAAGTTTTCCTGAGTTTTTGCCAGTTGCGTAACCGAATCGGTAGATGCAACTGAGTCAATTTTAGCCCACAAGGTCTCATGATTTTCATGAACAATGGTTTGCAGTTCTTTTATGGCTGCTTCGTGATTCTGTAATACATTCTCATGACGCGAAAAAATAGGTTGGAAATGCTCACAAATTTGTGTTTTTACGTCATTACAGACTTTCTGACATTTCGATTCTATTTTATGTAACTCAGTAGTTAAATCTTCACGTGTTTGTTCAAGTGTGGTGTCTAACTTCTGAAGCTTTTGCTGTGTTAGTCTCTGATTTTGTTCCATTGTGTCTAGCTTCTGAAGATTTTGTTCCATTGTGTCTAACTTTAGAAGATTTTGTCCCATTTGTTGCATTAATTGTAATAACAATGCATTAGTGTCTGGAATCTGTTCCTCTACGCTTTTCGGCAGTGCATTTGCACCAGCAACATTCACATTTTGACAAGCAGAAAATGTATCTTGACTTATTTGAGAAAACGGTGAGGACGCAAAACCTGAATCTACAGTATTTGCAATATTGTGTCCTATCATTTCGGATTCCTGAGGCGAGCTGTTGCCGACCGATCGATCGATAATGCTTCCCTGTTCACTACCTGTTTCACTGCCTACGCCATTGTTTGACGCCCGCTCCATTTCCCTGTGCACAGTTACCAAATTACTACTTTGAACATTAGTTAACTCATTACACAGTGGCGCTAACACATTGCTTTCGTCTTCACTGTCGTTTCTCAGTTTACTTTGGAGCCGAGTGTTACGTTTTTCACACGCCATTATTGAGACAATATTTCACACGATAACACACAAAAACACAATTTGAAGAGCAAAAATAAGAGAACACATTAACATAGCACTGAAAATAATATCTAGTTAATTGCAGCAGCGAAATACTTGGCGCAAAGCTACATGCATGCCACAACTGTTTTACTGTACAACAATGAAAGACTGCAACTACAAAGGAGATTCTCTCTACAATTACGCACTAGCAATAAACAAAAGCTGCACTAAATACACAAACTACAAGAAAAAATCAGAAGATTCCAGGTTCGAATCCTGGCAGGGTCGCCAGATGAAACGTCCCCTTAGAACAATTATACATATGAAACGTCCACTTAGAACAATTGTACAAGACTGTGCTTAACCTGGCACACAATAATTTTAGCGCAACGCGATCTGACTATCAAAAATCCCTGCAAAAGAATGGCCCTGACAAACATTAAACTATACCTTTCACAAATCACTTACCTCACAAAAATCTTCGCTGCTCGAACTACTGCAATACAGCGAGTGCCACTACTGCCAGCTAAATAAAAGATTCAAACTACTGAAGGCACTAACTACTGATAGGGATAGTTAGCAAATGAAAGATATTAATAGAGAACAAACACTGTATTTACCTTAATAGTCATCAATAGTCATAATATATACAGCAGCTCATGACATCAATTTTTACAAATTTCAAACTCCGCCATCTCTGTCCTCACATCCACCACTGCTGGCGGCTCCCCTCCAACTGCCCAGCGCTACGCGCTGTTCGCATCCAGCTATAGCAGTTCATGACAACAATGGCAGACAACAATGCAAACTAGCCACATACTGCACACAGCACAGCCAGTGATTTTCATATAGAGTGCTATGTAACGTTGCCAATAAAAAAACATAAACAGCCTACTTACAACATCTTATGACAGTAGCTTGCTTTCGTTAGTAAGCATTTTCTGCTGGCGAATCAAATCCTGTTTCAAGTAGTAAAGTACACAGCATTAATTCCAATTTTGCTATTGCTTTATAGTATCCTTTGCGAGCTAAAACCTGCGATTTCCGACCATAAAGATTAGTGGCTCGAATGAGGCCGAGATTGTCTCATAAACAAACGCTCCTCGTTTTCAAAGGGATGTGCGATGAGGAGAGAGAAGGGTGGAGAGAGGGTTGGATAAATCTGAAATTAATGACTGTTTACGCGGGGCGTCGGGGAGACGGATATTACAGGAAGAAAAACTTTGGCGAAGAGCGAAGGAAATTTAGATCGCTGGAGGGGAAATTTCCGACAGGGAACTCAAGAGTGGGTTGGACCCCGGGGCTGACGCGGGAAAATTTATGTAGCAGGCAGGTTCTGCGGGGATTTGTTTGGCCGAGACGCCAGCACTTTCTCTTGTACAGTTTTATGAAAGTTTCCCTGTTGTTAGTGAGTGCAACGCAGTTTCTGTTTCTTGTTTTTGTTTTTTGTTACTTGTACACTCGATAAAGAGATTGATCTTTTACGGGTTTTTTCGTTTTTACTCTCTGCTTGGCCTCTCATTCCCTCGAAGAATCTGTGTTCTTTTCCATGTACTTTCATACTGCCATTATATCAATAATAACTGTGCAGTAATGTTCAAAATGGTTCAAATGGCTCTGAGCACTATGGGACTCAACTGCTGAGGTCATTAGTCCCCTAGAACTTAGAACTAGTTAAACCTAAATAACCTAAGGACATCACAAACATCCATGCCCGAGGCAGGATTCGAACCTCCGACCGTAGCGGTCTTGCGGTTCCAGACTGCAGCGCCTTTAACCGCACGGCCGCTTCGGCCGGCTTGCAGTAATGTTTCCAGATTTAGTAGCCAACTGTTCACTGGTACAGAAGCCCACAAGCTTAAATCATGTCCTGTGTATCCTAAAATAATACGATCACTGTTAAAAATAATGTAGTACATTAGTGGGATAATTGAACTGAGAATAGTTTGTGAATAAATTTTAGTGTTCTGAGTTCATTCTTGTCACTAAAGTATAATATTTCTAATAGGTTAAAGCTACTTGCAATTGATTTGGCTTCCATAATTGTACCTATCACCCAAATTATTTCATTACTACAACTACGACGGTTGTTCGGAAAATAAGGTAGCGAAATGGAAACCTCAGTGAAAAAACTGTTTTCTTTGAACATTATTTATACCTTCCAGGTACTTCCCTACATAGTTGCCGATCCGACTTAGGCATTTATCGGAGCTTTATACCAAATTTCCAACAATATCGTCATAGAAGGCAGCCGCCTGTGCTTTCCGATAGTTCTCTACGCTGGTCTGTAGCGCGTAGCTTGCGCCCAAGTGTTGTCTTCGTATCCAGCGTTTCATGTGAACACAGATCATACTCAGGACGAGCCAATTAGGGCTGTGTTGTGGGTGATCGAACACTTCCCATCGAAAAGGCTGCAGGAGCATCTTCACTGCGCCTGCAGAGTGCGGCTGAGAATTGCCATGAAGAAGTAAGTGCGTGGCAGTTGTGTTAGGCGGGCTGCGTTCATTAAGGCGAAGTCTCTCAGCGGGCCCTCCTACTTGGCGGGAGACATTGTTGTTCCAGGCACCTTTACTCGCTCACAGTGCGCTCACATCTGAAAAGAGCATCTTGATGCGATCGACTGGCATACTAGAGACACTCGCTCACAGTGCGCTCACATCTGAAAAGAGCATCTTGATGCGATCGACTGGCATACTAGAGACACTGACCAAAACGTCTGTGAAAAGCCTCGTCGGATTCTCGCAGGGGTTTCCATTTCGCGACCGATCATTGCTCAGTATCCGAATTGCCCTCTTACTAATTTAGGTGTTCGTTGATGTTAACTGACATGAACTATGTTGTCCTAATCAAGTTGGTCACTGTCGCGGATTTCAACGGTAAGTGTTCAAACCATGACCATCATCCAAATTTACACCGAGGTGACAAATGACATGGGATACCTCCTAATATCGTGTCAGACTTAGTTTTTCCCGGAGTAATGGAGCACCACGACGTGTCATGGACTCAACAAGTCGTTAGAGGTCCCCAGATGAAATATTGAGCCGTGCCAGCTCTACAGACGCCCGTAATTGCAAAATTGTTGCCGGGGAAGGATTTTGTGACCGAACTCACCTCTCGATTATGTCCTGCTCAAGGTAGAATGGGATTCATGTCGGGAGTTCTCGGCAGCCAGATCATTCTGTCGAACTGTCCAGAATGGTCTTCAAACCAATCGCGAACAATTGTGGCCCAGATGGCGCTTTATTATCCATAAAAAAAATCAATCGTTGTTTGGGAACATGAACTCCTCGTTTAGTTGCCAATGGTTTCCAAGTAGCCGAAAATTACCATTTCCAGTCAATGATCCACTCAGTTGGACCAGAGGATCCAGTCCATTCCATGTAAACACAGGTCACTTCGTAATGGGCCCACCATAAGCTTTCAGATTGCCTCGTTGACAACTTGGGTGCATGGCTTCGTGGGACCTGCACCACACTGCAACCTACTATCAGCTCTTACAAAGAGACATGGGGACTCGTCTGACGAGGACACGGTTTTCGTCTAGGGTCGAACCGGCATGGTCACGGGCGCAGGAGGGGCTCTGCAGGCGATGTCGTGCTGCTAGCAAAGGCACTCGTGTCGCACGTCTGCTGCCATACCCCATTAACGCTAAATTTCGCCTCATTGTCCTAGCGGATACGTTCGTTGTACGTCCGACTATAATTTCTGCGTTTATTTCACGCAGCGTTGCTTGTGTTGCTAGCACCGACTACTCCACGAAAAAGGCCCTGCTCTTTGTCGTTAAGTGAATGTCGTCGGCCACTGCGTTGTCCATGGTGAGAGGTAATGCCTAAAATTTCGTTTCCTCGACATACTCTTGATACTGTGGATCTCGGAATATTGAATTACCTAACGATTTCCGAAATGGAATGTCCAGAATGCGTCTCGCTCCAACTTCCAATCCGCGTTCAAGGTCTGTTAACTCCTGTCGTGAGCCATAATCAAGTCGTAAACCTATTCACGTAAATCACCAGAGTACAAATGACAGCTCCGCAAACACACTGCCCTTTTGCATCTTGTGTACGCGTTACTACCGCCATCTGTATCTACGCATGTCGCTTTCGCATAGCTTCTGGCCGGACGAGGTGGCCGAGCGGTTTTAGGCGCTACAGTCTGGACCCGCGCGACAGCTACGGTCGCAAGTTCGAGTCCTGCCTCGGGCATGGGTGTATGTGATGTCTTTAGGTTAGTTAGGTTTAAGTAGTTCTAAGTTCTGGGGGACTGATGACCTCAGAATTAAGTCCCGTAGTGCTCAGAGCCACAGCTTCTGTCACCAATCCGTGAGGTAAATGTGCCTTAGCAAATCCTTGAATAACTCCAATAAAATGGCTCTCTCTCCGAGATAACTTGCTATTCTTCTGTGGTCTTATTGGAAATCGTGTCATTGGAACACCAAAAGGCAATCATCTACACATTACCGACAATTCTTATTAAGCACATGACTCTTGTGCTGACCGTATAGTAAGAACACATAATTACAAGTACTATGGACTGCGTTGTGAGTACTGCGACTGCACACCACACCACACCACACACAGCCATTACGGTGAGGTGAACTTAGAAACCAACTCTTGTCACTCTGCGAGGAAAGAGCCCACTGTGGAGGAAGGAAGCTCTTTCCGATCAGGCAGATGAACTTATCCCTTCGGGTCTGCCAGCCAACAATCCCATACAACTTTCTTCCTTTCGTTGACTATTACGCTTTTCACAGTTTTTTCTATTGGTCTTTCGAAGAACGTCCCTCCTCTGCTTCATTGTCAGCGACACTCTCTTTAATGGATGCATTCACACTGTTGCCCTACTAACCTCACTCCTACTTGTCGTAAAAGGAAATCGGAACTCTTTTCGAGGAATTCGGAGTGTTTATGCTTTCTACTGTCGAGCAAGAAAAAAGATAACCGAAGAAAGGGCGGCACTATCGCATCAGAACCCCCTCTTCCTACTCTCCTTAAAAAATGAAGCCTTTGCAGACGACACAATAGGAATCCTACAATACCAGAGGGTCTCGATATCTTCAATTATATACAAATAACTTCTATATATATATACTGTCATAAAGCTAAATATTTAAAGTTTAAATATTTCATATTCTGCATACTAGTATTTATGTTGAAGGCTTTTACTTAAAATTCTGTAAATTCATATTATTAATTTTTGGGGGATATAACAACGATTGTTATGGTCAAAGATTTGAACTCTTTGGTTTATATGTCTCTGACAGCGACACCACCAACGTGATAAGTAATACCTTAAAACGTTATTCGATGCTCCTTACCTGAAAATTGTACCCAACATCTGTTTCGAAGACAGTGTAGAGGTACATTACAAGCTCTTTTGCGATGACGTTTGCAAAAATGCATCAAATTGTCTGCAATTATGGGAGGGTACAACTGAAGGGGAACTTTTAAGCAAACTTTTTGTTTATCTAATCTTCTTTTGAATGTTGTAGCCCTTCTTATTTGCATAATAGCTCAAAACAAAAGAAACATCAGTTACACTGGAGTCCATCAGCTTTACTCTCAACTGGAAAGACTACCTATCGGGCCACAACGGTGACCTCCTAGCTGACATATTCATGAATCACTTACAAAACCAAATATTCGAAGAAACTGTAGAACCGAATCAGTACAAAATAAAATTTTGGCACCGATATGCAGGCAGCATAGTTTGCCTAACAGATGAATCACACATACGTATAAAAGTGCTTCATTATGACGTAAACAGTGTCCATCCACAAATACATTAATCAAAGAGACGCTGATGAAAGAGCTAAGAGCTCACCATAAACAAGAGAAGCAACAAACATGAGTTCACAGTTTAAGAACCACAATCATAAGCAGAATCATTCACAACGAATATGATCAACCAGTAACTCATTAAGAAGCCATTTGCAACACTTACCACATATACTGAACAGAAGACTTATGAACAAATATGACTACGTAGAAGAACTAAAAACAACAAAATAAACTGCGTAGGAAAAGTGCTATGACAAAAAGAGATTAGATTAAAAAACAACAAAAATGTAAAGAAAGGAAACATACAACAATGAAACATACATACGGACAGATACGATACAACGCAACACACCAGAAAATCAGCAAAAAGCCAACAACAGATGGTACATACAGCAGCAAAGCTGTACATGGGTGGGGCAACTTACTAATGAGAAAAGGACTCAAAATATCATATTGGATAACAATACAATTTAGAACAGACTGGGGAAGACACTACCAACACAGACTAATACTGCCAATCTGGTGAATACCAAATAACCTATAAATGCTGTCCATCAGTGCAAGTGGGTCAAACGTATAGGAACCATAGAACCAACTGTACAGAACATATCACGGCGCTTAAAAGTAATATTTCCGACTCAATATTTGCTGATCAGTTAATAGGCAAAATCACGTCCCAACGAGCAATGAAACTGATCTAAAAATTCTTGAAACTGATAATAGCCTGTACCATAAATCAACAATAGAAGAAAATTATCACATCAAAAAAATCACTATTCCAAAGAAAGAAGGAAGTAAACCAATATATAAAGACGTGCAATAAAACACTTTTTGCCTCTACGTAACTGTGTAAATAACCACGCCCCTCCAAACAGCATGTGATCAGCCTCTAAAATTAAATTCTGTTCCCCATACTTCACACCACTCATTCTATCTGTCTCTCCATAACTCCCTCTCTGTCTCTCTCTCTCTCTCTCTCTCTCTCTCTCACACACACACACACACACACACACACACACACAGCTGGCCGCTGTGACCGAGCGGTACTAGGTGCTTCAGTCCGGAACCGCCCTGATCCTATGGTCGCAGTTTCGAATCCTGCCTCGGGCTTGGATATGTGTGATGTCCTTACGTTAGTTGGGTTTAAGTAGTTCTAAGGAGCTGATGACCTCAGATGTTAAGTCCCGTAGTGCTTAGAGTCATTTTAAACATTTTGAACACACACACACACACACACACACACACACACACACACACACACACACAACCCGTGCATCTCAAACATCAGAAACTTATCAGATCACGCACCACACTCCAAACAAACACGAAACGAAACAAATGAACGCTACATAGCTACACTAACACCTGAAATGGTGGCAGAAACTTTGTGGTTCAAATGATTCTGAGCACTATGGGACTTAACATCTGTGGTCATCAGTCCCCTAGAACTTAGAACTACTTAAACCTAACTAACCTAAGGACATCACACACATCCATGCCCGAGGCAGGATTCGAACCTGCGACCGGAGCGGTCTCGCGGTTCCAGACTGTAGCGCCTAGACCGTACTGCCACACCGGCCGGCCAGAAACTTAATGTTTGACTGAAAAACTATAAAAAAATGCGTATGAACCAGCAAGAAATGGCAACAACGATAGAAATACAATAATGCAGTGCCTGTGTTGTTCAGAAGAACGACGCAATTTCCTCCAGACATGCATGCGTGTCCAAAGGCCCTACAGCCATTTTGAAATACACGAAACAGATTCGCAGTTGCTAACATGGACAAGCATCGGCTGCTGAATTGAATGACGACACTGAAAATTTGTGCAGAGCCGGTGGTCGAACCCGGATTTCCCGCTTATCGCGAGTGGTCGCCTCAGCAGTAGGCTATCCGAGCACGGTTCGCAGCCAGACGCAACTTCCATACGTCGTCAGCCTTGTGCCTGCAACCTGCACATGTTAATCCATCATGTATATTCCTGTACAGAAGAGACATTTTAATCCAAAGTCGCTTGCCTGGTGTCAGCAGATAAGAATTAAGTACTTAAGCACAACACAAGCAAGTGAAATAACACTGCATCAAAGAACAGTAGTAACACGCTAAATTATCCGATATTTAGCGATTATCAGTTAGAAACGGACAAACAGAAAATTCGAAGTATTTCGTTTGTTGCAGATTACTACCTTTGAAGTACCCTTGGTCTAGGGGTAGCGTCTTTGATTCATAATCAAAAGGTCTTCGGTCCCGGGTTCGATCCCCGCCACTGCCTAAATTTTGATAAATAATCAGCATTGGCGGCCGAAGACCTCCGGCATAAGAAATCAGCCTCATTCTGCCAACGGCCTTGTCAAAGAGGGCGGAGGAGCGGATTGAGGTTCAGGGCACTCTCTTGTCCTAGGGGTGGGAAATTGCAGCTAAAGGCGGAAGAATCAGCAATGATCAACGACATGAGGATGCAGAAGGCAATGGAAACCACTGCATTAAAGACACGTAATGTGTATCCACAGGATACGTGGCCTGTATTTGAAGAAGTGTCATGATGATCTCTCCAATTGCAAAAGATTCCGGAATAGTCCCCCATTCGGATCTCCGGGAGGGGACTGCCAATGGGCAGGTGACCATAAGAAAAAGATTGAATAATCTACGAGAGGATAACGTTCTACGAGTCGGGGCGTGGAATGTCAGAAGCTTGAACGTGGTAAGGAAACTAGAAAATCTGAAAAGGGACATGCAAAGGCTCAATCTAGGTATAGTAGGGGTCAGTGAAGTGAAGTGGAAGGAAGACAAGGATTTCTGGTCAGATGAGTATGGGGTAATATCAACAGCTGCAGAAAATGGTATAACAGGTGTAGGATTCGTTATCAATAGGAAGGTAGGGCAGAGGGTGTGTTACTGTGAACAGTTCAGTGACCGGGTTGTTCTAATCAGAATCGACAGCAGACCAACACCGACAACGATAGTTCAGGTATACATGCCGACGTCGCAAGCTGAAGATGAACAGATAGAGAAAGTGTATGAGGATATTGAAAGGGTAATGCAGTATGTAAAGGGGGACGAAAATCTAATAGTCATGGGCGACTGGAATGCAGTTGTAGGGAAAGGAGTAGAAGAAAAGGTTACAGGAAAATATGGGCTTGGGACAGGGAATGAAAGAGGAGAAAGACTAATTGAGTTCTGTAACAAGTTTCAGCTAGTAATAGCAAATACCCTGTTCAAGAATCACAAGAGGAGGAGGTATACTTGAGAAAGGCCGGGAGATACGGGAAGGTTTCAATTAGATTACATCATGGTCAGACAGAGATTCCGAAATCAGATGCTGGATTGTAAGGCGTACCCAGGAGCAGATATACACTCCTGGAAATTGAAATAAGAACACCGTGAATTCATTGTCCCAGAAAGGGGAAACTTTATTGACACATGCCTGGGGTCAGATACATCACATGATCACACTGACAGAACCACAGGCACATAGACACCGGCAACAGAGCATGCACAATGTCGGCACTAGTACAGTGTATATCCACCTTTCGCCGCAATGCAGGCTGCTATTCTCCCATGGAGACGATCGTAGAGATGCTGGATGTAGTCCTGTGGAACGGCTTGCCATGCCATTTCCACCTGGCGCCTCAGTTGGACCAGCGTTCGTGCTGGACGTGCAGACCGCGTGAGACGACGCTTCATCCAGTCCCAAACATGCTCAATGGGGGACAGATCCGGAGATCTTGCTGGCCAGGGTAGTTGACTTACACCTTCTAGAGCACGTTGGGTGGCACGGGATACATGCGGACGTGCATTGTCCTGTTGGAACAGCAAGTTCCCTTGCCGGTCTAGGAATGGTAGAACGATGGGTTCGATGACGGTTTGGATGTACCGTGCACTATTCAGTGTCCCCTCGACGATCACCAGTGGTGTACGGCCAGTGTAGGAGATCGCTCCCCACACCATGATGCCGGGTGTTGGCCCTGTGTGCCTCGGTCGTATGCAGTCCTGATTGTGGCGCTCACCTGCACGGCGCCAAACACGCATACGACCATCATTGGCACCAAGGCAGAAGCGACTCTCATCGCTGAAGACGACACGTCTCCATTCGTCCCTCCATTCACGCCTGTCGCGACACCACTGGAGGCGGGCTGCACGATGTTGGGGCATGAGCGGAAGACGGCCTAACGGTGTGCAGGACCGTAGCCCAGCTTCATGGAGACGGTTGCGAATGGTCCTCGCCGATACCCCAGGAGCAACAGTGTCCCTAATTTGCTGGGAAGTGGCGGTGCGGTCCCCTACGGCACTGCGTAGGATCCTACGGTCTTGGCGTGCATCCGTGCGTCGCTGCGGTCCGGTCCCAGGTCGACGGGCACGTGCACCTTCCGCCGACCACTGGCGACAACATCGATGTACTGTGGAGACCTCACGCCCCACGTGTTGAGCAATTCGGCGGTACGTCCACCCGGCCTCCCGCATGCCCACTATACGCCCTCGTTCAAAGTCCGTCAGCTGCACATACGGTTCACGTCCACGCTGTCGCGGCATGCTACCAGTGTTAAAGACTGCGATGGAGCTCCGTATGCCACGGCAAACTGGCTGACACTGACGGCGGCGGTGCACAAATGCTGCGCAGCTAGCGCCATTCGACGGCCAACACCGCGGTTCCTGGTGTGTCCGCTGTGCCGTGCGTTTGATCATTGCTTGTACAGCCCTCTCGCAGTGTCCGGAGCAAGTATGGTGGGTCTGACACACCGGTGTCAATGTGTTCTTTTTTCCATTTCCAGGAGTGTAGACTCAGATCACAATATACACTCCTGGAAATGGAGAAAAGAACACATTGACACCGGTGTGTCAGACCCACCATTCCTGCTCCGGATACTGCGAGAGGGCTGTACAAGCAATGATCACACGCACGGCACAGCGGACACACCAGGAACCGCGGTGTTGGCTGTCGAATGGCGCTAGCTGCGCAGCATTTGTGCACCGCCGCCGTCAGTGTCAGCCAGTTTGCCGTGGCATACGGAGCTCCATCGCAGTCTTTAACACTGGTAGCATGCCGCGACAGCGTGGACGTGAACCGTATGTGCAGTTGACGGACTTTGAGCGAGGGCGTATAGTGGGCATGCGGGAGGCCGGGTGGACGTACCGCCGAATTGCTCAACACGTGGGGCGTGAGGTCTCCACAGTACATCGATGTTGTCGCCAGTGGTCGGCGGAAGGTGCACGTGCCCGTCGACCTGGGACCGGACCGCAGCGACGCACGGATGCACGCCAAGACCGTAGGATCCTACGCAGTGCCGTAGAGGACCGCACCGCCACTTCCCAGCAAATTAGGGACACTGTTGCTCCTGGGGTATCGGCGAGGACCATTCGCAACCGTTTCCATGAAGCTGGGCTACGGTCCCGCACACCGTTAGCCCGTCTTCCGCTCACGCCCCAACATCGTGCAGCCCGCCTCCAGTGGTGTCGCGACAGGCGTGAATGGAGGAACGAATGGAGACGTGTCGTCTTCAGCGATGAGAGTCGCTTCTGCCTTGGTGCCAATGATGGTCGTATGCGTGTTTGGCGCCGTGCAGGTGAGCGCCACAATCAGGACTGCATACGACCGAGGCACACAGGGCCAACACCCGGCATCATGGTGTGGGGAGCGATCTCCTACACTGGCCGTACACCACTGTTGATCGTCGAGGGGACACTGAATAGTGCACGGTACATCCAAACCGTCATCGAACCCATCGTTCTACCACTCCTAGACCGGCAAGGGAACTTGCTGTTCCAACAGGACAATGCACGTCCGCATGTATCCCGTGCCACCCAACGTGCTCTAGAAGGTGTAAGTCAACTACCCTGGCCAGCAAGATCTCCGGATCTGTCCCCCATTGAGCATGTTTGGGACTGGATGAAGCGTCGTCTCACGCGGTCTGCACGTCCAGCACGAACGCTGGTCCAACTGAGGCGCCAGGTGGAAATGGCATGGCAAGCCGTTCCACAGGACTACATCCAGCATCTCTACGATCGTCTCCATGGGAGAATAGCAGCCTGCATTGCTGCGAAAGGTGGATATACACTGTACTAGTGCCGACATTGTGCATGCTCTGTTGCCTGTGTCTATGTACCTGTGGTTCTGTCAGTGTGATCATGTGATGTATCTGACCCCGGGAATGTGTCAATAAAGTTTCCCCTTCCTGGGACAATGAATTCACGGTGTTCTTATTTGAATTTCCAGGAGTGTACTTCAGTTGATTGATGAAAGGAGGAAGTACAAACATGTTCCAGGAAAATCAGGAATACAGAAATACAAGTCGCTGAGGAATGAAATAAACAGGAAGTGCAGGGCAACTAAGACGAAATGGCTGCAGGAAAAATGTGAAGAATCGAAAAAGATATGGTTGTCGGAAGGACAGACTCAGCATACAGGAAAGTCAAAACAACCTTTGGTGACATTAAAAGCAACGGTGGTAACATTAAGAGTGCAACGGGAATTCCACTGTTAAATGCAGAGGAGAGAGCAGATAGGTGGAAAGAATACATTGAAAGCCTCTATGAGGGTGAAGATTTGTCTTATGTGATAGAAGAAGAAACAGGAGTCGATTTAGAAGAGATAGGGGATCCAGTATTAGAATCGGAATTTAAAAGAGCTTTGGAGGACTTACGGTCAAATAAGGCAGAAGGGATAGATAACATTCCATCAGAATTTCTAAAATCATTGTGGGAAGCGGCAACAAAACGACTATTCACGTTGGTGTGTAGAATATATGAGTCTGGCGATATACCATCTGACTTTCGGAAAAGCATCATACACACAATTCCGAAGACGGCAAGAGCCGACAAGTGCGAGAATTATCGCATAATCAGCTTAACAGCTCATGCATCGAAGCTGCTTACAAGAATAATATACAGAAGAATGGAAAAGAAAATTGAGAATGCGCTAGGTGACGATCAGTTTGGCTTTAGGAAAAGTAAAGGGACGAGAGAGGCAATTCTGACGTTACGGCTAATAATGGAAACAAGGCAAAAGGAAAATCAAGACACTTTCATAGGATTTGTCGACCTGGAAAAAGCGTTCGACAATATAAAATGGTGCAAGCTGTTCGAGATTCTGAAAAAAGTAGGGGTAAGCTATAGGGAGAGACGGGTCATATACAATATGTACAACAACCAAGAGGGAATAATAAGAGTGGACGATCAAGAATGAAGTGCTCGTATTAAGAAGGGTGTAAGACAAGGCTGTAGCCTTTCGCCCCTACTCTTCAATCTGTACATCGAGGAAGCAATGGTGGAAATAAAAGAAAGGTTCAGGAGTGGAATTAAAATACAAGGTGAAAGGATATCAATGATACGATTCGCTGATGACATTGCTATCCTGACTGAAAGTGAAGAAGAATTAAATGATCTGCTGAACGGAATGAACAATCTAATGAGTACACAGTATGGTTTGAGAGTAAATCGGAGAAAGACGAAGGTAATGAGAAGTAGTAGAAATGAGAACAGCGAGAAACTTAACATCAGGACTGATGGTTACGAAGTCAATGAAGTTAAGGAATTCTGATACCTATGCAGTAAAATAACCAATGACGGACGGAGCAAGGAGGACATCAAAAGCTGACTCGCTATGGCAAAAAAGGCATTTCTAGCCGAGAGACGTCTACTAATATCAAATACTGGCCTTAATTTGAGGAAGAAATTTCTGAGGATGTACGTCTGGAGTACAGCATTGTATGGTAGTGAAACATGGACTGTGGGAAAACCGGAACAGAAGAGAATCGAAGCATCCGAGATGTGATGCTATAGACGAATGTTGAAAATTAGGTGGACTGATAAGGTAAGGAATGAGAAGGTTCTACGCAGAATCGGAGAGGAAAGGAATATGTCGAAAACACTGATAAGGAGAAGGGCCAGGATGATAGGACATCTGCTAAGACATGAGGGAATGACTTCCATGGTACTAGAGGGAGCTGTAGAGACCAAAAACTGTAGAGGAAGACAGAGATTGGAATACGTCAAACAAATAATTGAGGACGTAGGTTGCAAGTGCTACTCTGAAACGAAGAGGTTAGCACAGGAAAGGAATTCGTGGCGGGCCGCATCAAACCAGTCAGTAGACTATGACAAAAAAAAAAAGAAAGCTCTGAATGTATGGTGGATTTAAAGCCACCGTCATTCGCAAGTTGTGCCACCATGTGAAGTGTGAAAACAAATATATATCTGTCGGTGTTGTTCCCGACAATATATTAAACAATTTGTAAATAACCAATATAATAATGCCTCTCCTCAGTGAGATATGATTAAGAGTACACTGTATGTAAACTAATGAAAAATATTTGACACCTAATTTTCGTTCCCTCTGCAAATGTAAATACTTTTAAGCCAAAATTTATATAATCCTCACAAGTTGTTAAACTGTAACAATCTTTCTGAAAGAAAATAAACAGAAAATACCGACCGGAAAGAGCACATAAAGTAGTCAAAGGTGCCTAGGTGAAACAAAGATGTAAAATAGTGTCTCGCATAAGACGGAGTTCCTCTCGAGTTTTTTCTGTTTATCATTTGCTAAAATACTCACTTACAGTCACCGTACTGTCCATAGAGGCATTTCATATCGTCCAAAAATTGTAACGAGACTGGAGAGTATTGTAAACCCAAAAGTGATAAAAAGGTAGAAATCTTCTAGCCCCAAGATCGCATAAATATTTCTTTATTTACAAACAACCAAACTCTACTGACTTTACTGCCATCTTCAGGTCTTCAAAAATTTTTATTATAAAATGTTTTCGTTTTGAGTTCGACCTCACACCAAGTTGTCATGTAGAAAAAACGTAGCACATAATGTAGTTTTGTCATAAATAAAATATTTAAAATCAAAAAGCACCTTGTGCACATAGCCATGTTCATACACATATCACTCATAGTTGATTGTTTTGTCATAAAAATCACAGTATACAACAAAATGCACGGTAGCACAACCGTTGACATTACTGTTCATGTTGTAATCAATGAAGATCCATTATAGACAGCGTGTAAGGTATTACAGTGTGCTTATTATGATGTAACAATCATCTGTGAACAATATGTATAATCACGTGACTATGTGCACAAGGTGCTTCTTGATTTTAAATGAACACATTCTCTAACATACATGTTTGAAAACCTAAAGATCACACACAGCAAAGCCTGTCCAAACCAGCTGTTAGTTAGTTAGTTAGCCAGTTACATGTCCGACTGATCAGTCTTATGGTAATCGTTATGATGTGGAACGTGTCACGTGCAAAAGATATCCATACATGAATGAAGGTTATTTAAGTTTAAATTTTTATTACCTACCCCATTCCCCTAAATGGCACAAAATGCGTATGTTATACCTATAAATTTATTTATTCCTATTCAAGGATTCATCTATTGTATAGAAGGAGCTGTCAAGGATATAGGATTTCAATTTATTTTTAAAACAGTTACTGCTGTCTGTCAGACATGTTATTTCATTTTGTAATTTATCGACAAGTTTAGAAGCAGTATATTTTACCCCCTTCTGTGCCAAAGATAGCTTAAGTAGAGGACAGTGTAAATGTTTCTTTCTTCTGGTGTTTGAATCATGAATATCACTGTTGTTTTTAAACTCAACCATGTTGTTGAAAACGAATTTCATTAGTGAGTAAATGTACTCTGAGGCTCTTATAAGAATTCCTAATGTTTTAAGGAAATGCCTACCAGATGTGCGACTATGAGCCCCACACATTATTCTAACCGCTTTCTTTTGAGCAGTGAATAGTTTTTTCGTAGGTGTTGAGTTACCCCAAAATATTATTCCGTATGAAATAAGAGAGTGAAAGTATGCAAAGTATAATAGCTTGCTAATTTCTATATCCTCAAAATTAGCAATTATTCTGATTGTAAAAGTTGCTGAACCTAGTCGCATTAGGAGATTCAAATTATGAATTTTCCAATTAAGATTTTCATCCATATGTACACCCAAAAGCTTAGTGTGCTCTACCATGGCTACTGACGTCTGTTGATGTGTTATGTTCATTGAAGGAACTGTACTCCTTGCAGTAGAAAATTAGACGTACTGTGTTTCTTCAAAGCTCAGAGCAAGCTTATTCGCCGAAAACCAATTAATAACTTTTTCAAAGACATTATTTGTGTCGTTACCTATTGGAGTTTCCTTTACTGGATTAATAATGATGCTTGTATCATCTACAGACAGTGTCAGTTTAGCTTCTTGCTTCAGATAAGAAGGGAAGTCATTCACATATATCAAGAACAGAAGAGGACCCACGATCGAACCCTGTGGAACACTTAATGTAATTTCATCCTAGTTAGATGAAGTGGGAAACTTCCTTAAAACACCTAAACTAAACCATATAAAGAAACGCTTTGCTTCTTGTTCTGTGGGTATGACTTAAACCACTCTCATGCTCTTCCATTTATAACATAGAATTGTAATTTCTGTAACATAATGTCATGGTTCGCAGAATGAAATATTTATGCGATTTTGGCTCTAGAAAGTATTTACCATGTAAAACAGGTCGATCCTCGTAATTTCCCAGCATGAGCAAATTCAGTCAAAATCATAAGAAGATTGGTCGACGCCTTGCGCCCAGAGGGACAGCGCGGTCCAACTTGGATGCGCCAGGATGCGACTTGTCTTGGGACTGCCCAGCCGTGGCATAGCAGTTTGCGAAACCCGGGCCTCGACCGCAGCGGCGACCGCCATCTGGCAGGCTGCGGCTGGCGTGTGGCGGAGGGTGGCTGCGCTCCCAGGCACCCCCCCCCCCCCCCCCAATAATCCCCGCAGCCAGTGGCGGCAGGCCGCAGCTGGCGCCAGCGCTACTTGTTCGTTAGTTCATCTCTTCATCCTCTTAGCGGTGCTGTTGGCACAGGCGGCTACAGCGTCAGGGTCTCCACCCCTCACGTCGAGGCGACATTGGCGCGTCTTGCTTCGATACTCCACTCGCCGGAGGCAGCACTGTCGTCTCCACCACGCTTGTGAAACTCTGACCTACTTGTCGCCGGCAGGCGTCTAGACATGGTGCACTTTTTAACAGGTCACAGCCCCTACCCAATGCCATTTCATCGAAAGCACATCGCTCAAAGAATTTCCCTGAACCGTGATTTATTTTCAAAGAATATTCTTAAGAATTTATTTTATTTACTAGCAATTCATGAAGAACATTAACACATTTAATCACACTATGTAAGCATGGAAGTAGTTGCCAGGGAGTAACTGATGAAATCATAACCAAATTCCTTTTAACAAATGGGAATTTTATTCACTTTAATAGTACCTAAAAGCATTTTTTAAAAGAAACAGATTTAAAATTATAATCAGAAAGCACCCTCTAAATATCAAAGTTACAATTTATTCAGAGGCAGAAAGAAACAAGTTTTGACTGTATGAGCTTTCGGGCAGAGAACCTTGTCGCTCCCTTTGGACACGGCCGTAGTTACGACCGATCACAACAGCCTCTGAAAGACTACACTGGTGCAAACCTGCAACACACGAGATAACTTTAAACTAAGAGATTTAACAATTTACACAAGCACACGAACTATGCACCCCTCGTAGGAGGGATGGAAATGGTACAAAACACTAACAATTAAAATGTTAACCTTGCCACCGGAGGTGCAACTTGATTTTAACTTCAAAGAAAAGTCTTACCTTGAAAGGGTGGCAACTTTATATACTAAAATGATCATTTAAATAAATGCCCATGAAATGGAATCTTATATGAAATTCTACAAGGTTGGCCAAACAATATTTAAGATGCTCTACAGTACACAGATACCGCCTCTCGAGACCATAGGCAATAATATCAAAGTTTCCAAAGATCAAAATATATTTCAGGTACTAGGCAGTTACACTTCAAGCAATAAATTCGTTACCACACCAGATCCGACAAACATGACAGAGGCAGCTACTAACATACGGTAGATTGATAGGGAGATTACGGAACAACCCAAACCGCAAGTTGCTCTAACCCGCCCTTACTCCGCAAAGGGAAAAAAGTACCACCCAGTTTATAAACAACCACCTTCCCGCGGGTGGGCAAGCGGAGAAGAATGGTGGGACGACCCTAAAGTAAACGGCTGGTGACCTCACCAAGAAAACAAGTAGAATTTAACAAGAGTAAATCAAATAACATATCACCAATCATTTAACTTCTAATAAACTGCGATTTCTCGAGAAGACCTGGTTCAGCACCCCCAAATCGCTCTCCCGAACCGTCCCCTGCCAGCCGATAGATTCAACCGCCAATGACTATTGCCTGAGCAAACTCGAGGAGACTGGCGGCCTAACGCGCAGACTCAGATGCAGGAACTAAGCCCCGACCGAGCGACCACTCGCTGAGTTCTCTTGCTGGGGGAGTGGAAAGACTCTCATTTTGCCCGCTTTAAAGGCTGATCCGAACGACAGACATACTAGAACTCTGAACGACGGACAGACACAAACTGCCTAACAAATGCGGACGAGAGACAGACTAGCAAACTGGGGACGAGAGACGGACCCAGACTGACCGACTGGCGAGCTCACAGCGCCCCTTAAATGCACGTGAACAGGCAACCTTTCTCCTTTCCCACCAGAGGGAGACACCAAAGCTGTGATTGCCACAGCGACGCCACCGCCAGAAACGGAGGGCGACTGCTTCACACTACGCGCTGCGGCGCGCTCTTCAAAACAGCAATTTTTACCACGGCTCATTTTCTGTGGGTATCCAGAAACTCCTGAGTATCTTCGAAGGTTTTCCTAAAAATTTATCCGTTAAAGAAACAAGTAAGTCATCGATAACTAAAGGAATTAGAATCTCATGTAAGAGAGAGACGGAAATATAAGCAAAGGCCAGAGTAAATCAACATCAGACGTTATCAGAAAATGCTGTATTATTTGAAGGAAAGCCATTAAATATCCAGAACTATTAATAATGCAGATAATAAGATTAAAAACTATATGGGACACTGTCAAATGGGAGACAGGCCAGCCAGTCATTTACAAGACTCCATAACATTTAAACGAACGATAATGTTGTGAATGGTAATTCACAAGTTGCAAGTACTTTCCGAAAGTAGAAACAAATATTCGATTAAATAGTTCAGTTGAAGAAACAAACAAATATATTAAAATGTCATTACACAAAACTTCAGGCATCTACAACATCTTTGGCTTAAATTAATACCATTATAAAAATTTTAAATAACCAAAGCTCTTGTGGGGTTGGCGGAATTTCAAACAGAATTCTGAAAAGTTGTTCAGGTTAACAAATAACATCCTTAGTGATATATGCAGTACGTCACTGGCACAGGGAATTTTTGCAGACAATTATTAAACCACTTCATAAAAAAGGTGACAAGATAAACTATTATGGTTCAGTTTCCTTACTGACATTTCTTTCCAAAGGGCGTTGCCTTTTAGTCTTACCATCTGAGCTACCCAGGCACTACTCACAACAACCCGCCGGAGAGTAAATGCCACCAGTACGAAAGGTAAGATAAGTTTCCAGTTTCTAGCCCAGATCGGGTACTCGACTGTAATCTGCCACGAAAACACAATGAGGTTCTCAATGCAAAAAGGCAAGACTAATCCGGACTTTTCTCATACGCTTCAACGACGTGTGTTAAGCAATTACACATGTACAAGTATTCATGTATGTTAAACATAGAAGTATTAAAAATGACTGTCACGGTTTCAGTGATGTGACACTCCTGTATTTTTGACGTAATATTGCACAGCTTTGCGGGCATCTAGAAAAAAATACCTCAGTCGTGTGTTTCTTTTTCTGACGTGGCTGACTTCGAAATGGAAGGAATATTCAACAGCCTCAATAGCTATTCGTGGGAGTAGTAAGATGCTAAGGCAACTAGAATGTTCCACCATCAACACTGATTTACCATAAATTTGTGTGCTGGTATTGTTGACGGCCATCTTACTGAGCCGTTTCTTCTTCCTAACATGCTCAGTGGAGAAAATTACCTCTATTTCCCCCTGGAAATTCTACCGGAAAATATGGAGAATATCTCGCTGCACCGCGCGGGATTAGTTGAGCGGTCGAAGGCGCTGCAGTCATGGACTGTGCGGCTGGTCCCGGCGGAGGTTCGAGTTCTCCCTTGGGCATGGAAGTGTGTGTTTGTCCTTAGGATAATTTAGGTTAAGTAGCGTGTAAGCTTAGGGACTGATGACCTTAGCACTTAAGTCCCACAAGATTTCACACACATTTGAACATTTTTATCTCGCTGAAGTCGGGCGACACCAGAGAACATTCATACAATATTTTTCCCGCTTGTTGGATTCGGCACTCCTATCGCCTACTGATTTCGTTTTGTGGGGGGCGATAAAGCGTGTGTGTGCGAGACAGCGACACATCACGACAGCCAGTTGCCGGTTAGGCTGAAGCTGCGGCCATTGTTTGTGAAATAACAGAGTGTTTTGAGCGCGTCATTTCACCAGAATTGTGACCACAAAGTCACAATTGAGACGGATAGTATCAGCGTCGCCCCCAGGGTTTGCTATTAGGTCCTACACTCCATTCATTGTAAGTACATAATGTGTCATCACTTATGTCTTACCGCAAATACCTCGTGTAGGCTGATGACCTCCAGTCGTATCTAAGTCCAAAACCAATAAATATGACGACAGATATCGAGAATCGCAGTAACAACCAGTATACCTTATCAAAATTGGCGCAAAATACAGGCTTAGAGCTAAGCGCACCCAAAACCAAAGTGGTTCTGGTTGGTTATTCCAGACTCATTAGGCCAAAATATCCGGAATCCCTACCAAATTTAACACTAAATGGGACAGATACCAATTCCTCTCCTTCAACAATGAGTCTATGAATAATAATAGGTGAAAATACAAATTGGATTGAGCAGGTAAGTGCAATGTGCAGGAAGGCATCAGTTTTCTATGCCTACAAAAATATATAAACTCTTCCCTCTTGACCTGAAAAGGGAACTTGAACAGACACTTGTACATCCAGTTACTGATTGCAGCAAAGCCACACTAAGGATTACCACTGTCTGTGTACGCCCTCGTTACCCTTGTATATCACTTTTTATAAACTGATCTTCCTCATTTCCTAATCTTCGTAGTTGGAGCAGTCTGCTTAAATTTACTTTCCCCAGGATTCACTATATCAGAAAAGATATATTTTGTACATATTGCAGTGCCTGTGTTATTTAGAAGGACGATTGAATGTTCCTTCGGACATGCACAAATTCTCGTCATTCCCTCATACAGCTAATGGTTGTTCATATTCGCAACTGCTAATACATGAAATGTACACTACTGGCCATTAAAATTGCTACACCACGAAGATGACGTGTTACATACGCGAAATTTAACGGACAGGAAGAAGATGCTATGATACGCAAATGATTAGCTTTTCAGAGATTTAAAACAAGGTTGGCGCCGGTGGCGACACTTACAACGTACTGACATAAGGAAAGTTTCCAACTGATTTCTCATACATAAACAGCAGTTGACCGCCGGTGCCTGGTGAAACGTTGTTGTGATTCCTCGTGTAAGGAGGAGAAATGCTTTGATAATGGTCGGATTGTAGCCTGTCGCGATTGTGGTTTATCGTATCGCGACATTGCTGCTCGTGTTGGTCGAGATCTAATGACTGTTAGCAGAATATGGAATCGGTGGGTTCAGGAGGGTAATACGGAACGACGTGCTGGGTCCCAACGGCCTCGTATCACTAGCAGTCGAGATGACAGGCATCTTATCCGAATGGCTGTAACGGATCGTGCAGCCACGTCTCGATCCCTGAGTCGACAGTTGTGGACGTTTGCAAGACAACAACCGTCTGCACGAACAGTTCGACGACATTTGCAGCAGCATGGACTATCAGCTCGGAGACCATGGCTGCGGTTGCCCTTGACGCTGCATCACAGACAGAAGCGAATGCGGTGGTGTACTCAACGACGAACCCGGGTGCACGAATGGCAAAAGTCATTTTTTCAGATGAATCCAGGTTATGTTTACAGCATCATGATGGTCGCATCCGTGTTTGGCGACATCGCAGTGAACGCAAATTGGAAGCGTGTATTCGTCATCGCCATACTGGCGTATCACCGGGCGTGATGGTATGGGGTGCCATTGGTTACACGTCTCGGTCACCTCTTGTTCGCATTGACCGCACTTTGAACAGTGGACGTTACATTTCAGAGATGTTACGACCCGTGGCGCTACCCTTCATTCGATCCCTGCGAAACCCTACATTTCAGCAGGATAATACACGACCGCATGTTGTATGTCTTGTACGGGCCTATCTGGATACAGAAAATGTTCGACTGCTGCCCTGGGCAGCGTATTCTCAAGATCTCTCACCAATTGAAAACGTCTGGTCAATGGTGGTCGAGCAACTGGTTCGTCACAATACGCCAGTCACTACTCTTGATGTACTGTGGTATCGTGTTGAAGCTGCATGGGCAGCTGTACATGTACACGCCATCCCAGCTGTGTTTGACTCAATGCCCAGGCGTATCAAGGCCGTTATTACGTCCAGAGGTGGTTGTTCTGTGTACTGATTTCTCAGGATCTATGTACCCAAATTACGTGAAAATGTAATCACATGTCAGTTCTAGTATAATAGATTTGTCCAATGAGTACCCGTTTATCTTCTGCATTTCTTCTTGGTGTAGCAATTTTAATGGCCAGTAGTGTATTTTGTGCATTTACAAATTCTTCTTATATCTATCACTATAATTATTGTTATTATTATAATAATTATTACTATAGTTATTATGATTGTTATTATTATCACTATTGGCGGCAGCAGCTGCAATATTACCAGTACTGCCACTATTAACTTTAGTAGTTCATAGTTAGTATACTTTCCCCTCAATGTTATTTCAGAAAAACAGATCATTTTAATACTAGTTGTCACATTAAAATTGTTATTTGTGACGTAACTATGATGTAAGAAAGTTATTATATGTGCGAAACCTTGCTCCGATGTAAGGTTTGCAGGACGTGATTGCCCTAATCAAATCAGCTTAAAAAAATGTAAAATTACCGCTGCGAAAAGTGCGCTGGTGGCGGGGGTAAGCCTGTATGAATAAATTCTACCCAAGAAGAAATAAAGCAAAATTACTCATATGCCAATAGCCTATTCCTGAAACGATATTTTTTCAGTAGGACGTAGATATGGGAGAAATCATATAGGAGTACATTCCAATTATCATAGAAGTATTTTTATAATAAAAATCATGAAGGATATTCTTGTGAAATGAAATTCTCAGGGGAAAAATAAATAATAAATTACTTGTACAAAAAATTCTTCTGTGCGACTTTACTTCAAAACTCTTACTTTACACTAAAAACTTTTTCTCGAAACATCGCCTCCATATCTTTTTCTCTTGTCCTGTTCCGGCACTCTGAGGAATTTAAGGTAAACGAAGCAAATACATAGTTTATTTTCCCAAGTAGCAAAGTTAATGAACAGCCATTGATCGTTCAGGGTCTTAAATATTGTTATTCCATTTCTGTTTGCAACAGTGATGCCTAACCTCACCATTGTGCTTCTGGCCTTCACCTTCCACGTGGCTTAGGACTTCTAGCACAATTTGTGGATGTGGTTCTATAAAAAGATCATTGTTTTTTATGGTTAGAGGTAAACTCTTATCCTGTAATCGTTTTGGAACAAGAGTGACATTTAAAAACAACATTGGCAAACACAGTATTTCTAAAACATTAACAGAACTTCGCATGTGGTTTGAGGTTACTCGCATACAGAGAGAACCTATACTCATCACTGCAGGCAGCAGAGCGTCATTAATCTCCCCAGTCGAGCGTCACGTCACCAGAGTATCCGTGCTTGCTGGTATGGTGGTGTCAGTGGTACACTGGCCAGAGGCACATGTGTCCTTAACCCTGCTGACACAGCGGGTGCAGCCTGTGCCCAGATATCGTCAAGGAATGATGTTTGGTAGGCTAGCGCTATTCGGAATAGGCGTCTATCTTGACGTGCGTTTGTCCTACGCCGTCGTACAAAACCTGGTCTACAGATGTGGGAATGTTCCACGGACCACTGTTCAAAGGAGGGACCAACTGCCGATAAATTGCTTCCTACGTATGCAACAATCCAGTCTCTCTTCACAAAGGCCGATAACGCAATCCCGTTCCAATGGCTGAAGCTGTTGAGCACGAGTGCGTAATGGTTGGTGGGGCACGGCTGTACCCTAGAGTGAATGTTGCAAACACTGTTCGCCTCTGAAACCAGGACAGTTACTGCCTACAGACCAAAACACGGGGTGCACTGACAGGGCTCTTGAGTGCCATTTAACTGCCAATGGCAGCGACAGATGAAACCCTAACACAACAACCTCTCAGTGTGTTAGTATCCATACTGCCATACTGGTGCCACCGAACACAGTCCTTCAGTATTTTACATTTTTGTCTTCGATAATGTATGTGCACTCAAAGACAAAAGAGAGACAGAGAGAGGGGGGGGGGAGATGTGATGTACCTGTACAGACAAAGATAGAGAGGTTCACAAACTGAGAAAGTCAATAGCGCCATCTCTGGTCATTACGCAAGCACTTATTCGGCTTTGCATTGATTCAGTTGACGGACGACCTACTGTGGGATATTATGCCAAGCTCTATCGCATTGGTGCTGGCTGGAGAAAAAGCACTCCGTCTTCAGGCCACGAGTAGCCCAACGGGATCATCCGACCGCCGTGTCATCCTCAATGGAGGATGTGGATAGGAGGGGCGTGGGGTCAGCACACCGCTCTCCCGGTCGTTATGGTGGTTTTCTTTGACCGGACCCGCTACTATTCGGTCGAGTAGCTCCTCAATTGGCATCACGAGGCTGAGTGCACCCCGAAAAACGGCAACAGCGCACGGCGGCCTGGATGGTCACCCATCCAAGTGCCGACCACGCCCGACAGCGCTTAACTTCGGTGATCTCACGGGAACCGGTGCATCCACTGCGGCAAGGCCGTTGCCGCTGGCTGGAGAGCGCTGACCATAGTTTTCAAAACATTCCCAATTGGGGAGAGTTCCGGCGGACTTCGTGGCCAAGGTATGGTTTGACAAGTACGTAGACAAGAAGCAGAAACTCTCGCAGTGAGCGTCCATGCATTTTCTTGCTGAAATTTAAGGCAAGGGTGGCTTGCGATGAAGGCCAACACATCGAGGCGCAGAATATCGTCGGCGTACCGCTGTGCTGTAAGAATGCTGCGGATGACAACCGAAGGCGTCCTGCTATGTTTTGTCCTGGTTTTACGGCCGTATGGCGGGTGACGGTCAGATATGTATCCCACCGCTTCCCGTGGCGTCTCTAGATCGTGTTTGCTGGTTATGTGGCACAATTACAAGCGAGGCTCATTACATCGGAAAATTCCACTCCAGTCAGTAAGACTGTTGGTGGAAGATGTGACTGGAGACGCCCAGGTCAGCGGTGGGAAAGGAACTAGATTGTCTCTCGCCATACAGCCGGACAACCAGAAGTGATGGTATTGGGGTGCCATTTCTTTTCATGGCAGGACCCATTTGGTTATGATCCACGGCACCCTTGCAGCACAACGGTACGTCCACGATACTCTACGTCCCTATCTGTCATCTTGAGCGTACATTTCAGCAACATAACGGCCGACCGCACACAGTGAGAATTTCAACTGATTGTCTTGGTGCTTCGAGACCCTACTCTGCCCAGCAACGTCGCCGGATCTCTCCCCCAACGAAAACGTTTGGCGCATTATGAACAGGGCTCTCCAACCAGCTAGGGATTTTGGCGATCTACTGTGCCAACTGAACGGTATTTGCCACGATACCTCAGGAGGAGATCCCACAACTCTGTCAACCAGTGCCAAGCCGAATAAGTGCTTGGATAAGGGAAGAGGTGGACCAAAACGTTACTGACTTGCCCAATCTGTGAAGCCCTTCCTCTTGAATAAATCATCCAAATTTCCTGAAATTATAATCATTTGTTTGTCTGGACACGCACATCACATCTTCCGATTTCCGTCTCATTCGGACAATTCATTCGTGGTGCGTCGTTAATTTTCGTATTAGAGTGTGGACGGTTTAGAAATTTTGTATACAGTTTCTCGACGGTATTTGCAGTGAAATAACCGTACCGTGTATCACTGTCGCAGCAGAGGGGGAACTCGGCGTAGGTGAGGGCCCTGAACGCCCTGAACGGGTGGTAGGTGTGGTGCGTGGTTCACACGCAACTTAGCGACAGGGCGCACGTGTAGCAGGCAGGCAGGCAGGCCTTTGTGAGTCTGCGGGCGGCGCATCCACTGTGCCCGCCGAACCGCAGGCCTGTCACCGGGGCGCTCCGCGGAATTACAAAGTGGATTCCGTAATAAGAGGGGCGAAGAGAGCGGCGGCGGCGAGGCAGTCGGGAGGAGCAAGGGCGGTAATTGAAGCAGGGGAATCTTTGGGTAATGTATGTATGCGCATAAATTTACTTACCGGCGAGGGAAGGAAGGAAGGCAGGCGCTGCGCAGGCGAGTAGCAACCCCTGCCGTGCTACCCTCACTGCTGCTCCCACACCTGACGATTCTCCGCCCCCCCCCCCAACCACCCCCACTCTTCCCCCTTCCCTCTACCTCCACTCTTCTCCACAACCCCCCTCTTTCAGCACACCGGCAGTGTGGCCCACCGCTTTCGCAGCCTTCCCAAAAGAAGATATGAGCCAAGCCCCGTCGTACGTCGAAGTGAATGGCGGCTTTGGAAATTTCATGACGCCAAACTCCCGTATTAACATACTGGATTCACTGCAATTTACTCTGGTCTCCCCTCAGGTTTCTCTTCTGATTTTATTTGGAAGACGAGGTAGCAGCGTTCTCCTAACTTTGAATGACAATGTTTTTCAGCTTACATTCACATCGCAGTTCTTTCCCAAATGTCGATGTCAAGGTACTGTTTACAGTCATGTTCAAGAACGTTAAAATGCTCTTAAAACGTACACTATCTGACCAAAAGTGTTCAGACACCGCCATTTAATGCGGAATTGTCCGTCGGATGCCACGAAAGGTGGACTCGCCACTGTGAAAGAAGGCGGGGAGTCCTGTGTTGCTAGCAGAGACACAGTGACGGCAGAATGGCTTCGTCAGTACGAAGCAACGACTCCGAGCTGGATGTCAGCTGAGTAACAGATCCGTCAGGGATGTCTCAACCCTTCTAAAGCTGGGCGAGTCGACTGTTGCTGACGTGACTGCCAAGTAGAAAAAAAGAATAACCACAGATAGACAGGGATCAAGCAGATCTCATCTAATGAGGGACAGGGGACGTCGAAATTTTCTGAGGTGGTTGCAAGAAATCCGTGAAATTTACATCTACATCTAAATATATACTGCACAAGTCACCGTAAGGCGCGTGGCAGAGGGTACTGTGTACCACAACTAGTCATTTCCTTTCCTGATCTACAAGCAAACAGAGCGAGGAAAAAGCGACTGTCTGCCTTGAAAGTCTCTTCGATATTTCGGGGATCCAACTGTTCGCCATCTTCAGGAGAACGCTGCTTCTTCTGATGAGTTTCGCTGAGAACTGACGCCAGGTTTTTTTTGTTTTTTTTTCTTTATTGAATTTCAATTCCCCCCGAAGGGGGCGGGCTGGCAGCAGCTTAGTACGCCGCTCTTCAGCCTACAGACTTTGTGAGAAATACGAAGAGAATAAATAATAAAAAACAGGCGACAAAATCAGAGACTTAAAGAGTAACATGGCGAAAAGAAATCGTGGAACTTAAAACAAAGAACAGAGGGATGATGATGCTAATAAAATACATACGAAGCAGACAGGTAAAACAGTAGACAGACAATTAAAAAACACGGCGACAGTCTAGAGTCTGTTCGCAAAAGACATAAAATTCACACCTAGCGACAGCATGGTTTCTGTTCGCAACACGAGAAAGACGAACAACACTGAATAGTCACTGGAACACTGCACTAAAAAGTTGGCAAATGTGACATACCACAGCCGAGAGCAGGTGGGGTCTGACGCCAGGTTGCAAATCGTTGTCCTATTTAGGCCTCCGTACTGTACATGGCGCATGCGCATCCCATCACGGTTGCTGGCCTCCAAGACAGGGCAGATGGCGCCACCATGAGAAGAACACCGGCGGCGACCATATATCGCAATAAGGGACGATTTTCGAACACTCGGACTGGCTGCAACGAAGAACGTTCTGTTTTAATGCGGGATACTACAGGATTCCTGATAAGAGGAAACCCATTGTCGCTATTAATTAAACTATCCGCAAACCTAATGTCAATTGCCTCTTTATAGACACTGTTTTAAAAACCGGATGCGTTGGCAACTATCACAGTTTCGTCAAATTTCAGACCGTGTCCCTCATTTAAGCAGTGATCTGTTACTACCAATTTTTTCGGCTCTTGTAGCCTCGTGTGACGGCGATGTTCCACACACCTGTGATCAACTGTGCTAATCGAACGGCCGATGTAAACCCTCCCACGTTGACACAGAGTTGTATAAATACCGAGTTTCCTAAGCCCCAAATGAAATTTGACAGAGCCGACTAGTGCCCTAATCTTGGTAGGTGGACGGAACACACTCTTGATGTTAAAATTCCTTAAAATTCTTCCAGTCTTAAACGATATGCTCCCAGCATAAGGAATAAAGGCGACTGATCTATGTTCTTCTTCATGTACCTCCAGTGATGGTCCAAACTCCATAGCCCCACCTATCTCCTTCTCAGAGCCATCAAATGTGCAAGCTCTTGGGTTAACCTGTCGGCGTCGGGAATGCCATATGCTCTGCGTACCTAAGTCCTAAGGACGCCGCTGCGTTGGTGTGGTGGATGACAACTCTTATTGTGTGTGTCAGCTTTCGGTGAACACTATGTCCCAAAGTACCATCTGGGATTTTGTAAACTATAACGTGCTATTAAATGGAAGCATCCCATCACTTTCAACCTCCATGGTAAATTTAATGAGGGATGAAGACAGATGAAGTGGTCCAAAGATCCATTAAGAGCATCACGTCCATGTGGCCAGACGAAAAAGGAATCATCTACATATCTCCACAAGCACGTCGGTTGGAAGTCTTCAATGAACTGTGACACAAGCCCGAACAACAGGGGACTGACGTAGTAGGACAACTATTGGAACTATGAAATAGAGCATTTATGACAATTAGGCACTAGCCGACATCTATATCTGCTTTAATAAAACCTGAAAGAAAAGGACGACTGATTGCTGTGCTCCATCATTATGAACTGTGACACAAGTCCTAACAACAGGGGCTGACGTAGTAGGACAACTATCGAAACCATGAAATAGTGCCTTGATAATTCCAGGCACTAGCCGACATCTATATCTGCTTTAATAAAACCTGAAAGAAAAGGACGACTGATTGCTGTCCTCCATCATTATGAACTGTGACACAAGTCCTAACAACAGGGGACTGACGTAGTAGGACAACTATCGAAACTATGAAATAGTGCATTGATAATTCCAGGCACTAGCCGACGTCTACATCTGCTTTAATAAAACCTGAAAGAAAAGGACGACTGACTGCTGTGCTCCATCACTTTGAAATTTTTCTACCCTCTCTTCGTGGTCCTTCCGTGAAATGTATGTTGGCGATAGCAGAATCCTTCTGCACTCAGCTTCAGATGATGGTTCTCTAAATTTTCTCAGCAGCGTTCCTTGAAAAGAACTTCGGTTTCCCTCCAGGGATTCCCATTTCAATTTCCGAAGCATCTGCATCTCCGAACGCGTGTTGTTCGTACCTACAGGTAACAGATATAGCAACCTGAGTCTGAATTGCTTCGATGTCTTCCTTTAATCCGACCTGATACGGATGTCAAACACTTGCGCAGTACTCAAGAGCAGGTCGCACTACAGGGATATATGTGTTCTCCTTTACAGACGAACCACACCTTCCCAAAATTCTCCCAATAAACCGAAGTCTACCACTTGTCTACGCTACCATAATCCTCACACGGTTGTTCCATTCTATATCGTTTTGCATCGCTACGCCTAGACACTTAAACGACGAGACTGCGTAAGTAGGACAATCCTAATACTGTACCAAAACAGCACAGCCATGTAATACGTTGTTAGCAGGTATCAAGGCTGTGGGGAGTGAAAGGAGCAAGTCCAGAAAGGATTCTTAGCAACCAACTTTATTTGCCATGCATCGAAACAACCAACGCTGGTAGCAGCACACAGACACAACTTACTAGTTTTTCAAATAATAAATGAAGTAAAAAATTCAGAAAAATCTTGCAAAACAATAAGCTTAACGAGTGAGAATATATACCTTAATTTAAGACAACTGGCAATGATTTCCTTAAAAAAAAAGAATTCTTAAAAAAGTATACTTGGAACTTACACTTTACTTTGCGACAAAACTTAGATGCAAAATACAGTTTTTTTCTTTTCTTTTTAAAAAAACAAGAAGTGTTAAAAATGGGCTTTACAGATATTCTACTTGTTCAATGCAAATACTTTAGACAAAATTGTTTGCAGAGGGCTAACAAGCCTGGCGGCTCCGAAAGGGACTGAAATTCTTTGAATAGTTTTAAACCACAAAAACAATTTACAAGCTACAGTTATAAATCAGAAAAAAGTTTCTTAGAGGTAGAATACATGCATGAATTACAGTGGTGCTCAAATTTAGCAGCCTTCCGCGGTCGTAGACTCATTTAGTTGTACTGGTCAACGCAGTCCAGCCAGCTTAGAAAACAAGTTCCTTCTACTGGGTGGTTATAATTAAACATTCCTTATTTAACGCGTAATAACACATAGACTAATTAACATAAGAGTACCAAACTTGGTAGCATTAATGTCCAGAGTATTAGGTGCATGATTTCCACGCGTCACAGCGCCACTGTCCAGTTCCAACTATGGCATCTAGGAGCCGTGGTCAGTCATCGTGATTCATAATTTCACACATCTGACCAGTCGCAGTGTACTTGTTGACGTGTCAGCATGAGCTTGGACAAGAGGAGCAGGGCATTATTGGTGAAGCTCGATTATCAAAACAACTGTGATGCTGCAGCTGCACTTCGAGAATATTTCCGGCTGAAAGGATTACGGAAGGCTCCTCTTTCTCTACCTGATGTGCGCCGTAGTATGAAGAAGTTCGTATCAACTGGAGGACTTGGTTTCGCTCTAGGAAGAGGCCGACGACCGATTGCACCACCAATGGTTGATGAAGTCGGTGGCCGAGGGGTTCTAGGCGTTTCAGTCTGGAACCGCGCGACCGCTACGGTCGCGGGTTCGAATCCTGCCTCGGGGATGAATGTGTGTGATGTCCTTAGGTTAGTTAGGTTTAAGTAGTTCTAAGTTCTAGGTGAGTGATGACGTCAGATGTTAAGTCCCTCAGAGCCATTTGAACCATTTTTTGATGAAGTCGCTGTTGCTATGGCAGACGACGCTGTACACAATTCCCGATCGTCATGCTGTGCGCGTGCTGTGTCACGACAGTTGAACATCCAGTGGTCCACTGTGCTTTGGGCCATCCTCAAATCGTATCCGCGCAAGATCCGTACCGTACAGCAGCCTGCACCACAGGGAGCACAACGACGTGTTGACTTCGCTCTCCACTTTCTTGCAAGGACTGACGTTGACGAGGGCTGACCCTGGACAATCCTATGGGCAGACGAAGCTCATTTTACTCTGACGTGTGAGGTGACCATACAGAACTGCCGAGTGTTGGGATCTTCACGTCCAGTCACTGTGCTTAAATTTCCTCTGTTCGGTGAACGTGTCACCGTATGGCGTGGCTTCACGGCTACGTTCATCATTGGCCCATTCTTTTTTTAGCAGGTTGGCGCTCAAGGGCCGAAGACATGCGGTGTGACCGGCGAGAGTTACTGCGATATTCTTCACCAGCATGTCCTACCTCCCCTCCCCCTCCCTTACAGGAGAGAGACGCATTGAACTCAACAGTTTTCATGCTAGATGGTGTCCCACCGCACATTACCCGTGAAGTTCACCTGCTTCCCCGAAACACATTTGAAAACGATCGATTTATCAGCTGATCGTTTCCAAATGCTTGACTGACATGATCCACATGATCCCACTCCTTGAGATTTCTGGTTGTGGGGCTACGGGAAGGGCAGAGTTTACCAGTTGAACATTCGCCCATGTGCTCTTCTAGAGAGCAGCAGATGAAGAGCGGCAGCCAGGATACGTATGGAAATGCTTCGTTCTGCTGTGCAGAATGCAATCCTGCACTTTCAGACTCTTCTGGACACTGTTGTGCGCCGTATTGAGCCCTTTTGTAGCAGTAATGGTACCGGTATGTAATGGTATGACGTACCGTAGCAGTACATTGAAAGTGTTTCAGTTGAATTGATTTTGCATTACTTCTCTTCCCATGTCCTTGACATTAATGCTACCAAGTTTGGTACTCGTAATTAGTTTCCGAGTTATAACGTGTTAAATACGGAAAGTTTAATTGTAACCACCGGGTATAACACACCAAACAAACTACAGACTATTAGAATATGGCCCGTTTTACGCCAATTGTGAAGCCTGCCAATCTTTTGCACGCTAGATGTTAAAACAGATGTTAACGTACAGCTTTGCAAGCAGACAATATGTCCGAGGTCCTTAAAGTAAATTGCAATGCTTGAAAGCACGTAAGACATTTTCATTGCAATTTTAACCAAGAAATGATTTAAGTAGGAAGCTTACTGAAATACTGTAGCAGTGCACAAATCAGTAAATGAACAGTTCATTATGGGGCTAAGACAAAATTACACCTTTAGAATTAGAACTAAGATGGTATTACATGACCTGAGCTGTTTGCGCATACAGTTGAGCAGAGGTAACAATTACGTAGTCAAGTACTGACGGAGCAATCTGTGCCAGTAATTTGGTTGGCTCACAATTAAGACTACATACGCTGCTGTTAGATATAACATACTTCAAACAACATAGCATGCCTTACCCCAGTGGCGCTCATGGCTCACAATTAAGACTATATACGCTGCTGTTAGATACAACATACTTAAAACAACATACCATTCATGGCTCACAATTAAGACTATATACGCTTCTGTTAGATACAACATACTTCAAACAACATACCATGCCTTACCCTAGTGGCGCTCATAGAATTCGCCAGGCGTTGGGCTTCAAAAAAATAGACATTACTGCAGCAAAATTTCCCGCACCCAAGCTCTATAAAGTTTCAACAATTTTCACAGCTTTCGTAAGTTGGACAAAGTAAATTAAGCTGTAGATACAGTTAGTACTCGTGATCGTAACGGCAGCTACAGAGCAAGAAAGTCCCACACACCAACGCGACAGCTCAACGCGAAAATTGTAAAGGGCTACCCAGCAGTTAATCGTACAACAACGATCCTGGATGGGAAAACAGCTTACCCACCGGAATTAACACTACTGAACGTGGCAGCGCAGATAGAAGTCTTGTCACAGTGATAGGATGCAGACGGTTATACAGAGCGTTTCAAAATGGACTTTACACCATTAAACATTCATATAAATTTACTGAAAGAATATATAGAGCTGGGTTTAGTGTTATTTTGTGGGGAAACACTTCAAGTTTTTTTTTACCTCAAAATAAAGATGTTGTATGTGGCTTCCGTTGGTTATCCTACACACATCCCATCGTAAGTCAATTTCTTCTAAACTCACTGTAGCATTGCAGGTGTAACTTTCTCAGTGGCTGCATAAATTTGGAGGTAGAGCAGCTGGCACAGGTGGTACAGAAACGATATCCTTATTTTCTACACTCCTGGAAATTGAAATAACAACTCCGTGAATTCATTGTCCCAGGAAGGGGAAACTTTATTGACACATTCCTGGGGTCAGATACATCACATGATCACACTGACAGAACCACAGGCACATAGACACAGGCAACAGAGCATGCACAATGTCGGCCCTAGTACAGTGTATATCCACCTTTCGCAGCAATGCAGGCTGCTATTCTCCCATGGAGACGATCGTAGAGATGCTGGATGTAGTCCTGTGGAACGGCTTGCCATGCCATTTCCACCTGGCGCCTCAGTTGGACCAGCGTTCGTGCTGGACGTGCAGACCGCGTGAGACGACGCTTCATCCAGTCCCAAACATGCTCAATGGGGGACAGATCCGGAGATCTCGCTGGCCAGGGTAGTTGACTTACACCATCAAGAGCACGTTGGGTGGCACGGGATACATGCGGACGTGTATTGTCCTGTTGGAACAGCAAGTTCCCTTGCCGGTCTAGGAATGGTAGAACGATGGGTTCGATGACGGTTTGGATGTACCGTGCACTATTCAGTGTCCCCTCGACGATCACCAGTGGTGTACGACCAGTGTAGGAGATCGCTCCCCACACCATGATGCCGGGTGTTGGCCCTGTGTGCCTCGGTCGTATGCAGTCCTGATTGTGGCGCTCACCTGCACGGCGCCAAACACGCATACGACCATCATTGGCACCAAGGCAGAAGCGACTCTCATCGCTGAAGACGACACGTCTCCATTCGTCCCTCCATTCACGCCTGTCGCGACACCACTGGAGGCGGGCTGCACGATGTTGGGGCGTGAGCGGAAGACGGCCTAACGGTGTGCGGGACCGTAGCCAGCTTCATGGAGACGGTTGCGAATGGTCCTCGCCGATACCCCAGGAGCAACAGTGTCCCTAATTTGCTGGGAAGTGGCGGTGCGGTCCCCTACGGCACTGCGTAGGATCCTACGGTCTTGGCGTGCATCCGTGCGTCGCTGCGGTCCGGTCCCAGGTCGACGGGCACGTGCACCTTCCGCCGACCACTGGCGACAACATCGATGTACTGTGGAGACCTCACGCCCCACGTGTTGAGCAATTCGGTGGTACGTCCACCCGGCCTCCCGCATGCCCACTATACGCCCTCGCTCAAAGTCCGTCAACTGCACATACGGTTCACGTCCACGCTGTCGCGGCATGCTACCAGTGTTAAAGACTGCGATGGAGCTCCGTATGCCACGGCAAACTGGCTGACACTGACGGCGGCGGTGCACAAATGCTGCGCAGCTAGCGCCATTCGACGGCCAACACCGCGGTTCCTGGTGTGTCCGCTGTGCCGTGCGTTTGATCATTGCTTGTACAGCCCTCTCGCAGTGTCCGGAGCAAGTATGGTGGGTCTGACACACCGGTGTCAATGTGTTCCTTTTTCCATTTCCAGGAGTGTATTTTATGGGGATGTCTCCGTGAAAAAAAGTCGATTAGCGCCAGGTCTGGGGAGCGTGGGTCTATGCAATTGGCGCATCATGGACAACCCACTGACCTGGAAAGCGGTCAATGTGAAGATCCCGGACGTCAGCCAGGTAGTGGGTGGTGCCCCATCATGCATGAAGTAAACATTTCGTTCCTGGTCTTCTTCATCGGTCTGTGGTATCGCAAATTGTAACATATCCACGTACACTATCCTGTCGATGGTTCTCTCAAGGAAAAAAAAGGTTCCATACGCTTTTGCTCTTGCCCAGTGCCCAAAAATTTCAGTTTAGGGCTTCACGAACATGTTGCAATGTTTGATGTGGATTTTCGCTGCCCCATATCCTGCAGTTATGTGTGTTAACTTTGATACTTAAGTGAAAAGTGACTCTTCAGGACGGATGATTTTGTCCAAGAAATGTTCATCCTCATGTAATCGATTTAACCTATCCGCACTGAAGTTCTTGAGAGCAATTTCACCAATATCTTTTATTGCTTGTACGATAGACAACCGGCACGGTTTCAAATGCAAACGGTTTCTCAACACACGCCAAACAGTCGTGTGTGGGATTTGCAGTTCGCGAAATGCAAGCCGGGTCGATTTCGCACGACGACGTCGTCAGATGTGCTTGAACGACCTGATGATTTACCTTGTCTCATTGAGCACCCTGTTTCTACAAAACATTTTTGGCACTCATAAATTGTAGGCCTACTAGGAGGATCTTTAGGGTACTTGGTACGGAAATTACGCTGAATTGCTGTCGCCGACTTCGATTCTTCAAACCAAAACATTCAGCTAGCACATTCGGGTCCAGTGAAGACAGACATTTTTAACGCAACTGTTCCGCTAGCGCTCCTTAAAGTACAATTCCGCACTAGCGAACTATGCGAGACAAAATTTGATGTATTTCCCTACAAATTGATGCTAGAAACACCTGTGTAGGTACTATGTATTTATAGAAAATTTCACAGTTGTAAAGTCCCTGTACTCAGGCCTCTGCGAGGCTACACTCTCCTCCAGACACATCAACGCCGCACTTCCGCTCTTTGAGCGAATTCTCACGCCATGTCTTCCAGTCACGAGCGTTGCTTCCGTTGTTGTTGTTGTGGTCTTCAGTCCTGAGACTGGTTTGATGCAGCTCTCCATGCTAATCTATCCTGTGCAAGCTTCTTCATCTCCCAGTACTTACTGCAACCTACATCCTTCTGAATCTGCTTAGTATATACATCTCTTGGTCTCCCCCTACGATTTTTACCCTCCACGCTGCCCTTCAATACTAAATTTGTGATCCCTTGATGCCTCAGAACATGTCCTACCAACCGATCCCTTCTTCTGGTCAAGTTGTGCCACAAACTTCTCTTCTCTCCAATCCTATTCAGTACCTCCTGATTAGTTATGTGATCTACCCATCTAATCTTCAGCATTCTTCCGTAGCATCACATTTCGAAAGCTT
The DNA here is from genome assembly GCF_023864275.1 of Schistocerca cancellata. Lineage (NCBI taxonomy): Eukaryota > Metazoa > Arthropoda > Insecta > Orthoptera > Acrididae > Schistocerca > Schistocerca cancellata. The sequence continues at coordinate 103,879,974 of NC_064634.1, forward strand.
CTATTCTCTTCTTGTCCAAACTATTTATCGTCCATGTTTCACTTCCATACATGGCTACACTCCATACAAATACTTTCAGAAATGACTTCCTGACACTTAAATCTATACTGGATGTTAACAAATTTCTCTTCTTCAGAAACACTTTCCTTGCCATTGCCAGTCTACATTTTATATCCTCTCTACTTTGACCATCATCAGTTATTTTGCTCCCCAAATAGCAAAACTCCTTAACTACTTTAAGTGTCTCATTTCCTAATCTAATACCCTCAACATCACCCGACTTCATTCGACTACATTCCATTATCCTCGTTTTGCTTTTGTTGATGTTCATCTTATATCCTCCCTTCAAGACACCATCCATTCCGTTCAAATGCTCTTCCAAGTCCTTTGCTGTCTCTGACAGAATTACAATGTCATCGGCGAACCTCAAAGTTTTTATTTCTTCTCCATGGATTTTAATACTTACTCCGAATTTTTCTTTTGTTTCCTTTACTGGTTGCTCAATATACAGATTGAATAACATCGGAGAGAGGCTACAACCCTGTCTTACTCCCTTCCCAACCACTGCTTCCCTTTCATGTCCCTCGACTCTTATAACTGCCATCTGCTTTCTGTACAAATTGTAAATAGCCTTTCGCTCCCTGTATTTTACCCCTGCCACCTTTAGAATTTGAAAGAGAGTATTCCAGTCAACATTGTCGAAAGCTTTCTCTAAGTCTACAAATGCTAGAAACGTAGGTTTGCCTTTCCTTAATCTTTCTTCTAAGATAAGTCGTAAGGTCAGTATTGCCTCACGTGTTCCAGTATTTCTACGGAAGCCAAACTGATCTTCCCCGAGGTCGGCTTCTACTAGTTTTTCTATTCGTCTGTAAAGAATTCGTGTTAGTATTTTGCAGCTGTGGCTTATTAAACTGATTGTTCGGTAATTCTCACATCTGTCAACACCTGCTTTCTTTGGGATTGGAATTATTATATTCTTCTTGAAGTCTGAGGGTATTTCGCCTGTTTCATACAGCTTGCTCACCAGATGGTAGAGTTTTGTCATGACTGGCTCTCCCAAGGCCGTCAGTAGTTCCAGTGGAATGTCGTCTACTCCAGGGGCCTTGTTTCGACTCTGGTCTTTCAGTGCTCTGTCAAACTCTTCACGCAGTATCGTATCTCCCATTTCATCTTCATCTACATCCTCTTCCATTTCCATAATATTGTCCTCAAGTACATCGCCCTTGTATAGACCCTCTATATACTCCTTCCACCTTTCTGCTTTCCCTTCTTTGCTTAGAACTGGGTTTCCATCTGAGCTCTTGATGTTCATACAAGTGGTTCTCTTATCTCCAAAGGTCTCTTTAATTTTCCTGTAGGCAGTATCTATCTTACCCCTAGTGAGATAAGCCTCTACATCCTTACATTTGTCCTCTAGCCATCCCTGCTTAGCCATTTTGCACTTCCTGTCGATCTCATTTTTGAGACGTTTGTATTCCTTTTTGCCTGCTTCATTTACTGCATTTTGCTTCCGTACTCGGTCAAAACAAACTCCGGGCTCGTGCGGCCCACCAACGACCACACCATGGCCAGTGATGCAACGACGATGACAGACAGGGTCACTGCCCTCTCTCGGTAACCAGCGTAACTTGCAACGCATCTCGCTGCTGCGCCGACCCTACATTCGAATCGTTCCGCGCGCGGTTAAATAGCCGATCACAACCAATCGCACTGCGGCAAAGCGCGGGCACAAGATAGAGCCGACACACTAATAGTTGTCCCAGGGATAAATTACAGCTCAGTTTGTTTTTCCCACTCATCTGCAGTAAATTACATTTTTTATGGTTAGAGCTGGCTGTCATACAACGTCCCTTCCGCGGGCTGTCCTCCTCCTCCACGAATCCCGTCGCCTCTATCGCTCCTTCCTGCGCAATCGTGACAGGGATTCACTCCAACGCCACCGGCAAACACCGCGACACGTACGGAACCTCATTACAGCAGAGAAACGCCGGGCCTGGCGGCAGACCTGCACGCGACTCAATGCTACCCTACCTATCGACTCCTCCAAGTACTGGTCAGCCTTCCATCGCCTCACTGGTTCCCATTCCGCATCCCATTACCCTCTTCTCCATAACGACCGCCCCCTTCCTGACAATGTCAGTAAGGCCAACCGCTTTGCTTCCCACCTTTCCGAGGTCTTCTCCGTCCCTGATGATCCCCACTTTAATTATTCCCTTCTCACCACAGTCATGGAATGCGCCGATACTTAGGTCGCTCCACTTGCTGCCATTCCAGTACTTCGGGCAGTTGCCCCCCTCCGAAGTCAACACTCCAATCACAGCACAAGACATTAAAGTTATCCTCCGGTCAAAACGCAACATGGCCTTGTGTCACCTATCTCCACCTCAGAGAATGCCCCTTCTCCTTCCTGACTGTCCTGGCCAATCGATACAGCGTCATACTCTCTACAAGCTTCTATCCCAACCTGTGGAAGACTTCCCACATTCTCTTATTCCTCAAACCCAACAAACCCCCTTCCGTCGCCTCTTCCTATCGTCCCATCTGCCTCACCTCCAGTAAGGTCTTCGAATCCATCCACTCCTGTCGTATCCATGACCACCTTCATCAACACCACCTCCTCCCCATTACCCAGTATGGCTTCCGATCCTCCTTCTTTGCCAAAGACCAACTCCTTAACCTCGTCCACCTTCTCTCCCTCCAAATTAACTCTCGTCGCTCCGCCTTTTTTTTTCCTCGACCTCCAAAACGCTTACAACCGCGTATGGCATCCTGGTCCCCTCTTTAAACTCCAAAACCTTCGCCCTGCCTATCAATTTTGTCGGTCTGGTCGCTTCCTTCCTATCACACTGGCCTCCCTATGTCACCCTCCATGACACCAATTCCCATATCTTTTATCCCACTGCTGGCATCCCCCAGGGCTCCGTCCTCTCCCCTCTCATCTCCTCCATACTGTCGATATTCCCAAGCCACCCTCATGTGTCCACGTCCTCCAATATGCTAATGACACCGCCTTCCTGGCCCTCTATCCTACCTTTCAATGGCCCCAACGCAACCTCCAAACCCACCTTGACCAGTTCACCACTTGGTGTAACCAGTAGTTCCTTCGTATCAACCCCTCAAAAACCCAGGCAATCATCATAGTCCACACCAGCCGCTCCTCCTGTCTCCATAATTTCTATCTTACTATTTATGGTCGTCCCATCCAGCTTACCCCCATATCTTGGTCTCACCCTCAACCGTCATCTCACCTGGACCCCTCATTTCCTGACGATCCAGCATAAATCCCATTCCCACCTCCACCTCCTGAAACTCATGTCTGGCTGGACAAAGAGATTGCATCCTTCGACCATTCTCCACATCTAAAAAACCGTCCCAGCGTTGCCTGGATCTCCCCCCCCCCCCCACTGCTTTCATAAGGCCCTCGAAATCATATAATGCCACGTACTCTGCCTTACCTTCCGTATCCGCCTTCCTTCGACCACACCACTCCTGTACGACCTCATCCCCTTCCCCCACCTCCTCCTTTTCCTCCAACATCTCTGCATCCTTTACACCATCTGCAGTCTTTATCCCCTCACCCACTGGTTTCATCTTCTTCTCCACCACCCACCTGTTGCAGAGCCTGTATTGCTGTATGCTAACCTCTCTCCACCTGCACACCCTTCATCTCCTTCACCAGGGCAATTTTCAGCACCCCTCCGGGTATATTGAACTTCACCATGAAATCTACCCTTCCTCCAACTGTAGCCTGGCCTTGTCCCACCCCTCCCCAGGGCTCCCATTTTCCACTCCCCTCCTTCTCCCAGAGTGAATTTTCATCCTCCCCCTGTCACTTCTTGGCTGTTTTCCTCTCCCTTCCCTTCCCTTTTCGGCCCCCGTTCGGTGCTCCCCTCACTTCATCCCCCTATCTCTGACCTCCTTCTCGCCTCCTTTCCCTTCTCCCTCATCCCCACCCCTGGCAGATCCTCGGTTTTTATTCTTCATCAAGTGTGCTGCGTTAGTGTTGTGTTCGGTGCCGTTCTACAGTGTCATAAGTGACGTGCTTTTAATTTTGTGCTCGAATTGTACATAGTCCATGATTGTTCTGAGTTACGCCGTCCGTCAAGTGGCTGTTTTAATCGCTCGGCGACTTATTATCCTCTAGCCGTACTTTGCCTGGTGCCTTTTTATCCTTACAGTATGTGTGTTTTTGTGTGTACAATACTTTTTTAGATTTTAACCTCCGTTTTACAGTTGCCGCTTTTTGTATGCTTTCTTCTCTTATGTTCTGCCCCTTTTTTCTATCCGCCATGTTTTCTTCTTTATATTGGTTTAGATGTCTTTCATTCTGTTTGTAATGTCTTTCGGCTGAAGAACAGCGTATATGCTGCTGCCAGCCCACCCCAGATGGGGAATTGGAAAAACAATAAAGAAGGAAAAAACATCGTACCAACTACAAATTTTGTCTAACACATCGTGTATCTTCCAACAGTCACTCAACTGCGACACTTTCCCGTACACCACAGCGTCGTCAGCAAACAACCCCAGATTGTTGCCCACACTATCCGCCGGATCATATATCTATACAGAAAATATTAGCGGTCCTATCATACTCCCCTGGGGCACTGCTGACTATAGCCTTGTCTCTGATGAACTTTCTCCGTCCAGGACAATATACTGGGTTCTATTACTTAAGAAATCTTCGAGCAACGCAACGCACTTATTCCATATGCTCGTGCCTTCGTTAACATCCTGCAGTGGGGCACCATGTCAAATGGTTCCTGGAAATCTAGGAATTTGGAATCTGCCTTTTCCGCTTCATCCGTAGTTCGCAGTATATCTGTGAGAAAAGGGCAAGAGATTTTCGCATTAGCGATGCTTTCTAAAAGCGTGTAACTTCTCCGTCTCAAGAAAATTTATTATATCCAGAATGAGATTTTCACTCTGCAGCGGAGTGTGCGCTGATATGAAACTTCCTGGCAGATTAAAACTGTGTGCCCGACCGAGACTCGAACTCGGGACCTTTGCCTTTCGCGGGCACTTGCGCCCGAAATTTAAAACTCTGGATTTTATTTGCTGTCTTCAACTGCCATACCAGACTGGTCAACGAGGTCCCGAGTTCGAGTCCCGGACGGGCACACAGTTTTAATCTGCCAGGAAGTTTCATATCAGCGCACACTCCGCTGCAGAGTGAAAATCTCATTCTGGAAACATCCCCCAGGCTGTGGCTAAGCCATGTCTCCGCAATATCCTTTCTTTCAGGAATGCCAGTTCTGCAAGGTTCGCAGGAGAGCTTCTGTAAAGTTTGGAAGTTGGGAGGCGAGGTACTGGCAGAAGTAAAGCTGTGAGTACCGGGCGTGAGTCTTGCTTCGGTAGCTCAGATCGTAGAGCACTTGCCCGCGAAAGGCAAAGGTCCCGAGTTCGAGTCTCGGTCGGGCACACAGTTTTAATCTGCCAGGAAGTTTCAAAAGTACAGCTATCGAAACGCGTTGCTCTTCTTTGGATTCTCTCTATTAGAGTATTCTTTGTGAAACCGAATTGGGTTTCCCTCTGGACCTGGCGACTCATTTGTTTTCAACTCTTTCAGTTGTTTCTCAACGCCAGGGACACTTATTACTACGTCGTCCGTATGGGACTCTGTGCGATGGTCAAACTACGTAACGTTTGCACGGTTCTCCTTCGTGAACAGTTTCTTAAGCCCGAAATTTAAAACTCTGGATTTTATTTGCTGTCTTCGACTGCCATACCAGACTGGTCAACGAATGACTGTACGTAAGCCTTCCACCCGCGGAACGCACTCGGGTTCTCGGCGAGATCTCTAGCTATCGTAAGACGGTGGTAGCTGTATCCTTCGCGCATAGTTCTTTCACGGATGCGCGGACCTCCACTAAACGTAGTTTGTCGTCATTTGCACCTTCACTTTTGAATCGGGAGTGAAAGGGGGTCTCTGCTTCCTCAGTATTTTCCGAATTTCGGCGTCAAACCATCAATCCTCAATCTACTTATAGGCACATCGCTCTCCAGACTACGATTTACAATCTCTTTAAACTTCGCCCATAATTCCTCTACGTCCATCTTACTGGAACCACGTTATGTCAGTTCACTATCTAAGTGAGATGCTAACAACAGATTATCTGCACTTTCTAGCAGAAACACTCTCGTTGCCCTCTTGACTGATTCACTAACATTTCTAACCACAGTTGCTATAATGACGTATCACTAATCCCTGTCTCTATAATGACGCTGTCGATAAGGTACAGCCTGCATGTAGCTGCGTGGCCTAAGATATTTCAGTTGCGTGTGGGCTGACGAGCTAGTTGCTTAAGACAATTATCAGAAAAAGCGTTCTAAAGTACTTGGCGACTCTGTCTGTCTGTACCCCGCGCAATGAAACTAGACGTTTCGAATAGGTTCGTTTACCATTTGCCTATTTGAGACACTGTCTGACCTCCATGGTATGTTTTTAAATAGTCTTTACACCGCGTTTGCGTAATTCACCGCCGATTTTGCTTGTCACCCTTCTGCTGTATGGCACAAAGGCCGATCCCGATATCTCTCCTTCCGGCATACCACCACACACTGTGTTAGGTTTCGTCAAACTTTTTGTCCAACAGGTGGACTAACCATAGCTCCTCATAACGCATTCCATGGGTTGGGTCTCGTGTACGCGGTGTTCTGGCTGATGCACATATACGTACTGCGACTTTTATGACTTGAGTGGCGATTTAAAAGTTTGTGATATTGTCGGCCGGTGTGCGTCGCTTTCACTGTGCAACAAAGAAAATGTAAATCGAATGAAAATAGCCAATTCCTATCAATTCTAAAGTGCTGATCACGAATATCACAAAGACAATTAGAAATTATCTCTAGTTCTCATTTTACATTGCTTTATTACGGTGTGATAAATATATACGGATTTGTATGTTAAGTTTAAAATCAAATATTATAATGGTTTGTCAAAGTCATGATAACTTGTAACAATGGATTATATTATTGTCCCTGGCCTTACTTGTGTCAAATATTTTGGATATAACCATTTTGATACAAATTTTAGCGATGTTCTTGTCTCCCTCTTCTTCAAGTTCTGTGACTTTATTAATGCATGTAATAGTTTTTGCACATTTGTTTCCAGATTAACTACCAGTTACTCAAATTGACTGCTACTGAAGTGAATAAAAGTGCCACAAGTTTGTGTTAACAATGCTGACACGTTTTGATATGTGTGTGGTGACATCTGCTTCACAAAAACAGCAAATAACTTCATTGATTAAAAAAGTTTACAGGTGTTATTGTGGGGGCAAAATAGATGATCAGGAAAACCCTGGGCTCCAGACGTGATCTGCAACACTTGTGGCAGCAACCTCAGGAATTGGATGCATGGGAAAGGACGTTCAATGCCCTTTGCAGTGGCAATGATCTGGCGTGAGGCCAACTAACCATGTCAGTGATAGCTACTTCTGTATGGATCCTCCTATCAAGAAGGGAACATCTAAGAAGCGGACAGTGATGCCATATGTCCAGTTCTACATGACAGTACCTGAACCACCGACAGAGATTACTTCTGAAGGGGATTCTGAATGTTCTGAACCATGTGCATCATAAGATCCAGAGTTTCTTCCAAATATATCATCAACTGATCGGCCACAAAAATTGCCTCAAAATGAGTTTTTCGAGATCTCTAAGGCTAACGCTGAGATTTTGGGATCAAGACTGCAGCAGCGCAATTCTCTGGAAAGCAATGTAAATGTTTCATTCTACCAGAGACGACAGCAACAGTTCACTCCTTTTTTTAACATGCAAGATGCTCTTGTAGCAAGTGTGGACAAAAATGGTCTAATGAAGGCTCTCAGAATTAATTACAACCTTGGTGAGTAGAGACACTTTACTGATTTGTCAAAGTTGATCTTAAAAACAGTGCTTTTACATATTGGTAATGAGCTTCCTTTTATTCGAGTTGAGCATAGTGTGTATATGAAAGAGTCATATTAAGACATGAAAATTTTACTAGAAGCCATTAAGTATAATGACTCCCAATGGCAGATTTGTGGTGACTTTAAAGTGGTTGCACTGCTATTAGGTACGCAGTTAGGGTATACTAATTATTGCTGCTTTCTCTGTGAATGGGATTGCAGAGCTCGTGCATCTCATTACAGCAGACACGAATAGCCCATCAGAAAATCTCGTCAACCATGCAGAAAATCTCATTCTGGAAACATCCCCCCAGGCTGTGGCTAAGCCATGTCTCCACAGTATCCTCTCTTTCAGGAGTGCTAGTTCTGCAAGGTTCGCAGTAGAGCTTCTGTAAAGTTTGGAAGGTAGGAGACGAGATACTAGCAGAAGTAAAGCTGTGAGGACCGGGCGGGTGGCGTGCTTCGGTAGCTCAGTTGGTAGAGCAGTTGCCCGCGAAAGGCAAAGGCAAAGGCCCCGAGTTCGAGTCTCGGTCGGGCACACAGTTTTAATCTGCCAGGAAGTTTCATCTATAAAGAACATTAAGAATGAACCTCTAGTAGATCCTAAAAGATTCTGCTTCCACCCTTGCACGTCAAGTTGGGTCTCATGAAAAACTTTGTTATGGGCTGCAGATTCCTCGACTTGCGCCACAGGGTGGTAGGGTTTCGGGTTCCGCTGTTTAGGTCAGGAGTCCACTACACACAGCAGACGGCTGCACGGGTAGCAGGGGTTGTGTGGCGTGGACTGGGCGGTTTTTTGGGCTAGATGGCCTCGGGCAAGTACAGAAAGGGCAACAGCCTCAAAGGGTGCGGGACAAAGTCAGGACATGCTGGGACCAAGCAGCAATCGGTATTGTAGTTGTAAACTGTTGAATCTGAGTTGGTTAAGTACCCGAACTTCAAGCGCTGATACAAAGCACCGAAGCTGAAATCGTTACAGGTACGGAAAGCTGGCTGAAGCCAGACATAAGTTCTGCCGACATTTTTACCCAGGCACAGACGGTGTTTAGAAAGGATAGATTGCATGCAACCTGTGGTGGACTGTTTGTCGCTGTTAGTAGTAGTTTATCCTGTAGAGAAATAGAAGTGGATAGTTCCGGTGAATTATTATGGGTGGAGGTTATACATAATAACCGAGCTAGGTTAATAATTGGCTCCTTTTACCGACCTTCCAACTCAGTAGCATTAGTGGCAGAACAACTGAGAGAAAATCTGGAATACATTTCACATAAATTTCCTCAGCATGTTATAGTCTTAGGTGGAGATTTCAATTTACCAGATATAGACTGGGACACTCAGATGTTTAGGACGGGTGGTAGGGACAGAGCATCGAGTGACATTATACTGAGTGCACTATCCGAAAACTACCTCGAGCAATTAAATAGAGAACCGACTCGTGGTGATAACATCTTGGACCTACTGATAACAAACAGACCCGAACTTTTCGACTCTGTAAGCGCAGAACAGGGAATCAGTAATCATAAGGCCGTTGCAGCATTCCTGAATATGAAAGTAATTAGAAATATAAAAAAAGGGAGAAAGGTTTATCTGCTTAGCAAGAGTAACAGTAGGCGGATTTCAGACTACCGAACAGAGCAAAACGAAAATTTCTGTTCCAACACTGACAATGTTGAGTGTTTATGGAAAAAGTTCAAGGCAATCGTAAAATGCGTTTTAGACAGGTACGTGCCGAGTAAAACTTTAAGGGACGGGAAAAACCCACCGTGGTTCAACAACAAAGTTAGGAAATTACTGCGAAAGCAAAGAGAGCTTCATTGCAAATTTAAACGCTTCCAATACCTCTCAGACAAACAGAAGCTAAACGATGTCAAAGTTAGCGTAAGGAGGGCTATGTGTTTAGCATTCAGTGAATTTGAAAGTAAAATTCTATGTACCGACTTGACAGAAAATCCTAGGAACTTCTGGTCTTACGTTAAATCAGTAAGTGGATCTAAACAGCATATCTAGACACTCTGAGATGATAATGGCATTGAAACAGAGGATGACACGCGTAAAGCTGAAATACTGAACACCGTTTTCCAAAGCTATTTCACAGAGGAAGACCGCACTGCAGTTCCTTCTCTAAATCCTCAAACGAACGAAAAAATGGCTGACACCGAAATAAGTGTCCAAGGAATAGAAAAGCAACTGAAATCACTCAACAGAGGGAAGTCCACCGGAGCTGACGGGATACCAATTCGATTCTACACAGAGTAAGCGAAAGAACTTGCCCCCTTTTAACAGCCGTGTACCGCAAGTCTCTAGAGGAACGGAAGGCTCCAAATGATTGAAAAAGAGCAAAGGTAGTTCCAGTTTTCAAGAAGGGTCGTCGAGTAGATGCGCAAAACTATAGGCCTATATCTCTGACATCGATCTATTGTAGAATTTTAGAACATGTTTTCTGCTCGCGTATCATGTCATTTCTGGAAACCCAGAATCCACTCTGTAGGAATCAACATGGATTCCGGAAAGAGTGATCGTGTGACACCCAACTAGCTTTATTTGTTCATGAGACCCATAAAATATTAGATACAGGCTCCCAGGTAGATGCCATTTTCCTTGACTTCCGGAAGGCGTTTGATAGAGTTCCGCACTGTCGCCTGATGAACAAAGTAAGAGCCTACGGAATATCAAACCAGCTGTGTGGCTGTATTGAAGAGTTTTCACCAAACAGAACACAGCATGTCGTTCTCAATGGAGAGACGTCTACATAAGTTAAAGCAACCTCTGGCGTGCCTCAGGGGTGTGTTATGGGACCATTGCTTTTCACAATATATATAAATGACCTAGTAGATAGTGTCGGAAGTTCCATGCGGCTTTTCGCGGATGATGCTGTAATATACAGAGAAGTTACAGCATTACAAAATTGCAGCGAAATGCAGGAGGATCTGCAGCGGATAGGCACTTGGTGCAGGGAGTGGCAACTGACCCTTAACATAGACAAATGTAATGTATTGCGAATACATAGAAAGAAGGATCCTTTATTGTATGATTATATAATAGCGGAACAAACACTGGCAGCAGTTACGTCTGTAAAATATCTGGGAGTATGCGTACGGTCCGATTTGATGTGGAATGATCATATAAAATTAACTGTTGGTAAGGCGGGTGCCAGGTTGAGATTCATTGGGAGAGTCCTTAGAAAATGTAGTCCATCAACAACGGAGGTGGCTAACAAAGCACTCGTCCGACCTATATCTGAGTATTGCTCATCAGTGTGGGATACGTACCAGGTCGGGTTGACAGAGGCAGTTCGGGCAATATGTTATGTAAGTTCGCGAAGCTCTTGTCGACCCCTGTTCACTAGTCCGGGTATTCTGACACTGGCCTCTCAATATACATACATATTGTTTACCGTCGTTTCCTGTTAACAATATCAGCCTACTCCCAATAATTAGCTGCTGTCATTCAGTTAGTACTAGGGAGAAATCCAATCTGCATTTGGATCGCTCTAATTAACTCTTGTACAAAAGGTGTGCAGTACACTGCTGCATCCATTTTCAATAAGCTACCACTAGAATTCAAAAATCTTAGCAGTAATCGACGTGCTTTCAAATAGAAACTGAAGGGTTTCCTCATGGGTCACTCCTTCGATTCTGTCGAGGAGTTGCTAGAAACATTAAGCTGATTCTTGTTGTATTGTTGATTCCCTTTGCTTAAACTTATGGCTTTACTTTTTCCGGGTTCATAAACATTCTATTTTTATCTGTTATTATTTTTATGTTGTAATTTCATGTACTGACACGTTCCATAGCCTTGGAGATTTGCTCCTCAGTTTGGCTCTACGGAATTGGACGTGTAAATAAATAAATAAACAAAACCACAAAACCTTACCATGACTAATACTGTGTAGTTCAGAACAGCTTCCGGTCCTCTCATAATGGATAAATACAGGTCCTGTCTGGTTTTCAACGGAATCTTATACCATTCTTCCTTCAAAACAGTGGCAAGTTCAGCCAGAGATGATGGGAGTCCGTAGTGATCGCACACCCCTCTCTCCAAAGTAGACCACAGGCGCCCAGCAGTACTGAGATCTGCTGGCTGTGATGAACAGGGCAGATGCCACAACTCATCCTCGTGCTCCATTCTCTGGGGAAATTCACGTGGGCATCTATGGGTCGAGTGGAGCGTGCTCACAAATCCAGTCCTGGACGATGTGGGCTATGTGAAGAGTATCGCTCAACACACACTTTCGTCCGCGCTGGGCTTCAGCGGACCGTGACGAAAGAAAAATAAGAGGACGACATTTGCAAAGGTCAACGCAGGGCTGAATGTCGCACTCGCGAACCCTGTCAGCACGAAAACAACGTGACGGGAGCTCCGTAAACAGGGAATTGCAGGGCCGGCTGAAATTTCAAAATCACTCATAAGTGACGTAAATGCCCATAAAAAGAAAAACATGGAGCCCAAGCAACAAATCTGTGACTGTGGTACAATGGAAGAAAGCTATTTGGTGACGGCCAAGGAGTATCGTACACTGGTTGCAGACCACGTACACCCCTTCACGACGGTCATGTTTCCCGAAGGCAGTGCCATTTTTCAGCAGGATAATGCGCCATGTCACAAGGCCAGGAGCGTGATGGAGTGGTTCAAGGAACACAGTGGCGGCTTCCAATTGATGTGCTCGCCCTCCAGCTCGCCAGAACTGAAACCGGTCGGACACATATGTGATTTGATTGAACGTGGCGTCAGAGCTCATCGCCCCCTCCCAGGAACACCAGATGTGGTGTTAGCTCCTTCTAGCAACCTATCATGGCCCATTGTTTCCATGCCATGATGCGTCGCCGCTGTTATCCGTGCCAAAGGCGGACATACCGCCTACTAGATCGTAGTGCTCTGGCTGATCAATGTAGGTTAAACACGGCGACACGAGTTGTAAGTAGGCTCTTTATGCGTTTGTATGTTGGCAGCGCTATGTAGCGCTCTGCATTAATAACTCTGAAAGCGCTGTGCTCACTCTGTAGGAGACTCTGTGGTTGGTAGGACTGGCAGTTGGAGGTGAATCGCCAGCATGCGACGGGGCGGTAATTTAATAAAGAAGGGGTGCGGTTGCAGAATGATCTCACACGAATGTGCGTATACAAATGTTGGTTAAAAATGTTATTGCAAATTTTGGCTCTCACGTAAGTCTCAGGGGATGATTTCCACATTTGGTGCATTAGTTATACTGTTCCACACCCGCGCATTTGTTATAGTTTTTGAATTAATTATTCACTCAGACATGAGTACAGTTTATGCTAGGGAACAAAAATTAGGCGATTATTATAGCAGAATCACTTTTTTCACGACACAGTTCAATTACGATTTTTTGGCGTTCTCCTTTTCTTTCACACAATGAAATTAGCACTGGTGAGACGGTTTACAGTTTTACTTTAATAATAATTTGACTCCGAGCCCCCAATAGCAGTAATGTAGGTTGCTATAAACGATCCAGTTCGAACAGAACCACAAGTCCCACTGTCCTCTTTGTTCTAGCAGTTTTGGTGCGAAATCACACATCGCCACATGTTCACTTACGCCGATGTATACCTCGTAATTCGCACCCACACAAATAATCGTAGCACTTCCAGTTCACCAAATATATGCTTGCACACTTGCACTATTATACTCTTTGTCGAAATAAATCGGCGCGAAAAAGAATTCTCAAACGACCACATAGGCCACCCTCAAGTGGGGCTCGCTCGCCACCCACCCTCCAAAACGACTGACCAACGACCGACCCTGGCCAAGATGGCCGCTTGCTTATATAGGCTCGGACGTCAACCCCATGGTTATACAAGTACCAGTCTCAACAGTTAAGGTCACAAATTTTGATACATACATCCCTCGACAGAAATAAGTACACCATCGGAACCGCGCTAAAAAGTACATCTCATTTACCATGTTACATTAATTTCTGGGATTATTCTACCGCCCGTGAATCAAGTTTTCGTTTTTGCAAAATTTCGCCACTTAACGCAAGTTTGTTTGTTTACATCTGTGCTGCAAAGTTTTAACGTGGAACTGCATATAGCACAGTTTTTAGACGTAATCTATAGCGATCTACATATTGCGCTGCTCATAATCTTCATATCTATAATAATTAATTAATTATGGGCGATAAATGTTAATAATAATTTGCAAACAATGAAAACTATTGCAAGTTAAGTGTATAGTATATCTTAACTAGTTTAAAATACGTGTGATGCCACCGAAAATATTATATAGTGCCGTTCTTTACGTCACGAATTGTCTATTGAATTTTATAAACAATTTTCCCTCAAACTTATTGCTCTTCACGGGCTTAATTATTTATGAATCTTAACATATGACTACGGCACTCGATCCGCTATGACGAGACGTTTTTAATGAGTGCTCGCTCATCCCTGTAAGTTGTTATTTACTATTTTTTATTAATCTTTCAGTATTCGCGATATTAACCGATTTTGAGGTTACTATAACTTTTGCGCCTCGTGACTTGAAATAAAGATGGATCTTTCAGAAGGCGCATATTGATGACCACAATCCACTGCCGCTCTTCGCCGTAAGTTACATAGTTTTCGCGTAATGCGTGAAAAATCAAACAATGCCCCAAGCTGCAGGCCACGTAGCCACCCGGCGACCGTTGCAAATATCGCGCGGGCGCGTCACGCGCTTCCGCGAATCGCGCATCATGTAGCGCGCTCGCTCTCCACAAAGCAATCCTTGCATACTAGAAATATTCGTCCAGTAACGGGGGTTTGTACCGTCACAAGCAGTGGTGGAACTTGAAGGTGAATAGCCAGCAGTGATGGAAGTTAAGAGTGAGTAGTCAGCAGTGATGAAGGTTAGAGGTTAATAATTAGCAGTGTTGGAGGTTTGCAGTATTAGCGCGAGCGGACGGTCTGAATGTATACCCGTCATTGAGATTTATTAGTGTTGATTATATAATTTCTGAAGCTGGTTGTCACATTCTTAAGGTACAGTGTTTGGTCTGCAACAAAATCTTTCCTATGTTAACCACATGCCCATTAGTAGTTAGAGCCTGCAATAGTTAGAATCTTTTATTTAACTGGGTGTGTTGGCGCTTGCTGTATTGCAGTAGTTCGTGTAATAAAGATCTTTGTGAGATAAGTGACTTATGAAATGTATAGGTTATTGTTATGTTTTCTACTAATTCAGGGCGTTACTTTCGTATTAATTATTTGAAGTCAATTTATCAATTTTAAAGCAGTCAGATCGCGTTATCCTTGAATATTGTGAGTAATTAATGAATAGTAAAAGTTTGACATCTGTTTGTTAGGACAATACTGTACGTCAGAAATGAAACCATAAAGACAAGCTAAGTGGCAGTACGTAAGTTTTACTCAGCGGTTTAACCAGGTTTACTTGCATTCAATTTCACTCACCCGTTCCAGAATTAAATAACGTAGAAGTTTCACCTTCTCACTTATTTCAGTCGAAGTAAAAACTATTAAGTTTCACAGTTTATAGACACAGCCATTTCGGAAATGCTTCCATCCTTGACCTGAAAGCCCACGATCATGCACTTTCATAAGTCACATAGATTGATGCGTTTATGCATTACGACAACTATTGCTCTGTTTACCACGTTCCCTTCACACGCTTCATATTCCCTCCACTGCTAGTGCTGCCACTTACCGCCTCTGAGTGGTCATTGTGCTTTCACGTCGAACGTATCCGATGGTCACATTTATGTGACTGAACAGCGTATACCTGCACCGACTTGAAGTGGTATAAGTAAACAAAATTGGTTGTAGGAAAAGCAGATGAGAAGCTAAGGTTCAATGGAAGAAGCCTAGGGAAACTGAATTCATGTATGAAACAAAACAATTAACAGAACTACGTTCGACCGATTCTCAAGTACTGATCGTCAGTCTGGGACCCTTATCAAGTCAAATTAATAGGGGAAATGGATAAGATCCAAAGAACAGTTGTTTATTTCGTCAGGAGTCCGTTTAATGGGCACGATAGTGTTAGTAAGATGTTTATCAAACTCCAGCACCAGAGGCATTGAGCTTCTGGGACACGTTTATTGCTGTAATTTAGACAGTGTACATCTGGAGAAGAGCCACACTCCGCCTTACAATGTCCCAAATAATCTCCCAAAATGGCCTCAGCTACAGAATACAACAAACCAAATCTAATACGGAGGATTGATGGGTGAATTTAAAATCGTTGGACGCTAAACAGCGTGGTCATCGGCGCTCTTTCTCAAGATCGTGGTACTGGTGTGTGAGTAGTAACTCTTGAAAAAACGGAAAACAAAAGCCATATGATTACAGCTACAGTCGTAAAAAATTTAACATACAATCTCCAGTATATCTGTTCGTACTGATGTCGCAAGTTAATAATATTAATAAAACAGTAGATGGTATTAAGATGGATGGTTGATCGCGGAAATAATAGGCTGAACCAGCCACCGAAGAACACATTAAAACCCTCGTCCAATAAAACTGTGGAGGACTCCTGCCACAACACCAAACGTCAACAACTTTTTTCACTGACTTTTTAAAAATGGTTCAAATGGCTCTGAGCACTATGGGACTTAACATCTGAGGTCATCAGTCCCCTAGAACTTAGAACTACTTCAACCTAACTAACCCAAGGACATCACACACATCCATGCCCGAGGCAGGATTCAAACCTGCGACCGTAGCGGTCTCCCGGTTCCAGACTGAAGCGCCTAGAACCGCTCGACCACAACGGCCGGCACTGACGTTTCGCCTAAAATAGGATAAGGTCCTCAGTAGACAAAACGCTTACTTCCTATCAGTGTACGAAACACACAGCTTTTAAACATAGTGCACCGCAAGTGCGCTTACTTAAGTAATTCTTCCGACACTCATTTGCGAGCATAGTACAATACAGAAGAGGGGATAAATGTTACTGGTAAGAAAATAAACCTCAACCACACGCCATCAGACTGCATGTTGGGTGTCGTTATACATGCAGAATATAACGTAATTTGACCATCGGACAGACTCCCGTATGGACACACAGTAGTAAGCGTCCATGGCGTGGAGAAACAACTCAAAGATTTAGAAGTAAACAAACCACCAAGACCAGATGGAATCCCAGTTCGGTTTTACAAAGAGTACTATACAGCATTGGCCCATTACTTAGCTCTCATTTATCGAGACTCTCTCGACCAGCACAAATCCCAAGCGACTGGAAAAAGTCGCAGGTGACTCCATTATATGAGAAGGGTAAAAGAACGGATATGCTAAATTACAGCCCATATCCCTAACTCTTGTTTGCTGCAGAATCCTTGAGCATATTCTCAGTTCGAATAAAATAAATTTTCTTGTGTTTGAGACGCTTATGTCCACCAATCAGCATGGTTTTAGAAAGCATCGTTCGCACCGACCTCAGCTTGCCCTTTTGTCACATGATGTGAGATCACTATGGATGAAGGGCAACTGGCGGATTCCATATTTCTAGATTTCCGGAAAGTATTTGATACGGTGCCCCATTGCAGGTTGTTAACGAAGATACGATCATAAGGAATAAGTTCACAGACAGTGAGGGGCTCGAATACTTCCTAAATAATAGAAGCATGTATGTTGCCATTGATGGCGAGTGTTCATAGGAGACAAGGATAGCGTCAGTAGTGTGCCAGGGAAGTGTGATAGGACCGCTGTTGTTTACTATATACGTACAGGGTGTCCAGAAAAGGACTCCCTGATTTCAAAATTAAATATCTCGAAAACAAAGGTCGATAGAGGAATACAGTAAACGGTATGTTTATTGTGAAAGCTGTAAGAAGTTTATACAGCAGTTTCAAATAATAGTTACAAAAGATGCTAACAGACGGCGCTGTACGCTGTACAGGTCATATCAGCATACATAAGTGAAATAATCGTATGAAAACAATCTTTGCAAACAATCACATCACAATGTTTTCAAAATGTTCACCATTGGCACCACAGAGGTGGCGCAAACGAAGAATGAAATTCGCCATCACATTTCGTAGTGTCTCAACCGAAATTGATTCACATGCCACAGAAATCGCCGATTCAAGCTCGTCCAGCGTGGCGGGATGCTTCGGGTAGACCATGTCTTTCACTGTGCCCCACAAAAAAAAGTCACAGGGGGTCAAATCCGGCGAATATGGAATCCAATCCATGCCTGCACCAGTAAATTTGGGATATTCCAAAGCAATTACTCGATTCCCGAAGTATTCCTCAAGGAAGCGAAACACTTGGTTGGTCCGATGTGGTCCGGCTTCATCTTGCATAAACCATTCAGTACCTGGTCGATCCTCTAACGCTTGCTGTGTGGCGACAAATTGTTCCAAAATTGCAACGTAACGTGCACCAGTGACCATTTCTCGAATGACAAAAGGGCCAATAATGCCTCTGCTGCATACTGCAGCCCACACAGAAACTTTAGGAGAACACAGGGGTTTCGCGTCACACCAATATGGCTTTTCGGAACCCAAAAAACGCCAGTTCTGCTTATTCACGTATCCATTCAGGTGGAAGTGTGCTTCATCTGTAAACCAGATGCAGCCAACATCAAATCCTTCACTATCAATCATTGTGAGCATCTGATTAGCAAAGGCAACCCTTTGTTGCACAGCTCGTACGGGTATGGCCTGGTGCTTTTGAATTTTGAATGGAAACATGTGTAGGCTCTTTCTCAGTATTTTCTGCGTGCTGGAACGCTTCAAACCAGTCTCAGATGCAATTGTACGGACGGATGACATTGGATTTCGCTGAATAATTCCAGAAACTGTGGCGATATTTTCATGCGTAACTGCGGTTTGCTTGCGGCCAACATGCCCCACTAGATCATCAGTTACGCTGCCTGTTCGTTGAAATTTTGCGAAGAGCGTACGAATGGTTTTCGCATTGGGTCCTTCTGGAACATTAAATCGTGCTTGAAAACTTTGCGTTGTTGCCGTAGGACTCTCTTCTAACCTGTGGTACTCTAGCACCAGAAAAACGCGTTGTTCAATGGAGTACATAGTTTTAATCTCTTCCTTCGGTACGCTAACCTCCTTTCACGTTTCAATAGTGGAACTGATCGCTCTGGGCTTCGGATCACTATTTATACTAGGCATTGCGTATGGCGATTACAGCGCCATCTGTTAGCAGCTTTTGTAGCTATTATTTCAAACTGCTATATAAACTTCATACAGCTTTCACAGTAAACATACCGTTTACTACATTACTCTATCGATCTTTGTTTTCGAGATATATAATTTTGAAATCAGGGAGTCCTTTTCTGGACAACCTGTAAATGATTTGGCGGAGCGAGTGATCAGGAATCTGCGGTTGTTTGCAGATGTTGCCGTGGTGTACAGTAAGATGTCGAATTTGGGTGACTATAGGAACATACAACATGACTTAGACAAAATATCCAGTTGGTGTAATGAATGGCAGCTAGCCATAAATGTGGAACAATGTAAGTTAATGCGGATGAGTAGGAAGATCAGACCAGTAATGTTCGGGTTACAGTATTACTAGTGTCCTGCTTCATACAGTCAAGTCGCTTAAACATCCAGGCGTAACGTTTCAAAGCGATATGAGATGGATAGATCATGTAAGAACTGTGGTAGGGAAGGCTAATGGTCGACTTCAGTTTATTGGGAGAAATTTAGGAAATACAGGTTCATCTGTAAAGGAGACCGCATATAGGATGCTGGGGCGATGTATTCTTGAGGACTAGATCGGACTGAAGGAAGACATAGAAGCAATTTAGGGGCAGGCTTCTGGATTTGTTACCGATAGGTTCGAACTCAAATCGTAACTTGAACTGGAATCCCTGGATGGAAGGCGACTTTCTTTTCGACGAAAGCTATTAACAAAATTTAGAGAACTGACATTTAAAGCTGACTGCCGAACGGTTCTACTGCCGCCAATATACATTGCGCATAAGGTCCACAAAGAAAGCAATCGAATGAAGGGTAGAGCCACGGGTCGTAACACATTTGAAATGTAGAGTCCACTGTTCAAAGTGCCGTCAACGCGAACAAGAGGTAACCGAGACGTGTAACCAATGGATATGGAATCGGTGGGTTAAGGAGGATAATACGGAACGCCGTGCTGGATCCCAGCGGCCTCGTATCACTAGCAGTCGAGATGACAGTCATCTTATCCGCATGACTGTAACGGATCGTGCAGCCACGTCTCGATCTCTGAGTCAACAGATGGGGACGTTTGCAAGACAACAACCATCTGCACGAACAGTTCGACGACGTTTGCAACAGCGTGAACTATCATCTCGGAGACCATGGCTGCGGTTACCCTTGACGCTGCATCTCAGACAGGAGCGCCTGCGATGGTGTACTCAACGACGAACCTGTGTGCACGAAACGTCATTTTTTTCGGATCAATCCAGGTTCTGTTTATAGCATCATGATGGTCGCATCCGTGTTTGGCGGTATCGCGGTGAACGCACATTGGAAGCGTGTATTCGTCATCACCATACTGGTGTATCACCCGGCGTGATGGTATGGGGTGCCATTGGTTACGCGTGTCGGTCACCTCTTGTTCGAATTGACGGCACTTTGAACAGTGGACGTTACATTTCAGATGTGTTACGACCCGTGGCTCTACCCTTCATTCTATCCCTGAGAACCCTACATTTCAGCAGGATAATGCACGACCGCATGTTGCAGGTCCTGTACGAGCCTTTCTGGATACAGAAAACGTTCGACTGCTGCTCTGGCCAGCACATTCTCCAGATCTCTCACCAACTGAAAACGTCTGGTCAATGGCGGCCGAGTAACTGGCTCGTCACAATACGCCAGTCACTACACTTGATGAACTGTGGTATCGTGTTGAAGCGCATCGGCAGCTGTACCTGTACATGCCATCCAAGTCCTGTTTGACTAAATGCCCAGGCGTATCAAGGCCGTTATTACGGCCAGAGGTGGTACTCTGTACTGATTTCTCAGGATCTATGCACCCAAATTGCGTTAAAATGCAATCACATGTCAGTTCTAGTATAATATATTTGTCCAATGAATAGCCGTGTTCATCTGCATTACTTCTTAGTGTAGCAATTTTAATGGCCAGTAGTGTAGTAGCGTTTCCAGGTGTCCAGCTTTAGTCTGATAGAGCCTGCTTTTTACCGTCCTGTTCGGAGTAACACACAGGGTGTCCCAGAAACGTTGCTACAATCTGCGAGGGGTTGTAGACAGGAACAAATCGATGGTAGAAGCCCCTGTTAGAAAGATAATCCTACGACGCTACAGGGCGTCGAAATTATAGGCGCCGGCTCCCACCATAGGCCATCCCTTCGGCGGCAAACGTGACATTGTATGCTGACGGAGCGTAAGCGATGTTGTTTTTAATTCAGCGAACGCGACAGACCACCACAGTCGCAAGTGTAGAAGATGCAGCTAGATGCTACGCAGAGAGGCGTTGTCTTCTATGAATGCAGTGCTCTGTTCCGTCGGTGGATACCAGTCTCGAACATAGGTTTCCTTTTGCAGTTTGTTTTTCTCCAGATGCCCACAAAAAGCTCCGATATTTTTCGGTATACGCGAGAAAAATAAACTGCAGGGGGCAACCCATATCCGAAACCGTCATCCATGAAGGCAACAGAACATTGCATTCAAAGGAGACAAGGCAGCAGCTACCTCCATATTTTCCCATGCTGAACCGTCGTATTACGCAATTCTTTAGAAAATTAAAAATTACCATCTCACCACAGTTATTTATAGGAAATAGAAAACCCGGGATCACTGGTGATGGACAAGCTTGTGACTGTTTTACAATTTTTTATTTGACTCAAAACAGACTTTATTATAAATTTCAGTTCGGACATTTGCCCTCTTGTTGATGCAATATACAAATCTTCACTTTCATTGAATTACATAAACACGAATAAGAATCATATTTTGCTTCCGCAACAAAAATCATAGATAGTATGCATGGTGAATAATCAACCATAAACAATCGTTCTTGTTTCACCATATCTCAAAAGACTAGTAACACTACACAATTCCAACCCAAAGTTACACAGCCACATAATACCACAACTTTATTAAAAATAAGCAAAGATCTTAAAGCCTAATAAAACAGAACTGCTCACATAAAGGTCCACAGTGAAACATGCTTATACTAAAAATGCAAAGTGGGCCAACCCGGATCGCAAAACTGGCACACAGGAGAAATAACAAGTTGCACATTCATTAAAGATACACGAATGATTAACCTAAGTGTTAAATAAGAATGGCTAGTAATAACTCAACCAGTAAAGTAACTTACATAAACGCTAATATTAACAAGGTGGCCTCTCTTAACTTTAGACAACAGTGTTAAGGCCCACAGCAGTATTTGGAAGCAATAATGCTACGGCCGGCAGGTAAAATGAAACGTCGTGTGGCTAGGGCCTCCCATCGGGTAGACCGTTCGCCTGGTGCAGGTATTTTGATTTGACGCCACTTCGGCGACCTGCGCGTCGATGGGGATGAGATGATGATGATGATTAGGACAACACAACACCCAGTCTCTGAGCGGAGAAAAATCTCCGAACCAGCCGGGAATCGAACCCGGGCCCTTAGAATTGGCAGTCTGTCACAGCTACCGGGGACGGACGGCTGGTAGTTAATGCGAGCGTTCACTCCCCACGGCTTGTGCACAGGCTCACTAGCAGGCGGTATATATTTATATATAGTCCGACTGGCCTCACAATGAGCTGTCCTGACAAGAATCCATAACCGCATCGAGCAGACTTAACAAATGGCCTGCAGCACAAATAGATTGCAATGAAAACAAGGTCAAATCACAGCCACACTGGAATATACAGGGTATAACGTTGTTGCTTTAATTTGTGGTGTAAGCGGTGCTGATAGACAATAAAAGCGGGTTAAAAGCTGTGAGGTGTCTGGGGAAGTTAACCTTGCATTACCGCGCAACTGTTTCACCAGGTATCCAGTCTAGCTTACCAAATTCCCAACCAGACTAACATTAATTATAATCTTTCAATAGTCATACGACAACCGGTGATATATATATATATAAAGTGAATTTGAATAAAAAGGAATAAATCAGTTTATATTTGGAAATTTATTTTAACATTGTTCATTGAAATTTCAGCATATTACATTTGATTCATAACTAAACTGGTGCCTTATTTAGGATTGTGGAAAATGTGAGCTTGTAATCTTACGGAACACATCAAATATGGAGCCAAGATTGGGAGACTGCATACAACACTGCATTCATAAAATAACACACGAAGAACGTTGAAACATATGCAAGAGGAAATTAACCACTACCAACCGATTCAATTTTCACCCAAAGAAGTTACGTTCGTAGCACAATCCTGTCCGTCATGTAATTAACACACACTGGTATACTAAATCCATACAAACTCTCTGTGAAATCTTCCCAAAAAGAATAGCTGAGGGCTACTTTGATGATTACACCACATGCTTCACGTGGTCAACTTGGTTTACACAAAGCGTGTAACTCCACAATAATTTTGATAATTAAAATAAATTACATCGAAAAGCAATTTACAAAAGAAAAACCTCGAACTGGTTACTAACGTCTTACTATTAACCTGATGGGTCAAACAATTATGTAAGCACATGGTAGTGGTCTCACAAAGTACACCCCATGTGGGTTGAACATAAAGAAAAGTTGTTATATTGAAAAATATTGTCAAGACGAGATGTTATAATCTCACGCACACTCGCATTTAAGATTGATGATGTTAGTTAGAGTTACTGATCAACACGTGGTTCCACTTTACTCACAAAGTAGTGACAAAGCAACTACTGGAAAATATTCTGAACTTCACACTCGAAATACACTGCGTTGCAATTTAAGATAACATTAGATATTTTAGAGCTAAACCTGAAATAAAGGTGATTAAATTTTCAGTTAGGCTGAACTTCAGAAATCCATTGTCCTACGGACTTAGCACACACGCGCTAAGCCGGAGATCTTCACTTCAGACGCTCGCCACGGGCAGACTGACCTGGTCCCTTCCTGAGGGTGGCTCACAAATACAAACGGAAGTGGCCAGAGGGGCAGCTTCCTATACCAACATGACAAGGGACGGACAGGACCATACTAAGGATAGAAACCTCTTTGCTTTTAGAAAGCGTAGCTACCTGTTCCGACGTTGGTCCTACTGTTCTCTAGCAGACAGGCTTGTCTGCTACTCTCAAGCATGCAACTAGAAATACATTTGCTCATTCATCCTCTCACACAGTTGGGAAGGGGGATGACAGTATCTTATCATATACAGTACATAAAAGAAAGCGTATGTAGGTTCTGTATGAGACTGTGTGACATGAATTACATATAAACTGTGTTTTAAAGTGTAGTAGTGTGACAGATCGTTCTGGTTTATGTGTAAAAGTAACACGTTCCACTACTCAGTCTCCTCCCAGATAGTCAGAAACGCCACAGTAAATTTAGAAGAGGAATTTATGCCGTAAATGACAACAGATTTAAGAAATTAACATGAAAGGAATCCAACAGAGACCTTTCAAGGGTGAGTTACCTAACGTTACCGCTGGATATATTTCGTAAACCACATCAAATACTGACGAACCGACTACACAGACCGAACGTGAGGAGAGGGGCTAGTGTAATTGTTTAATACAAACCATACAAAAATGCACGGAAATATGTTTTTTAACACAAACACACGGTTTTTTAAATGGAACCCCGTTAGTTTTGTTAGCACATCTGAACATATAAACAAATACGTAATCAGTGCCGTTTGTTGCATTGTAAAATGTTAATTACATCCGGAGATATTGTAACCTAAAGTTGACGCTTGAGTACCACTCCTCCGCTGTTCGATCGTGTGTATCGGAGAGCACAGAATTACGTAGGGATCCAAAGGGAACGGTGATGGACCTTAGGTACAGAAGAGACTGGAACAGCACATTACGTCCACATGCTAACACCTTTTTATTGGTATTTTTCACTGACGCACATGTACATTACCATGAGGGGCGAGGTACACGTACACACGTGGTTTCCGTTTTCAATTACCGAGTGGAATAGAGTGTGTCCCGACATGTCAGGCCAATAGATGTTCAATGTGGTGGCCATCATTTGCTGCACACAATTGCAATCTTTGGCGTAATGAATGTCGTACACGCCGCAGTACATTTGGTGTAATGTCGCCACAGGCTGCCACAATACGTTGTTCCATATCCTCTGGGGTTGTAGGCACATCACGGTACACATTCTCCTTTAACGTACCCCAGAGAAAGAAGTCCAGAGGTGTAAGATCAGAAGAACGGGGTGGCCAATTTATGCGTCCTCCACGTCCTATGAAACGCCCGTCGAACATCCTGTCAAGAGTCAGCCTAGTGTTAATTGCGGAATGTGCAGGTGCATCATCATGCTGATACCACATACGTCGACGCGTTTCCACTGGGACATTTTCGAGCAACGTTGGCAGATCATTCTGTAGAAACGCGATGTATGTTGCAGTGCTCTCCGATACACACGATCGAACAGCGGAGGAGTGGTACTCAAGCGTCAACTTTAGGTTACAATATCTCCGGATGTAATTAACATTTTACAATGCAACAAACGGCAATGATTACGTATTTGTTTATATGTTCAGATGTGCTAACAGAACTAACGTGGTTCCATTTAAAAAAAAAACGTAGATTTGTGTTAAAAAACATACACTCCTGGAAATGGAAAAAAGAACACATTGACACCGGTGTGTCAGACCCACCATACTTGCTCCGGACACTGCGAGAGGGCTGTACAAGCAATGATCACACGCACGGCACAGCGGACACACCAGGAACCGCGGTGTTGGCCGTCGAATGGCGCTAGCTGCGCAGCATTTGTGCACCGCCGCCGTCAGTGTCAGCCAGTTTGCAGTGGCATACGGAGCTCCATCGCAGTCTTTAACACTGGTAGCATGCCGCGACAGCGTGGACGTGAACCGTATGTGCAGTTGACGGACTTTGAGCGAGGGCGTATAGTGGGCATGCGGGAGGCCGGGTACACGTACCGCCGAATTGCTCAACACGTGGGGCGTGAGGTCTCCACAGTACATCGATGTTGTCGCCAGTGGTCGGCGGAAGGTGCACGTGCCCGTCGACCTGCGACCGGACCGCAGCGACGCACGGATGCACGCCAAGACCGTAGGATCCTACGCAGTGCCGTAGGGGACCGCACCGCCACTTCCCAGCAAATTAGGGACACTGTTGCTCCTGGGGTATCGGCGAGGACCATTCGCAACCGTCTCCATGAAGCTGGGCTACGGTCCCGCACACCGTTAGGCCGTCTTCCGCTCACGCCCCAACATCGTGCAGCCCGCCTCCAGTGGTGTCGCGACAGGCGTGAATGGAGGGACGAATGGAGACGTGTCGTCTTCAGCGATGAGAGTCGCTTCTGCCTTGGTGCCAATGATGGTCGTATGCGTGTTTGGCGCCGTGCAGGTGAGCGCCACAATCAGGACTGCATACGACCGAGGCACACAGGGCCAACACCCGGCATCATGGTGTGGGGAGCGATCTCCTACACTGGCCGTACACCACTGGTGATCGTCGAGGGGACACTGAATAGTGCACGGTACATCCAAACCGTCATCGAACCCTTCGTTCTACCATTCCTAGACCGGCAAGGGAACTTGCTGTTCCAACAGGACAATGCACGTCCGCATGTATCCCGTGCCACCCAACGTGCTCTAGAAGGTGTAAGTCAACTACCCTGGCCAGCAAGATCTCCGGATCTGTCCCCCATTGAGCATGTTTGGGACTGGATGAAGCGTCGTCTCACGCGGTCTGCACGTCCAGCACGAACGCTGGTCCAACTGAGGCGCCAGGTGGAAATGGCATGGCAAGCCGTTCCACAGGACTACATCCAGCATCTCTACGATCGTCTCCATGGGAGAATAGCAGCCTGCATTGCTGCGAAAGGTGGATATACACTGTACTAGTGCCGACATTGTGCATGCTCTGTTGCCTGTGTCTATGTGCCTGTGGTTCTGTCAGTGTGATCATGTGATGTATCTGACCCCAGGAATGTGTCAATAAAGTTTCCCCTTCCTGGGACAATGATTTCACGGTGTTCTTATTTCAATATAATATTAATAGCGGGCAAGTTTTTCGCTTCCGATAATTTTTATAAGTTAATATCGCCACGTAATGGCGTCGTTGGCTGCATCGGCCACTGCAATTGTTGCACTGTAAATTACTCGAATGCAGGTTAATTCAAGGAGGGCGGACATGAAATCAGGATCACCTCTTACAAAGTAAAAGTGAACAATCACATTAAATCAGTACATTACCTGCTTAATTAGTACAAATATGCTTTCATTTGCCTGCACTCGTGAGATGTCCATCTACACGCAACGAAGACAAGAGAAGAAGTGAAGACGACTAAAAAATAAACAAAAGGGCGTATCTAGTCGTCTCTTTAGATCATTTTGTTATGTTTCTTTGCCCTCGAAATTTACACAGAGAAATTATTATAATACGGACACATGAGAAAAATACATGTTTGTCTGAGCGGCTAGTGTCCACTTATTATTAAATTTTTAAATGTCTCTTTTTTATAAATACAGTTTTTAAGTCTTTTCTTAGTATTTCACCGAGGACAGTATATTGCCCCCCCGAAATGTTTATGTCATAAAAAATGTTTGTGTTTTTTGACATAAATATTTCCTATTTCGCCGGCCGGAGTGGCCGAGCGGTTCTAGGCGCTACAATGTGGAACCCCGCGACCGCTACGGTCGCAGGTTCGAATCCTGCGTCGGGCATGGATGTGTGTGATGTCCTTAGGTTAGTTAGGTTTCAAATGGTTCAAATGGCTCTCAGCACTATCGGACTTAACAGCTGAGGATATTAGTCCCCTAGAACTTAGAACTACTTAAACCGAACTAACCTAAGGACATCACACACATCCATGCCGAATGAGGTTTCGAACCTGCGACCGTAGCGGTCGAGCGGTTCCAGACTGAAGCGCCTAGAACCGCTCGGCAACTACGGCCGGCTTAGTTAGGTTTAAGTAGTTCTAAGTTCTAGGGGACTGATGACCTCAGAAGTTAAGTCCCATAGTGCTCAGAGTCATTTGAACCATTTCCTATTTCATGTCCACAGTGTTCACACACATGCAGTTTTTTCTTTCACAGTCTACATATGTCACATTGTATGTTTTAGTCATTGTACTTAGCGATGTTTGTTTCACACAAAGTAATACAGATGAAATTATTTACATAACAATATAATATACAATTGGTTACGAATGTAGTCGTGTACAAACGAAAAGGACATAGAATACAATTAGTTTGACAATTATGTTATGACATTTTACATTTGTACATTCATTTTGGCTGCTTCTTTTTGTGGTTGCAGCTTATGCAGTGTTCGAAGTGACACCAACGTGGATTCTCTTTCCTGACTTTAAACTGCACCCAAGAACGAAGAGCAAGGCTGTGGCCTGCCTACTAGGACACACTCCCTACGTTATATTTGAGTTACAACAGAGTGACGCCGTGCAGTACATGGCCTACCTGTGGGAAGGTCATCAACGATTGTACAGTTCACCGAAGTATAGGGAACATTTTGCCAACAGTTTGTTGCGTTATTGTATAGTTATCAGAGGATGTTTCAGTTACAGTGAATACCTTCATTAGAAGTATCTATTTTGTTTCCCATTTTTCATTAGAGTTTTCCATTTTCTTTCACTTTATTACGTGATACACTTATTTCAATTTTTGTTCAAATTTCACAACTTATACGTATTTCTTTTAGGATTGTTACCGAAAGCACTTTGTGAATAACTTGTCACACATTTCAATTGTTTTTGTTTTCATTCTATTTCTTTAAAGGATTCGATTCTGTACAATATTGACCTGCTACTCACAATTACATTTCTGTTCATGCATTGCTGTAAAAATGTTATGTTGTAATGATGTTATGTTAATAAATAAATTACAAAAAAACGCGTCCATCGGGCGCATAATTTTTGGAAGTTTTTGTTGTTGTTGTTTTTGGGGAAAGAGACCAGACAACGAGGTCATCGGTCTCATGGGATTAGGGAAGGAAGTCGGCCGTGCCCTTTCAGAGGAACCATCCAGACATTTGCCTGGAGTGATTCAGGGAAATCACGGAAAACCTAAATAAGGGCCGGACGCGGGATTGAACCGTTGTCCTCCCGAATGCGAGTCCAGTGTCTACCCACTGCGCCACCTCACTCGGTTTGGAAGTCGGAAAAAAAGGTATACAATTACGAGTTAGTCTGTAATTCTTTCAGTCCCAGGCGTGGTAACTGTTCGCTCCCCATTTACCACGACCGT
This sequence comes from Schistocerca cancellata, assembly GCF_023864275.1. Taxonomy (NCBI): domain Eukaryota; kingdom Metazoa; phylum Arthropoda; class Insecta; order Orthoptera; family Acrididae; genus Schistocerca; species Schistocerca cancellata. The sequence continues at coordinate 103,909,133 of NC_064634.1, forward strand.
AGGGAAACCCTGGGGGAAAACCTCGGTGGAGCGACAGACTAACCGCTTTGGTTACTTTCACTGAATTCTTTTTGGGATGTCATTGGAGTACAGGATGTGCATACGTTACGAGCAATTTTTCATTGCACTTTGCAAAGAAATGAGATCATTATAACAATTAATATATCATCGTTATTGACTGTGGTGTCGTTGATGATCTACGCCGCGACGTTTAGCTCGCGACAGCGCCTGCTGGTCTGTTCGACGCTCGGCGTTCGCGGCGGCTGCGGAGTAGAGATGGGGGATCCGCTCTTGAACTAATGCATAGAGTTGCATCTTTCAAAGGAGTGAACAATCAGCGGTTCAGAAAAAAAGAACGGTAGCTCCAAACGTTTCCCACGGCAGAGAGAGAGAGAGAGAGAGAGAGAGACGGAGCATATCAGCAGCGCCTCTGCTGGTCAGAGCACTGTGCACGCCACACAACACAGCCAGCGCCGGCCTCTGCCCTGCTTCTACCTTGGCTGCCTGCATTGTGCAGTGCCCCATTGGATTTTGTGTTTCACATATGCCGTGCCGTCTCTGTGCGTCGTCTGCCGCCTGCAATGTCTGGCGCAGCGTAACTTCGCATCGCACTCTGTCAGCGATCGTTTCAGTCGCACGTCCTGCCCTCTGGGCAGTTGATGCGAGCAACAAGACAGAGAGCCACCTAGCGGATAATATAGGAACTACTTGCAACAACCTGCTCGCAAGGGAACGAACGATTTGTCTCGGAGCGGGTGAGTTCACCGTTCCCCCCCTGCCCTCAGAACTCGCCCACTCAACGCTCGCCCCACCGTCTCGACTCTAGCCAGAGCGTTGAGAAAAGCGACTCAGGTGTCACGCTGGTCTCTGCGGTCTCAGCTCACGCAGTAATACAGCTCGCGGCTCGACCTGCTCGACTCAGCGCCTCTGCATCGGAGTTCGTCTCTACTGGATATTGTTCTTCGTAGTAATACCGCTATGTATATTACATTATTATGTTATGTATACATCAATTGTTTTTATTTTATTTTTCTTTGTTTAAACTGATTAGATTAGGTTCCTGACGACTCCTCTTACTATAGGAATTTTATTATCGACACTCGAATTTACGCTTTAATTACGAGCGAACCGATAAACGTATCGCAAAATGTGATACACCAATATTTTCCTTGTTTTATTCTGCGTAAGGCTATATGCAGCACTTTCGTTTTACAGTCAAATTTATATTTTTTTTTCTTATTCTGGTACGGATTTTGTGATTTTAGGCGTCTTCGGAAGGAAACGTTCACTTTAAAAATATATGGCTTGCGATGTATTTGTATGAGGTTAATGAAATTTTAATACATTATAGCCAAATATATTGTTAATGTAAATCTCAAGTTACAACATTTTCCGATCACCCAAAAAACCACGATAGTGCAAAATATATCAATAATCCAAAACTTTGTCATATCGTGGAAATTTCAATAAACAATACAAAATTCTTACTCATTATCTGTGTTACTTCAAAATAGGATCAAATAAGATCAAAATACAGGTATAGTACTGGAATAAACCAAGTTTAAAGGGCAATGTGCCTTCCATTTATTTTCTATTGTAAATGAGTGGTGAGTCATGAAAAAGAGCTAATTCATTTCAGGGAGTGAACAGTTCTGATCCAATCTCTGAAAAGAACAGTTTTGCCCATCTCTACTGCGGAGAAGTCAACGCCCGCTCGACGCCAGCGTGTCCCTCGCCGTTGTGGAACGTCAGAATCAGCTGATCAGCTACACAGTTGGCGATGCGCTTCTGTCTCGGCCGGGCGTGACGGAGTGGGATGATATCCGCCACCCGCGCTTGTTGGCAAGGTCAGCTCTGCTACGCATCTCCGACGTAATACATGAAACTTATACGCAAAACAACGTAATATTTCCCTCCCGCTGCAGATGGTTACGCTAGTGGGAAAGAAGCATTTATAAGTGCGGCAGTTGTTAAGTTTTCCCCGGTTTCCGAGTGTCAAGCCAGCATTGTATTGCAGAATACATGGATCTTCTCCCGTGAATGCAGTTTTGATGCTTCACTGTTTTCATTACACGTCAGTGTCTGTTTCGATAAAATTATTTATGTTTTCGCCGCACTCACAGGCACGGGTGAGTGTCCCACCACGAGCTTAGCACAAACATTCGCCGTTTCTTCGGTCGCTGTTTTGCAACACTCCACTCATCGCATTCCAATCTCGCATTATTTTACTCACTGAAATTACAGTCTGTCCCAAAAATATTGGCTGTGGGTTCACTTCACGTTAACAGTTCACATTCATAAGCAAATTCACAGTTTTTCGTGCGTAATATTGGCGTTTGGCGTCTTCACCTGCCCGTATTCACAGTTTCACCTTCACAGTTTTTCACAATGCTTAAACTAACTCCTTCGATTAGTTCACAAACACTAATGTATTTAATTCAGTCTGAACTGGATTTTGGCTCGTGCTGGATTTAACCACTTTCTCGCACGAATTACATCGTTCCATTTTCCACTTACAGAGTCGTACTTGCATTCAAACTTTTGACTATACAATTGTATTTCCGTCTCATCTGAGGTAAGTCCCCATGTCATGTCTGCCTACTCATTGCGTACTTGCCCTCCTGAGCCAGGCTTGACTTTACAAAACTTTGTCTCTCACATTATTTTACACTTTTTGTAATCTAGGTCCAGCGTGCAAGTTCCTAGATTAGTATTAGATTTGTGACTTTTGTTTATACGATAAATTCGTGCAAATCTTTGCCTTAGCAGATGGCATTATATTTTAACAGTGATTCGTGTTAATCGCGTTTACTGAATTCCTTTGTACCTTATCCACAACACATGAGGTACCTTGGGTGATGTACACCCTGCACTCATGTTGTATAGTAAATTATGATTGATTGATCATATTTCAGGATCGGTATAGACATAAATACATGGAATAACATGTATATTATAGTATTGACTTTCGTAAGTTTCATTACTACTGCAGTTCAAAAATATTCATGACACACTAATGAAAAATTTCCTTCATCATTAAATGCTGTTGAATTTTTTAAATAATACTTTAAAGCATTTTTAATGCAATTTGTAAAATATTCTTAAACCTACGTTCAGTTTTCTTTCAAACGCAATTGCTTTCAAATTACTATTATTCCTTAACATCTACAGAATTGAATCGCAGTCCGCAGCTCGTGGTCGTGCGGTAGCGTTCTCGCTTCCCGCGCCTGGGTTCTCGGGTTCGATTCCCGGCGGAGTCTGGGATTTTCTCTGCCTCGCGATGACTGGGTGTTGTTTGCTGTCGTTAGGTTAGTTAGATTTAAGTACTTCTAAGTTCTAGGGGACTGATGACCATAGATGTTAAGTCCCATAGTGCTCCGAGCCATTTCTTTTTAATTGAATCGCACTAATCTTGTGTGCCTCACTGTCTTTACATGCTGCCCTAAAATTTGAACATTTACATACAGAAAAAATACACTATAAACTTGACCTACTATTTACACTTGGAAATATTGTTCTATTCAGAAAATGTCTTCATCCGCTTTCGCTGCTGCCATAAGCGGGTTGCTGTACGGAGATAGAGATGGTTCAATTATCCCCCAATCAAGCATTTTTCTTATTTCCTTCGTATCTGCCTTCTTTGACCACGGAATGGTGTAGTTTGCGTGACAGAAAATATCGTGAGGTACCACTTCGATGTTATAGGTGCAGCTCTCGATAACACCGGGTTTTCCCGAAAACACATTCTCATAATCTGTAAGTAGCTGAGTCAATTCGTTTTGTTGTGCTTCAGTCAAATGTTCTGACTCCATGACTTTCATGGCTATCAGTTTCCTTTTTTCCTTTCTGTCTTCAGTAATAAACTCTTTATAATATGCTTGGCTTGTACTTAAGTCAGAATATAAATTCATTACCTGTATTCCTTCGAATCTAGACTGAAATCTCCGGCAATATTTACCGTGCACTTCCCGTGTCCTCAACAATGGCAAAATTACACATCTATCCTCATTCATAAGGCTAACTTCCCCGCACAAGATGTCGATTTTTGCTTCCCTCTGGCGTGAAAATTCCATTCCCAGGATGCAAGCAACACCTAATCCCTTAAGTATTAGGAACGAGCTTTTCATTGCTTCATTTCCTACCGTAAACTCGACTTGCACCTGGTGCTTTATGATATGAGATTGTGCACCTATTACACCTGTTACACGACAATTCTTCACTGGCAATACTGGTATTCTATTATTTTGACTCAAGTACTTATAAAAATTTGTACTCATGACATTGGTTGACGCACCGGTATCGACTGTTACCTGTATTGGTGCTCCAAACCCATCTGCTTGCAATGTAGCCTGCACAACACTTCTGTCGGTTCGGAACATTTGTGCGGTATGCCTACAAGTTCCTTTTCTATTTTTATTCCGTCATTGTATCTCAGCATACAAAGTTCATGGTTGTCATCAGTGATTGTGCCCTCACTACACCAACCTGCAGCCAACAACGGAGAGCGTATTGTGGCTCTTTTTAGTTTAAAGGATGAGCATTAGTGGGTTGACAGTTGTCTGACACTTCCACTAATCTCACTTTGTGGTTCTGGTTGTTGTTGCAACTGTTGGGTTGGCCTCCCTGCATCCCCGATAGTATATTTTGATACTGTGCATGGCTCTGGTTTTGCGGTGGTCGGTTGTAACTTCCTGACATGTTCTGCGATGGACCTGGGTTGGCGTTCCATTGTGGCGCTGTGTTTTGTTGCCACTGTGGTGTCGGTTCATTGTAACCACGCCACTGGTTTCGGTTGTTCCGCCGGCCGATGTGGCCGTGCGGTTCTAGGCGCTGTAGTCCGGAACCGTGTGACCGCTACGGTCGCAGGTTCGAATCCTGCCTCGGGCATGGAAGTGTGTGATGTCCTTAGGTTAGTTAGGTTTAAGTAGTTATAAGTTCTAGGGGACTGATGACCACAGATGTTAAGTCCCATAGTGCTCAGAGCCATTTGAATCGGTTGTTCCGCCATTGCGGATTTCCGTTACCACTATATCCACCAGTCACGCGTCCATCATGATGTCTCTTCCGATTTTGACGATTATAGCCGTTGCAGTTATAACGATTGCCATTGTTTGTGCCTCGATTCTGTTGCCGGTGCTCTTGCCTATTCACGTTACCATTTGGTACTGAGTTACTACCGTTACTGTTGCTGCCATTGTAATCGGCTTTTTGGTGATTACAGCCTGCATGGTTCCACATGTTTTCGGTTTTCATGTCTTCGATCAATAAGTCGACAGGATCCACTATTTCCACGAATTGTTCTATATCATATTCCGGCACGTTGATGAAATATCTTTTAATTTCACTGAGCAACTTCATTTTTATTAATGTGATTATGTCGCGATCGGACATGGGCTTGTCCCAGTACTGGTTTTGTTTATATACTTTTCAAAATATTTGCGTAACGTTCCCACCTTAGGATTGTATATTTCTGGACTGTACAACTCCTTGCGTAGTCTTTCTTGGACGGTATCGGACCAGAATTTTTGCAAGAATGTACCTTCAAACTGTAGGATCGTTAGACATTTTTCGGACACGTCGGTGGCCCACAGTGCCGCGTCACATTGAATAAAGGAGACCACGAACTGTATTCCTTGTCTTTCCGTCCATGTCCTGGGAAACACATTCCTGAAGCTCTTAATAAATACCACAGGGTGGACATTTCGTTTTTCGCTATTGAAGGGTTGGAAGTCCTGTGTTTTATCACGTTGTCATCCTTTTTGTACATCTGATTGCTACCTTCTGTGGCATTCATTACTTCGTGATGTGCGCTGCACGGTATCGCATATTGTTCGTGCCCGTAATTCACATTAAGTTGTGTTGCGCACTCGCACCCTGCATACCGTCTACGTTATTATAGCAATCAGTACGCGAAGTCGGATTCATTATCTGTCCGCCACTGTTTACTTTGCTTTCCAACGCAGACACTCTCCGCGCGACCTCAATTCGGCAACTGCGCTGTCACACGGGATTTGATCTATGTGAATTCGGCGTGTAGTGCGGCAGCGCTACCATCAATATTTACACTCACGGCCGCAGTCGCTTGTTCTACAGCTGTTTTTACGTCGCTTTCAATCTCTGCAGATATCTCGCGATCCTTTGCTTCTAGCCAAATGGTTCAAATGGATCTGAGCACTATGAGACTTAACTTCTGAGGTCATCAGTCCCCTAGAACTTAGAACTACTTAAACCTAAGTAACCTAAGGACATCACACACATCCATGCCCGAGGCAGGATTCGAAACTGCGACCGTAGCGGTCACACGGTTCCAGACTGAAGCGCCTAGAACCACACGGCCACACAGGCCGGCTTTGCTTCTAGCCATTCATTAAATTCTTTTTCGATTTTTTGAGATAGCACTTCCAAATATGTATCAATACTTTTCCGTGCATCTATCTCCATATTATCCACTCGGTTGTTTAAAGTCTGGACATTGTCTTCTAGCCTGGCCTACGATATCTGTAGTTTTTGCATCTCGCCGGCTAGGCTTTGCACTAGATCAGGTATTTCTTTGCAAGCGTCTCACGTCTCAGCAAGTTCGCTTTGGATACTGTTTAGTTTCGTTTCTAGTCTTTGGTCTCGCTCTCTATCTTTCTGCTAATGGAGCTAATGGAGTATTTGAGCAATTTTCTCGTCTCCCTCCCTTTCTTCTAACCTGCGCAGAAATTCTGCAAAAGGGTCTGTCGGTGAGCATACTGGTGCCCCACTTAATCTAGCACTCGATAGGCCCCCCTGCCCATGCAGTGGAGTTGTTCTTACTCTATTCCCATTCTGCTGTGGAGCGTCATTCACCATCCACAGATCCTCGCCCCCCGCTCCAGAAATTATGGTATCCGAGGCAGTGGCTTGGGATTCGTTTACGTTTTGCAAATGATCCTTACTTTCCATATTAACAAGATTTTGTTCGACTGTTACACACGCCGTTGGTTGTCCAATTTTTCCCATAGTAAATTCACTTTAAACAACTAACAAACCCTCAACACTGACAAACCGACGAATAATTATCCCCTCCAAAAATAAACACATAAATACACAACCACACACAATTTAATTTGCACTCTACTCACTATTTTTTCACCGAATGTATCTCATGTGCATATGGGTTCGATATTCCGCACAGAGCTACACAGGATGCTTGCACAATAGGCCTTACGTTTGTTATTTCTCGTTCACGTAATCCTTTTTCTTTTCTATACTTTTTCTTCTCCAGAACTCCTCAGGGTGTGGTTTTGTTGTTGTACATGTAAAAGAATTCATATAGGGATTAATATTTTACAACAATTAGTCACATACATAATTACATTCATTACAATAATAAGTATATTATTAATAATTCTCGCATGTTCATTGACCGCCGGCCGGTGTGGCCGTGCGGTTCTAAGCGCGTCAGTTTGGAACCGCGTAACCGCTACGGGCATGGATGTGTGTGATGTACTTAGGTTAGTTAGGTTTAAGTAGTTCTAAGTTCTAGGGGACTGATGACCTCAGTAGTTAAGTCCCATAGTGCTCAGAGCCATTTGAACCATTTTTTTTTCTTTGATCAGGCCCCACGTTGGGCGCCAATCTCGCGTCCGTCGGCCGTAGTAATTTAATTTATTATTTACTATACAAATTGATTGGTAATGGTGTTTGTTGCCGACTTATGTGGTGGGCCTTAATCAAAATTATATTTCATTCAATTTTGATTTACAATTAAGGTCTTTTGTGCAGTTGTCCATTTTTTAACAATATTAATCTTCAGTGTAAATTTTTTTTACGTTAATGAACGTTAGACTCGCTGAATCTCGCAACATGAGCTTATAAGTTGAACAATGGAATAAACTTTTCATATTAATTTCCTCGGCTAGTCAGTTCACTTTAAAGCAAAAAATCTTTCGTTATTAATTACAATTGCGGCCCACACACGTGCGAGAGAATTTTTTTCTTACCTCTGTTAACCATTGCATTGTAGTCGGAGTCCTGGTTCTGGCTCTCAGTTGTGGTACTGAAAATAAGAATCTTAAAGCTACGTATTTTCTGCAGCGTAGGAGGGCTGTGGAGAAAAATGTATATTATGTTAATAGCTGGCACTTTTTCACTTCCGCTAATTTTTATAAGTTAATATCGCCACATAACGGCGTCGTTGGCTGCATCGGCCGCCGCGATTGTTGCACTGTAAATTACTCGAATGCAGGTTAATTCAAGGAAGGTGGACATGAAATCGTTATCACCTCTTACAAATTAAAAGTGAACAATCACATTAAATCAATATATTACCTGCTCAATTAGTACAAATATGCTTACATTTGCCAGCACTCACAAGACGTCCGTCTACAAGCAACCAGGACAATATAAGAGGTGAAGACGACTAAAAAATTAACAAAAGAGCGTATCTTGTCGTCTCTTTAGATCATTTTGTTATATTTCTTTGCCCTCGAAGTTTACACAGAGAAATTATTATAATATGGATACATGAGAAACATGCATGTTCGCCTGAGCGGCTAGAGTCCACTTATTATTCAATTTTTAAATGTCTCTTCTTTATAAATACTGTTTTTTAAGTCTTTTCTTAGTATTTCACCGGGGACGGTATACAGCTACAGTCGTTTTGTAGCGGAAAAGCATCGCGACCAAATGAGATACCTGTAAGATTCTGTGGGAGGTGACGCGAAAGAACTTGCTTCCCTTCCAGCGGCGGCTTATCGTAAGTCACTGGATCAACGAAGGGTATCTGGCGACTGGTAAACAGCGCAGGTCATTCCCGTTTTCGAGAACGGTTGTAGGAAAGATGCACACAACTGTAGGCCTATGTTGTTGGCGACAATCTGTCATAGGATTATGGCTCAAGTGTTATGACGTTTTTGGAGAACGAAATCTCCTCTATAAAATCAACATGGATTCCACAGACAGAGATCTTGCGAAGCTCAGTTCGCTCTATTCCTCCGCGAGATTCAGAGTGCTGTAGCAATCGAAGTTCACGTTGACGCCGTGTTCCTCGACTTCATGAAGGGATCTGACACATTCCCGCACTGCCATTTAGTGAAAAACTTATCGAGTTTCTAGCCGGATGTGCTAATGGATTCAAAGCTTCGTTGAAGATAGAACTTAACACGCCGCTCTTAACGGAACAAAATCAACGGAGATAAAACTAATTTCTCGGATGCCCCAAGGAAGTGTGGTAGGACCGTTCATTTTTACAATATATAGACGATGTTTCCGTAAGAGCGTGGAAAAATGTTACAGGACATAGAAAACGCTCCACTGAACAAATTGAGATACGGGACCTGGGTTTGGAGACGCCAGCTTAGGGAGATATAAAAGTGTGTAGCATCACTGTTTTCCAGCTTATTTAAAACTAACTTGCGTACAAGTTTAGACGTACTATGCTGTTTATTTACGTGTACATTCTTTATTTTCTGGAAGGAAACAAGGAGGACAACCTGATTACCAGGAAGTCGTGATGCAGGTTTTGTTGACTTTACTTGTCCGTAAGGTGGCTCTGTTGTATCGTATTTACGTTGTCCCATAACAGAACATGCTACGAATCAACGACAGATCAATTCATTTCTCAGTGATATTCACAGACGTACACTACAATACGATGGAGCGTTACCGGTACAATATTTCCTGGTCGATGGATTGGGAGGTCATATTCCATGGCCTGCGAGGTCACCTGACCTGAGTCCCCTTGATTATTTCCTAGGGGTATATCTAAACTCACTTTTTGAAACGTCCCCTTTGAACATTTGTACAAGACTGTGCTTAAACTGACACACAATATTTTTAGCGCAACGCAATCTGACTTTCAGAAATCCCTACAAAGGAGTGGCCCTGACTAACATTAACCTATACCTTTCACAAATCACTTACCTCACAAAAATCTTCATTACTCGAACTACTGCAATACAGCGAGCGCCACTACTGCCAGCTAAATAAAAGATTCAAACTACAGAAGGCACTAACTACTGATAGGCATAGTTAGCAAATGAAAGATTTTAATAGAGAACAAACAATGTATTTACCTTAGTAGTGTTGAAAAATCATAATATACATAGCAGTTCATGACATCCAATCTTACAAATTTCAAAACTCCGCATTTCTCTCCCCACATCCACCACTGTTGGCGGCTCACCTCCAACTGCGCAACGCTACGCGCTGTTCACATCCAGCTGCCGCTGCCCAACACTACAATGGCAGACAACAATGCAAACTAGCCACAGACTGCACACAGCACAGCCCGTGATTTTCATATAGAGAGAGCTACGTAACATTGCCAATAAGAAAACATAAACAGCCTACTTACATAGCCCCCCTGCACCCCCCAAAAAATTTTACAAATTGTTTTGGGCAGTGGCCAATACAGATTAGAAAAATTTTTTCATAATTACAGTAAGAAAGATATCAAATGCACACACTTATTGATAAAATGTTGGTCAAAAGCTAAAATTTTCTCACAGTCCATAAAGACGGTCCAGATTGTTCATAACAGTAAAATTGCAGTGTTTTTCTCAAAATCTGAGGAGTAAAAGAAAATGCACACGGAAGTAGTGGATTTCCATGCAGTCCTGAAGAAGTAGTGTTGTCCTTCCAACAGAAAGACAATGCTGACTCTTGACATGCAGACAGGTAATGGGCCACAACAGAGCAAACCCACAGCAGAGTCAGTCGAAGTTTTGAAGAATATTGGTAGGTAGATCATCACAGAGTAGACCCACTGTAGTCCTGGTAGAGATTACGGTATTTGTGGGCCACCAGAGGTGCAGACCCACTGCAGTCGTTGTAGAAATAATGGTATTGGTGGATCATCAAAGATGCAGACCCACTGTAGTCCTTGTAGAGATAGCTAGCAGCCATCTGTTGCGACTGTGCAGGTGCACAATCACCATAAAAGAGTCTTTCGGAGAATATAGCAAGTCCATGAACCACCACTTGTGCACTCACAACGTTTTTTGAAATTGTCCTTAGAACCAGCAATGCTGTTATCCAGTCCCTTGCTGAATTAATAACACACGTGCAAACACTAACAGTCACAACTTCTCACATTTTGTGCATTACTGTGACCAACAGAAATGTGTGCAGTGAAATGTAACTTACAAGTTACTTAATTTGATGAACTGGTGTCAATTACAATTTTATAGCATAAGAATACATTAACAAAGGTACAAAATACATCATTAAAAACATAACAATACAGATAACATTTGTAGTACAGGCTTTACAAAAGAATCGAAATAACATATACATCAGTGTTACAGGAATTATGACATGGGTACATACATAAAAGATCAGAATAATTATTGAACATCAACTTCACACATGAGCATTAAAACAAAACAGAATAAATAATGTCTAAGAATATTTACAAGGTAAATAACATATTATTAATGCCAATTATATTTGAGGATAACAGTATTCCTCATCATAGTGAATGTAGCTGCGTATTAGAAGAAGAAAAAATTTTATGAAACTACACAGAGACAGGAAGAAAACAAATACACAAGAGTACACAAACACATAGTGGGATAACACAAAAGGAAAGGACAGGATTTGTTTTACTGCAGTATTTTGCATGGAGATCTCCTTTGGTTCATCATTATTCCCAAAAGTCCTACCTATACCTGCTTTCTGTACTTTTTTCGTATAACTTCTCAATACATTTCTTCCAATTCATTGCAACTCATTCTCTTATATAGTCTACCCCCTCTTAAGCTAACTTAAATCTACTGAGCTCAGATGCTAAACTAAGTGACGAGGCAATGCAGCAGCACAAAACAATTAACACGAACAGCAATGACAAAAAAATGCAAATTGGCAGCTGCAGTAAATCTAAATTAACAGAGAAAATGCAACATTACAACTAATATGAGCCAATGTGCAGCAACAAGAAAAATAAATCAGTAGTAAAACTAGCTTAACAGAGTAATACAAACTCAAATTCAGTAACACTATGCCTGGCAAACAGCAGCAGAAATAACTTATATCTAAACATGACATAGTTCAATCAGAAAAATATTAGAGTAAAAATGGCCATGTTTAATACCTATGTCACATCTTAACACTAGGGTGATGCATCACAAAAACTCACTCTGCAAGAAAGTTACCAAGTCATTAAAAAAATTATGTATGCAATTCCTGTGAAGGGAAATGTCTTTTTGTGCTCCCTCGTTTTTTTGCAGTAGATTACAAAATGGTTATTTACTGGATCTGTAGGCATAAAATATCTATATTAGTTACATCTATTAAATTTTATTTTAACCAATGCTGCGGTGCAGCTAGAAACTAGATATCAAATGAAATAAGAAACTATGAAAAGCAAAGCATAAAAATATCATTCGATAGTCATGTGGCATTTCATAAGTTAGTAGAAATTCTCTCAACTCTCGTAGGAAGTCACTTGTCATAATCAGGTATGCAGATGTAAGAATATTTCGCATCAATTCATAAGCATTTCAGTAAGTAGCACAAAGTACGAGTAATCATGTTTCCAAGTAATGAGCGTGTCGTATTTGCGATGCTTCCTACAAAGAAATGTCAATAGTGAGGATAATGGCCTCCTTTTTTTCACCTGTGCCTCTGAAAGGCACTAATGGCTTTTTTCCAGGCGTCTGTCGCCCAGCTGGGTGCCCACGATGCATTACGTGCAGGTGGTCACTTAACTTTCTTACGGAAATGTTTATGACAGCAGTTTCCGCTACAGTGACAGTCTCATATACAAAATTTCACGGGTCGAGAATTTGCGTTGCAAATGTGTAGAAACAAAATCTTATGAATATTACAGTGTCCAAAAAATTTTTGCCGGCATTGTGATGCATTCACGCATTTACACACATTTCATAACTCTTAAAGTACGATTCTTGGTTTCCAACATCCTTTTTCGGAAACCAGAGTCACTAACCACTACTCATTATTCCTTGCTTTATTACACATATACATATTTGTAGACACTTCTTCAATATTTCATCATAATAAATACGTAGCATAACCAAATTCCTCATTTAGCATCAGCTTATTGATCATAAACATACCGCAACAGCGTAATACACATTGCCATCATAATAATAACATCATAAAAACTCAGCCAAATCTCAAAATCGTCGTAGCTTCCTCCAATAATTTCAAAACCTAAAAAAAATTCTCTGCTCATTTCGGTAGTGTCATCTACCTCAAACGTACTTTAAAAATCATGATCTCATACCAAATACATCATTCAAAGCTCTCATAGTATCACAATGGTTCCGAAAAAATATGAACAGTTCACAAAGTACAGACAAAATACAGTTTCGTAAGTGTGAAGTTATCCAACTGTGTAATTACGTAAACATTTGTCACTGCCGTAGTAAAAAAGTTTGTCTCTCTCAGTTAAATGATCAGATAGCTGTGTAATTATGTGTTAGAGAAATATGGTACCGATGTGTAAAGTTGTGTAAGCAAATACCATATTAGCTAGGGCTCCTTGTGCTTGCCACACACATGGTACACAAAGTAAGCGTGCACCCCCCTGAGGATTAATGTAATTATACCCTCAGATGTTACAGATTACAGCAATGGAATGAAATGTATCATGGAAAACCTTTGTATCATTGTACTTCAAATATCTTTAAAAATAAATGTTTTACGTATAAAATTAATCACTCAAATACGTGTACTGTACCTCTAAACTGTGCGTCTTGTTGTAAGATAATCTCTGTGGAAGTGTCGTAGTTATCGTCCTCCGAAAGCTAAGTTCTGCAGAAGTCAATGTACTTACCTCATGATAAACAAAAGTGAAATGCTTTGCGTATAGATATCTTAGTTATTACGCTTATTGTTGTGATGAAGAAATTACTGTGCTATAACGTATTGTTGTGCTACGGAAAAGGCTGTCTCCTTGTAGCTATACCACAAGAGTTAGTACTAAAACATGTTTTACTTTCCAGAATAATTCAGAAAAACTGTGCAGATATAAAACAGAAACACTGCAAAACCAGCATTGTAAATTGTCACTCATTAGTAGCGTCATGATAAAATCGTGTAGCTGTCACATAAACTAACCACTGTCTCATCTGGTATCTCACAGAAAGTACTTTAAATCCAGAATGTATTTTCAAGTAAACCAAAATGTTGCATGAAAATATCATTAGCGGTACCAGTATATGTTCTAAGTATGTGAGCCTTATAGTCGTTACGTAATCATGCAACTAACAAGCAAGAATGTACCCACACAATAACACTGTGTCGTCTGTTCACAATAACAATGCATTCGCAATATCTGTTTAAAAATGTTCACTAGGTTCTAGACTGGATATTTAACTTCAAACATTGTTGCATGTTAACAGATACTAAGTCTGACAAAGCATACTGGTAATGTAAAGTGAAAAGTTATGTGGCAAAGACAAAGTTAAAAAGCAGATTTTCTCTCAATAAGTGGTTTCACATGTGAAATGTGGTGTAGCCCTCTGCTCTTCCTAGTACGCAGAGTTTCAACTTTAACGCAATTATCATGTGGTATACGTCGGTAAAGAATACTGGAATTTTTCTCAGGGTTAGCGTCTATGTTATTTTACTCTGAGCCAGCCGGCACAGGTGGCTGCCTGCGGTGCGAGTCATTGTCTGTTCCTTTGTTGGCGCGCGTCGTTATTGGGATTAGGAGACCTAACTTCCACAAATTCGCGTTGTCGAAAGTGCCCTCCTCTGTCTGAGTCCCACCAGTTCTGATGCAATTCAGGTCTGTCGTTATGATTACCTCGTCTGTCGTCATGTCGGTAGATTCCATAGTTTCTTTCTTGTCAGTCACGTGGTGGAGAATTTCTCCCTGAGTCGTAACTGCGCGCTGGACCGTTGCGTCTAAAGTTATTCCGTCTCCCTTGATAATAATTATTTTGGTTCCCATATTGTCTGTTTCTCTGATTGTCTCTGTGATAGTCACTACCGTGGAGAAGTGATCTCTCCCTGTAATTATTACTACTCTGCCAACGGTTGTCATACGGGTGGTGTCTGTCTCAGTCACGATTTACATTGAAAGAATAGCCTTGTCGTATATTATTTCTGTCATCACGGAATTGTGAATGATGTGATCTGTAATTGTTGTGCTCCTGTTTTCGAGTTCCGCGATTGTCAGTGTCAATTTCCAGTTCTTGCAACAGTCCCTGAAAAGCTTCAATGTCGTATTTGCACCGTCCTGCCAAAATAATATGTCGTAAATGTTCAGGTAATTTGATTAAGCAAATGCGTATGAGTCCTGAGGGGCTGTATGGGTTCGACAGGTACTGATTCTTGTGCAACATGTCTTCAAAATATTTCACAAGACTGAAAAATTCAGATTGTTCGAAATGTTTCATCATTATGATGCTATGTTTTACTCAGTCTTGTGTAGCGTGAGACCAATATGCTGAGAGGAACGCATGGTAAAATTCTCCTTCACTGTGACAATCGTGAATGACCGATCGCATTCTTACAGCTGGTTCATTCTCCAAGTAGCCACACATAAATTCTAACCTGTGCTCCAATGACCAGTTGGGAGGAAAACAATGAGAGAATTGATGGAGCCACGCTTGTGGATGAATGTCGTTGGCAGAATTCTTAAACGTTTTGAATTTACGTGTAGTAATGAACAGCTTATAGTCAAAATCATCGTGTCGGCGAGTCACATGTCGGTCATTGTTACGTCGTCTCGGCGGTTCCATCTCAAAATCCAATGCGCCTTGCCAATTTCTTTCATAATTTCCGAAGTGTCCTGTGTTCTTATTTTGTGGTTGTTCCGTATTTCTATGTCCCTCTTCCCGTATTGGAGGGCGAGTGTCCTCTGAAATATGTAATTCTTGTATTACCTGTGTCAGCTGATCTTGTACTTCCCGGATTTCTCTTTGGTGTTGCGTATTAATTTGATTCTGATTTTGTTTGAATTTCCTAATTTGTTCGCACTCTTCTGGGTCAGTATTGGCTACAGGTCTTGTGTCATTCAGATCATCATCTACCTTTGCAGATAAGTTAGTGAACTGATCCGAAAGTTCGGCTACTTTCTCCGATAGTGCACTTATTTCCTCAGTGTGTTTTTCTGAACCAAGTTTCAGAGTGTCCATTTGTGTTGAAATCGTATCTACTGTGTCCTTTAAGTTTTCTTGAGTTTTTGCAAGTTGCGTAACCGAATCGGCAGATGCAACTGAGTCAATTTTAGCTTGCAAGGTGTCGTGATTTTCATGAACAATAGTTTGGAGTTCTTTTATGGCTGCTTCGTGATTCTGTAATGCAGTTTCATGCCGCGAAAAAATAGGTTGAAAATGCTCACAAATTTGTGTTTTTACATCATTACAGACTTTTTGACATTTCGATTCAATGTTATGTAACTCAGTAGTTAAATCTTCATGTGTTTGTTCAAGCTTATGTTCCACTGAGTCTAACTTTTGAAGCTTTTGTTCCACTGTGTCTAACTTTTGAAGATTTTGTTCCATTGTGTCTAACTTTTGAAGATTTTGTCCCATTTGTTTCTGATTTTGTTCAAGCGTTGTGTCTAACTTTTGTAGCCTTTGTCCCATTTGTTGCATTAACTGTAATAACAATGCACTGGTGTCTGAAACATGTTCCTCAGTGCTTTTCGGCAGTGAATTTGCACCGGCAACATTCACATTTTGACAAGCGGAAAATGTGTCTTGACTCATTTGACAAAACGGTGAGAACCCAAAACCTGAGTCTACGGTATTTGCAATATTGTGTTCTGTCATTCCCGATTCCTGAGGCGAGATGTTGCCGACCGATCGATCGATAATGCTTCCCTGTTTACTACCTGTTTCACTGTCTACACGATTATTTGACGCCCGCTCCATTTCCCTATGCACAGCTACCAAATTACTACTTTGAATATTAGTTAATTCGTTACATGGTGGCGTTAACACACTGCTTTCGTTTTCACTGTCATTTCTCAGTTTACTTTGGAGCCTAGTGTTACGTTTTTCACACGCCATTATTGTCACAATATTTCACACGACAACACAGAAAAACACAATTTGAAAAGCAAAAATAGGGGAACACATTAACATAGCACTGAAAATAATATCTAGTTAATTGCAAGCGCAGCTGCGAAATACTTGGTGCAAATCTACATGCATGCCACAACTGTTTTACTGTACTACAATGAAAGACTGCAACTACAAAGGAGATTCTTTCTACAATTACTCAATAGCAATAAACAAAATCTACACTAATTACACAAACTACAAGAAAAAAATCAGAAGATTCCAGTGAGGTATCCTCAGCGAAGGGTCTACATATGAAACGTCCCCTTTGAAAAATTTATACACGACTGTGCTTAAACTGACACACAATATTTTTAGCGAAACGCAATCTGACTTTCAAAAATCCCTGCAAAAGAATGGCCCTGACTAACATTAATCTATACCTTTCACAAATCACTTACCTCACCAAAAATCTCCGTTACTCGAACTACTGCAATACAGCGAGCGCCACTACTGCCAGCTACATAAAAGATTCAAACTATGGAAGGCACTAACTACTGATAGGCATAGCTAGCAAATGAAAGATTTTAATAGAGAACAAACAATGTATTTACCTTAATAGTGTTGAAAAATCATAATATACATAGCAGTTCATGACATCCAGTCTTACAAATTTCAAAACTCCGCATTTCTCTCCCCACATCCACCACTGCTGGCGGCTCACCTCCAACTGCGCAACGCTACGCGCTGTTCACATCCAGCTGCCGCTGCCCAACACTACAATGGCAGACAACAATGCAAACTAGCCACAGACTGCACACAGCACAGCCAGCGATTTTCATATAGAGAGCGCTACGTAACATTGCCAATAAGAAAACATAAACAGCCTACTTACATTGTGTATGAGACTCCAGTGGATACGGGGATGCAGTTAGTTGCCAGAATTGTAGCTGGCTGCTGTGATACGATTCGAAACGCACCAGATATATTTGTCAGCATGCATCAGAATCTTCTTCGCCGATGTCATGCTTGCATTGAGGTTGATGGTCGTCAGTTTCAGAACGCTTAGTAAGATGCAGTACAAATGGTACGTTCATTTTGTCACTTATGGTATTTGCAGCTAACTAATGTAAATAAAAAGGTATACAGTAATGTGATTTTATTCCTATTTTCTGCTTAATCTGACTTCTCCGACCCGGGGTTCCTACCCTAAATTGTTCAGTGGAGCATCCTCTATGTGCCGTCAAATTTTTGCACGCTCTTACGGAAATACCGTGTATATAAATGGTCTAATAGAATGCTTCGCAAGCTCTTTAAGACTCATCTCATATGAAGCCAATGTCTGTAAGAAGGCAGCAACGCCAGAAGACAGTAACGATTTGGAGAATGACGTCCAGAGAACAGGTGACTGCCGCAGGCTCTGACAATTGACCATCAACATAAATAAATGGAACATATTGCGCATACATAGGAAAAGAAATCTGCTACTGTGCAGCAACACTATTGATGACAAATCGCTCGAAAAAAGTATCTACAGCAGTAGCTATTCAGAGAGACCTTAAGTGGAATGACGACAAAAACTGACAGTAGGAAAATCAAATACGAAGAATCGTAATTGAATATTATTCGTGTATGTAAAAATTGGTATACAAAGCGCTTCTCCAGCGGATCTTAAGTATTGCTCGTTAATCTTGAATCGATACCAGGCAGAACTGATAAGCGAGAGACAGACAGAGAGAGAGAGAGAGAGAGAGAGAGAGAGGATCAAACGAAGCGCGGCACGTATCGCCACGGAATCTTGTAGTTGGCACATTACAGAGACGCTGAAAGGTCTCTGTTGGATTCCTTTCATGTTAATTTCTTAAATCTGTTGTCGTTTACGGCGTAAATTCCACTTCTAGATTTATTGTGGTGCTTCTGACTCTATCTGGGAGGAGACTAAGCAGTGGAACGTGTTACTTTTACACATAAACAAGAACGATCTGTCACACTACTACACTTTAAACACAGTTTATATGTAATTCATGTCACACAGTCTCATACGGAACGCACATCCGCTTTCTTTTATATAGCGTATATGATAGGATACTGTCATCCCCCTTCCCTTCTGTGTGAAAGGATGAATGAGCAAATGTATTTCTAGTTGCATGCTTGATGGTAGCAGACAAGCCTGTCTGCTAGAGAACAGTAGGACCAACATCGGAACTGGTAGTTACGCTACCTAAAAGCAAAGAGGTTTCTATTCTTGGTATGGTCCTGTCCATCCCTTGTCATGTTGGTATAGGAATCTGCCTCTCTGGTCATTCCATTTGCATCTGTGAGGCACCCTCAGTGGGGGCCCACGCCAGTCTGTCCGCGGCGAGTGTCTGAAGTAGTAAGAACTCCAGCTAAGCGCGTCTCTGCTAAGTCCATAGGAGAATAGATTTCTTAAGTTCAGCCTAACAGAAAATTTAATCACCTTTGTTTCAGGTTTAGCTCTAAACTATCTTATGTTATCTTAAATTGCAACACAGTGTAATTCGAGTGTGAAGTTTCAGAATATCTTCCAGTAGTTGCTTTGTCACGTGTTGATGATCCGTAACTGTAACTAAGATCATCAATCTTAAAGCGGAATGTGCGTGAGACTATAAAGTCTCGTCTTGACAATATTTTTCAATACAGAAACTTTTCTTTATGTTCAACCCACATGGGGTGTACTTTGTGAGACCAGTACCACGTGCTTATATATTTGTTTGACCCATCAGGTTAATAGTATGATGATAGTATCCAGTTCGAAGATTTTCTTTTGTAAATTGCGTTTCGATGTAATTTATTTTAATTATCAAAATTATTGTGGAGTTACACTCTTTGTGTAAACCAAATTGACCACGTGAAGCATGTGGTGTCATCATTAAAGTAGCGCTCAGCTATTCTTTTCGAGAAGATTTCACAGACAATTAGTATGAATTTAGTATACCAGTGTGTGGTAATTTCATGATGGACAGTATTTTGCTACGACCGTAACTTCTTTGGGTGAAAACTGAATTGGTTGGTTGTGGTTAATTTCCTCTTGCATATGATTCAACGTTCTTCGTGTGTTATTTTATGATGCATTGTTGTACGCAGTCTCCCAATCTTGGCTCCATATTTGATGTGTTCCGTAAGATTACAAACTCATATTTTCACACTCTTAAATAACGCACCAGTTTAATTATGTATCAAGTTTAATATGCTGAAATTTTAACGGAACAATGATCAATATTAAAATAAATGTCCAAATGTAAACTGATTTATTTCCTTTTATTTAAATTCTCTTTATATATATATATATATATATATATATATATATATATATATATATATATATATATATATATCACCGGTTGTCGTAATATGACTATTAAAAGATTATAATTAATGTTAGTCTGGTTGTCTATTTGGTAAACACCTGATGAAACAGTTGCTCAGTAATGCAAGGATAACTTCCCCAGATTGCTCACAGCTTTTAACCCGCTTTTATAATCTTGAATATCAGAACGCTTTCAGAACAACTTAATGCATATACTTTACAACGCTCACCATACTCGAGTGGCAGGCGCTACAAGAGAGACCTTTTACATCATGGAGAGGTTTGATAATGAAACTTCGAGACAGCACTTTCCGGCAAGAGGCGGACACCATTTTCATTCCACCCATGTACGTCTCGCGAAAAAACCACAATGAGAAAATTCGAGAAATTAGAGCTAATCCAGAGGCCTACCGACACTCACTCTTGCCGCGCGACATTCGATGATGGGACAGGGTGGGAGGAGGATCAGTTAAAGGTTCCAGAAGTACCCTCATCTGTACACCGCCGGTGCCTTGCGTAGTAGTGACGTTAGACGTAGACGCAAGAGCAGCGGACATAGCTCCTCATTAACCAAACTGATGGCCTGCAGTGTGAACTGAACGGCCCGGGATCAGTCCGCGCTCGATTCCTGACGTCCACGAGTGGCGCGGTACCCACGGGTGTCGATACGTACCGAACGGTACGGCGCTGTAATCCCCGCCCAGTAAGCGAACTCCGGTTTCAATTACAGCGGCTGGGGAGGGGTGGGGCGACCCACCCCGTGGGCTAGCTCCCTGTAGCTGCAGGCGCCGCTGTCCCAGCGGGGTGACGCCCGCGTCGCTGGCCTCGGGGGCGATGGAGTGAGAGGCGGAGGGTGGATTTAATCCATTTTGGAGGACGCCGACCCTCGCATAGATGGGTTGCCAGCCTCGCCGGCTCGCTTTGATATGGAGATGGGCCCTCCAGCTATTACGACTCCGACACCCGCCGTTCCTCTGGCATCGACGCGGGATGAGCTGCGAAGCCGATACAAAAAAAAAAAAAAAAAAAAAAAAATGTGGGCCGCAGTTCCTGACCTGCTCCCAGGATCACTATCCCCTCTAGAGCGGACATTCGTAATCTCTCCCGCTGCTATCTGGCTAATGCGATATGACCGTGGTCGCGTATGCCTAATGAACTTCACTTTGGAAGAGCCTATCGTCTCTGAAGAAGTGGGGGGAAGTGTACACCGATGTGTCAAAAGTCACAGGACAGCGATATGCTCTTATACAGATCGCTGTAATATCGCGTGCGCAAGCCATAAAAGGACAGTGTATAAAATGACGTTTTTTTAAATAATATGAATATTTATGGATGTGTTTGGAGAGAGAGAGAGATTGTCTTTTGATTGAGATTTTTACTTTAAGTCGTAACTGGTACCTGAATTTTGGTTGCTACCTCCGTGAATGATCAGCTTCTGCACCTGTTGGTGACGTATTACAATTTGGAGGAAGTTACTGTTCTTTAAGGTTTAAAATACGACTCTGTTAGTTACTCGGCCGTATTGCGGATAGCTTTGAGCCCAAGTTTTCGTAGCTTTTCGTACCTAAAGCCGCGTACACACTGCCACTGGAAACATGTTTCTGCCGGAAACATTGTTTTCTGCGATGTTTCGCAAATGTTTCCGACTTTGTTTCTGGTCTCTGTTTCCGTCCACACTGGCGGCAAACATTTCTCGTGTGTTCACGCCGTCTGCAGTTCCCCTTGTGTTATTGTGTTCGTATCGTCTGCTGCTGCGTTATGTCTGGTGTCGAAGAAACAATAATGATATGTGGAGCTGCATTATTAATGCTAGAAGGTTTACACAAACAAAATGAAAGGCGTCCTCGTCATTGGTGGAGAAAAACATTCTATAGAAGAACTGACGGAAATAACCTGCTACGTGAGCTGAGTATGGAAGACGGCTCTGGCTTCCGCAACTTCACTCGGATCTCACCTACCAATTTTGAATATCTGGCAAATATGATATCACCATTTGTTTAAAAAAAAGACACGAATTTCAGGAAAGCTATTTCAGTCAACCAAAGGCTTGCAGTTACTTTTCGTTTCCTGGCAACAGGAGATTCATTTCAGAACCTTGCGTATTTATTTCGCATTTCGAAACAAGCAATATCTAAAATAGTACCCGAAGTATGTGGAGCTCTGGTGGAAGTACTGAAGGATTATGTAAAGGTAAGTAAATGAAAAACATCGTTAAATAAGCACATTTTCGAAGTGTTATTATTTCTCAATTACGTTACATAATTCGTCAAACACAACTTCTTCAACTGCGTTGTCACTGTCTACATAGCTTGTAAATGTAACAGGGGAATTGTTACTTGATGATGATGGCCCTGCTACATTCATACCCCTTTTCGACTGCTCACTTTCTAAATACGCTACATGTTGTTTCATTATTACATTATTAAGCAACGCCATTGTTTTTGCTCGTTGTAACTCGGGCAATTTCCTTAAAACTGAGGCCACATACTGTCCATACGCACTGCATTCATCGTCCTTGTCTTCTTGTTTTTGCAGCACTTTAGTTAGCAATTGTGACGCAATCTTGAAGGGTTGCTGCATGTCTTTTTTCTCGCCCGTCATCTTTCTGATTTTTGGTGGTGGAGGACTGGAAGGTCCAGCTGCAACCTCTTCATCCTCATTTGTGCCCTCTGGCGAATGTACGAAAACCTGAAAATCAAATTTCTTTCTTTCAGATACCTGCGGAAGAAAACGACTGGAGTGAAACAGCATGTTTATTCTCACAGATTCTTCAGTTCCCCCATTGTGTCGGAGCAATTGACGGGAAACATATCGTGCTACAGTGCCCTGTTGGTAGTGGAAGTGAATATTATAATTATAAAGGTTCATTCAGCATTGTGCTGCTTGCTGTCGTCGATACCAGCTGCAACTTTTTGTACGCAGATATCGGCTGCCAAGGCAGAATATCAGATGGTGGTGTGTTCAAAAACGCGAGCATAAATGAGTTAATTAACAAAAAGAAACTTAACTTGCCACATGCCGAATGCTTACCAGGTGGCACCAAGGCCCTACCATATGTTTTTGTAGCAGACGATGCTTTTCCCTTACAGGAAAACATTATGAAACCCTACCCGGGAAAACATGTTAAAGGTTCAAAAGAGAGAGTTTTTAATTACAGACTTTCAAGGGCCAGAATGGTTGTTGAGAACACTTTCGGCATTATGGCTTCAGTTTTTCGTGTGTTTAGAAAACCTATGTTGCTACAACCGGAAAAGGCAAAAACTGTCACACTTACAGCTGTATGTCTCCACAATTTTTTAAGGCGAAATGCTGCGGCAAGGAACCAGTACACCCCACATGGAAGCTTCGATTCCTACGATTTACAAACAGGTGAAATGATTCCAGGCACATGGAGACGAGATGACACTGCATAAGTTTTCATTTCAGCACAGAACATACCAAGGAAAGCTGCTTCCACGAATAAACAAATTCGAGACGAATTTGCTAATAATTTTTTAAGCCCACAAGGAAGTGTACCGTGGCAAAATAACTACGGGTGAATGTGACTGTGTACTATAAACTACAAATAAAGACAAACAAGCATAATTTTCGTACCTCATTTTCCACAGTATCTGTTGTCTCCTTTGGCTCATGTACATCGTCCAAGAACTGCAGCAGCCGATAGCCGAACCAGTTCGAGACATATGCAGTGTCTGCACCACTACCAGATGGTCTACTGGCAATAATTTTTCTTTTCTCGCGCCTGTACGCAACCACGAGTGATCGTATTTTCTTCTCAACACTTCCCTTGTCCGTGCCAAAAGCTGCTGCAATTTTTGCAAGTGCATCGTGTTTTTTTAACGGTATTTTTGTAATCCTTGCTCCGGACGTTCCATAAACAATCCTCCCCCTGGTACATTGCAATTAAATTGACAATTTGTTGCCTTGACCACTCCATTATTCTACAAAAACAAAGCGAAAACGAAAACGACAGTAAACAGAACACCGCTAAAAAGTTGACGACACACACACACATACGCTAGCGCCGTGCAGCGGTGACAAGTGGTAGCTAGCAGGAAACATTGTTTCCTTTGATCTGTACCGACACTGCTACGGATAGATGTTTCTGTGTTTCCAAACATGTTTCGAAACATGTTTCCAAATGGTGTCCACATCAAGCTACCGTGTGTACGCGGCTTAAGGGACCACTGTTGCAAGTAAATGAGATCAAACAGCAATCTGATTTTAGTGAGAAAAGGAGATTGCTTAGCACACAAACTTCCTTCAAACTACACGTCCTGCTACATCAAAATTGGTCAATGGAGTTCAGCGCCATACTATTGTACGAGAACATAATACAATTTCTGTAATTAAGAAATTATGAGAGGTTGTTACTTATTGAATAAAAACTATAGAGAATGCATTTCTTTCACTGTATTTTAGTGAACTTTGTACACTCACATTTCTGTCGATTGATAGACGGCGACCACAATGAAGTTCACCTCCTTTTCCAAAAACAAGATATTTCTATTCTTCACTTGCAGAAAATTTTTACACATAGATGTTTGGCAACTCTTACGCATACTTTACTCGGTTTTATCACTAAAATATCAATTTTCATTAAATGTAACAATACGTTCTGAACGACGGCCTAGCAACACACCCTCTTTCCACAATATACAGATTAAAAGTTTCCTTTTTTGTTTTAATACACCAATTTTTTTTTTTTTTTTTTTTTTTTTTTTTTTTTTTTTTTTTGTGAGAGTACATACTCAAACATTCACAACTACTATCGTTGCGGGGATTGCGTGCTAAAGAGTTTGTTGCTGTCCAGCTGCGCTTCACTTCAAGTACTTTTTGAATCAAATTTACATTTACGGTATTTACATACGTTACTGAGCTTCTCAGAATAACATCAGACACAAATTAGTTAAATAAAAGAGGGGGTGCAGTGAGACTCACATAACATTACAAGTGCATTGACGGAACTGTCATTTGCAATCAGGTAATTCATGTGGAAAGGTTTCCGACGTCAGTATGGCGGCACGAATGAAATTAACAGGCTTAAAACGCGGAATGGTAGTCTGTAACAGACGCATGGGACGTTTACTTTCTGATATAGTTAGGGAATTCAATATTCTTTGACCCACCGTGGCAATAGTGTGCCGAAAATACCTAATTTCAGGCATAATCTGTTACCACAATCAACGTAGCGGCCGACGGCCTTCACTTGACGACCGAGAGCTGCGGCGTGCTAACAGACAAGCAACACTGCGTTCGATAACCACGGAAGTCAATGTGGCACATAGGATGAACTTA
Organism: Schistocerca cancellata; assembly: GCF_023864275.1. Classification (NCBI taxonomy): domain Eukaryota; kingdom Metazoa; phylum Arthropoda; class Insecta; order Orthoptera; family Acrididae; genus Schistocerca; species Schistocerca cancellata. The sequence goes on from NC_064634.1 coordinate 103,934,705, forward strand.
TGCATGAGGACAGTGAGACGAAATTTGGCGTTAATGGGCTGACGACTGACGTGAGTGCCTTTGCTAACAGTACGACATCGCCTGCAGCACTTTTCCTGGGCTCATGACCAAAGCGGTTGGACCCTAGCTGACCGGAAACCCGTGACCTGGTCAGACGAATTCCGAATTAAGCTCTTAAGAGCTGATGGTAGGGTTTGAGTGTGACACAGATCCCACGAAGCCATGGACCCATGTTGTCAACTAGGCACTGTGCAAGTTGGTGATGATGAAATAAAGGTGTGGACTGGGTTTACAAGGAATGAACTGGGGCCCTTGGTCCAACTCAACCGATGACTGACTGCAGAAGGTTATGTTTGGCTACTTGGAGACCATCTGAAGCCATTCATGGACTTCATGTTCCGAAACAGCGATGGAAATTTTATGGCTAACACAATTGTTCACAATTTTCTGGACAGTTCGAGCGAATGATTTGGCGACCCATATCACCCGACATGAATCCCATCGAACATTTATGGGACGTGATCCAGAGGTCAGTCCGTGCACAAAATCCTACACCGACAACACTTCAGCAGTTATGGACGGATACATGGCCCAGTATTTCTGCAGTCCACGCCGATTGCCCTATTGTAAAAACTGTAAATAAGTAATCATTCTGTAAATATTGTAAATAAATATAATGGGGGACGAAGAGAGACCTCGTGGTGTTCCCTGGAAATCAGAATTTTTATGTAGAGAATTTTAGAAAAATGTCTGTTTGAGTGGAAGATGAATACAATTTGTTTCAATACATAAATTGCATTCCTTACTGCTAATTGCTAACGGGAATCACATTAGACCCCAGTACACTTCCCTGCGTGGTATAGGAAAATTGAGGTTGATTTCGAAATAATTAATGAAACAAGTTTCTACCGGGAACCAAATTCTTTAGTTGGCCCCTCTTAATCTATGGTAAAAGGTTGCCACAACGATCATATCAAATTTTGTGTGAGTGGTTGAAAGATGGAAAACAATTTCGGTTTCTATAGTTTCTGTAAAATACATCGTTAAGTATGAGGTTGAGCGAAAATTACGCCCTATGTAAGATTAATTAAAAGAAAAATTACAATGGAAAAGATCTTACAGGTTAGGTTGGGTTGTTTGGGGAAGGAGACCAGACAGCGAGGTCATCGGTCTCATCGGATTAGGGAAGGACGGGGAAGGAAGTCGGCCGTGTCCTTTCAAAGGAACCATCCTGGCATTTGCCTGGAGCAATTTAGGGAAATCACGGAAAACCTAAATCAGGATGGCCGGACGCGGGATTGAACCGTCGTCCTCCCGAATGTGAGTCCAGTGTCTAAAAGATATTATGCATAACTGTTCTGCAACTAATGGTTGACATGATATCGTGGGGGTAAAGTCAGCTCCGATTTCTAATTTGACTAAGGCCACACTCCCTTGCCCAAAAAAATTCTGAAATAATGTGTAACTAGGCTGTTTAGGTTTTTTATATTGGTAACGCCACGTAGCACTCTGATGAAAATCACTGGCTGTGCTGTGTGCAGTCAGTGGGTGGTTGGCATTGTTGTAATACTCGCCATTGTAGTGTTGGGCAGCTGGATGTTAACAACGCGTAGAGTTGCGCAGTTGGAGGCGAGCCGCCAGCAGTGGTGGATGTGAGGAGAGAAATGGCGGAGTTTTGAAATTTGTAAGACTGGATGTCATGAACTGTTATATATATTATGAGTTTTGAACACTATTAAGGTAAATACATTGTTTGTTCTCTATCAAAATCTTTCATTTGCTAACTATGCCTATCAGTAGTTAGTGCCTTCAGTAGTTTGAATCTTTTATTTAGCTGGCAGTAGTGGCGCTCGCTGTATTGCAGTAGTTCGAGTAACGAAGATTCTTGGTGACGTAAGTGATTTGCGAAAGGTATAGCTTAATGTTAGTCAGGGCCATTCTTTTGGAGGGATTTTTGAAAGTCAGATTGCGTTGCGCTAAAAAACAATATTGTGTGTCAGTTTAAGCACAGTCATGTATAATTTTTCTAAGGGGACGTTTCATATGTCGACCCTTAGCCGAGGATACCCCACTGCAATCTTCTGATATTTTCTTGTAGTTTAGGCAATTAGTGCAGCCTTTGTTTATTGCTAGCGCGTAATTGTAGAGAGAATTTCCTTTGTAGTTGTAGTTTTTCATTCTTGTACAGTAAAACAGTTGTGGCATGCATATAGATTTGCACCAAGTATTTCGCAGCTGCTCTTGCAATTAACGAGATATTATTTTCAATGCTATGTTAATGTGTTTTCTTATTTTGCTCTTTAAATTGTGCTTTTCTGTGTTGTCGTGTGAACTATTGTGACAATAATGGCATGTGAAAAACGTAATTCTAGGCTCCAAAGTAAACTGAGAAATGACAGTGAAGACGAAAGCAGTGTGTTAGTGTGTTAGCGCCACCGTGTAATGGATTAACCAATGTTCAAAATTGTAATTTGGTAATTGTGCATAGGGAAATGGAGCAGGCTGCAAATAATGATTTAGGCAGTGAAACAATTAGTGAACAGGGAAGCATTATCGATCGGTCGGTCGGCAACAGCTTGCCTCAGGAATCTGAAATGACAGGAAACCATCTTGCAAATACTGTAGATTCAGGTTTTGCGTCCTCACCGTTTTCTCAAATAAGTCAAGACACATTTTCTGCTTGTCAAAATGTGAATGTTGCCGGTGCAAATGCACTGCCGAAAAGCATAGAGGAACAGATTCCAGACACTAATAGATTATTATTGCAATTAATGCAACAAATGAAACAAAATCAGAGACAAACACAGCAAAAGCTTCAAAAGTACACAATGGAACAAAATCTTCAAAACTTAGACACAATGGAACAACACCAGAGACAAACACAGCAAAAGCTTCAAAAGAGACACCACACTTGAACAAACACGTGAAGATTTAACTACTGAGTTGCACAACATTGCATCGAAATGTCAAAAAGTCTGTAATGATGTAAAAACACAAATTTGTGAGCATTTTAAACCTATTTATTCGCGGCATGTAAATCCCTTACAGAATCACGAAGCAGCCATAAAAGAACTGCAAACAATTGTTCATGAAAATCATGAGACCTTGCAAGCTCAAATTGACTCAGTTGCATCTAACGATTCGGTTACGCAACTTGCAAAACCTCAGGAAAACTTAAAGGACACAGTAGATACGATTTCAAAACAAATGGACACTCTGAAATTTGGTTCAGAAAAACACACTGAGGAAATAAGTACACTATCAGACAAAGTAGCCGAACTTTCGGATCAGTTCACTAACTTATCTACAAAGGCAGATGATGATCTGAATGACACAAGACCTGTAGCCTTTACTGACACTGAAGAGTATGAACAAATTAGAAAATTCAAACAAAATCAAAATCAAATCAATACTCTGTACAAAAGAGAAATCCTGGAAGTACAAGATCAGTTGGCACAAGTAATACAAGAATTACATATTTCAGAGGACACTCGTGCTCCAGAACGGGAAGAGGGACATAGAAATACGGGACAACCACAAAATAATAACACAGGAGACTTCAGAAATTATGAAAGAAATTGGCAAGGCGCATTGAATTTTGGGATGGAACCGCCGAAACGACGTAACAATGAGCGTTGTGCGACTCGACGACACGATGATTTCAACTATAAGCTGTTCATTACTACACGTACATTCAAAACATTTAAGAATTCTGGCAACGACATTCATCCACGAGCATGGCTTCATCAATTCTCTCATTGTTTTCCTCCCAACTGGTCATTGCAGCACAGATTAGAATTTATGTGTGGCTACTTAGAGAATGAACCAGCTGTAAGAATGCGATCGGTCATTCACGATTGTCACAGTGAAGGAGAATTTTATCATGCCTTCCTCTCAGCGTATTGGTCTCAAGCTACACAAGACCGAGTAAAACATAGCATCATAATGATGAAACATTTCGAACAATCTGAATTCTCCAGTCTTGTGAAATATTTTGAAGAAATGTTGCATAAGAATCAGTACCTGTCAAACCCACACAGCCCTCAGAATTCATCCGCATTTGCTTAATCAAATTACCTGAACATTTACGACATATTATTTTGGCAGGACGTTGCAAAGACGAGATCGAAGCTTTTCAGGGACTCTTACAAGAATTATAAATTGACACTGACAATCGCGGAACGCGAAAACAGGAACACAACAATTACAGGTAACATCCGTCGCAATTCCGCGATGAAAGAAATAATAACTGGACATGACAAGGCTATTCTCACAACACAAATCGTGACCAAAACAGACACCACACGTATGACAACCGTTGGCAGAGTAGTAATAATTACAGGGAAAGATCACCTCTCCACGGTAGTGACTATCACAGAGACAATATGGGAACCAAAATAATTATTATCAAGGGAGACAGAATAACTTTAGATGCAACAGTCCAGCGCGCAGTTACGATTCAGGGAGAAATTCTCCACCACATGACCGATGAGAAAGAAACTATGGAATCTACCGACATGACGACAGACGATATGATCGTAACGACAGACCAGAATTGCATCAGAACTGGCGGGATTTAAACAGGGCAGGGCCCTCTCGACAAGGTGAATTTGTAGAAGTTAGGTCTCCAAATCCCAATAATGAAGCGCGCCAACAAAGAGAGAATAGGCAATGACTCACACCGCTGGCAGCCACAAAACGTACTTATGAAACTGACGACGCCGCTGCCGTAGCTAGTAATTACGTAAAAATGGAAGACATTAGGAACATCTTACTCCAGGAACACGACGTAAAACTTAACAACATTGCATAGCCTGTGATTCACATTACAGTAAATGACGTAAAATTTACGGCTGTACTTGACTCTGGCAGTCCCATTTCAGTAATTAGTGAAACAGCCTTTAGCAAATGCAACAAATCGAACGATTGCTCCACACTTCCGTTATGTAAGATTAAATTACAAGGTCAATCTTTGGAAAAAGTGTAGATGTACGCCAACAAATCAACTTAGAATTCTTTTGCCAAAGCCACAGCTTCTCTATGAACTTTCTTAATGTTCCATTATTGTCGACGGAAATTATATTGGGACTTTTTGAATGAATACCGAGCAATCTTAAACTTTCACGATGCTGAAATAAGTTTAGAGAAGGAAGTTAAGTCAATAACTTTCAAATTTGAAGATTGGCTCTCAAACCATGACGAAGAAATTAATCGGCTTTACCTCCTGTTAGACAACAGTTCGGAATTTTCGACGGAACTTGACACTAAAAGTCACTCTGCAAGTATTGACAGGAATGATATCGACAGCGCATTTTATACTAATGAGTTAATTCAGAATAAAATTCAAACAATTGAGAATTGTAATGACACTGATAGGCAGGACCTTTTTGAGATTTTACAAGCACATTCCACAGTTTTTACTCACAAAACAGGAACAATCAAGGGATTTCAATACCAATTTTGTGTTCGTGAGCATACTAAATTTTGTGTTACACCATACGTAATTCCGGCACATTATAGGGACTGTGTTAGAACAGAAATACAATCTATGCTTGACGAGGGCATTATTGAGCCCGTAGTAAGCTCATACAACAATCCATTACATGTTGTTGAGAAGAAAAATGGATCGATCAGGCTTGTCTTAGATTCGAGACAAATCAATATTATCATCATTCCTGAAACGGACAGGCCGCAAACGTTGGAAGAACTTCTTCAAAATTTTAATGGTGTAAAAGTGTTGTCTTCCTTTGATCTCAGCTCCAGCTTTTATCAGATCGAACTTCATTAAGAATGTAGAAAATACACAGCTTTCCTTTGTTTTGGCGTTTGTTATCAATTTCGGAAACTTCGTTTTGATTGGAACATTTCTTCGGCAGCGTTCATTCGCGGGCTAAATTCCATATTACCTGATTTCTTAAAATGTCACATCACCTTATATGTGGATGATATTCTAATAGCAGAAGCCTCATGGGAACAACATAATCGCATCCTCAACAGTTTGTTGCGTATTTTTGCAGAATCTGGAATAACAGTTAACTTGGAAAAGTCTGAATTCGGTAGGACAAAGGTGAAGTTTTTGGGACATATTATTTCTTCTGAAGGCATTCAGCCGGATCCTGATAAGTTAGAAGCAATCAGAGCAATTCCAGTTCCATCCACAAAAAAACAAGTCCGCAGTTTTCTAGGTCTCGTAAATTTTTCCGTCGTTTTCTGAATATGCAAATTCTAGTTACACCAAAACTTTGTTCTCTCACTGGAAAAAATACTATTTGGAACTGGGACGAACAAGCAGAGTTGGAATTCAATTCTTTGAAAGAATCGCTACTTAATGCGCCAATACTAGCTCATCCAGATCTATCACAAGATTTCTGCCTTAGCACGGATTCTTCTAAAGTCGGTCTTGATGCCCATATATTTCAAGAAGCCACAGAAAATGACACTACTGTTCAGAAAACCATTGCTTTTGCTATCTGAGTGCTAACAAAATCTGAAAAAAATTATTCCGTTACTGAATTAGAAGCTTTAGCTATCGTTTGGGCATTTAACAAATTCCGTTTCTTTCTTTCTGGTAAGGACGTAAAAGTATACAGTGAACATCGTGCATTACAATTTCTTATGTCTTCACAATTAAATCATGATAGGTTAAAACGTTGGGCATTGTTTCTGCAAGAATTCCACTTCACAATAGTCTACATTCCCGGCAAGGAGAGCATTGTTGCGGACGCACTGTCACGCGCACCGGCTGGGCTTGAGAAAAGTAACACAGAAGGCAACCTCGAGAAAAATTTCAGTATTCTTTACGTTCAGAAAGTCGCCTTTGAAAACTTCATCGACATTGCTCATGAACAAGATAAAGAACCGATTTGGAAAGACATCAAAAGTAAATGGCATGAAAAGACACACACTCAGATTCGGCATTATTATCTGGATAGAAACAACATACTCTTCAAACGCTGCACTGTTGATGACAAGCTATGGGTACTTTGCATTCCAGACGATTTCGTTAATAAGCTTATTTGGTACATTCACTTCTGCTACGCACATTTTGGTCCACGAAAATGTTATCATATTCTTCGAAGGACTTGTTATTTTAACAATATGGAAAAGAGAATTCGAAGAGTCTTGTCTATTTGTAAACTTTGTCAAAGAGCTAAACCATCTACTATCTCACATCGTGCTTCATTATTTCCTATCATTCCGTCTAAATTAAAAGAATTTGTTGCTGTTGATCTCTTGGGACCCCTTGTCAGCACATCGAATGGATTTTCGTACGTTCTAGTCGCTGTTGAACTTACTTCAAAATTTGTTTCTTTCACTCCGTTACGTAAAGCCACTGGACGGTCTGTATCCAACGCCTTTGTTAAAAAATTTTTACATGAAGCTGGACACGTTAGTAAAGTCATTTCAGATAACGGACCGCAATTCAGATCTGCTGTTTGGTCACGCATGCTTCGGAACCTTAAAATCAAACCTGTTTTTATTTCATTGTACTCACCACATTGTAACCCGTCTGAGTGGATTATGAAAGAAATCAATAAGCTTTGCAGACTTTATTGTCACAGAAAGCATCAGCATTGGGACAGATATTTACACTTATTTCAAAACGTGCTGAATGAAATGCCTCATGACTCCACTGCTTTACCACCTATTCTTGTACTAAAGAATGAAGAACCACTGAACAGAATTTTAGAGATTGTACCTTTTTCGAATACACGTAAACTTCGACACAAAGACATAATTGATTTAGCTATTAAAAACATAAAATCTGCAACAGACAAAAGGAGAAAACTACACGATAAAGCAAATGCAAAGAAATTATATATTGGTCAGAAAGTTCTCATTAAAGCTCATTCATTGTTACATAAGAAGAAACACTTGAGTCACAAATTCTTTCTAATTTACAATGGACCTTACAGAATCCGACGTATACCACATTATAATTGCGTTGAAGTTGAAACTCTGCGTACTAGGAAGAGTAAAGAATTGCACCACATTTCACCTGTAAAACCGTTTATTGAAAGATAATCTGCTTTATAACTTAGTCTTTGCCATAAAATTTTTCACTTCAAGTTACTAGTATGCTTTGTCAAACTTAGAAACTGTTAACATGCAACAATGTTTTGAAGTTCACTATCCAGTCTAGAACCTAGGGAACATATTTAGACAGTATTTACGAGTGCATTGTTATAGTGAACAGACGAAACAGTGTTTTTGTGTGTGTACATTCTTGCTTGTTAGTTGCACGATTACGTAACGACTTTAAGGCTGACATACTTAGAACATGTACCGGTTCTGCTAATGAGATTTTAATGCAACATTTTGGTTTACTTGAAAATACATTCTAGATTTAAAGTACTTTCTGAGAGATACCAGATGACACAATGGTTAGTTTATTTGACAGTTACATGATTATATCGCGACACTACTAATATGTGACACAATTTACATTGTAGCTTTTGTGGTGTATCTGTTTTATATCTGCACAGTTTTTCTGTATTATTCTGGAAAGTAAAAAATGTTTTAGTAGTAACTTTTGTGGTATAGCTACAATGAGATAGCCTTTTCCGTAGCACAGCAATACGTTACGTTATAGTACTTTCTTGATCACGATAAGGTACGTAATAACTACGATATCTATACGCAAAGCATTTGACTTTCGTTTATGATGTAAGTACATTGACTTCAGCAGAACTTTGCTTACAGAGGACGATAACTACGACACTTCCACAGAATTATCTTACAGCAAGACGCACATTTAGCACTACAGGACACGCATTTGAGAGATTAATTTTGTACGTAAACCACTTATTTTTCAAGATTTTTGAATTACAAAGAAAGTTTTCCATGATACATTTCATTCCATTGCTGTAATCTGTAACACCTGAGGGTATAATTACATTAATCCTCAGGGGGGTACATTCTTACTTTGTGTACCATGTGTTTGGCAAGCACAAGGAGTCCTAGCTAAAATGGTATTTGCTTATACAACTTTACACATCGGTACCATATTTCTCTAACACATAAATTACACAGCTATCTGATCATTTAACTGAGAGAGACAAACATTTATTTTACTACATCAGTGACACATGTTTACGCAATTACACAGTTGGGTAACTTCACACTTATGAAATTGTATTTTGTCTGTACTTTGTAATCTGTTCATATTTTTTCGGAACCATTGTGATACTATGAGAGCTTTGAATGATGTATTTGGGATGGGATCATGATTTTTAAAGAACGTTTGAGGTAGATGACACTTTTGAAATGAGCAGAGAATTTTTTTTGGTTTTGAAATTATTGGAGGAAGCTACGACAATTTTGAGATTTGGCTGAAGTTTTATGATGTTATGATGACGATGTGTATTATGCTGTTGCAGTATGTTTATGATCAATAAGCTGATGCTATATGAGGAATTTGATTATGGTACGTATTTATTATGATGAAATATTGAAGAAGTGTCGATGGATATGTATATGTATAATAAGGTAAGGAATAATGAGTAGTGGTTAGGGACTCTGATTTGTGGAAAAGGATGTTGGGAATCAAGAATCGTACTTTCAGAATTATGAAATTATGTATATGCGTAAATGTATCACAATGCCAACAAAAATTTTTTGGACACTGTTATATTTATAGGATTTTGTTTCTACACATTTGTAACGCAAATTCTCGACCTGTGAAATTTTTTATATGAGACTGTCACTGTAGTGCAAACTGGTGTCGTAAATATTTCGATGAGAAAGTTAAGTGACCACCTTCACGTAATGCGTCATGGGCACCTAGCTATGTGACAGTCGCCTGGAGAAAAAAAAAAAGAGGCCATTATCCTTGCTATTGGCATTTCTTTGTAGAAAGCGTCGCAAATACAACACGCTCAAACTTGAAAACATATGATTACACTTTGGAGCTCTTAATTTCTGATATTTACTAAAATGCCTAATGAAATGACGAGAAGCATTTTTACATCTATTGTCTTTCTAGTTGAGTGATTGCTCAATTTGTTTAATATCTAGTCTCTAGCTACCCTGCAGCATTGGTTAAAATAAAATTTTATAGATTTACTAACAATATTTTATGCCTACAGACCCAGTAAAGAATAACTTTATGATGTACTTCGAAAAACAAAGGAGCACAAAAAGACATTTCCCTTCACAGCAATTGCATACAGAATTTTCTTTTCAAGTACTTGGTAATTTCTTTTGTAGAATAAACTGTGATGCATCACTCTAGTGTTAAGATGTGACATAGGAATTAGACATGGCCATCTTTAGTGTAATATTTTTTCTGCTTGAGCTTTGTCATGTTTAGATATAAGTTATTGCATTTGCTGCTGCTGTTTGCCGTGCATAGTGCTATTAAATTTCACTTTGTATTACTCTGTTAAGCTAGTTTTACTACTGATTTAGCCCGCATCTTGTGGTCGTGCGGTAGCGTTCTCGCTTCCCATGCCCAGGTTCCCGGGTTTGATTCCCGGCGGGGTCAGGGATTTTCTCTGCCTCGTGATGGCTGGGTGTTGTGTGCTGTCCTTAGGTTAGTTAGGTTTAAGTAGTTCTAAGTTCTAGGGAACTTATGACCACAGCAGTTGAGTCCCATAGTGCTCAGAGCCATTTGAACCATCTGAAGTACTGATTTATTTTTATTGTTGCGGCCCATTGGCTCATATTAGTTGTAATGTTGCATTGCTTGGTAATTTAGATTTACTGTAGCTTGCTTTGCCAATTTCCATTTATTTGTCATTGCTGTTTGTGTTAATTGTTTTGTGCTGCTGCATTGCCTCGTCCCTTAGTTTAGCATCTGAGCTCAGTAGATTTAAGTTATCTTAAGATGGGGTAGGCTATATAAGAGAACGAGTTGTGATGAATGGAAAGAAATGCATTGAGAAGCTATAAGAAAAATGGTTTGGCTAAAAAAGTAGTGTACAGTGGAGAAAAACTATTTTTGAAAGAGGATGTGAAGAGAATACAGAAAGCAGGCTTAGATATGACTTTTTGGGAATAATGATGAACGAAGGGAGATCTCCATGCAAAATACTGCAGTAAAACAAACCCTGTCCTTTCCTTTTGTGTTATCCCTCTATGTGTTTGTGTTCCCTTGTGTATTTGTGTATTTCCTGTCTGCATGTGTCTAGCTAATAAGATTTATGTTGTAAAATTTTTCTGATTATATGTTATTTATCTTGGAAATATGCTTAGACATTATTTATTCTGTTTTGTTTTAATGCTCATGTGTAAAGTTTATGTTTCAAAAGTTATTCTGATCTTTTATGTATTTACTTATGTCGTAATTCCTGTAACACTGATGTATATGTTAGTTCTATTCTTTTGTAAAGCCTGTTTTACTACAAATGTTATCTGTATTGTTATGTTCTTTAATGATGTATTTTGTACCTTTGTTATTGTATTCTTATGTTATAAAATTGTAATTGACACCAGTTCATCGAATTAAGTAACTTGTAAGTTACATTTCACTGCACACGTTTCTGTAGGTCATAGTATATGGACAATATGTGAGAAGTAGGGACTGATAGTATTTGTACGTGTGTTAATAATTCAGCAAGGGACTAGTTAACAGCATTGCTGGTTCTAAGGACATTTCAAAAAAATTTTTTGTGAGTGCACAAGTGGTGGTTCATGGACTTGCTATATTCTCCGCAAGACTCTTCGATGGTGATTGTGCATCTGCACAGTCGAAACAGATGGCTGCTGGCCGTCTCTACAAGGACTACAATGGGTCTGCATATTTGATGGCCCACCAATACCATTATTTCTACAAGGACTGCAGTGGGTCTGCACCTCTGGTGGCCCACCAATACCATACTCTCTACCAGGACTACAGTGGGTCTGCTCTGTGATGACCTATCTACCAATATTCTTCAAAACTTCGAATGACTCTGCTGTGGGTTTGCTCTGTGGAGGACCATTACCTGTCTGCATGTCAAGAGTCAGTACTGTCTTTCCGTTGGAAAGACAACACTACTTCTTCAAGATCAAGACTGCATGGAAATCCACTACTTCGGTGTGCATTTTCTTTTACTGCTCAGACTTTGAGAAAAACACTGCAATTTTACTGTGATGAACGATCAGGACTGTCTTTATGGACTTCGAGAAAATTTTATCTTTTGACCAACATTGTCTCGATAAGTGTGTGCATTTCATTTCTTTGTTATTGAAACTATGAAAAAATATTTCAAATATGTATTGGCCACTGCCCAAAACAATTTGTAAAATTTTTTTTGGGGAGCATGGGGGCTATGTTAGTAGGCTGTTTAGGTTTTTGATATTGGTAGCGCCACGTAGCGCTCTGATGAAAATCAATGGTTGTGCTGTGTGCAGTCAGTGGCTGGTTGGCACTGTTGTAATACTCGCCATTGTAGTGTTGGGCAGCTGGATGTCAACAACGCGTAGCGTTGCGCAGTTGAAGGTGAGACGCCAGCAGTGGTGGATGTGAGGAGAGAAATGGCGGAGTTTTGAAATTTGTAAGACTGGATGTCATGAACTGCTATATATATTATGAATTTAGAACACTATTAAGGTAAATACATTGTTTGTTCTCTATGAAAATCTTTCATTTGCTAACTATGCCTGTCAGTAGTTGGTGCCTTCAGTAGTTTGAATCTTTCGTTTAGCTGGCGGTAGTGGCGCTCGCTGTATTGCAGTAGTTCGAGTAACGAAGATTTTTGGTGAAGTAAGTGATTTGCGAAAGGTATAGGTTAATGTTAGTCAGGGCCATTATTTTGTAGGGATTTTTGAAAGTCAGATTGCGTTGCGCTAAAAAAAAACATTGTGTGTCAGTTTAAGCACAGTCATGTATATTTTTTCTAATGGGACGTGTCAAATGTAACCTGGCTGCACTGGAGGAGTGTGAATGTCCCTCGGCAGCTGCCAGGACAGGCACAGGCCGAGCGCTCAGTCACACACACCAAGCGGCAGCAGGAAGTGGCCGAGCAGGTAGTGTCGCAGCATTTGCGACACACCCTGTTCCGCCCCTTCAGCATCACGGATTTCTCACGAGTGTTGCCACATTCCTGTTTCTCACAAGTGTCGCTTCTCACAAGTGTCTACAACTCAGTTATATGGTGTGGTAACCTTCTGTCCCCAACCCGTGAAGAAGGTTCCCGTTTTTACCTGAAGAGCGTGCTATTGAAGATATAGAGATTGGGAAGGCTTACCCTCCAGAAATTTTTATAACATTTCATAACATTCGTGAGTATTCGAGAATATTCCAGAATGTTACTGAATGTTCCTCAATGATATGGGATGTTCTGGCGTGTTCGGGCACTTCCCAGAACATCCTAGATCATTCTCGAATATTCCCGAACACTCTCGAATGTTGCGGAATGTTCTGGTAGGCCATTAGAAGCCTTTTCGGTATGTTTTGAAATTCGTCACTGGTGGGGCTACCCATTGGTGTGGGTATGTAAAGCAATACCCGTCGTGGTTTCGAACGCCAGTTTCTTATCAGTGACTAGGGAACGAACAGAAAAACTAGTGCCATGAGCGAATAAAAACAAACAGTGAAGTGTGAGTAGTCAAAGCGACACAGTGACTGAATATAAATCGAAAATAAAGCGTGAGAAGTGCTTTAAAATATTTAGGCATCAACCTCAAAGTCTCGTGCTACTCTCAAGGTCAGCTATTCGTAACTTTCTCTCGAGGAGGAAATTCGAAAAGTTTGTACTTACATATCTCTGATAACAGAATGAAAAATGTTGCTTATAAACAAGTACTGTAAATAGTTAGAATATGTTTCCAATAATAATTTTTTACCTCATACACTTTAACAAGTATTGTAAATAGTTATAAAATGTTTTACATAAATATTTTTTACCTCTTATACTTCAAAGCGTATCCTTCTATTCCAATTACCACACAATCTTATTTCAGCACCGTGGGCTGGGCACCGCAGGTAGTACGAAATAGCGCACATCACATTTCTAACTAACAAAAAATGTTCAAATGTGTGGGAAATGTTATGGGACTTAACTGCTAAGGTCATCAGTCCCTAAGCTTACACACTACTTAACCTAAAGTATCCTAAGGACAAACACACACACCCATGCCCGAGGGAGGACTCGAACCTTCGCCGGGATCAGCCGCACAGTCCATGACTGCAGCGCCTGAGACCGCTCGGCTAATCCCGCGCGGCTTCTAACTAACACATAGTACCAAAAGATTTACAGAATAAATCAAGTACATCATATTCACAGTAAACGTAATGGGGAAAAATTTTAGGTGGCGCGTTTGTATTATAGTGTCTCATGGTTTGCGTGATGTTATACGTTTTTACAAGTATTATTCCCAACAGCGGTTAGTTAATCATAACAAAGGGTCCGAACCCTCCCAGGTATTGCGGAACTGACCGCTAGTGATCATGAGAGGTGAACCCTCTAGTAGCAGAGGTCTAGTGAGGAGGAAGGTTTATGGTACTTCAGAACATACTGTTTAGAGGAGGCCTAATCATACTGACTTGTATCTACGGGCTGATAGCTGTCACCGTGGTTCATAGGGACCACGTCATTTCAGAACCGGAGAGTTTGTCAACTGAGTTAACCCATCTTGCGGTCACCTTCCATCAGAGTGGATATTGTGAATCACATATCAGACATGCGTTGAGCTGTCGACGAACCGTGAACCGGACGAGTAGCGATAATACCGAGTTGGCATCACGTTCAACGGCTTTTCTTTAACAAAATCGATCTTATTTTGCGTAGATACGACGTGAAATGTGTTTTTCGACCTCTGTCTAAGATTTGGATCATTTTAGGTTCCGTTAAGGCGATCTTCGTTTCCGTAAGGAGTATCTCTATCGTATTCCTTGTAGTTGTGGCGTGTCGTGTATTGGTCAGACCATCAGGACTGTGGAGGACCGGTGTACTGAGCACAAGCGGCACACCCATACAGATCTGCCATTGCAGAACGTTGTCTCACCAACGGTCATCCTATGGAATATAACAATACAGAGAGTCTGGCATGCATTTCCCGCTATTGGAATAGTGTTATAAAGGAAGCAATTGTGATTAAATTAGCAAGTAACCTTGTGAATAGAAATGGAGGTGTTTGCTTCATTTCTGCGTGGAATGCTGCTCTCTGTCTTTTTAAAAACAGAAGGACAGAGTTAATGCTGCCTCACCTGTTGGTCAGTAATTTTCAGCCGCGCGGGATTAGCCGAGCGGTCTCAGGCGCTGCAGTCATGGACTGTGCGGCTGGTCCCGGCGGAGGTTCGAGTCCTCCCTCTGGTATGGGTGTGTGTGTTTGTCCTAGGATAATTTAGGCTAAGTAGTGTGTAAGCTTAGGGACTGATGACCTTAGCAGTTAAGTCCCATAAGATTTCACACACATATTTGAGTAATTTTCACTATCGAAACGTCTGGCGTCGTGTGTGTGTGTGTGTGTGTGTGTGTGTGTGTGTGTGTGTGTGTATGTATGTGCTATCATTCCGGAGCCGCTCTGCAAACCTCGTATTAAGTTCACTTGCACGTTGATCACATGCTGCAGTTTTGTCTTGAAAATGACGCGGTGGTCACCAGTCAAAATATCGGCTGCTGTCGACGAAGTCAATTGCTTCATTCCCGGAAATTTTTTGAACTTTTCAGCATTCTCTTACTTGGGAACTGTGGTTGCTGCGTGATCTTCAAAGTCTTAACTCATCCCAAATATTCTGTCTGTTATTTCACCAATCTTATTAGTAATGCCGCTTTTACTAAAACAACAAGGCCTGCAGTCACTGGCGACTGTTTTTATTAGTCAAAACTATGCATTTCAACCACTGTGGCCACGTCTTCAGCCATATCTATGTAGTTACGCTAACTTTCTTGCTCTTTGGCGACTTGATGCTTCATAATACTGCATTCGAGTTATCGCAAGGTTAAGGTTAAATTTGAGAATTACGAAAAAGTGAATAATGAAAATGAGAATAATTAAGAAAATACGCGACACTTACCACAAAACTGAGCACAACATATCTAAATGTTATGTTGTTTATTGCTGATATCTGTTCATCTCTATGTCACATCAGCTCACTAACGGTGTACATGTTTCTATGTAGATATAAAAAGATAACTTACATGACGTACTGAGTACTCACTACATATGTTTCATCGTATCTGGTGTCAGAGACACACAGTATGTTAGTATCTATTTATTAGTTTGAACTGTACTAGCTACGATGTTAAAAATAAATCTTTACATCGTTACTTGGTACTGCTTCAAAAAAACTCTTTGAAAGTACTGAAAAAATTGTGGCTAGCAAATTACATTGGTCATTCTGAATTAATTCTGTTCTTTTAATATTTAGGAGGAATATTCCAATTTTTACCAGCAAATTTTGATTCCTGCCGTTGGATTGCGTGTGTGCAATTGTCAGGTTCTTTTGTATATCATTAAGGATATATTTGGTGCTGAACATATGTTGTACAATCGGAGATTTTTCAAAATTTACTTCACTTGCATGTGAATTGCTGTCTCCTTTTATGTAACTCGAACTGCATAGGGTATCTTTCTGCATTCTGTTTTTTTAAATACGAACTAAACCAGGCATGTACTCAACTGCGTATTCTATGAAAACTTAACTCCTCTACTAAAATATTACACTGACAATGAATTGCCTTCGATAACCCAGCTAGTGATGTTTTATCACCGAAAGATATTATTACGTATTTAGTAACAGCAGAGTGGTCCCGTAGAGCGAGGCATTACGTAACTAACTAGGAAGATTAAATACTCTAGGGTACCACTTTTCAATTTCTCATTCGATATATTATCTACTCCATATGAACTTTTACTTTCTAGAGTCATGACCATTTTCCTTGCTTCAGATGGGGATATGAGACTAATTTTTATTTCATTAAATGTTCTCCGTATCTTTCATTCAATTTACTTTTTTCGCTTTGTCTTCTGTACTACTTACACAAATTTTCTCACCTATTTTTAGAAAATAAGTTCTTTTACAATACTTTCGTTCTCCTTTAAACATACTCCTAAAACCTCACCTTGTACAGGTTCTTTACAATAGTCAATATTGATTTCATTTTATTTTCCCATCTGTGAATTTCAGGCAAGATGCGCAGACTACTAGACATTTTTTACGACTTTTTTCTAATATGTTACAGTGTTGGTGATTCATGAAAGTATGTCTGGATAATTACTTGTGTTGGCTATTCCGAACGCGTCCATTTCTCGTTGTTAAGAGACCCTCATACCTGTAATAATCCAAGGTTTCTTTGTGACATCTCTTTATTAGATTTCATTATAGTTTTAGGAAAAATACCTGCAAAAATGGATACAGAGTGGTTAAGAAAAGTGTTGAATTTCTAGCTTGCATTAACCTCTTTGTAACCTGATTGTAAAAGTCAACTCGGTGAACATTTTTATGCTTTCGTTAAATCCTTCACTATTTTCCTCGCTAAGCAGCCACGCTGTTTTGTTTGAGTTTGATGTGACTAACTGTTCATCGTGATACGAAAAAACCATTTACCACAAGATGGCGTGCATTTCTTTAACTTCCACTTGATGCAGGAATACGCTATAACACATTTTTTATAAGGGTGCTACTGTCCCGAACAACTTGGACGGGGAAATTTACGACTGATATTAAATTGTAAGTATTAACAGCTTCACTGAATCACTTTTCGTATCAAGCTCCTTCAAGAAATTTACAGTAAAACCACTAAACCTTATTAATCATTTTTTTATTTACACTCCACCGTCCCAGGGCAGGTCCATTCCCACTTTTACTGATAAATGACAATGCACAGTGCTCCATTTGTAATTGTCAGTGTATCTACCGTCACGTTCAGTTTTTTTTTTTCAAGTGCTTTTTTTCCCGAGTGTTAAGTGTTCTAATGAGTTTCTCAAGGGTTTTAAATTGTGCTGCCTGCCCGCATTTTTATCATTGTTTTTAAACAACTCATCAAGCAAGCATTATGTCGAGTGGTTCCTATTAAACTTTCCCTATTTAACATGTTATAACAGGGACACTAATTACCGCACTACTACCAAACTTGGTAGCATTAATGACAGGCACATGGGGAAGGGAGATAATGTGCTTCTACGATACATCATACAATTACATACCGGTTTCATTATTGGAGACAAAGCACAGGATTGCATTCTGCACGGCAGAACGAAGCATCTCCGTAGGTAATCTGGCTACATCTCTTCATATGGTGCACTTCAGACCAGCACATGTGTGAATGTTCTCCTGCTAAACCGTGTCCTTAAGGTAGCCCCACAACCAGAAATCACACGGAGTGAGATCAGGTTATCATGCTGACCAAGCCTTTGGAGACGATCGGCCAATAATTCGATTGTTTTCGAATGTGTTTCGGGGAATCAGGTGAATCTTCACGAGCGGCGTGCGGTGGGGCCGGATCTTGCATGAAAACTGTTGAATTCGATGTGAATACGTCTCTCACTTTATAGGGCGTGTATGACATGCTGGCGAACCATATCGCAGTAACGCTGGCAGTCACACTACACGTCTTTGGTCCCTGAGCGCCAACTTGCTAAAAAAAAGAATGGACCAATGATGAACGTAGCCGTGAAGCCACAATCTACGGTGACACGCTCGCGACATAGAGGAACTTCATTCACAGTGACTGGAGATGAGGATCTCCATACTCGGCAATTCTGTGTGTTCACCTCACCCGTCAGAGAAAAATGAGCTTCGTCTGTCCATATGATGGTTCAAGGTCAGCCTCAAGTTCAATCCTTGCGAGAAAGTGTAGAGCGAAGTCAACACCTCGTTGTGTATCCTGTGGTGCAGGCTGCTGTACGATACGGATCTTGTACAGATACCATTTGAGAATGGTTTGAAGCACCTTCCTTATAGTGGAACACGGGATGTTCCGCTGTCGCGAAACAGCTCGCCCACTGCTTGACGATCGGGAACTGCATACAACGTTGTCTGCCATAGCAACAGCGATTTCATCAACCGGCTGCGGTGCAACCGGTTGTCAGCCTCTTCCCGGAGTGATGCCCAGTTCTCCAGTTGATTACAACTTCTTCATCATGCTCCGCACAGAAGCTGCAGAAAGAGGACCCTTCCGTAATCCTTTGAGCCGGTGATATTCTCGAAGTGCAGCTGCAGCATTACCGTTGTTTTGATAACAGACATTCACCAATAGTCCCCTTGCTCCTTTTGTCCAAGCTCATGTTGACACGTCAACAAGTGCACTGCGAGTGGTCAGGTGTGTGAGACTTTGAATCACGATGTCTGATCGCAGCACCTGGTGGCCATAGTTGGAGCTGGACAGTGGGTCTTGACGCATGGAAATCGTGCACTTCATACTACGGACATTAATGTAACAGTGGTTTCAGGTGTGCCGCAGGGGAGTGTCATAGGACCGTTGCTGTTCACAATATACTTAAATGACCTTGTGGATAACATCGGAAGTTCACTGAGGCTTTTTGCGGATGGTGCTGTGGTATATCGAGAGGTTGTAACAATGGAAAATTGTACTGAAATGCTGCAGCGAATTGACGCGTGGTGCAGGGAATGGCAATTGAATCTCAATGTAGACAAGTGTAATGTGCTGCGAATACATAGAAAGAAAGATCCCTTATCATTTAGCTACAATATAGCAGGTCAGCAACTGGAAGCAGTTAATTCCATAAATTATCTGGGAGTAGGCATTAGGAGTGATTTAAAATGGAATGATCATATAAAGTTGAACATCGGTAAAGCAGATGCCAGACTGAGATTCATTGGAAGAATCCTAAGGAAATGCAATGCGAAAACAAAGGAAGTAGGTTACAGTACAATTGTTCGCCCACTGCTTGAATACTGCTCAGCAGTGTGGGATCCGTACCAGATAGGGTTGATAGAAGAGATAGAGAAGATCCAACGGAGAACAACGCGCTTCGTTACAGGATCATTTAGTAATCGTGAAAGCGTTACGGAGATGATAGATAAACTCCAGTGGAAGACTCTGCAGGCGAGACGCTCAGTAGCTCGGGCTTTTGTTGAAGTTTCGAGAACATACCTTCACCGAGGAGTCAAGCAGTATATTGCTCCCTCCTACGTATATCTCGCGAAGAGACCATGAGGATAAAATCAGAGAGATTAGAGCCCTCACAGAGGCGTACCGACAATCCTTCTTTCTACGAACAATACGAGACTGGAATAGAAGGGAGAACCGATAGAGGTACTCAAGGTACCCTCCACCCCACACCGTCAGGTGGCTTGCAGAGTATGGATGTAGATGTAGATGAATGCCACAAAGTCTGGTATTAGTGAGGTAATTAGTTTCCGTGTTATAACGTGTTAAATAGGGAAAGTTTAATTATTTCCACCCGGTATTATTTATATTTCTCCCATTCACATCATATTTTCAAATAATTTCAAATTAATAAGACATATGACTCCTTGTTGTTTAGCCTTAGCTTCTCAGTTAGCGTTGAGTTCTACTGGCTGAAGAGCGGTTTGTTTTTACCGCTGCCAGTCCCCTTGCCCAATCCACATAGGACCAACGTAGGATGAAATAACAACACAACTAAAAAGGAATCGTGACACACAGTTACACTGCATTAACATGGACGAGACTGAATTGTTTTTAAGTTACGAAACTTATATGAAATGCTGTTCTTTGTTTATTATGCCAGTGGTGGTAAAAGTTTCTTTCAGAGTTTAGGGAGAAATTGTGTCTGTGCAGTGTTTCTTTCAGAACAGGAATGCTTTACTGAAATTTTCTTGGTAGTAGAAGTGGTTGCTTTTGGTGGGTACGCTGAAGAAGCAATTTGTTTTAACTCATCTGTCCAATGTCAAGTAGGTGAAGAAATATTCCCAATGAAACCATCCCACTGGGACATTTGCAAAGTTCTCCCTCCCAAAGATACGCACCCGATTTTGTTTCTCAATTTGATTATTTCACACCACTATCCTCTAGAGACATTATTCTTTACGTCCGCTTCCGGTAGCTTAGTGGTCACCGCGACGGACTGTCAATCCTAAGGGCCCGGGTTCGATTCCAGGCTGGGTCGGAGATTTTCTCCGCTCTGGGATTGGGTATTGTGTTGTCCTAATCATCATCATTTCAAATCTCCGAAGTGGCGTCAAATCGAAAGACTTGCACCAGGCGAGCGTTCTACCCGTTGGGAGGCCCTCGTCACACGCCATTATTATTATTATTATTATTCTTTATTATTTCTACAGTTTGAGTTTCGCTATCAGAAAGAGCTCACTCTGTCGCTCACCAGTATCTCGAAGAAATTGTTTATTTTAATCGCTGCATGACCAAGTCCGATTGTGCACAGTGATGTTGTCAGGCCACTGCATATTTCTGGCGACCCCAACAGGATAAATAAATGTAATTTTCGGCATCACTAGATGCTTAGTGTGCCACGTGCAGCCTGTCTATAGGTGACCTAGGTACTTCCTCTGATCCGCTGCTCATATATCTGGTGTTCCCTTCCATCGCGCCTCAATGCTGGGGTTGGGGGAGGGGGGGGGGGGAGGAGACGCCATATTACCCGCTCGGCAGCTCACGGCAGTCGAGCCATTAAGGCGAGGCGCTGGGACCTCCGCCGACACGTCTCCACCAATTCCGACGCCCCGGAAGACGCCGCTCCCCCGTCGCCGCCGCCACCGCCTCCACCACCCCCTTCGCCTCCACCGTCGTACCTGGTTATTACAGGGTCGCGGCTGCGAGCGCGCTTAACCTAATATCCAATAACGTCGGCTCGCGTTACTTGTTTTTACTGGAGGCGCATTAGGACGCTACCCGCGAGCATGTGGCTGTACCAGACCCTTGAAGAGAAACTTCACCCCGCGTCCCGACTATCCACTCTCCTCCATCTCCTCCATTACTGACGGCACTGTGTAGTGACGTTTCTTGGACAATGTAGTCCTCAATATCTGTGGCACTGGATAGAAAAGTCACAAGATTTCATCAGACAGAAACTTCCTCAGGGATTGTGATTCGAATTCACACACTTGCCATTCTACAAATTTCTCATACCTGCTGGACTACAGCACCCTCGATCTGAGGTCTAGTATCGAAACGTCTTGTACCGCATTTTCGAACCATAAAAATGAATGTTTGTATCTTCATCTTCCATGTATTACCATACCATTCATCCTATTACGACGACACACTGATAAACTGTTGTATGCACGCTAGTGGACGTTTCTATGGTGGTGAAAAGGGATTGACACACTAGCTTAGCTCAGGTAAGTCTGAGGAAATTTTAGTCATATTTTATATACAAATCAGGTATATGTTAGACGTCGCAAGCAGGAGATTAAGAGACAAAGAAAGATATGAGGGTATTGAACGAATAACTCAGTACGTAAAGGGAGATGAAAATCTAATTTTAGGGGGGATAGAAATTCGATTCTACATCTACATTTATACTTCGCAAGCCACCCAACGGTTTGTGGCGGAGGGCACTTTACGTGCCACTGTCATTACCTCCCTTTCCTGTTCCAGTCGCGTATGGTTCGCGGGAAGAACGACTGCTGGAAAGCCTCCGTGCGCGCTCGAATCTCTCTAATTTTACATTCGTGATCTCCTCGGGAGGTATAAGTAGGGGGAAGCAATATATTCGATACCTCATCCAAAAACGCATCCTCTCGAAACCTGGACAGCAAGCTACACCACGATGCAGAGCGCCTCTCTTGCAGAGTCTGCCACTTGAGTTTGCTAAACATCTCCGTAACGCTATCACGCGTACCAAATAACCCTGTGACGAAACGCGCCGCTCTTGTTTGGATCTTCTCTATCTCCTCTGTCAACCCGATCTGGTACGGACCCCACACTGATGAGCAATACTCAAGTATAGGTCGAACGAGTAAGCCACCTCCTTTGTTGATGACTCTCCCAATGAATCTCAACATGGCACACGCCTTACCCAAAATTAAAAGTCGGTACATAGAATTTCACTTTCGAATTCACTGAACGCTTCACGCATAGCCCTCCTTACGCTAACTTTGACATCGCTTAGCTTCTGTTCGTCTGAGAGGTTTTGGCTGCATTTATATTTGCAGTGAAGCTCTCTTTGCTTCGCAGTAGTTTCCTAAATTTGTTGTTGGACCACGGTGGGTTTTTCCCGTCCCTCACAGTTTTACTCGGCACGTACCTGTCTAAAACGCGTTTTACGATTGCCATGAACTTTTTCCATAAACACTCAACATTGTCAGTGTCGGAACAGAAATTTTCGTATTGATCTGTTAGGTAGTCTGAAATCTGCCTCCTGTTACTCTTGCTAAACAGATAAAGCTTCCTCCCTTTTTTTTATATTCCTATTTACTTCCATTTTCAGGGATGCTGCAACGGCCTTATGATCACTGAATCCCTGTTCTGCGCTTACATTGTCGAAAAGTTCGGGTCTGTTTGTTATCAGTAAGTCCAAGATGTTATCTCTACGAGTCGGTTCTCTGTTTAATTGCTCGAGGTAATTTTCGGATAGTGCACTCTGTATAAGGTCACTCGATGCTCTGTCCCTGCCACCCGTCCTAAACATCTGAGTGTCCCAGTCTATATCTGGTAAATTGAAATCTCCACCTAAGACTATAACATGCTGAGGAAATTCATGTGAAATGTATTCCAGATTTTCTCTCAGTTGTTCTGCCACTAATGCTGCTGAGTTGGGAGGTCGGTAAAAGGAGCCAATTATTAACCTAGATCGGTTGTTGACTATAACCTCCACCCATAATAATTCACCGGAACTATCCACTTCTATTTCATTACAGGATAAACTACTACCAACAGCGACAAACACGCCACCACCGGTTGCATGCAATCTAACACCGTCAGTGCCTTTGTAAAAATTTCGGCATAATTTATCTCTGGCTTCCATACCTATAAAGATTTCAGCTTCGGTGCTTTGTATCAGCGCTTGAAGTTCCGGTACTTTACCAACGCTGCTTCGACAGTTAACAATTACAATACCGATTGCTGCTTGGTCTCCGCATGTCCTGACTTTGCCCAGCACCCTTTGAGGCTGTTGCACTTTCTGTACTGGCCCGAGGCCATATAACCTAAAAAAAAGCGCCCAGTCCCTGCCACACATCCCTACCACCCGTGTAGCCGCCTGGTGTGTGTGGTGGACTCCTGACCTATCCAGCGGAACCAGAAACCCCACCACCCTATGGCGCAAGTCGAGGAATCTGGGGGAAGGGGTAGAAAAAAGGGTTACGAGAGAGTACGGGCTTGACAGTGGGAATGAGATAGGAGAAAGACTGCTGGAGTTCTGCAACAAATTTCAGTTACTAATAGCGAATACTCTGTTCAAGTATCATAAGATGTGGCGGTTTACTTGGAAAAGGCCGGGAAATACGCGAAGATTCCAATTAGATTACATCATAGTGAGACAGATATTCCGAAATCAGTTATTGGATTGTAAGGCTTACGCGGCGGCATATATAGACTGAGATCACAATTTGGTCAAGCCGAAGAGTAGGCGGAAGTTTAAGAGACTGATCACGAAGAATTAGTGGACAAAGAAGTGGGATACGGAAGTACTACGGAACCAAGAGATACGTCTGAAGGTCTCTGAGGCTGTAGCTACTGCTGTAATGAACAGCTCAGCAGGCAGCTGAGTTGAAGAGGAACTGGTATCTTTAAAAAGGGCAGTCACACAAGTCGGAAAGAAAAGCACAGGCGGAAGGATGCAACTGTGAAGAAAACATAGGTAATGGAAGAAATACGTCACTGACTGACGAAAGAAGGAAGTACAGAGACGTTAAGGGAAATTCAGGAATATGTAAATACGAGTCACTTAGGAGTAAATTAAATAGGAAGTACAGGGAAGCTAGGGCTAAAAGGCTGCATGAAAAATGTGAGGAGTTTGAAAGAGAAATGATTGTCGGAAGGACTGACTCAACACACACAAATTGCAAAACAGTCTTTCGTGAAATTAAAAGCGAGGGCGGCAACATTAAGAGTGTAAGGGTAATTCCATCAGTAGATTCAGCGGAGAGAGAGGATACGTTGAAAGAAAGCAGTGAAGGCCTCTTTGAGGGGGAGGACTTGTCTGATAACGTGATTGAAAAAGAAACTGGAGTCGATAGAGAAGAAATAGGGGATCCAGTATTAGAAAGAATAAGAATTTAAAGAGCTTTACACGATTAAAAATCAAATAAGACAGAAGAGATAGATAACATTACCTCAGAATTTTTAAAATCATTTTGGGAAGTGCCAACAACTTGATCATTGACGTTGGTGTGTAGAATGTATGTGACTGGTGACATACCATGAAAACTCAGGAAAAGCACCATCGACACAATTACAAAGACAGCAAGAGCGGAAAAGTGCGAGATCCATCGCATAATCAGCTTAAGACCATGTGAATCCAAGTTACTGACAAGAATAATATACAAAAGAATGAAAAAGAAAACTTAGGATGTTTTAGATGAAGATCTGCTTATCTTTAGGAAAGATAAAATCATCAGAGAAGCAGTTGTGAGGTCACGCATGATAATGGATGCAAGTTTGAAGAAAAATAAAGACACGTTCATTTGATTTGTCGACCTGGAAAATGCGTTCGACGTTATGAAATGGTGCAAGATGTTCGAAATTCTCAGAACAATAAGGATAATCTGTAGGGAAAGACGGGTAATATACAGTATGTTCAAGAACGAAGAGGGAACAATAAGATTGGGGGATCGAGACTGAAGTGCTCGGATTAAAAAGGGTGAAGGACAGGGACGTAGTATCTTGGCCCTACTATTCAATCTATAGATGCAAGAAACAAAGACGTAAATGAAAGAAAAGTTCAAGAACGAGGTAAAAATTTAGGGTGAATGGTCATCAATGACAAGATATGCTAATGACATCGCTATCGTTAGTGAAAGTGAAGAAGAAATAGTGAATTGTGGAATGGAATGGAATGAACCGTTTAATGAGTGAGGCATAAGGAACACGGTTAAACTGAAGAAAGACGAGAGTAATGGGAAGTACCAGAAATTTAACGTCAGAATCAGGAATGGCGAAGTAGGCGAAGTTAAGGAATTATGCTACCTAGGCAGCAAAATAACCCATAATGGAAGGAGCAAGAAATACTTAAAAAGCTGACTCGCCGTGCCAAAAATATCATTCCTGGCCAAGAGAATCTACTAGTATCAAACATAGGCATTGATTTGAGGAAGAAATTTCTATGAATGTACGTTTTGAGCACAGCACAGTGAGGATACTGAAAGGATAATTCAACATGAAAAGGGAGAGGGTAGTCTAACAGTCAAGGGAAATTAGAACGTGGTACTAGGGGAAGGAATAAAAGAGTTATTAGAGAATATGAGAGCAGTATTAGGAATGAGAGAGCAGAAAGATTAACTGAGCTCTTACATTAATTTCAGCTATTAATAGCGAATGCACTGTTCAGAAATCATAAGAAGAGGAGGTTTACATAGAAAAGACGCGGGAATCTTCCACATAGATAACATCTTGGTCAGACAGATATTTCGCAATCAGATATTGAATAGTGAAGCGTACTTAGCAGTAGATAGAGACTCCAATAAAAATATATTAAT
The DNA here is from genome assembly GCF_023864275.1 of Schistocerca cancellata. Taxonomy (NCBI): domain Eukaryota; kingdom Metazoa; phylum Arthropoda; class Insecta; order Orthoptera; family Acrididae; genus Schistocerca; species Schistocerca cancellata. Next base: position 103,961,175 of record NC_064634.1, read on the forward strand.
GATAAAGAGTAGACTGAAATATAATTGAATCGCTCAGAAGAATCAATGTGGAAATACTGAGGAATAATACAATTCATTTGAAATTCTTCGAGGATGTGGATACTGGAATAAAGGATACCACAGTAGGCAGCTCAGATGAAGAGGAATGGCGATCTAAAATGAGCAACCACAGGAGCTGTGCAGAATTATTATAGATACAAGAAAGGTAAGTGTGAAGAGACACTGTGTTCGGTAAAAATGCTTCTGTTGTTCTACGAAATAAGGAAAAACAAAGATATTCAGAAAATGACGGGAATATAGGAATACAAGTCATATAGCAATGAAATAAATAGAAAATGTAGGGGTGGTAAGGCGAAATTACTGCAGGCAAAGCGAAGAAATAGAAAAAGAAATTGTTGTCGGAAGAACGGATTCAGCATGGAGAAAATGTAAAAGAAACTTAGATGAAATTAAAAGCAATGGCGGCAACATTAAGAGCGCCATGAGAATTCCACTGTTAAACGCAAAATGGCTCTGAGCACTATGGGACTCAACTGCTGAGGTCATTAGTCCCCTAGAACTTAGAACTAGTTAAACCTAACTAACCTAAGGACATCACAAACATCCATGCCCGAGGCAGGATTCGAACCTGCGACCGTAGCGGCTTTGCGGTTCCAGACTGCAGCGCCTTTAACCGCACGGCCTCTTCGGCCGGCTTTGTTAAACGCAGAGGAGAGAGCAGACTGGTGGAGAGAGTACACTGAAGACCTTCGCGGCGCCCAATACCACTCTGATGGCGTGGTAGAAAGAGACATGGTTGTCGATACTAAAGAAACAGGGATTCCAATATTAGAGTTTAACAGAACTTCGGAGAACTTGCGAATAAACAAAGCAGAAGATGTAAACAACACTCTTTCGGAAATTCTAAAATTATTGGGACAGGTGGCAAACATTCGAAAACTGAAATTGTTATGTTGAATAGATGAGGCTGGATATATACAATCAGTATTTCGGAAAAAATTAATATCCCCGCAATCCAGAAAATAAAAAGTGCAGGTAAGTGTGACGCTTATCATACAATCATCTTGACAGCTCATCCACTCAATCTACTGTCAAAAATGAAATGTGAATGTCGTGTGACTAGGACATCCCGTCGGATAGACCGTTCGCCGGATGCAAGTCTTTCAATTTGACGACCCTTCGTTGACTTGCGCGTCGATGGCGATGAAATTATGATGATTAGAACAACACAACACCCAGTCCCTGAGCGGAGAAGATCTCCGACACAGGCGGGAATCGAACGCGGGCCCTTAAGATTGATATTCTGTCGCGCTTACCACTCAGCTACCGGGGGCGGACACTGTCGAAAATAATACGCACAAGAATGGAAAGGGAAATTGAGGATCTGTTGGATGACGGTCATTTTGGCTTTAGGAAAAGTACAGGCAACAGGGAGGCAGCTGTAATGTTGCAACTGGTAAGGGAAGGAAGGGCAAAGAAAATTCAAGACAACATTGCAGAAACTGTCGACCCAGAAAAGGCGATCGACAATGCGGAATGGTCCATGGTGTTCGAAATGCTGAGAAAAATATACGAGTAAGTAAGGTGTGGGGAAAAGCGGTTAATCGTTCCAGCGCGAAAGTGCTGTAACAAACACACTGCCGAAAAATTATTAGTAGACCAGAATTAGATTTTCACTCTACAGCGGAGTGTGAACTGATCAGTGCACACTCCGCTGCAGAGTGAAAATCTCATTCTGGAAACATCCCCTAGGCTGTGGCTAAGTCATGTCTCCGCAATGTCCTTTCTTTCAGGAGTACTAGTTCTGCATGGTTTCGCGGGAGAACTTCTGTGAGGTTTGGAAGATAGGAGACGAAGTACTGGCAGAAGTAAAGCTATTAGTATACCCTTTCAAAGATTACCAGTTCACTCAAGATTTATCGTTGCAACAGCACATATGGATTACATGAAATGATTAAATTTACAAATCAACAGCACTACAAGTTTTGAGGTACCAGGTATGCAACTCTCACATTAGTATGTCGCGTAGCCTCTACGAGCGGCAATGCAGACGCTGATTTTGGCATCCATCCAGTCGATCATATAGATGGCGAATACTGTGCTAGGGATACATTACGCCACGCCTGCGACACTTGTCCACGTAGTTCTGAAGAGTTGTTGGTTGACGAGCCTCGCGAATCACTTCTCGTGCCATCATGTCCCACACGCGCGTGATTGGAGACAAGTCTGGAGATTGTGCTCGCTGGCAAAGTTATTGCACGTCTTGCAGAGCACGTTGAGTTTCACGGGAACTCTGTGGGCGAGCATTATACTGCTAGAACAGCACATCACCGACCTGTTACACTACTGGCCCTTAATAATTGCTACACCAAGAAGAAATGCAGATGGTAAACGGGCCTTCATTGGACAGATATATTATACTAGAACTGACATGTGATTACATTTTCACGCAGTTTGAGTGCATAGATCTTGAGAAATCAGTACCCAGAACAACCACTTCTGGCCGTAATAACGGCTTTGATACGCCTGGGCATTGAGTCAAACGGGGCTTGGATGGCGTGTACAGGTACAGCTGCCCATGCAGCTTCAACACGATACCACAGTTCATCAAGAGTACTGACTGGCGTATTGTGACGAGCCAGTTGCTCGGCCACCATAGAGCAGACGTTTCCAATTGGTGAGAGATCGGGAGAATGTGCTGGCCAGGGCAGCAGTCGAATATTTTCTGTATCCAGAAAGGCCCGCACAGGACCTGCAACATGCGGTCGTGCATTATCCTGCTGAAATGTAGGGTTTCGCAGGGATCGAATGAAGGATAGAGCCACGGGTCGTAACACATCTGAGACGTAACGTCCGCTGCTCAAATTGCCGTCAATGCGAACAAGAGGTGACCGAAACGTGTACCCAGTGCCACCCCATACCATCACGCCGGGTGATTCGCCAGTATGGCGATGACGAATACACGCTTCCAATGTGTGTTCATCGCGATGTCGCCAAACACGGATACGACCATCATGAAGCTGTAAACAGAACCTGGATTCATCCGAAAAAAATGACGTTTTGCCACTCGTGCTCCCAGGTTCGTCGTTGAGTACACCATCGCAGGCGCTCCTGTCTATGATGCAGCGTCAAGGGTAACCGCAGCCATGGTCTCCGAGCTGATAGTCCATGCTGCTGTAAACGTCGCCGAACTGTTTGTGCAGATGGTTGTTGTCTTTCAAACGTCCCCATCTGTTGACTCAGGGATCGAGACGTGGCTGCACGATCCGTTACAGCCATGCGGATAAGATGCCTGTCATCTCGACTGCTAGTAATACGAGGCCGTTGGGATCCAGCACGGCGTTCCGTATTACCCTACTGAACCCACTGATTCCATATTTTGCTAACAGTCATTGGATCTCGACCAACGCGAGCAGCACTGTCGCTATGCGATAAACCGCAATCGCGATAGGCTACAATCCGACTTTTATCAAAGTCGGAAACATGATGGTACGCATTTCTCTTCCTTACACGAGGCATCTCAACAACGTTTCACCAGGCAACGCCGACCAACTGCTGTTTGTGTATGAGAAATCGGTTGGAAACTTTCCTCATGTCAGCACGTTGTAGGTGTCGGCACCGGCGCCAATTTTGTGTGAATGCTCTGAAAAGGTAATCATTTGCATATCACAGCATCTTCTTCCTGTCCGTTAAATTTCACGTCTGTACCACGTCATCTTCGTGGTGTAGCAATTTTAATGGCTAGTAGTGTACAAGAAAGGTCATAGAACGGATCTAATAGCATTCTGCAGGTATTGAGCACTGGTTAGCGTCCACTCCAGAAACGTCAAAGGTGAGCGAGTGTTGCAGCTTATCGTACCTCAAACGATATGAATGCACTCTAGGAGACAGTGCACACCAGGTCTACGTCGTATGCGCAAACGACCCTCTCTTCCATGCAGGCAGAATCTGTTTTAATCGCTGAAGACCACGGGGCGCCATTCTATTTTCCAAGTGATCCTCTGACGGCACCAGCCGAGCTGTACACGTCGATTCCTAATAACCGGTTGGCAACACTCGTGTTCACATGTCTGGGCTCACAAGCCCTCTTACCTGTGCTGTGACAGCTGTACGATCTGCCACCGCTGTCCATACAATATGATGGTCCTGTAGGGCGTGTGTGCTGCGTGGGCGTCCAGAACCTCGTCTATGGATGTGAGAATGTTCAGGTGACCACTAATACCAGCATCGTTGAACAACTGACGCAGCGTGTCCACCTTGTGTGACAATTCTTCGCCATTCGGAAGGGTACAATACGACCCGTTTCAGACTCGCTCAACTGGATGTAGGAAGCACGAGTATATCTACGTGGCATGGTTGCCTGCTGGTCTGACAAGTTTTCACCACACGGAGTCTTCTGATTGTGAGAATTACCTACTATAGGGTAGACTCAGGGGGCTATGCCACTACGCTATCTGTTGATGGACGACAATGAAACCATTACAAGTACATCTATTATCATCTAGGTGGCAAATGCCGTCATCGGATCAAAATCGACGTCGCCTTTCCAGGTGTAATAATTTTTTTTCTGCAGTATATATCTGAATGGCAACGGCCTTACCGCAGTGGATACACCGGTTCCCGTGAGATCACCGAAGTTAAGCGCTGTCGGGCGTGGTCGGCACTTGGATGGGTGACCCTTCAGGCCGCCATGCGCTGTTGCCATTTTTGGGGGTGCACTCATCCTCGTAATGCCAATTGAGGAACTACTCGACCGAATAGTAGCGGCTTCGGTCAAGAATACCATCTTACGACTGGGAGAGCGGTGTGCTGAGGATGACCCGACGGTCGGATGGTCCCGGTAGGCCACTCGTGGCCTGAAGACGGAGTGCTTTCAGTATATATCTGAATAGGCCACACGCAAAATCGCGGATTGGTTCGATCATAAAAAAAGTTTCAAATGGCTCTGAGCACTATGGGACTTAACATCTATGGTCATCAGTTCCCTAGAACTTAGAACTACTTAAACCTAACTAACCTAAGGACATCACACAACACCCAGTCATCACGAGGCAGAGAAAATCCCTGACCCCGCCGGGAATCGAACCCGGGAAGGTTCGATCATCCTTCAGCAACTTGCTGACCAGGGATAGAAAGTGCCAAGAGATCAAAGATGGTCACTTCCAACATCTGCTGTGGTCAGAGTACTGTATCTCCTTTCTTCTGGTGTGTGTTTCTTTGTACCCTGGAACTCTGCTCTCTGGGGAATTTTCATTTGTCCCGCCTCGTATTACATGAAATGGGTACTAATACTAACAACGAAAAAAGTGTGAGTATGTCATGATGATTTGATTGAAATGTCTTTGAAGCTACCAGATAAGTCGAAAAGTTAGTTCCCTTCTTTTAAATCCCTAACTCTGCCGAGGACATAATCCCCTTTCTTTTGTACAACGATAGGACCATTTTTCATTCTTGTGTGCAATATGCACAAGAAAAAAGGGAGAAAAATAGAAATGTGAGACCAAGAATGAAATTCTCAGATTAAAAGTGGTGTAAAACAGTAATGCATTCTTTCACCTATACTGTTCAATTTGTACATCGAAGAAACAGTAACGGATATCAAAGAAAAGTTCAAGAGCAGGATTAAAATTCGATGAGAAAATATATTAATGATAAAATTCGCTGTTAATTTTACTATCCTCAGTATAGGTGGAGAAGGATCACAGGAGCTGCTGAGTGATTTCTTTACACGTCACACATACAGATTTGGCAGCCTTTTCCGTGATTGTCTGTTCAAGATATACATAAAAGCACGCTGTAGCCAGTCACTTAACTTCAAGTTTTTTTTGTTACCACGCCTGTCAGAAGGCTATGCTCCATCAAAAGATGGCATTTCCGGTGTTTAGTTTAGGCTCATTGCTTCTGGGTAGGCAATGATGTCGAAATATCTAGAGTGTGTTATGCTTACCATCTTGATTGCACAATGACTGTGACGGATGACCAAGAAGTACTTTGGAAGTGATGTAGCTTCCCTGCACTGCTGTTCATCTTGGTTGTGTACCTTCCCCAAGGACATCGCATTTAAGCTTAACGCATTCATTGTTTACCACCTTTACGAAATATGGTACAAGAATGCAGCGGCTCCAGAGCTATATGTTCTTTTGACTTATATTGTGCAAAAATTATTATAAGTTACAGATATGCGAAAAATAATCTAAGTAAGTTCTCATATATGCGCAAGTAATATAGAAAAGTGTAAAAGCAAAGTCCAAAGAGGTATATCTGTACAACAATCTTTCCACGTTAAAAGACCGGACTCGAGAGTGTTGTTTACCCAGTAGCACCTCGTATTATCAAGAAAGGCGGCTCAACAACCGCTCGAAATCTCCCAAACCATGAATTCATATGTCTATCTTCCAACAAAATCTGAAAGACCTCTAAAATATATTAGACGCCTCATGACTTTATATACAACATTGCACTGACTACTGTATCACATTACTGTACAACTGAGAACTGATATTTGTTTGATTACGGTCAGAATTTCAGGATTTGAAACTTTCACACGTTCGATGTCTCCTAGGCAGAATTGGTACATTAATATCCAAAAATAACTCAATTTGAAAAAGTTTTTCATAGACCGCTACCTGTAACAAAATGGTTGTTAAATAACGCATTGTGATTTGTAGTATAAATGTCATCTTCAGTCTAGAACGTCAATACTCTAATAAAAGTGCCCATGAACATTAAAGTCGTTCCAGGATGAGATATACAAAACAACTTTAATATCTATGTGCACTTTTGTTAAATGTATCTGTGTTGTCATTGTAGACTGAAGATGGGATTTATATCTCAAAACATTTCATTTTATTAACCGTCGTGCTACCACAATTTATTTGTTTTACTGAGTACTGTTGCAGCTATAGAGGCACCAAGTAAATTACATAGGATAAATTGGTAGTACTTCAATGAACTAATATAAAAACACACATTCCAGCTGCTTAATTTAACAGATATTTTCATAAATATTACATGCAAGGAAAAGAATGATATTACAGTTGAGGTCATATCGACCCCTGTTGTACTCAGCGCAAAGAACCATGAATACATTTTAATGTGCTGTAAATATAAAACTGAACAAAGCATCATAGGATACAATTGACTAAGAGGGTGAATATCACATATTTTCAAAATAATAGCATTGAAAACAGTGTTTTCAATGTACCCATGGGATAATATTGACCCTAGTGGTAATAGGAAGGATACAACAGCTGGTGGAAAAGACTCTTACCATGAGTACAAAAATAAGCGAAATATATTTTGATTGTTATAAGTGTACAACCACTGTTGAACGTAACAGTAATCATTCTGTTTTCATAAATGTTACATTCAAAAGGCAATAAAATAGTCCTTGTTGGGGTCATATTGACCTCAGCGGTACTCAGTGCAAAAACAATGAATAAATTTTAACCTATTGTAAATAAAAGAATGAACTAAACGTCATATGATACAATTGAGTAGTAGGGAGAAATTCAAACTCCTTAAAATAATGGCACTGAAAGCAACAGAAATATATGCTTCCAATGTGCTTGCTGGATTATGTTGATCCCAACTGTACTAGCATGGTTACATAAATTAAGACGTCAACAAATCTAGTGAGTGGTAGCACTATGTGAAAACCTATATTGATGCTTTTGAACTAGTCACACTTAATCATACGATGTAAGCTTTCGCGGCCGGTATCGTCTTCACTTAAAACTTCCGGGCTGATAGGCCTTGGTCGAAGTATAAAACTCTCCCCTGACGTTTCGTCTCCGACTGCGGGAGACTTCCTCGGAGGTACAGCGGCGAACTGCGAAGAGAACTCGAGCAAGCGCTGATTATATCGGCAGTACAGAGGGCACCTCTGTCAATCACGTGGCGTCGGCTATGAGATTGTCTCTGGTGATGCCAACATTCTCGATTGAAAGTAATCGATCGTCACGCTTGCGGTGCAACGCTGACACCCAAATTTTATCCATTTTAACACCTTCGTCTTTCCTGTTAAAATTATTACGGTGTTTATCAATCTCGATAGCCTCTCTATACATGCGTGCATAATAATGTGAGGTTTTTGATATGACGATCGTCTCGCTGAATTTTATTTCATAATCACCTTCCTGGTACACATGTTCCGCTATGGCCGATTTATCAGTGTGATCCAGGGGCAATTCCTCTTATGTTCAACAAGACGGGTGTTCACACTTCTCTTTGTGGTACCGATATAAACCTGTATACGACTACAAGGAATTTTATATACCCCCGGTGTAGCCAAAGGGTGTCGTGCATCTTTTTCCGATCTTAAATATTCTTTTATTTTCCTGGTGGGTCTGAAAATAGTTTCCACCCAATACTTTCTTAAAACTTTCCCGATGCGATCTGTGACCTTACTAATGAACGGAAGAAAACGTTGCCCTTTGGCGACTGTTGTTCATCGTTGCTCCTGATTCTCTGCCTAGAACGAAGTGGTCGATCTATGTCCTTGCTAGAATAGCCATTCTTCATGAAAGTTGACCGTAGATGTTCAATCTCATCTTTTAAATAAACAGGTTCACAAATTTTGTACGCCCTGTCTACCAAGGTTTTCATTACACCTCTTTATTGTCTAGGGCGGCGGTTTGAATCTTTATGTAGCCAATGATCAGTATGTGTGGCCTTTCTATATAAGGGTAAAGCCACCGTCATACTGAATAGTGAGGACTATCACGGAAAAATCAATGATAATTTGGTTCCCTCCATTTACAAAAAACTCCAGAAACATCCGACTATGAAGATTTTAAGAATGACCAATCGACTGGTGAAAGCGTCTTCATTCGCCTCCGACAATAAGAAGCTACTTTGTAAAACAGAAGCGTAGCCACCTAGACTTTATGGCTTACTCAAAGTGTATAAACTTGAGACTCCGTTGAGGCCAATTGTCAGCGCTGTAGGTGGACCAACACGCGAGTTAGATAGACACCTTGCCTCATTAGTACAACCTTATGTTGGTAGGACGGAGAGTCATATTACAAATTCAGCTCATTTCATTGACAAGTTAAAATAAACGAGTGTGGGCCCGGATGATATCCTCGTCAGTTTTAATATTGTGTCGTTATTTACCATGATTCCGGTTAACGAAGCTATCTTATGCATAGCGGATATTTTTCCTAGCGATATTGTGGCATTATTCCGACACTGCCTCAACACAACCTACTTTCAATACAGTAATAACTTTTATGAACAGATTGTCGGGGTGGCTATGGGCAGTCCTCTTAGTCCTGCTGTGGCTAACTTATTTATGGAGACTTTTGAACAACGGGCGTTGCAGACTGCCAGTAAGAGACCAGCCAGACGGTATCGCTATGTCGATGACACGTTCGTAGTATGGACACACGGAGCAGAGGAGTTGGATGCCTTCCTGACACATTTAAACAGCATTAATCCGAAAATCCAATTTACTATGGAGACAGAAAGGAACGGGCAATTGAATTTCCTGGATGTGTCTGTGATTAAACGACGGGACGGAACATTGAGCCATAAGGTGTATAGAAAGGCCACATGCTGATCGTTATCTTCATAAAGATTCAAACCACCACCCTAGACAATAAAAAGATGCAATGAAAACCTTGGTAGACAGAGCGTACAAAATTTGTGAACCTGTTTATTTAAAAGATGAGATTGAACATCTACGGTCAACTTTCATGAAGAATGGCTATTCTAGCAAGGATATAGATCGAGCACTTCGTTCTAGGCAGAGAATCAGGAGCAACGATGAACAACAGTCGCCAAAGGGCAACGTTTTCTTCCGTTCATTAGTAAGGTCACAGATCGCATCGGGAAAGTTTTAAGAAACTATGGGGTGGAAACTATTTGCAGACCCACCTGGAAAATAAAAGAATGTTCAAGTTCGACAAAAGATGCACGACACCCTTTGGCTACACCGGGGGTATATAAAATTCCTTGTAGTTATGTGCAGGTTTATATCGGTACCACAAAGAGAAGTGTGAACACCCGTCTTGTTGAACATAAGAGGAATTGCCCCTGGTTCACACTGATAAATCGGCCGTAGCGGAACATGTTTACCAGGAAGGTGATTATGAAATAAAATTCAACGAGACGAGCGTTATATCAAAAACCTCACATTATTATGCACGCATGTATTTCCTGGATTTCCTATCGATATTGATAAACACCGTAATAATTTTAACAGGAAAGACGAAGGTGTTAAAATGGATAAAATTTGGATGTCAGCGTTGCACCGCAAGCGTGACGATCGATTACTTTCAATAGAGAATGTTGACATTACCAGAGACAATCTCATAGCCGACGCCACGTGATTGACAGTGGCGCCCTCTGTACTGCTTATATAATCAGCGCTTCCTCGAGTTCTCTTCGCAGTTCGCCGCTGTACTGCCGAGGAAGTCTCCCGCAGTCCGAGACGAAACGTCAGGGAGAGTTTTATACTTTGACCACGGCCTATCAGCCCGGAAGTTTTAAGTGTAGTAGCACTTACTTAATAGTCAATATGGCTTTAAATAACAGAATTATTCATGTTTCCATTATTTTTGAAGTATTTCATGAGATTCCACACTATACTTTTAACCGACATTACTAAAGGTGCGTTAGTAAATACGCATGCAAGACCAAAACTCGGCTTCAGGTGGTCATTATATTATCCAGGTAGCTCGCCATTTTCTCTTACAGCTGTCAACATGCAAATCGGAGCTTGTCCGTGGCCCTAAATTGCGAACGGCATAAACGTAATCTGCTGACAGGTCAATAATGGACCCGGTATACTCCATTAGAAACGTATGCAAGCGAAATGTTAAAATTTTATAGCGCGCGCGATTGAGTGAAGGGGGGGCCGTAATGAATGTGTAACGCTGCAGCGTGCACAGGGCTATGGTAATGGTAATGCGAATGCAATCGGGCCTCAATGGGAACATAACTGTGGATTTACGAGCAAACAGATTACTGTCAGAGGAATCGCTGGGAATCCTGTGTCAGAAGGTAATGGTGAAACATTAACAGTGGAAAGAGGCAGTGAGGAAAGTGCCTGACAATGGAGGATACATTGTCGACAAAAAGTTTTTATTTTCACATGAAGGCAGCATTTGCCTTTTCATTACTATGTCGTTACCTTATCAACATCAACATCTACACAGATACTCAAAAAGCCACCGTAAGATGCGTGGCGGGGGGTAAACTGTATCGCTACATGCCATTTCCCATCCTCTTCCAGTCGCAAACAGAGCAAGGGAAAACGTCTGTACGCCTCCTTTTGATCCTTTATTTCTCGTGTCTTGTCTTCGTGGTCCTTAAGCGCGATGTATGTTGGGGGAAGCAGAATCGTTCGGCAGTCAGCTTGAAATGCCTGTTCTCTAAATTTTCTCAATAGTGTTTCCCAAAAAAATTCCTATTTGAGTTCCCGCAGCATCTCCATAACACTTAAGTTTTGTTCAGACCTACCGCTAACATATCTAGCAGCCCTCCTCTGGAATGCTTCGATGTCTTCCTTCAATACGACCTGGTACGGATTCCAAACACTCGAGCAGTACTCAAGAACAGATCGCAACAGTGTCCTAAAAGCGAAGTTCTTTACACGTGAACCACTCTTTCCTAAAATTCTTCCAGTAAAGCAAAGTTCAGCACTTGCCTTCCCTGTCACAGTTCTCACATGCTCGTTCCCATTCATATCACCTTTCAACGCTACGTCCAGATATTTAAACGACTTGACTGTGTGAAGCTGGACACTAGTAATACTATATCCGAATACACTCCTGGAAATGGAAAAAAGAACACATTGACACCGGTGTGTCAGACCCACCATACTTGCTCCGGACACTGCGGCACAGCGGACACACCAGGAACCGCGGTGTTGGCCGTCGAATGGCGCTAGCTGCGCAGCATTTGTGCACCGCCGCCGTCAGTGTCAGCCCGTTTGCCGTGGCATACGGAGCTCCATCGCAGTCTTTAACACTGGTAGCATGCCGCGACAGCGTGGACGTGAACCGTATGTGCAGTTGACGGACTTTGAGCGAGGGCGTATAGTGGGCATGCGGGAGGCCGGGTGGACGCACCGCCGAATTGCTCAACACGTGGGGCGTGAGGTCTCCACAGTACATCGATGTTGTCGCCAGTGGTCGGCGGAAGGTGCACGTGCCCGTCGACCTGGGACCGGACCGCAGCGACGCACGGATGCACGCCAAGACCGTAGGATCCTACGCAGTGCCGTAGGGGACCGCACCGCCACTTCCCAGCAAATTAGGGACACTGTAGCTCCTGGGGTATCGGCGAGGACCATTCGCAACCGTCTCCATGAAGCTGGGCTACGGTCCCGCACACCGTTAGGCCGTCTTCCGCTCACGCCCCAACATCGTGCAGCCCGCCTCCAGTGGTGTCGCGACAGGCGTGAATGGAGGGACGAATGGAGACGTGTCGTCTTCAGCGATGAGAGTCGCTTCTGCCTTGGTGCCAATGATGGTCGTATGCGTGTTTGGCACCGTGCAGGTGAGCGCCACAATCAGGACTACATACGACCGAGGCACACAGGGCCAACACCCGGCATCATGGTGTGGGGAGCGATCTCCTACACTGGCCGTACACCATTGGTGATCGTCGACGGGACACTGAATAGTGCATGGTACATCCAAACCGTCATCGAACCCATCGTTCTACCATTCCTAGACCGGCAAGGGAACTTGCTGTTCCAACAGGACAATGCACGTCCGCATGTATCCCGTGCCACCCAACGTGCTCTAGAAGGTGTAAGTCAACTACCCTGGCCAGCAAGATCTCCGGATCTGTCCCCCATTGAGCGTGTTTGGGACTGGATAAAGCGTCGTCTCACGCGGTCTGCACGTCCAGCACGAACGCTGGTCCAACTGAGGCGCCAGGTGGAAATGGCATGGCAAGCCGTTCCACAGGACTACATCCAGCATCTCTACGATCGTCTCCATGGGAGAATAGCAGTGTGCATTGCTGCGAAAGGTGGATATACACTGTACTAGTGCCGACATTGTGCATGGTCTGTTGCCTTTGTCTATGTGCCTGTGGTTCTGTCAGTGTGATCATGTGATGTATCTGACCCCAGGAATGTGTCAATAAAGTTTCCCCTTCCTGGGACAATGAATTCACGGTGTTCTTATTTCAATTTCCAGGAGTGTATTACAAGTTTGTTCCTCCTACTTATCCACATTAACTTACATTTTTCCACATTTAATGCTAGCTGCCATTCATCACACCAACTGGAAATGTTGTCTAAATCATCTTGTATCTTCCTATAGTCACTCAACTTTGGCACTTTACCGGACACAGCAAAATCTTCAGCAAACAACCGCAGACTGCTGTCCACCCTGTCCGCAAATCATTTAAGTATACAGAGGTCATATCACACTTCCCTGCGGCATTCCTGACGATACCCTTGTCTCTGATGAACACTCGCCGTCGAGCACACGGTACTGGTTTCTATTATTTAAGAAGTCTTCGAGCCACTCACATATTTTGACAAAGCAAGCTAGGATATTTTTACTTCCCCTCTTGCTTTGCCATCTGCCTCCTTACACTGCATTTTTTCACATTTAACTAATTACTATTAACATACATGAGTATTATCTGCATTTCCATAAAAGAGAAAAACTGGCCCTTAGTTTTAAAGAATATAACACCAAATCTAATTTCGTGCTTATTTTTATGTATGTAACTGATTTTCTAATTTATTTTCACTATTCCTAGTTAGTATCTTGCATTATAGGGTGAAATCAGTAATTGTTTTGTAACTTAAATGCTGTTGTTGACCTATAAACAAATATAAATCCTATAATTATTATAAACATTTGCAGGAACAACTAATAGTATTCTTAAATGATATATTTGACTCTGTTGCAAAACATATTAGCAAAGCCAGCCCTTAATTAATTCAAAGGTAATTAACAGTATTATTAAAAGTATTGTTTGCGTAACTACATTTATTAATTTGATGATTTAAACAAATAATATGACTTAACCCTTTTAGTAGAAGAAACTATTAAAAAGACGCTATTTTTCGATGTATGCAGTTAATTGAACGAGTTAAGTTTTAACTGTAATTTCTGTAAATGAAACATCGAACAAAGCGTAGTGTCAATAATTGTAATTGTGAGGATATATAAGGGTCCGATTTTTGGTTCCGAGACAGACAGCCCACGGCCGAGTTTCAGATGCGGAACCTGTATTGGTTAGATCAACAACAATGCATCAACTTAAATGTGAAATAAATGTTACACCAAAAGGCCGAGTGTTAAAGCAATGACAGTGGCTGTTCAGTTTATTTGAATGACTGTGAAATATGTGGTAAGGTGTTTACTGCTCGTAGATGTTCAACAGTAAACTATTGTAGCAGTCTGTGGATGTTTGCCTGCAACCTATTAATGAGGTTTCGAAAGTTTAATAATAGTTAACTGGCCATATTAAATGTGTATATTGGGGGGCTGTCAACAGTGTCAGTTAAGAACAGTAAAATGCAAATGTGCACCTGTCAGCTACATCATTTAAAGTAGTCAATGTTGTACTTACACCCCTATTTTTCATCCAGTATAGCAATGCCGTGCGTCGACACTGAGGACGATCAAAAAGGAAATAAAGCAGGCGAATGTCACGTATGGTGTCCTGGGTGATGACTATTTTATGTGGGCAACTAGGACTCGGGAACTTTGATAGTAAATTCGAGCGGTTTACAGTGATTTAAAAGGATGAGATGCAACAGCCAACATGCACTGGGGTTTCATGGCCACAGTAGGACAGCAGCCAATCAGCGAGTAGGTTCTATGGAAGCAGCCACTGGGTATAAGAGCAGCCAATCAGCACAGCAAACTGGGATAAACAAGATGCGTCCCTGAGAGAATTACAACTTGCAGCAGCCGTGCAGATGATGAATTGAGATGACAACCGGAGCAGCAGCAGGAGACGAATGATTAAAAATACGGTAATTTCATAGCAAAAGCTGTTTTGTATTAAGTGATACATAATGAGTGGCCTTAAGAAACAAGACAGAGTGATGGAGGACAATGGACAACAGGGGAGTGATGTGCTTGAAAAGAAAGCTGTAGAGGTTAAGTTTTTAAATGAACAGAAAGACTTAATGGGGACTGGTTCTGTATAAGATAGTGGGTATAAATAAGGCAGGAGTGTAACTGTGAATGATGTGGACGAAACTCCTGTTGTAGATGGAATCATAAAAGAGTCATATATATTGTATGGTGATGTGAGCGAAATCGACGAAAACAGTACCGAAGTGGATGAGATCGTTGAGGTTAAGGAGGAGGACAAAAGTTTATGGCAGACAAAAAATTGGAAGCGATGTTAATGGAAATTATGAGTACTTTGAGTAGTATGTGTATGAGAGAAGACATTAGTAGTACAAAACAAGACATTAGTAGGGTGGAAAAGAAAACTGATAGCTTTAGAACTGACATTGTTAGCTTAAAGGATGAACTGAAGAAAGAAATTAAAAGGGAGATTAAGGTAGTCATCTCTAATCTTTCAGAATTAAATAAGAAGGTTGAGACAGTAGTTAAAGACTGTGATGAAAAGATAAAGAAAATAGACCAGAATACTAATGAGAAATTAACATAAATCAGTAGTAAATGTGTAGAAGAGAGGTAGAAACTTTGTGATGACAATATTAGGATGGTGGATGCTACCGAAAAACAGTGCAAGGATGAATTTAAAGCTGCCAGGAAATTTTGTGCTGAAAATAGAGTTAGACTTGAGAACCAAATCGATCAGATTAAAAATGATTTTGCAATGGAGAGCCGCGCGGGATTAGCCGAGCGGTCTCAGTCGCTGCAGTCATGGACTGTGCAGCTGGTCCCGGCGGAGGTTCGAGTCCTCCCTCGGGCATGGGTGTGTGTGTTTGTCCTTATGGTTATTTAAGATTAAGTAGTGTGTAAGCTTAGGGACTGAGGACCTTAGCAGTTAAGCCCCATAAGACTTCACACATATTTGAGCATTTGAGCAATGGAGATAGAAACCAAGTGTGCAGTAGTGGTAGAGGAAAAACTGGAAAAAGTAAATGATAATGTAGATTCAAAACTGGTTAAAATAGAGAAAAAGGTGAAAGAGGTACAAAAGATAATTATTTTGGTAAGCAAGATGGTAGTTCTTCGAGAGAAAGGATTGATGAGGGTTTGTTGTATGAAGAAGATCACATGGTAAGTAAAAAGGAAATGTGGCACCCTGTAATAACATCCAGTGTAGAAGGTATAAATGTTAGGCATTTACTGGACAGTGGTAGTGATTTGCATGGTATTTCACAGGCATTTTTTGAACCTATTAAGAACACAGAGGGTATAGTAGTAATTCGACTATATTCCGTTATTCTTGTTTTATTTTTGGTCGTGTTCATCTCTTTTCAAAACATGTCCATTCCATTCAACTGCTCTTCCAAGTCCTTTGCTCTCTCTGACACAATTACAATGTCATCGGGAAACGTAAAGGTTTGATCTTTAGTTCCTACCTCAAATTGAATTTCAATTACATTTCGTGATTGTATAGACATTGGATGACATTTTATTACAACAAGTGTGTAACAGTTTAGATGTAAACCATGGCTCTTCACAAAGAAATTAGATGTTTTACATCTATATATTATACATAGATTTTTTTTTTCACTCCTAAAAATTGTATTTTCTTAATATTAATTTACTGTGATCTGTATTCTCGTTAGATATGACTGATTGATTGTAATTTCATGGACTGCTTTGTAGATTGCATTTTACATGCTTACATTTTTGACTGGATTGTAAAATATTGTATATTATTACACTCCTTCGTCCTGTTACTCTTTTACTTTATATGTACTTTGTTTATTGTCAAAACTCTCATCTTCGACTTTGAAATTCTTTGACTTACATTACTACACATCACAAACTGTCATCTTTGATTTTGAAGTTCTTTGGCTAGTCTTGCTATACGTCACATATTGTCTTTTTGTGAATGAGCGATAGTATTGTAATCTTGCAACGATTTTTCATTTGTGTTGCCACTTATCGTTTTCAGAAACAACGTATGTCAAAGCATGTATGACATGTGATAAATCTGCGATAAGTTTTGCATTTCTATTGATTCGACGGTCTTTTCTGTTCTGATCTTATTTAGTTTTGTCCTGTCACACTGCCCAGTGTGTATGTTGTACTGCTGCCGTTGAAGATAGTTAAGACCGAAACCGGCAGCAGGATAAATGCCATTATTACAGACAGTATAGTGTAATGCATTTCGTAAAAATCGAACCTAAAACATGGACGAGGAAGACACTGTTCCAAGGTTACTCGTTTCGTCAGCCTAATAAATTCGTTTATCGACTCCACGCCCAGAAATTAGGTAAAACATGTCCCTAGTCTGACCTTAGCTGATTTGATAACCTTGGATAACACTGTTTAAGACTTCTCCGATGAGGCAGAGTGCGTAGCCGAAGTCTCAGCGTGCGAAACGAGCGATACTCAGGGCAAACCGCGATACTGAGGGAAGAATTTCAGACGGCACGGCCGTCGGGACGACTTGGGGGGTTTTCTACACTGCCGTGTAGCAGTGTTCTACTACCACAGATGAAGCTAGTGCCGTTCCCCGGTAACATTGAGCATTGGCCCCTCTTCTGGAAACAGTTTGAATCCCCATTCAGGCACACAGCAAACTTGTCTACTGTCAATAAAAACGTGTTTCTCAGAGGCCATCACGAGGGTGAAGCTAAGAGTTTGATAGCAGGAATTGTTGTAACTGCACATTCCTACGAGCGCACTGAACAAATTTCGCATACACATTACTGTGACTAAGCCAGAATTATGCAGGCGCATCTTGATTGTCTGGAAGCCGTGCCGAATGTATCATTCGACTTCCCAGAAGCTCTCAACATTGTACAGGATGGCAGCCAGTCAAGGATTATTTTAGGGAATTAGTTTAAAAAGTTTATTTCAAAGGCCCAGTGGAATCTTCACAAGTTATCTCCCAGAGTAATTCGTGCCGTGTCTACGTGACACAAGTAGCCTGTCTTTCAAAACCGAGGCAGTTCTGTCCAATTAAAGCTGCTGACAGGAGACTCCCTGAGCCCTCTGCTGAAACGGCTAGCGAATTCACGCCAGTGGTTGTAGCCAATAGGGTGCACGGGATACCGATCACGTGTGTGGATGCAGGAGTCTTCTGCGGTGCCGAACACAGTTGCTTCTCTCTCTTGTAATCGAGACCTCGAGCAGAACAGACGTCTTTTTGGAAGGCAGAGCCTCTGGCTCTGCTCTTCGCGACCGGCCACCAACGTAAGATAACACGATCTGCTTCTCATTCCGTTGACCATTTCATTTAATTGTTCGACCTCCTGGACTGGACTAAACCTGCTAACTTCCGACCCTAGGGGCGCCTTTTGTACTCCGTATATTGAAATATATCCTCTTTATTGTACTTAATTTCCTGTTTTGTCAATTAACGGCAGCCCTGGATGCCCACTATCAAATCCTGACCGCTCGACTCCTGAAAAAAAAAAAAAAAAAAAAAAGGTTCAAATGGCTCTGAGCACTATGGGACTCAACTTCTGAGGTCATCAGTCCCCTATAACTTAGAACTACTTAAACCTAACTAACCTAAGGACATCATACACATCCACGGCCGAGGCAGGAGGCGAAACTGCGACCGTAGGAGTCTCGCGGTTCCGGACTGTAGCGCCTAGAACCGCACGACCACTCCGGCCGGCAGACCTCCTGCACACTGCCGCCACGAGATATATTTAACAGCCTTCTTCTCCCTCCCTTGCCATTTTATACATTAACATTGGTGTCAGAACTTTCTCTCCCCATCCCCAAACCACGTACTTCTTTTACAATTGGTGTCAGAAGTGGGATGTAACAATTATATCCCCATTTCCCGGCACGTACTCTTTTACAACATTCATGGAATGTAACAAGCGCATCCAGGATCTACTGGCGCCAAGGGAGAACGTAGAATCATATCGTTAGAAAATGAAACGCCTTCACCCGTCCTTATGATCTTATTTATTGTGTAGCTACCAGCTTCGGCGCTTCAATGCGCTATCTTCAGGCCTTAGTTGATGCTGAAGGGGTTATCACGATCCATATATACGCTTCATCATTGGCCAGTATTACTGAATTTCGCAGAGTATCTGTAACTGTGATGTCAGCATTCCAACCACCTTATTGTTGAGTGTTTGTTCCTAAAACACTTCGCACTTCCCCAGAAGACATATGTCGGCATTGGATAATCCATACCAAAAGGGTACTTCTGTTAGAAGAGAACTTACTGAAAGTAATGAAATTATTGTCAGGAGAGGTAGATAGTGCGCTGACGACGCAAAACATTCCAGGATAAACTCGCAGATTGAGTATCATTGTACGTCCTCGGGAGCCCTCAATGTTCACTCTCAGCCGGGACGTACAGTATGTAAGACAGTACGGAAGGTACAACCCTTCTGCGTGTTTTGTTAGAGCAGCATGGTCGCTGGGCACTAGACTGTGAGACAATTAAGAATGTTCGTGACCGTCCCAAGATTCTGAGATGCCTTAGTAGGTGCTTTCTTTGCTTTAACGATGGCCGTACAGAAAAAGATTGTAGGAAGAAAGGAATTGAATTTTGTGTCTTCTGCAAGAAAGATCCTCGTGAGTGAGTCTGTCAAATTCGGGACATTCTGTTTCGTCAGTTCCTCTTGCCGAGCGCAGTTCCATTGGCAATGAGAACACCTGCCATCTGGAATGCACATACCTTCAAACTGCCCGCGTGTATGTAGTAGGGATTTCCCTAATCGCTCCAGGCAAATGCCGGGTTGATTTCTTTGAAAGAGCATGGCCCATTTATTTCCCCGTCCTTCACATCATCGGAGCTTGTGATCCGTCTCTAATGACCTCGATGTCAACGCGACGATAGCCCAATCTTCCTTCCTTCCTTCCTGTATGTAATAGGGCTCACGGAGTATGTAGACACACACGTTGCTTTTTAGATGGTACAGTCGATATAGTTGTATCAGAAGACAGATAATGGATAACTTAAAACTACACTCCGGGAAATTGAAATAAGAACACCGTGAATTCATTGTCCCAGGAAGGGGAAACTTTATTGACACATTCCTGGGGTCAGATACATCACATGATCACACTGACAGAACCACAGGCACATAGACACAGGCAACAGAGCATGCACAATGTCGGCACTAGTACAGTGTATATCCACCTTTCGCAGCAATGCAGGCTGCTATTCTCCCATGGAGACGATCGTAGAGATGCTGGATGTAGTCCTGTGGAACGGCTTGCCATGCCATTTCCACCTGGCGCCTCAGTTCGACCACCGTTCGTGCTGGACGTGCAGACCGCGTGAGACGACGCTTCATCCAGTCCCAAACATGCTCAATGGGAGACAGATCCGGAGATCTTGC
Source organism: Schistocerca cancellata (assembly GCF_023864275.1). Lineage (NCBI taxonomy): Eukaryota > Metazoa > Arthropoda > Insecta > Orthoptera > Acrididae > Schistocerca > Schistocerca cancellata. Next base: position 103,981,576 of record NC_064634.1, read on the forward strand.
TGGCCAGGGTAGTTGACTTACACCTTCTAGAGCACGTTGGGTGGCACGGGATACATGCGGACGTGCATTGTCCTGTTGGAACAGCAAGTTCCCTTGCCGGTCTAGGAATGGTAGAACGATGGGTTCGATGACGGTTTGGATGTACCGTGCACTATTCAGTGTCCCCTCGACGATCACCAGTGGTGTACGGCCAGTGTAGGAGATCGCTCCCCACACCATGATGCCGGGTGTTGGCCCTGTGTGCCTCGGTCGTATGCAGTCCTGATTGTGGCGCTCACCTGCACGGCGCCAAACACGCATACGACCATCATTGGCACCAAGGCAGAAGCGACTCTCATCGCTGAAGACGACACGTCTCCATTCGTCCCTCCATTCACGCCTGTCGCGACACCACTGGAGGCGGGCTGCACGATGTTGGGGCGTGAGCGGAAGACGGCCTAACGGTGTGCGGGACCGTAGCCCAGCTTCATGGAGACGGTTGCGAATGGTCCTCGCCGATACCCCAGGAGCAACAGTGTCCCTAATTTGCTGGGAAGTGGCGGTGCGGTCCCCTACGGCACTGCGTAGGATCCTACGGTCTTGGCGTGCATCCGTGCGTCGCTGCGGTCCGGTCCCAGGTCGACGGGCACGTGCACCTTCCGCCGACCACTGGCGACAACATCGATGTACTGTGGAGACCTCACGCCCCACGTGTTGAGCAATTCGGTGGTACGTCCACCCGGCCTCCCGCATGCCCACTATACGCCCTCGCTCAAAGTCCGTCAACTGCACATACGGTTCACGTCCACGCTGTCGCGGCATGCTACCAGTGTTAAAGACTGCGATGGAGCTCCGTATGCCACGGCAAACTGGCTGACACTGACGGCGGCGGTGCACAAATGTTGCGCAGCTAGCGCCATTCGACGGCCAACACCGCGGTTCCTGGTGTGTCCGCTGTGCCGTGCGTGTGATCATTGCTTGTACAGCCCTCTCGAAGTGTCCGGAGCAAGTATGGTGGGTCTGACACACCGGTGTCAATGTGTTCTTTTTTCCATTTCCAGGAGTGTATAAGTCATTTACAAATCGCCCACAGAAAATCGATGCATTCGAGTCTTCGTTCGCCACGACACGCTTTCGACGTCTGGTCTGACTGGCAACGAGATGGGTGTAGGCCCATGTTCACATTAAGGTTACTGTACTTGAGGGTTTTCATTCATTTTCTGGGCATCACTTGACCCGCCCCTGGAGGTAGACCAGGGTGGGGAGGATGTGAAGAATCGCTAAAACGACGCTTCTGCGATGCGTTTTATAGTGAAATGCAGTGACGTGTGGTAATTCCTCTGTGCTATAGACGATCTGTGCAAATCAGGTTACTTGTGTTTGATATTCAAAACTCACATTCTAATTGTTCCCCAACACAGACAGCCATTCTCCCCACCCGCCATTCGCGAATGAACCAGGGAAGGGTGGGACCAGTTAGGGGTACCACATGTACCCCCCACCACACACTTCTGTCAGGTGGCTTGCGGAGTACTTCCGTGGATGTAAACATAGAACCGCCGATCAGCTTCGTTGTTTCCGAGATATACGCGCCCAGCTTCGGCAGTAAGAATCTGCCCTTTGTCGTAGTCTCTTATGATAATGACTTTCGCCATTGGCAGCCCGTGTCGCAGCTAGAATGATTCCAATGGGTCTGCCCTCCGCTTATGAACTTACCTCGCCACATGACGTGCCCGCAACCCGCCAAGCTTGCTTTCAGTCTCTCGATGGGTTCTGGTCACTCTGTTTCGTTTCATCAGTGCGTATAGTGTTTGGTGTTGTGAACATTTTCTGCCTGTAATATCGTTTAATGGCTCTGAGCACTATGGGACTCAACATCTTAGATCATAAGTCCCCTAGAACTTAGAACTACTTAAACCTAACTAACCTAAGGACATCACACACACCCATGCCCGAGGCAGGATTCGAACCTGCGACCGTAGCAGTCCCGCGGATCCGGACTGCAGCGCCAGAACCGCTAATATCGTTTACACTGGGCGAGGTTTTCATAACAATCTGAAGCGTCTTGTGCCTGTACGTCCACTCACCGTAAAAGCAGTTGTAAGATAATGAGGAATCAAGACAATGTTGGCGACTGTCCTTAGGCCTACAATGTTGTGAGATTTTGTGGATATCTGCGAAGAAACATTGGTCGACGATGATTTGGTGGCGGCCTTTTGAAGAACGGTGGATGATAATTCTGTCGCGACCTTATTGAAGTATTTATGCGGAGGGATGTTACAAGTGTGTTGCTAAAGGTAGTCTCACACGGAAACGTAAGCCGTCACAGAGTAATTAACTTTTCTTTTCGTTTGATGGCTCTAAAAATGGTTCAAATGGCTCTGAGCACTATGGGACTCAACATCTTAGGTCATAAGTCCCCTAGAACTTAGAACTACTTAAACCTAACAACCTAAGGACATCACACACACCCATGCCCGAGGCAGGATTCGAACCTGCGACCGTAGCAGTCACGCGGTTCCGGACTGCAGCGCCAGAACCGCTAGACCACCGCGGCCGGCTCGTTTGAGGGCAAGTGAGTTCAAATCACGGAAATGTTAGTGCAGTAGATTATTGCCAAAAAACTAAAATTGACGTTATTAACATAACTAAGATCTACGGTGATAATTTTTTTAGAAAGTGACCTATGCTTGTGATTTTTAAGGGGGTGAATTCTAACACGATACCAAAAAATACAGTACCACCCGTCACTGTCTTCCATAAACGCTCAATATTTAAAGTAATTGTACTATAGCAATTTTAATGATATAATTTCACTTTTATACTATTCCAGTTGATTATAAAGTAACATATGGGATAGTAGTGCAAGGGATCAACATTATTCCAAAGTAAATTGGCCTTTTAGAATATCTTTGTAGTCTGGAGATGAGAACATATGGGGCAAGAACCTAATAGGGTAAAAGGTGAAAAAGTCTTCTATTGTACATATGAAGTTACACCTAACGAAGAAGCTTGTGAGAGTCTTATCCACGATGTAGACGGTTTCAAGTATCTCATACAAGACGTTTGTTCGTCTATGTGAAGCGAAAACGAAGAAAAGGTTGTTTCTTAGACCTGATACTCGAGAGACGATTTTCAGTTCCCTCTTTGCATCACAAATAAATGTGAGTGAGAGGAAAGGTTCGTGTACCAGCCACAGATGTTGTTTTTAAGTTCTTAGCAAACAGAGAAGACCACCCCCCCCCCCCACCCACCCCATTACATTTCTGCCGTAGCAAACAAGCTACAAAACCTTAAAAAATTGGTTGTTTGACGAGCATCTGCACCGCAGGGGCGCTGCAGGATGAACAGCTTCATATCAAATTATTATACACATTGAAAACAACAAAGAAATTTCTTAAAACATTGTAGGCAATTAAATATTATTTTTACTGCTTGTTTGTTGTTGTGGTCTTCAGTCCTGAGACTGGTTTGATGCAGCTCTCCATGCTACTCTATCCTGTGCAAGCTTCTTCATGTCCCAGTACCTACTGCAACCTACATCCTTCTGAATCTGCTTAGTGTATTCATCTCTTGGTCTCCCCCTACGATTTTTACCCTCTATGCTGCCCTCCAGTACTAAATTGGTGATCCCTTGATGCCTCAGAACATGTCCTACTAACCGATCCCTTCTTCTGGTCAAGTTGTGCCACAAACTTCTCTTCTCCCCAATCCTATTCAATACTTCCTCATTAGTTATGTGATCTACCCATCTAATCTTCAGCATTCTTCTGTAGCACCACATTTCGAAAGCTTCTATTCTCTTCTTGTCCAAACTATTTACCGTCCATGTTTCACTTCCATACATGGCTACACTCCATACAAATACTTTCAGAAATGACTTCCTGACACTTAAATCTATACTCGATGTTAACAAATTTCTCTTCTTTAGAAACGCTTTCCTTGCCATTGCCAGTCTATATTTTATGTCCTCTCTACTTCGACCATCATCAGTTATTTTGCTCCCCAAATAGCAAAACTCCTTTACTACTTTAAGTGTCTCATTTCCTAATCTAATTCCCTCAGCATCACCCGACTTAATTCTACTACATTCCATTATCCTCGTTTTGCTTTTGTTGATGTTCATCTTATATCCTCCTTTCAAGACACTGTCCATTCCGTTCAACTGCACTTCCAGGTCCTTTGCTGTCTCTGACAGAATTACAATGTCATCGGCGAACCTCAAGGTTATTATCTCTTCTCCATGGATTTTAATACCTACTCCGAATTTTTCTTTTGTTTCCTTTACTGCTTGCTCAATATACAGATTGAATAACATCGGGGAGAGGCTACAACCCTGTCTTACTCCTTTCCCAACCACTGCTTCCCTTTCAGGCCCCTCGACTCTTATAACTGCCATCTGGTTTCTGTACAAACTGTAAATAGCCTTTCGCTCACTGTATTTTACCCCTGCCACCTTCAGAATTTGAAAGAAAGTATTCCAGTTAACATTGTCAAAAGCTTTCTCTAAGGCTACAAATGCTAGAAACGTAGGTTTGCCTTTTCTTAATCTTTCTTCTAAGATAAGTCGTAAGGTCAGTATTGCCTCACGTGTTCCAACATTTCTACGGAATCCAAACTGATCTTCCCCGAGGTCGGCTTCTACCAGTTTTTCCATTCGTCTGTAAAGAATTCGTGTTTGTATTTTGCAGCTGTGACTTATTAAACTGATAGTTCGGTAATTTTCACATCTGTCAACACCTGCTTTCTTTGGGATTGGAATTATTATATTCTTCTTGAAGTCTGAGGGTATTTCGCCTGTTTCATACATCTTGCTCACCAGATGGTAGAGTTTTGTCAGGACTGGCTCTCCCAAGGCCGTCAGTAGTTCCAATGGAATGTTGTCTACTCCGGGGGCCTTGTTTCGACTCAGGTCTTTCAGTGCTCTGTCAAACTCTTCACGCAGTATCGTATCTCCCATTTCATCTTCATCTACATCCTCTTCCATTTCCATTTTCTTTTACTGCTTAATGCAGTTTAATCAGCAGTTGCTTTATCACTATCAATACTTCACGGCTCGATATTCAGCTACATGAAAGAAAGATGAAGAAAAATAACAAAAATAATATATATCTGTGAAGTGTGAGAATATCATAGAACATATTGGATTTATCTTATGAAGGGAGAAAGTGAAGCAGGCGAACCGAAACACAAACGTCTAAAAATTGAAATTTACAGGAAGTGCAAAATGGTTAAGCACGAGTGGGCCGTTGACAAATGTAAGGATCTAGAAGCACATATCAGTAGGCGAAAGACAGACAACGCGTACAGCAAAATTAAAGAGGACTTTGGAAGAAAAGGAAGCAGCTATGTAAATATCAAGAGCGCAGATTGCGTCCGTACAGGTTGTATGGGAATATGCACGCGGCGTACATGACGAAATAAAATACAGTGTATGTCATGAACTCACCGAAATTCGAAGTTCTAAACTGTTCGCAGGTTCTATATCAGCTCGGAGCCCCCATGTGTTACTGCACGAAAAGATTTATCCACACATTGCAGCAATCGGCCCCCGGAAATGTGGTTGGTCTTAAAAGTTTGGCTACGTTTCGTCTACGGGGTTCAAAAATGGCTCTGAGCACTATGGGACTTAACTCCTGAGGTCATCAGTCCCCTAGAACTTAGAACTTCTTAAACCTAACTAACCTAAGGACATCACACACATCCATGCCCGAGGCAGGATTCGAACCTCCGACCGCAGCGGTCGCGCGGTTCCAGACTGTAGCGCCTAGAACCGCTCGGCCACACCGGCCGGCCGTCTACGGGATGCCAACTCACATTCGTCGTAGTGTACCCAGTGTTCGACACAAGTATTTAAATATAAACGCAGGCAGGTATGGCTACGCAAAAATCACGTTCGCTGTCACTCCGAGTTTATTTCCAATAAGAACATAGAAAAATCAAATGTCACAGTTAGCAATAAATTAATTTCAGAGTCCGATCGAGTTTTTTAAGATCTTGGAGGCTGTTGAATAAAGCACGTTTAATTGCATGAGTAATCTTTAGAAAACCGTTAAAATTCCCCAGTATATAAAACTGTAAATTCCACTGCGGCTACACACTGAAACCTTAGAAGTGTGGCTTGTATCACACGCAGCTCGAAAAGTAACTAACTCATCAGAAGCCTAAAAATATTTGTATCCGAAAGCAGAACTCTGAATAATTCACACATGCGAGCCAGCGGCTATTTCACCGATAATCAAGTAAAACTTTCTTCTAACACAGCCTGACCATGTCCAACGGCGTCCGAAACCAGACTCACTTCCGTACGCCGCTGTTCACCCAGGAAACCACGGTGAAGCACCACTGAAGTCAGTTAAACCACTGAACATGAAAAATTGCTGAAATTCTTAATTTTAATCTTTTACACACATATGATACATCAGATCACACAGAAATCTTCCAAGACGTAGTATGCTGTTATCAGTATTCTTTTATCTAGCGTTGTTGTTGTTGTGGTCTTCAGTCCTGAGACTGGGTTGAGGCATCTCTCTATGTTACTCTATCCTGTGCAAGCTTCTTCATCTCCCAGTACTTACTGCAACCTACATCCTTCTGAATCTGCTTAGTGTATTCATCTCTTGGTCTCTCTCTACGATTTTTACCCCCCACGCTGCCCTCCAATGCTTAATTTGTGATCCCTCGATGCCTCAGAACATGTCCTACCAACCGCTCCCTTCTTCTCACGTTGTGCCACAAACTCCTCTTCTCCCCAATTCTGTTCAATACCTCCTCATTAGTCATGTGATCTACCCATGTAATCTTCAGCATGCTTCTGTAGCACCACATTTCGAAGTCTTCTATTCTTTTCTTGTCCAATCTATTTATCATCCAGGTTTCACTTCCATACATGTCTAGACTCCATACAAATACTTTCACAAACGACTTCATGACACTTAAATCTATACTCGATGTTAACAAATTTCTCTTCTTCAGAAACGCTTTCCTTGCCATTGCCAGTCTACATTTTATATCCTCTCTATTTCGTCCATCATCAGTTACTTTGCTCTCCAAATAGCAAAACTCCTTTACTACTTTAAATGTCTCAAAAAGGTGCAAAAAGGTGGGAATTTAAGGAGATGGGACCTGGATAAACTGAGAGAACCAGAGGTTGTACAGAGTTTCAGGGAGAGCATAAGGGAACAATTGACAGGAATGGGGGTAAGAAATACAGTAGAAGAAGAATGGGTAGCTTTGAGGGATGAAGTAGTGAAGGCAGCAGAGGATCAAGTAGGTAAAAAGACGAGAGCTAGTAGAAATCCTTGGGTAACAGAAGAAATATTGAATTTAATTGATGAAAGGAGAAAATATAAAAATGCAGTAAATGAAGCAGGCAAAAAGGAATACAAACGTCTCAAAAATGAGATCGGCAGGAAGTGCAAAATGCCTAAGCAGGGATGGCTAGAGGACAAATGTACGGATGTGGAGGCTTATCTCACTAGGGGTAAGATAGATACTGCCTACAGGAAAATTAAAGAGACCTTTGGAGAAAAGAGAACCACTTGCATGAATATCAAGAACTCAGATGGAAACCCAGTTCTAAGCAAAGAAGGGAAAGCAGAAAGGTGGAAAGAGTATATAGAGGGTCTATACAAGGGCGATGTACTTGAGGACAATATTATGGAAATGGAAGAGGATTTAGATGAAGATGAAATGGGAGATACGATACTGCGTGAGGAGTTTGACAGAGCACTGAAAGACCTGAGTCGAAACAAGGCCCCCGGAGTAGACAACATTCCATTGGGACTACTGACGGCCTTGGGAGAGCCAGTCCAGACAAAACTCTACCATCTGGTGAGCAAGATGTATGAAACAGGCGAAATACCATCAGACTTCAAGAAGAATATAATAATTCCAATCCCAAAGAAAGCAGGTGTTGACAGATGTGAAAATTACTGGATAATCAGTTTAATAAGCCACAGCTGCAAAATACTAACACGAATTCTTTACAGACGAATGGAAAAACTAGTAGAAGCCGACCTCGGGGAAGATCAGTTTGGATTCCGTAGAAATAATGGAACACGTGAGGCATTACTGACCTTACGACTTATCGTAGAAGAAAGGTTAAGGATAGGCAAAACTACGTTTCTAGCATTTGTAGACTTAGAGAAAGCTTTTGACAATGTTGACTGGAATATTCTCTTTCAAATTCTAAAGGTGGTAGGGGTAAAATACAGGGAGCGAAAGGCTATTTACAATTTGTGCAGAAACCAGATGGCAGTTATAAGAGTCGACGGACATGAAAGGGAAGCAGTGGTTGCGAAGGGAGTAAGACAGAGTTGTAGCCTCTCCCGGATGTTATTCAATCTGTATGTTGAGCAAGCAGTAAAGGAAACAAAAGAAAAATTCGGAGTAGGTATTAAAATCCATGGAGAAGAAATAAAAACTTTGAGGTTCGCCGATTACATTGTAATTCTGTCAGAGACAGCAAAGGACCTGGAAGTGCAGTTGAACGGAATGGACAGTGTCTTGAAAGGAGGATATAAGATGAACATGAACAAAAGCGAAACGAGGATAATGGAATGTAGTCGAATTAAGTCGGGTGATGTTGAGGGTATTAGATTAGGAAATGAGACACTTAAAGTAGTAAAGGGGTTTTGCTATTTGGGGAGCAAAATAACCGATGATGGTCGAAGTTGAGAGGATATAAAATGTAGACTGGCAATGGCAAGGAAACCGTTTCTGAAGAAGAGAAATTTGTTAACGTCGAGTATAGATTTAAGTGTAATGAAATCGTTTCTGAAAGTATTTGTATGGAGTGTAGCCCTGTATGGAAGTGAAACATGGACGGTAAATAGTTTGGACAAGAAGAGAATAGAAGCTTTCGAAATGTGGTGCTACAGAAGAATGCTGAAGATTAGATGGGTAGATCACATAACTAATGAGGAAGTATTGAATAGGATTTGGGAGAAGAGAAGTTTGTAGCACAACTTGACCAGAAGAAGGGATCGGTTAGTAGGACTTGTTCTGAGGCATCAAGGGATCACCAATTTAGTATTGGAGGGCAGCGTGGAGGGTCAAAATCGTAGGGGGAGACCAAGAGATGAATACCCTAAGCAGATTCAGAAGGATGCAGGTTGCTGTAGGTACTGGGAGATGAAGAAGCTTGCACAGGATAGAGTAGCATGGAGAGCTGCATCAAACCAGTCTCAGGACTGAAGACCGCAACAACAACAACAACAACATATTCTTCCTGAAGTCTGAGGGTATTTCGCCTGACTCATACCTCTTGCTCACTAGATGGTAGAGTTTTGTCAGGACTGGCTCTCCCAAGGCCGTCAGTAGTTTCAATGGAATGTTGTCTACTCCTGGAGCATTGTTTCGACTCAGATCTTTCAGTGCTGTGTCAAACTTTTCACTCAGTATCGTATCTCCCATTTCATCTTCATCTACATCCTCCTCCATTTTCATAATATTGTCCTCAAGTAAATCGTCCTTGTATAGACCCTTGTATAGACCCTCAATATGCTCCTTCCAGCTTTCTGCTTTCCCTTCTTTGCTTAGAACTGGGTTTCCATCTGAGATCTTGATATTCATACAAGTGGCTCACTTTTCTTCAAGGGTCTCTCTAATTTTCCTGTAGGCAGTATCTATCTTACCCCTAGTGAGATAAGCCTCTACATCCTTACATTTGTCCTCTAGCCATACTTGCTTAGCCATTTTGCACTTCCTGTTGATCTCATTTTTGAGACTTTTGTATTCCTTTTTGGCTGCTTCATTTACTGCATTTTTATATTTTGTCCTTTCATCAATTAAATTCAATATTTCTTCTGTTACCCAAGGATTTCTACTAGCTCTCATCTTTTTACCTACATGATCCTCTGCAGCCTTCACTACTTCATCCCTCAGAGTTACCCATTCTTCTGCTACTGTATTTCTATCACCCATTCATGCTCCCCCTTTAACTCTGTACAATCTCGGGTTTAGTCAGTTTATCCAGGTCCCTTCTCCTTTAATTCCCACCTTTTTGCAGTTTATCTAGCATAGTTTATTTATTAACAATAATTTCTATGGTTTTCCTCCGTTTCTAGATATACAGGGTGTTACAAAAAGGTACGACCAAACTTTCAGGAAACATTCCTCACACACAAAGAAAGAAAATATGTAATGTGGACATGTGTCCGGAAACGCTTACTTTCCATGTTAGAGCTCATTTTATTACTTCTCTTCAAATCACATTAATCATGGAATGGAAACACACAGCAACAGAACGTACCAGCGTGACTTCAAACGCTTTGTTACAGGAAATGTTCAAAATGTCCTCCGTTAGCGAGGATACATGCATCCACCCTCCGTCGCATGGAATCCATAATGCGCTGATGCAGCCCTGGAGAATGGCGTATTGTATCACAGCCGTCCACAATACGAGCACGAAGAGTCTCTACATTTGGTACCGGGGTTGCGTAGACAAGAGCTTTCAAATGGCCCCGTAAATGAAATTCGAGAGGGTTGAGGTCAGGAGAGCGTGGAGGCCATGGAATTGGTCCGCCTCTACCAACCCATCGGTCACCGAATCTGTTGTTGAGAAGCGTACGAACACTTCGACTGAATTGTGCAGGAGCTCCATCGTGCATGAACCACATATTGTGTCGTACTTGTAAAGGCACATGTTCTAGCAGCACAGGTAGAGTATCCCGTATGAAATCATGATAACGTGCTCCATTGAGCGTAGGTGGAAGAACATGGGGCCCAATCAAGACATCACCAACAATGCCTGCCAAAACGTTCAGAGACAATCTATGTTGATGACGTGATTGCACAATTGTGTGCGGATTCTCGTCAGCACTCTCATGTTGACTGTGAAAATTTACAATTTGATCACGTTTTAGTGAAACGTCATCCGTAAAGAGAACATTTGCACCGAAATGAGGATTGTTGGATGAACCATTCGCAGAAGTGTACCCGTGGAGGCCAATCAGCTGCTGATAGTGCCTTCACACGCTGTACATGGTACGGAAACAACTGGTTCTCCCGTAGCACTCTCCATACAGTGACGTGGTCAACGTTACCTTGTACAGCAGCAACTTCTCTGACGCTGACATTAGGGTTATCGTCAACTGCACGAAGAGTTGCCTCGTCCATTGCAGGTGTCCTCGTCGTTCTAGGTCTTCCCCAGTCGCGAGTCATAGGCTGGAATGTTCCGTGCTCCATAAGACGCCGATCAATTGCTTCGAACGTCTTCCTGTCGGGACACCTTTGTTCTGTAAATCTGTCTCGATACAAACGTACCGCGCCACGGCTATTGCCGCGTGCTATTCCATACATCAAATGGGCATCTGCCAACTCCGCATTTGTAAACATTGCACTGACTGTAAAACAACGTTCGTGATGAACACTAACCTGTTGATGCTACGTACTGATGTGCTTGATGCTAGTACTGTAGAGCAATGAGTCGCATGTCAACACAAGCACCGAAGTCAACATTACCTTCCTTCAATTGGGCCAACTGGCGGTGAATCGAGGAAGTACAGTACATACTGACGAAACTAAAATGAGCTCTAACATGGAAATAAAGCGTTTCCGGACACATAACATCTTTTCTTTATTTGTTTGTGAGGAATGTTTCCTGAAAGTTTGGCCGTAGCTTTTTGTAACACCCTGTATAAGTGTAAAAATTAACAAAGAATTTAAATTATAGATGAAATAATTTCCTATCAATCTAAAGTTTACAGTGTTGCCGATACTTTCATGTTTTCTCTTTATTTAGTAAGAAAAGCTGTTTTTAATTGTGCGAAATCCGCTTTTCGACCTCTCATTTCAAAATATGAATAATTTCAGAAAATTTACCATCACAGTCCAATACAGTCGTACGAAATGTATCCGTAGACACCTCGTTTGTTGCAATCGGATAATGCATTGCCGAGATATTCACGCTTAGAAGTTAGGAATTATGTAGAGTCTTTTAAATAACAATAACTTACAAATTAATGCTGATGTGGAAGGGCGCCTTCACAAGAGTAATCTTTCATCTTTTCCGCTTCAAATGAGGTGCTGGCTCCGCAGTGACACATACGGTTCAATATTCATTAATTTTGAGGTAAGCTTTAACTTTTCACTGGGCGCGAAAAGCCGCCGTGAGAAACGAGTAGCCATTGTGTTGCCCAGCGGACGGGTTTTCCCGGTCACGCGGTCACCTTAGAGGCCGATGGAAGTCCGGAGACAACGCCATCTGTAGAGCACAGTGTGAAACTGGCCTCGTGTCAAGCTGATTTCAGCTGTCAACACATATGAAACTATCTTAGACGCCGCCTGTGCGTCCACGGTCGCGTGTTTGTGACTGGATAAAGTATCTCTTCCAAAGAGGCTATCGTGTTACAAGATCAAAACCCAGTGATAAGCAGTGAAGCGAAAGCTGAAAGATGTATATACGAGGGCTATTCGGAAAGTAAGGTCCGATCGGTTGCGAAATGGGAACCTCAGTGAAAACCAAAAACGTTTCCGAATTAGACATCTGCCGTAGCGTTGTACCAATTCTCCAATGACCTCGTCATAGTATACAGACTGCTGTGCATTCTGATAATTTTCTACGGTAGACTGCAGCTCGTCTGTGCCAAAATGTTGCCGTCATTGCCAGCGGGTCATGTGAGCAGTATGAAAAGCAGAGGGAGGCAAATCCGGGCTGTACGGTGGGTGATCAAACGCTTCCCATCGAAAACGCTACAGGAGCGTCCTCATTCCTTCTGTAGTGTGTAGCAGAGAACTTCCATGAAGAATAACATGCTTGAAAACTACGTTATGTGGGTTTACACGGAATCGGGTTAAATCTCTCACCAGACCCTAATACAAGGCGTGAGACACTATTTTCTAGGCGTCTTCCAGAAGTTCTATAAAAGGGAGGTGAAGACAGTATTATAGAATCGGAAAAGGACGTTGATGAGATGGGACATATGACCCTGCGTGAATAATTTGGCAGAGCACTAAGCAAAAACAAGGCCCCTGACATTCCGTCAGAACTATTGACAGCATTGAGAGAGCCAGCCAAGAGAAAAAACTTCCATTTAATATGCAAGGTGTTAAACGGGCGAAATACCCACAGACTTGAAGAAAAAAGTAATAATTGCAATTCCAAAGAAAGCAGTTGCTGAAAATTGTGAATATTTCCTAAGCATCGGTTTTATTTGTGATTCTTTGAAAATACTGACTCCAATTCTTTACAGAAGGATGAAAGAAATGGTAGAAGCCGTCCTCGGTGACGATCAGTTTCGATTGCGGAAAAGTGCAGGAGCACTCGAGACTTCTTCTAGAAGATAGGTTAAGGGAAGGCAAACCTTCGTTTACAGACTTTGTAGACTTTGATAAAGCTTTTGCCAACATTAACTGAATACTCTCTTTGAAATTATGAAGGCATCAGTGGCAAAATACAGGAATGGAATGGCTATATAAAATTTGTAAAGAAAGCAGAAAGCTGTTATAAAAGTCGAGGGGCATGAAAGGGTAGCACTGGTTGAGAAGGGAGTGAGACAAGGTTGTAGTCTAGGCCCGATATTATTCCACATTGATCAAGCAGTGAAGGAAACTAAATAAATATTTGGAGTACGAATTAAAGTTCGGGAAGAAGAAATAAAAGGTTTGCCGATGACAATGTAATTCTGTCAGAGACCACAAAAACTTGGAAGAGCAGTTGAACCGAATGGAATCTTTCTTAAAAGGAGAATATACGATGAATATCAACAAAAGCAAAACAAGGATAATGTAATGTAGTAGAATTAAATCAGGTGATGCTGAGGGAATTAGATTAGAAAGCGAGACACTTTAGTGGTAGACTGACTTTTGCTATTTGGCCACAAGAGTAACTGATGATGGCCATTTAGAGAGGAAATACACTACTGGCCATTAAAATTGCTACACCACGAAGATGACGTGCCACAGACGTGAAATTTAACCGACAGCAAGAAGATGCTGTGATATGCAAATGATTAGCTCTTCAGAGCATTCACACAAGATTGGTGCCGGTGGCGATCCCTACAACGTGCTGACATGAGGAAAGTTTCCAACCGATTTCTCATATGCAAACAGCAGTGGACCAGCGTTGCCTGGTGAAACGTTGTTGTGGTGCCTCGTGTAAGGAGGAGAAATGCGTATCATCACGTTTCCGACTTTGATAAAGGTCGGATTGTAGCCTATCGCGATCGTATCGTGACATTGCTGCTCGCATTGGTCAAGATCCAATGACTGTTAGCAGAATTAGGAATCGGTGGGTTCAGGAGGATAATACGGAACGCCGTGCTGGATCCCAGCGGCCTCGGATCACTAGCAGTCGAGATGACAGGCATCTTATCCGCATGGCTGTAACGGATCGTGCAGCCACGTCTAGCTCGGAGACCATGGCTGCTGTTACCCTTGACGCTGCATCACAGACGAGAGCCTGCGATGGTGTACTCAACGACGAACCTTGGTGCACGGATGGCAAAACCTCATTTTTTCGGATGAATCCAGGTTCTGTTTACAGCATCATGATGGTCGCATCCGTGTTTGGCGACATCGCGGTGAACGCACATTGGAAGCATGTATTCGTCATCGCCATACTGGCGTATAACCCGGCGTGATGGTATGGGGTGCCATTGCTTACACGTCTCGGTCACCTCTTGTTCGCAATGACGGCACTCTGAACAATGGACATTATATTTCAGACGTGTTACGACCCGTGGCTCTACCCTTCATTCGATCCCTGCGAAACCCAACATTTCAGAAGGATAATACACGACCGCATGTTGCAGGTCCTGTACGGGCCTATCTGGATACAGAAAATGTTGGACTGCTGTCCTGGCCAGCACATTCTCCAGATCTATCACCAATTGAAAACGTCTGGTCATTGGTGGCCGAGCAACTGGCTCGTCACAACACGCCAGTCACTACTCTTGATGAAGTGTGGCATCGTGTAGAAGCGGCATGGGCAGCTGTAGCTGTACACGCCATCCAAGCTCTGTTTGACTCAATGCCCAGGCGTATCATGGCCGTTATTACGGCCAGAGGTGGTTGTTGTGGGTACTGATTTCTCAGGATCTATGCATCCAAATTTCGTGAAAATGTAATCACATGTCAGTTCTAGTATAATATATTTGTCCAATGAATACCGGTTTATCATCTGCATTTCTTCTTGGTGTAGCAATTTTAATGGGCAGTAGTGTAAAATATAGACTGTCACCGACAAGAAGAGTGTTTCTGAAGAAGTGAAGTTTGTTAATATTGAATATAGATTTAAGTCTTGGGGAGTCCTTTCTGGCAGTATTTTACAGAGCGAAGCCACGTATGAAAGTGAAACATGGACGAGAAAGACTTTAGACAAGAAGAGAATGTAGTTTCTCGAAATATGGTGATACAGAATAATGGTGAAGATTAGGTGGGAAGATCATGTAATTAAACAAGAGACACTGAACAGAACAAAGAAAAAAGAAGTTTTTGCCACAACTGAAGTAAAAAAAGGTATCGGTTGATATCACACATTCTGAGGCATCGAGGAATCAGTAATTTATTATTGCAGGGAAGGGGGTAAAAAGTGTAGAAGGAGACCAAGAATTAAGTCCAGTAAGCATATTCAAATGGTTCAAATGTCTCTGAGCACTATGGGACTTAACATCTTAGGTCATCAGTCCCCTAGAACTTAGAACTACTTAAACCTAACTAACCTAAGGACATCACACACATCCATGCCCGAGGCAGGATTCGAACCTGCGACCGTAGTGGTCGCGCGTTTCCAGACTGAAGCGTCTAGAACCGCTTGGCCACTGCGGCTGGCTGTAAGCATATTCAGAAGTATGTATGTTGCAGTAGGCGGCCTGAGGAGAATGATGTAGATGCATTCGGAGATGAAGAGGCTCGTACAGGATAGAGTAACGTGAAGAACTGTGTCAAACATGTTTTCGGACTGAGGACTAGAACAACAACAAAGTGAGAGTGCAACGTCCTCGCAGTTGGCGACTTCACTGAAACGCAGAACAGGCGATTCTACGGAGAAAAATCCATGCCGGATGTTTTAACACGTTCAGCCCGCCGCTGAGAATGGCGTTGTTTGGTGCGGGGCGAAGTGCGCATTCATGCTACTCTCCATCTGGAGGCGCTCGTTTTCCTATTTCTCGCCGTGGGACAGACTCGGGTTCAAAGGCCCTACACTGTTGTTTCGATACATTCACCTGTTATATTAAAATAAGCACAACTCCATTCTTCTAAAACAACGAGAGATCACAAAAAATATTTTTACACTAAATTAAACCTAAGTTATGTGATATTTCACTAGTTCAAGGGTCTATCTTCTTAGAGGACCACACAATATTGTACATATTCACAGCTGCTCGTAGCGCATGGCTGACAGGTATTACACCATAAGTCAGTGCACTGCTGATAACATAACTGGTGGAGTCGAACACGACCCGGTGTGAGAGTGTTAACAAAAAATTCAAAGGAAATACACTCCTGGAAATTGAAATAAGAACACCGTGAATTCATTGTCCCAGGAAGGGGAAACTTTATTGACACATTCCTGGGGTCAGATACATCACATGATCCAACTGACAGAACCACAGGCACATAGACACAGGCAACAGAGCATGCACAATGTCGGCACTAGTACAGTGTATATCCACCTTTCGCAGCAATGCAGGCTGCTATTCTCCCATGGAGACGATCGTAGAGATGCTGGATGTAGTCCTGTGGAACGGCTTGCCATGCCATTTCCACCTGGCGCCTCAGTTCGACCACCGTTCGTGCTGGACGTGCAGACCGCGTGAGACGACGCTTCATCCAGTCCCAAACATGCTCAATGGGGGACAGATCCGGAGATCTTGCTGGCCAGGGTAGTTGACTTACACCTTCTAGAACACGTTGGGTGGCACGGGATACATGCGGACGTGCATTGTCCTGTTGAAACAGCAAGTTCCCTTGCCGGTCTAGGAATGGTAGAACGATGGGTTCGATGACGGTTTGGATGTACCGTGCACTATTCAGTGTCCCTCGACGATCACCAGTGGTGTACGGCCTGTGTAGGAGATCGCTCCCCACACCATGATGCCGGGTGTTTGCCCTGTGTGCCTCGGTCGTATGCAGTCCTGATTGTGGCGCTCACCTGCACGGCGCCAAACACGCATACGACCATCATTGGCACCAAGGCAGAAGCGACTCTCATCGCTGAAGACGACACGTCTCCATTCGTCCCTCCATTCACGCCTGTCGCGACACCACTGGAGGCGGGCTGCACGATGTTGGGGCGTGAGCGGAAGACGGCCTAACGGTGTGCGGGACCGTAGCCCAGCTTCATGGAGACGGTTGCGAATGGTCCTCGCCGATACCCCAGGAGCAACAGTGTCCCTAATTTGCTGGGAGGTGGCGGTGCGGTCCCCTACGGCACTGCGTAGGATCCTACGGTCTTGGCGTGCATCCGTGCGTCGCTGCGGTCCGGTCCCAGGTCGACGGGCACGTGCACCTTCCGCCGACTACTGGCGACAACATCGATGTACTGTGGAGACCTCACGCCCCACGTGTTGAGCAATTCGGCGGTACGTCCACCCGGCCTCCCGCATGCCCACTATATGCCCTCGCTCAAAGTCCGTCAACTGCACATACGGTTCACGTCCACGCTGTCGCGGCATGCTACCAGTGTTAAAGACTGCGATGGAGCTCCGTATGCCACGGCAAACTGGCTGACACTGACGGCGGCGGTGCACAAATGATGCGCAGCTAGCGCCATTCGACGGCCAACACCGCGGTTCCTGGTGTGTCCGCTGTGCCGTGCGTGTGATCATTGCTTGTACAGCCTTCTCGCAGTGTCCGGAGCAAGTATGGTGGGTCTGACACACCGGTGTCAATGTGTTCTGTTTTCCATTTCCAGGAGTGTATAAGCCAACAGACACATGATTTCTATGTGATAAAGGGGTGTTTTCTTGTTTATACGTCAATATGGCGTTTATACGTATTTAGATACGAAAATTGCATTTCAGTCCCGATTTTCCTGTCTAAAACGAAATAGTACTGCAGTTGTAAGTTATAGAAAAAAGAAGACCCGAGTTGGATTCAGTAACCAAAAAGTCTTGAGAATTAGCAATAGCCTTACAAAAAGTAATGAAAAAGATATTTTTTCTTCAAGCTATATGAGTCTCTCTTCCAAAATTTTGCATTAAGAATTTGTAGATTTTTTGATAGAATCGTCTGTGCCTGTGAAATGCGTTTCCTGCTAATTTCATACCAGGCCAATAATTTTTCTGCTCTCTCCAATTGCCATCCTTATATGTTTACGTTTCATTGAAGAAAACGGGGAGTTCTTTGCCTGTGGCATCGACCACATTGTTCGTGTCCCCACTTCGGACCAAGGGTCATCCATGGTAAAAGGACTGGTGGTGCGGGCCTCAGTCGCATGAAGACGACTGAGGAACAGCGTATGGGACCAGTAGTGGCTCCGCGCTCTACAGCCGACAATGGCTGAGATCGCCTCCCGGGTTCGATTCCTCGCACATATTCTTTCACTCAAGGACTGGGTGTTTTCATTTTTCTCTTCATTTAATCTAATCCTCATCACAAAGAGGAGAAATTCGCAGAAATATTGTAAAATTGAAGGACTTGCACTGGGCAGCCGAACAACTCCAGGTGGTGTCTCCCTACCAATAATGCAGTACCATCATTTCACTGGCTGAGAGAGTGCTGTAGCGACCACGCGTGCCTCCCACATTGGCGGAACTAGTTAAGTAAATACAAAATTAGGCAGTCACTAATGAAGTGTGTAATTAGTTCAGTGGCTTCGATGGTCACAGTTCTACAGACAATTTTCATAAATTTATTCTTCGACTTTCTCTTGGCACTATGTTGGGCAAGTCGACATCAGTAGCTCTCGACCTGCTTCTTGACTGTTCGCAGTTGAGCTTTTGAAAAGAAAACTCGTAAAGGAGTGTAATGTATGATGTTAGCCACGAAACAAGGGGATATTTCAGTAAAGTAAGGATCCGTGCATTTTATGTAAGGTTATTTATAAGGTGTTCTTATGGTCTTCTGTCCGAAGACCAGTTTGATGCCCCCCCTCCAAACTGCACTATCCTGTCCGACGCTCTTCATCTCCGAATAACTACTTCAACCAACATCCTACTGAACCTGCTTGCTGTATTCATCTCTTGGTCCCCCTATATGATTTTTACCCTCGTACATTACCTACAATACTAAATTGGTGATCCCCTGATATCTCGTAATGTGTCCTATCAGTCGATCACTTTTCTTAGTAAGGTTGTGCCGCAAACGTTTCTTCTCCCCATTTCTATTCAGTACCTCCTCATTAGTTGCCAGATCTATCAATGTAAAAAAAAAAAAAAAAAAAAAAAATGTTCAAATGTGTGTGAAATCTTACGGGACTTAACTGCTAAGGTCATCAGTCCCTAAGCTTACTCACTGCTTAATATAAATTATCCTAAGGACAAACACACACAGCCGTGCCCGAGGGAGGACTCGAACCTCCGCCGGAACCAGCCGCACAGTCCATGTCTGCAGCTGCGCAGACCGCTCGGCTAATACCGCGCGGCTGTCAATCTAACATCAGTATTCTTGTGTAGTACAACATTTCAAAAACTTCTATTCTCTTCTTGAGTAAACCGTTTATTGTTCATGTTCACGTCCATACATGGCTACACTCCATACAAATCCCTTCAAAAAGACTTCCTAACACATCTATATTCGATGCAAACAAATTTCCTTCTTTAGAAAGGCTTTCCTTGCCGTTGTCAGTCTACATTTTATATATCATTTCTGCTTCGACTGTAATCAGTTATTTTGCTGTCCAAATAGCGAAGCTCATCTACTACTTTAAGTGCCTCGTTTCCTCAGCTAGTTCCCTCAGCATCTCTTGATTTAATTCTACTACTTTCCATTATCCTCGTTTTGCTTTTGTTCATAGTCATCTTATATTCTCTCTTCAAGGCTCTGTACATTCCGTTCACCTGTTCTTCGAAGTCTTTTGCTGTTTCTGACAGAAGCAGAATGTCATCAGCAATCCTCAAGGTTTTTATTTCTTCTCTCTGAACTTTAATTCCTACTCCAAACTTTTCTTTGGTTTCCTTTACTATTTGTTCAGTGTACAGATTGAATAACGTCGGGGATACACTACAACCCTGTCTCACTCCCTTCTCAACCACTGCCTCCCTTTCAACTCCCTCGACATTTATAACTGCCGTGTGCTTTCTCTTCAAGACTTTTGCTCCCAAACTCTTACCCCTGCTACCGTCAGGCTTTCAAAGAGAGTACTCCAATCAAACTTTCTCTAAGTCTACAAAAGCTAGAGATGTAGCTTTGCCTTTCCTTAACCTATCTTGTCATTATTGATTCGTGTGTTTCTATATTTCTCCTGAATCGAAACTGATCTCACACAGGTCAGCTTTTACCAGTTTTCCCATTTTGGGCGAATAATTCGTGTTAGTATTTTCTAACCATGACTTATTAAGCTGATAGTTCGGGAATGTTCACACCTGTCAGCAACGGCTATCTTTGGAAATGGAGTTATGAAATTCTTCTTGAAGTCTGAGGTTATTTCACTTGTCCCATACTTCTTGCACATCCGAAGGAAGAGTTTTTTTACGGTGCGCTGTCACAAGGCTATCAGTAGTTCTAACGGAATGTTTTCTATTCCAGGAGTCTCGTTCCGGCTTCGCTGTGGTTGCACCTACGGTACAGCTACCTGTATCGCTGAGACACAGAAGCCACATCATGGACGGCAAGGTCTGTGGTTGATAGAGGGCCGGAATTATAACTTAGTGTTCATCATACACAATGAGGTGACGAAAGTCACGGAAAAGCGATATGCACTTATACTGATGGCTGTAGTATCGCAATATGCAAGATATAAAATGGCAGTGCATTGGCATAGCAGTCTGATTCACGTGGAAACCTGTCCGACATGATTGTGGCCACACAACGAAAATTAACAGTCTTTGAACGCGGAATGGTAGTTAGAGATAGGCGCATGGGACATTCCATTTCGGACACCGTTACGGAATTTAGTGCCAAGAGTGTGCCGAGAATACGAAATTTAAGGCATTACTTCTCACTGCAGTAACCGACGGCCTTCACTTATCGACCGAGAGCAGTGGCATTTGCGCAGGGTTGTCAGTGCTAACAGACAAGCAACAATGCGTGAAATAAGCACAGAAATCAATGGCGGACCTACGATAAACGTATCTCTCATGACAGCACAGCAACATTTCAGCGTTCGCGGGCTACGGCAGCAGACGACCGACGTGAGTGGCTTTGCTAACAACACATCATCATCGCTTGCAGCGCCTCTTCTGGACTCGTGACCATATCGGGTGGACCCAGGGCACTGGAAAACGATGACTTGTTCACATGAGTCCGGATCTCAGTTCGTAAGAGCTTGCGCTGAACCGCCGATCCTGTCGCAGCAACTCGGCAACGATGTCTGCAGCAGGGGAAAGAAAGGCAATCTGCAAACCAACA